>NC_141696.1:148548232-149148232 GCF_964263255.1 Lissotriton vulgaris | reverse complement strand
AGTAAACGATATTTTTTACTCGATATTTTTGTACTTACCTATTTGTAGATACAAACTCGATATTCTGTCTGTCTATATTTTGTCAGCGATATTTTTGATAGTCGATATTATGTCCCTCGATATTATGTCAGTGATCCATCTTGGAGTAGAGGGAGTTTTCGTTGTCCAACTTGCTGATGACTAGGGCACGGGTGACAGTTTATCTAGTATTGCTTGGGACCCATTTGAAAATCTTCCTCATCATCTTCAGGATATGGCGGCAAGATGCCGTGATGGCATTGACTTGTGTGGTCATGTCCAGTTTGTTGCTGATGATTATTCTGAGGTGCCTGGCATGAGTAACTTTAGACCAAGCAAGTAGTATCCCCTGGTTGAGTCATGTGAAAAGGCTTGCAGCGCAATTAGGAGAGCCTAAATTATTTAACTCCCAAGATAATCTAATGAAGGGAGATATGTTATGGGTTAAGAAATCTTATCAATATATGGCACTTATGGAAAGAGAGGCCAGGGACCTGGTAAAACCAACTGTACGTTCCCATCAAATATTAAAAACCTCCTGTGCAATTGAAGCCTATTTAAATGTGTAACCAACCCGAATCATCGTTTCCTTTTAGTAGCTTTAGGCTGATTCAGTTACATTTTTTACTTGCTGAAACTCAGGGATGGAGAAGGGAGGAGGACTTGGGTGTCTGTACGTGGGACAATTTCTCCACCCAGGACACATTGCACTTTGTCTTGTTTTGCAAGCATTTTTGCACAGTCGGAAATGCTTTATTTTTCCAATTTTAAAGGGCAAATGATTTTTACAGGCGAAACCAGTGCTTATATATTTACAGATGCTGACTAATGTCTGGGAAACTTTTAACATTGGGAGTTTTTTATCAACTGCAGTCAGAATAAGGAAAAAAAGAGAGAGTGACTCCCATGATCTAGAATATAGCAATTTTTTTTTTTATAATCAATTTTAAAGATCTACTTGATGAATAGTTTTTTACCTTGATTAAAAAGTTTGTGAACTATTCTTGGTGTAAGCCTATGTCATATTAATGTTTTAAAACCTTTTTATTCTGTAGTATACTTTTAGGGTTTTAATTAACCGAATAAAATGATTTAGACTGACTGACTGGGTGCTGGATGTTGGTGTGTGTCTGAGTAGGGCCGATCACCAGTTGGAATCCCATGGTGAAGTGTTCTTGCCGAAGAGCTTTCATTCCGTAAGCGACTTTGGTCATGCAGGTGGTGAACTTATTACTTGTGTTGGGGGTTTTATACGTGACGGAGAGTATGAGTTGTGTGTTGTCGACATAGAAGAGGATGTTGATGTGTGCAGAGATGACATAAGACAGATGCACACTGTATGATGTGAAGAGGATAGGGCTGAACGATGAAGCTTGAGGCACTACTCTGATGAGTTTGCGGGCTTCCGAGGAGTACATTGACAGGATGACAGCTTGGGTTCTATCTGTTAAGAAAGTCCGATCCAGCAGAAAGTGGGTTCTTGGATGCTAATCTCAAGCAGGCACCTGAAGAGGATGGCATGAGTGACCGTGTCAAATGCTGCATAGAGGTTTAGGAGAATGGGGGCTGCTGTGTCTCTTCTGTAAATGATCATGTGGATGTTGTCTGTGGCAGCTATGAGTGCTGGTCCTGTATTGTGGTTGAACCTGAATCTGGGGTGGGAGATGCTAAGGAGGTGGTGGTTGCTGAGGCATTAGTCGATTAGTTTCTCTAAGACTTTTGTAGGTATGGTAGGAGGGAAATGGGTCTGTAGTTGGAAAGCTCATGTATTGTATTGTATTGTATTGCTTACTTGTATAGCGCAAAAACTGTCACCCAAAGGGTATCCTGGCGCTTTGACTTATCCAGACCAACAACAGACGCCTCACTACACTGCTCTGGGGAACAGATGGGACTTCAGACCTTTTTTAAATAAGCAGAGTTCCCCCATGCTCCTCAAAGTCAATGGCAAGGAGTTCCAGAGTTTGGCTGCAGTGTAGTCAAAGGAACGGTCTCCCATCCGTGTCCTCCGGATCTTAGGAACTGTGGCCAAATAGGCAGATGAAGAGCGGAGGGTTCTAGAGGTCGAGTACCAGGAGAAAAGCTCTTGTAGCGGGACAGGGCCCTGATCCTGGAGGGCCTTAAAGACTATACTTAGCGATTTAAAGCAGATGCGCTGATAGACTGGTAGCCAATGGAGGTCCTTAAGCGCCTGGGATGAAGAGGACGAGCGCAAACGAGATAGGGCTAATTTAGCGGCCATATTCTGAATACGCTGTAGTTTGCTAATCAGAGTCCCAGGGCCACCCAGAAGCAGTGCATTGCAGTAATCCAACTTACTGAGGATAATACTGCGCACAACTTCCGGTCTAGTTTGGGCCGGGAGCATGGGGAGAATTTTCCGCAGATTGCGAAGCAGCATCATACAAGTGGCGATGGTTTGATTTACAAAAACATTCAGTTGCAGATTAGATCCAATCATCACACCCAAGTTGGGGGCTGAGTCTGCCGGTAAAAGAATCCGGATTCTTTTACCTTCACCACTGGTCCATTTTTGGACCGCTTGCTCCTCCATTGTGAGAGGCTTGATCTTGGGAGTGTATTTATATGTTGTCAGAGCCTCGACACCTACTGTGAAATGAGTCATCCATTATGAGATTTATAAAATCAATTATATAGCATATTGCTAATAACATTTGTTAAATTAAATAGTTTTGTGACACTAAGAAATGTTTTTTATCCACAGACTGTGTGTTTCTCCTCCCCTGGTTGTACACGCTCGCCCTGACGAAGGTGCTTTACACCGAAACGCGCGTTGGCGTTACATCTAAGAAAGGCAGTACTTTAGTCCCGCCAGACTATAGTTCCTTCCATCTTCCTGCCTTCTTACCCTGCACCCGAGTCTTTGCACCCCCTAATATCATCTGTATGGCGCAGGCTCTGTCGTGTATATCCATGAGAGAATTGCTAAAATGACTGTGAATGTGACTGATTGATCCCCTGGATACATGAGTGTATGTGAATGATTTTTCCCCTCCTTTGTTGCCTGGGAGTGTGTGAAACACTAGTAATTGTTGAACTTTGTATTATGAAATATTGATGCACCTATTGTTCTTTCTATCAATTTTATCAACAGAATCACTTGTATATATGTATTGATTGCCTCGCATTGATGAAATGTCAGATCTAATAAAAACACCAAAATGTTTATAAAAAAATATATGGGCTGACCATATGCTCTTTGATGTCTATGGTTCTGATACATCTTTAATGTCCCCCTTGTATATTCGTTGTGGATCCCTTAGGGGACCTCTTTGAAGTATTTAGGCAGGGTCTTTGTTGTTCTATTTATACTGTATTTCTCCCCCTTATTCCTGACTACATCAATTATTCCCTAGGGGAACCCCCTTCTATTTAGAGCTGTGGGTTTGACCCCTAGTATCGTAATACGGAGGTTGGGCCAAAGGGCTGTCAGCGGCTGGATTGCCAACAATGGGCTTTTAACGCTCCCACCAACACCATCGTAATCAGGCCCTAAAAGAAGGGTGGAGAGAGCGAAGGAAATTTCAGAATTCCCTCAGGGAAACAATCTTCTAAGTGAATGCTGGGTTCACATACTCATCGCCATTTGGGATACGGTTGAAAATGCGGGCTACGTTGTTTCTGGCTATTCCCTTTGTGGGCATCCTCTAGTACTCCAGGATCCAAGGAGATGTTGCAAATGTAAGGATCAGCTTTAAAAGGGGTTATCAGAGGGGTTACTGTGTTTGACCACACTTAAATGAGACTTTAACTCACCTCCCTTCTCTCTTACATCTCTTTCATTGTACCTGCAAAAGAAGCCCTGTTTGTGTTAATATCTACTTATTCATTTATTTTAAAAGTGCTCCACTGCACTGTCCACATGGTAAGGGGACAATCCAGAAATAACATTCAAGATTTTTAGAGCTCTGTAAATCGGTGTCTCCAAAACCTGCAATCTTTATTTTCATTTTCTTTCATAGTATACTTTTATCTTGAGCACTTGTCGCATAGAGTGTGTGCCATCTTTCGCTGTCACCCTTTTGCATTCCAATACATAGGGGCTTGTTTACAAGCCCTTTGCACCGTCGGTGTGTCACTTTTTCTGAAATGAAAAGTGACGCATGGGCGGTGCAAGGGACTTGTAAATAAGCTCCCTAGTCTTCTATTTTTACCACATGTGCTCATTTCCGTCCTTCTTTTTTAAAAATTGCTGGAGCCATTTTATTGAAAGGTATGAATCCACATCCAGTATGAGGAGCAGTTTAGTTGAGAAAACAACTTCCACAATAAGAGAGGCACCAACATGTGCCATGAACATCCAATCTCCAACTGTCTCTCCCAACTGCCCTCCTAGAACCTACCATGCTACCCCACATTCCATGTTCTATCCCCCACATTCCATCACAATACCACACATCTTCCCTCTTACAACAACAAAATGACTATATACAATAATGGTTAACGCTACAACACATCAAAATGTCACTATTAACCAGACGGCAACAGAAGGCAAACTTCACAGGAGCGGATTATCCTAACTGGTAATACCCAAAACGAACAGGAAGTTTCCTCATCCTTGCCCTGTACTCCAAGATTGCTCCTAGACTCCACACCCCTTGTCCTCTCAACACAATCACCACCTTTTACCCGCAGCCGCAACAACCTTTCCCAACATATCTCCATTTCCCTCATTCGAATCACCATCCACACCCTAATACAACGTTACACCCCTAACCGTAGCATTGCACAAGCTCAGTTGGCATAGATTCCACCATCTACCATCCTCCAACTCCATTGTATTTCCTAACACTCTCCTTACCCTCAACGATTCTGACCAACTTGCATCACCCTACACAACAAATCTGGGGTTTCTCACTCATACCAATTGACCCACCTTAACCTCAGGCCACTCGATTTTGGAAGTCTCCTCCTGTACTGTACGATCTTGTAACTTCTCTACCCTCATCCTCATATTTTGGTCATGAACCCCACTCCTTATCTTCCCATTCCTCCTTAGTAATCACCAGGGGGCATATTACCAAGGGGGTTTATCTCCGCTTTTTTGGCTTTAAAAGCCAAGAAAGCGGAGATAAAATGATCTCCCTATTACCTAGCTGTCGCTAACACCAGTTAGCGACAGCTAGTAGGAGATAGCGACCATCCTGGGCCCCGCTTTGCATGTCAGTGATATTTATCACTAATGATAGGCAAAGTGGGCGTGCCAAGATGTTAGCGACTGAAAACAGTCACTAACATCGCTATCTCCTATTACCAACTTTTGGAGATATTCGCGCTAAGAGCGAATATCTCCAAAAGCTAACACCTGCCTTGAGCAGTTCTTAGCCATGTTATCCAATGGGAGGTGGATAACATGGCTAAGAGCATTAGCTCGGTAATGCATGAATATCCCTAACTTTTCAGCGATATTCATGCATTGCGGCGATTTTTATCGCATTTGCGATAAACCTTGGTAATACCAAGGTTTATTTGCGGTAAAAAATTGCTGCAGCTCAGCGGTAAATTTTTGTCTCTAACCAAGCAATAGCGATAATTATCGCTATTGCTTGGTTTATGCCCCCAGGTTACTAATCTTATAGATGGTTTCCTTCCTCTCAACAATTCAACTGACATTTCCCAAGTCACAGAATACTAGGTAACTCTATAGGATAACAATCTATCCTGTCAAACCCTTTTCCATGGTAACCCAGCCAGCAGAGCTAACTGGATGGCCTCCTTTATCACTCTACACCGTCTTCACATGTTTGATTCCAGACTCCGCTAAGAATCTCTCTATTTTAACGTAAGATGCACTCCATTATCTGACACTAGCACTTTACAGGACACCTTGCCGCACAATACATCCTTCAAGAACTCAATCCCAGCATCCGTCATCACATTACTCTCCATTTTAACCTCCAGCCACTTAGAATATTAATCCACTAATACAATGGAATCGTTTTCCTTAGATGACAAAGTAGAAAACTGATCCATAAAATCAACAGCCAGTTTCTGCCACAGATCCTCAGGTAACTCTACTCTTGTCAGTGGTATGTTCAAGGGTTTCACCACCTTGTCACTTGAACTTCACAGCTTGCAATTTCTAACCCAGTGGTCCACCATGGCATCCAATCCAGGCCACCAAAAGTTCTCCTTCATTCTTCTTTTAGTGCTCGACGTACTACCATGCCCCTTGGGACCAATGCCCACAATACATCCCCATACTCCAATTGGAGGTGTCATTCTGTCCCCTCTCAATATCACCCCTTAGAACACAGATAACTCATCCTTCATCTTTCAAAATGCACTACACTCTCCTCGCAATTGTCCTTCCCTTGGGCAACCACTCACCACATACCTTTCCACAGCCTCCAGAACCACATCTTTCTCCAATTCCTGTAACCACAAACTTTCAGTCAATGTCTGTTCACCTTCCTTACTCTCATCTCCACCCCTTACAACATCCTCATATGTAAATGCCACTTCACACTCGTCCTCCATCATCTCTGGCCCTTGATAACCCATCAGCAATCGTATTGCTTTTTCCTGGAATGCACTCAATATCATAATGAAACATTTGCAATTTTGATGCCAACCTCGCCAGTCTTAGTGTCAGATTATTCCCCCATTCTGGTTAAAAAATATTCACCAACAGTTTGTGGTCAGTGCAAATTTTACATACGGTTTAAAATAAATAGCTGGTAGCAGGCCACAAAAATAGGTGTGCCTGTCACCGTTGCTCACATATTGGTATACTGAAGGTGTTTTTGTTTTCTTCTCTGCTCTCGTTTTCCGTTCAGAACTTGTGTGCTCATAAATGTACATGCTGTGAAGCGCTCTGATACCCTTGGGTCCACCTAGCGCTATACAAAACTTCAATAAATAAATAAATAAATATGATGCTTCCACAGTAGAAAAAACAGCTGATACTCCCTTTACATCAGCTCTGTTCCGCTAAATCGCGCCTGAATGGTGCTCACATAAACTGCAGGAACACTTCTCTGACGTAGATGCTGTAGCCACCTAATGATTCAAAAGCTGCATCGCAAGAAACTGGCTGACCGCACGAAGAGCACTTCCCTCGACGAACGCATGCGCGATAGCAAGACGGTCCCCTGGCAGGTCACAATCAGGGGACACCTGATTGACCGCTTCTCAGGTGACGCACAGCATGAAGATATATCAGCAATATGGGCCTTTAATTCATTGTGTGTTGGGTAATTGCCTTCTTTGGGGACAATTGCTATTGATTCCTTAGCCCTAGAGCCCGTGATTGATGTCATGCCAGAATGTTTCATAAAAGCGCTCAGAGTATCTAACCGGGCCAAGTGCTTTTTCAAGTTTCAGATTGCTGATTACTCTCCCTACTTCATCCTTTTTGATAGGGGTGTTAAGTATTTTTCTATCTGAGTCTTTGAGTGATTCTAGGTAATCGACACAATTTCCGTAATTTTTATTTTGTTTTCTTGCATATAAGTCCATATATAAAATTTTAAAGACTTCCCCTATTTTGGATGATTAGGTCTGTATTTCATCTGACTTATCTCTTATTGCTATAACCCCAAATATGGAGTGTTTGAATTTTAGAAATGAGTAACATGTTTCCTGAATGGGTGTCCTTATATAATTTCAGTGGATTTGTTTGTTAATCCAGAAGCTCTCCCTGGATTTAGAATTTTGTTATAGTCATGTTTCTGAATATTGAATATTTCTGGCAAATTATTTTTGTTTGGGCTGCCTATGTTGTATTTCCAGAAATTGTATTTCCTTTTTGTGAATATTTAGATCAATATTTATTCATGTTAGACCTTATGCTTGTCAATATGCTTCTAATGGTTACTTTCAAGGCCACTCCAAGAGTTTCAGCAGTAATATCAGGGTTAATAATATTTTAATTACATCTGAGATGGGTAGCTTAAGTCTATCAATATTTTTATCTTTCAAATTTCCACATCAGTAACTTGTTGTTCATCATCGCTGACATACAGATGTGTTAGGTACTTTTGGAAAGTTATACTCTTGTGGTTCACTTATCACCTTCCAATTGAGTTGCAAATTCCTAGGGCATGGCAGAAATAATAAAAATAGAGATATTTTGGGTGGCAGTAGCAGAAAATATGCATTGCCATTCAGGGTGATACTTTGGCATCGTACACTGCCTTAACATTTGGGCGGTGGAACTGGATCTTGTTTCAGAACTCATGGCCAATGGCATTTGGGGCTGAGTATGGTCTTGAACCTGTATTAGTCTTGGAAATAACTGAGAATTGCTATTATATTAAGTGTTCAGCAAGGGGACGAGGGAGTACCCTGAAGTGGTTGTGGGCACTGCCTGGTGACAGCATGTATATAAGTCTCCTGAAAAAGAGCATACATCAACTTCAACTGGTGTGAAGCCAAGCAGCTAGACTGGTACTAGGAGGGAAAAATATGGAGCATATCACACCTGCCCTTTGAATTTTACACTTTTTTTCTAATTTGCTTTTTATTACAGTTTTCACATAGCAAGAAATATAGTAAGAAGAATCATTTGAATATCAAGCACAGGACCCAATAGCTCATACCATTCAAGCCTGAAAACACAGTAATGTGGGTCACAGGAAGCCCAGTCTACAAGAATCATGAGGACAGGAGAATAGCCCAACACTGTTAAAAGAGATAGAGAGACATACTGTTTGTTGAGTGTGGGGCATAGGTGTCATGCAGAGGATATTGTGTGTTGCTGGTAGTGACTGGTGCAGAGACTGAAATCCACAGAGACAGCGACACCCACAGCGAGGAATGTGGCAGAAGGAGGAGGCACCAACCATAGCAAGCGCTAAAGTCTGAGAACCTTGTCAGCATTCAATGGACCCGTCATGTCAAGTCTGCACGAGGGGAGTCCCGAAGGTAAGGCCTGTCAGCCAGCCCGCATGGTGTGTGCAAGTCAGAGTCGAGTTCCAGCACCAGCAGTATTACATACCACCACCCTGTGATTTGTGTATCCAGTCCGGCTAGTGGCCGGAGCCGTTGCATCTCCTCATCCTCATCTCGTGACCAGCTCTGGCTCTTTGAACTTTACACTTGCCTATAAAACAACCTAACAGCTGGAGCGGTTGACCTCGAAGCTGGAGAACCAGGCTTGAGTCTCAGCAGAGACGCTCAATGTCCTATGATTCTGGGCAAATCACTTAGGGCCCAATTACGAGTTTGATGGTGCGTTGGTGGGCCCGCCACACCGCCAAACCCAGGTGAGAACTGCTTGCCATTTGATTATTTTTTTAGTCATTGGCATTTGCTTCCTTTGCCATTCCCACAGTGGTGCCTATAAAATAGGCACTGCAACGGAAACTTCAAAGGAAATTCCATGACGGCATGGGCTGTGAAGTCCATGCCGTGCATGGACTTCACATGTTGTGCCCCCCATGCACATCCACATGAAGTGTGCCACAAGGAGGCCCTTTAGGCCCTCCATTCTTTCCTCACCGCCACTGTTTTTGTGGAGGAAAGACCTGCGTGAAATCAGTGGCAGTGAGGAAAGTCACAATTTGCTTGGTGGGACCGCAGCAGTGCCGCCAAGCATATTGATGAATGCGGCCACTGGTGGATTTGGCGGTCCCAGGGTGGCATGACCGGCAAGGCCGTAATGTGGTAATCAGAAGGCGGTCACCCACCACGAGTCTGGTGGTCCGAGGGCAGCCAGTCTTGTAATTAGGCCCTTAATCTCCCTGTGCCTAACAAAAAAACTTTCAATATGCTTTGCTTTGTGCAAACTGACCTTGGGGTCCATTATGTCTATTCATGCTATTCAGTAACCACCAGATTTTCCGCAATCTGACATCAACATCTGGCAAAAACATCACTCCTGTGTCTTTTAACAAGGGTGGGGGAGACTTGGTCAACATATGTTGGAAAAAAATGACCCCAAAGATCATTTCAAGTTCAGAAGGGAAATTATGATTATTCTGTTCTGCAAAACTTCCCCTCAGAGCTCTAGATAGCTAGCGTGAATTACTGATAGCAACACTGGAGGAAGTACGTTTGGGGTCCAACGGAGATGGGGGGGAGAACAGCACCAAGCAGAGACTCAAATTTAGGTGTGAAAAAGGCCGCTTTATTGGAAGAAGGTGCACCTTACACAAACAAAAACCCTTGGCCTGTGCCGTACAAAACTAAACCTCTCTAAATATATAATTTTCCTAACAATCCCCCACCCCCTCCCCTAAAATGGTTCCCCCAAACAACAAACAGGAAAACAGTTTGCAAACTTCAACTTGCCTCTTTACCTAGCTAAATAACTTATTGTACTTAACCCTTCCCCCTGATAATCAAAACAGGTCTCCTACAATTCCCCCATAACTTAGAAAGAACCGCCACTCCTAAGACGTGCTAACGACTTTGGACCCCCCTCCTAGGACGCCTGAACCAGAGCCTCCTTCAACTGTACAACATAAAGCTCCATCCCATACCTAGACAGGTGGACACCATCTTCTCAAAAGAAATACACCGCCCCATACCTAAGCTCCGGGTGCTTCATCCTACCAAATCCCTCCTTTTCACAAAAACCTTAAGTTCTCTGTTAATTTTCCTCCGAGTCTTATCTATGACCGCCGGCCTTTCTGCCCCCCTCCAAACCCGCCTGTGAACGAACTCTGATCAGATCACATGGCACCCGGCCCACCTGCGCTGTATCTCCAACAAGTCCCTCCTCATCTGCTTGACCAACGCTAACCCTTTGCACAGTACCAAATCATTCTAACCCAAGTGTATTACCACCACGTCCGGACACCCCTCCCCCTTTACCACTTTATTCAAAGCTGGCAACCACTCATGCCAGCGCATGCCCCCTTTTCCTAGCCACTGACAGTGAAACAACCTTTCATCCAATTCCAGGTTTGGACTCCGGTGATTTTCCCTCTCCGCTCGCTTTATAAAAGAATGTCCTACAATGTATATCTCCAGCGCCGCCGCAGTTGGCCCCGCCACTGCACCTGAAAAGACACACATGTAAGAGGGCGGGAAAATCCCCTTCTTTTCATTGATCCACCCCTACCCCCCGCATCCTGACATACGTCCGGAAACAGTCTGACTTCCAACGCCCGAGACACTTGATGTCTTCCTTCCCCCATCACTGACGCGCCGCCTCCGTCGCCGCCCAAATCCGGAACGAATGCATCCCAAAAGCCTTCGGGTCCTCACCCATAACTCGTAGGGCATGTCGCAGGACCCACAACACCTGAGCCACAGTCACCCTGCCAGTTCCTTCCCGGTCAAAGATCTCCCCCGCCGTCCAGACGCCACCCGCCGTCCCCACATCGCTGGGCAGACCACATTGCACCTCACCGGACCCAACACAACCCAAGTACCCTTGCCCCGCTGATCAGTTTTCGAACCCCGAAGCCGCACTGCCACCTCCCGCTCTCTCATCTCCACCTCCCCCCAAAGCACCCCTGGTCCACCCTTTAATCCTACCAATTCCAAAACCCTAAAGGCTCCGAAAAACATCCATGACAGAATGGTGGCAAACAAAGCAGTCTCCCCCCGGTCGCGACATACCGACGGCAATGTTTGCAACAGACACTCGAGCATGCCCTCAGTAATGGGCCTCCGCCGACTCACCCTGGCCCATTTTTCCCTTGCCCAGCCTTCCAGAAGACACGTCCCCAATTCCCCCGCCGATGGCGAGTAACACCAATACAATTTCCCCATGAATGCCACCGCCGACTGCTTACCCTCAACAGCCCTTTGTCCATCAAACTCAACATGAACTTAACATGAACTGTACCCCCTGCTCCTCCGACGCCACCGGTACCCTTGTCTTACCTCTCCACACCGCCGAAACTCCTCCCATGCCTGCTCATAGGCCTTCCAAGTGGACGCTGCCACACAAGCTCTCACCAGTTGAACGACCCGGCGTCTCCCACCAACCACAATTCCTCCGGCACCGGCGTCTTGTGCTCGTCTGCCTCCGTGGCTAGCCCATGGAACCTCTGCCACTGTGAACGAGACAAAGCATCCACAATGTCAGTGTCCACCCCGGGGACATGTCGAACTTGAAATAAGATATCATGCTCCAAACAGCGCAGCACGAAAACTCTCATCAGTTTCAACACCTGTGGGTCCCTGGCCGACTGCCTATTGACCACCTGCACCACTGACATGTTGTCTACCTGGAACAACACTCGTTTGTGAGCCAACTCCCGTGCCCACACCGAAAAGGCCACCACCAGAGGAAACAATTCCAGGAAGGCGATTCTCTGCCCCCCACCTTGCCAATGCTGTGGCCACTGCTCTGCGCACCATCTCCCCGCCCAGTAGAGCCCAAAACCGCCAACTCCCGCCGCATCCGACGACAACGTGATATCCCATTCCCAATCCTCCGGGGGCGCCATGGGCACACCATCTAAGTGCCCCAAAAAGGCCTGCCACATGCACAAGTCCTCCTTTGTCCCTGCCGACAACCGCAGATGATGATGGGGCCGCGTCAACCCGGACAGCGCCATCCCAACCGACGGCAGAAAGTACAGCCCGCCCTCACTACTCGGCATGCAAAGTTCAAATGCCCCAGCAACACCTGAACCTCCCGTACTGTCACCTTCCGCTTGTCCAACATGCCGCCCACCAAAGTCAACATCGCTGTCCGCTTGTCCTCTGGCAGGCGTGCTTCCATGGCCACTGAGTGGAGCTCTATGCCAAGGAATGACAGCACCGTACTGGGACCATGCGTCTTCTCTGGCACCAGGGGCACAACCAGGTAACCCATGAGGTCCTGAAGCTGTCCAGCTGCTGCTGAATGTCCGTTGAACCCGGTCGACCCACCAAGAAGAAGTCGTCCAGATAATGCGTTACCGTTTCAGAGCCTGTGCGCCAGGAAAAAGCCCACTGCAAAAAGGAACTGAACCGCTCAAACAGCGCACACAAGATCAAGCAACCCATGGGCAGTGCTGTGTCCACAAAAATGCTACAAGGGATTTGTTTATGTAATATTCAGGCTCAGTTGGGAGTCGTATCAGTAGTATCAAACTCCAGTGTACCAAGTATCACATATTTACAAAAATAGAAACTAATCTATGGAAGGCAAAGGAAACACGGAGAAATTATAAAATCTGTTCTTCAAAAAGTTTTTATATAGATTCAATAAAGTAAATTGCAATTCAAAGTATGGGGAGACATACATAAAAAGCAACGAAGAAGTGAAAAGGGGTATATATAACTTCACCGCATCAATTCACAACTTAGACATCAACTCCAATCAATTAATAACAACAACCAAAAGAAATCAATTAGTGATGGTTGTATGCCTGTGCACAAGCAACAGAGAAGGAGATGATGTAGCTGTCGACATATGGAATTGTGTGTTTCTGATTCAAAACGGATGGCAGAATGTCTCTGGGTCACGTCGCGAACGGTCTGTGTTCGACACAGACCGTTCGCGACGTGACCCAGAGACATTCTGCCATCCGTTTTGAATCAGAAACTTCATGCACTGGGCTGCATCTCAGTGGTAGAATTCACATAATTGCTGAGACCACATACGCTTCGTATGAGAATCGTTTTTAAACACACAATTCCATATGAGAATAATATAACTGGAATTTTCAGGGGGTTTATTTTACCTGCAATGAACTTTATGGTCCTGATGATGGTCTTGACGACGGCAGCAATATAAGACCGAAACGTCGACAGCTACATCATCTCCTTCTCTGTTGCTTGTGCACAGGCATACAACCATCACTAATTGATTTCTTTTGGTTGTTGTTATTAATTGATTGGAGTTGATGTCTAAGTTGTGAATTGATGCGGTGAAGTTATATATACCCCTTTTCACTTCTTCGTTGCTTTTTATGTATGTCTCCCCATACTTTGAATTGCAATTTACTTTATTGAATCTATATAAAAACTTTTTGAAGAACAGATTTTATAATTTCTCCGTGTTTCCTTTGCCTTCCATAGATTAGTTTCTATTTTTGTAAATATGTGATACTTGGTACACTGGAGTTTGATACTACTGATACGACTCCCAACTGAGCCTGAATATTACATAAACAAATCCCTTGTAGCATTCCTTTGACCTGAAAGAATCATTGCCCAAGCCTACAAGGGTTTATTGGGTTTCCCCTGGTACAATCACGTGTCCACAAAAATGCCCCCATCAAACTGGATCCCCAACAACTGGTGATCCTTCGGATGAACCGGAAGCAGCCTGAATGCTGACTTAACGTCGCACTTTGCCATCAGATTGTCAGAGTTCGCCGCTAAGGATGTAGGGCGCCGAACTACACCAACACGCTTACAGAGGCTCAAGAGAAGCAAGACTACACTTCCTGGCATGCCGAGAGGCGCGTCACGCACGTGACGCATAGAACGCCCATTCCCGGAAATAAAGATCTCGCCGGAGATGTCGGCAGTGCCGATAATTCATGATTTTCCTCTGTTTGGGTCGGTAAGCTGTGAGCGCGGTAAGTGATTTGGTTTCTTGCCCTTTTGTTCTCCTGGCTCCTTGGAACGGCTTTCGACTGACAAACATTTATGCACGCGCCTTGCATGTTTCACAAACTATCCCGAGTCGCTCTCGGCTGAAAGAGCTGTTGCCGTCAGAGTAAACAGACGATCATTGGATGTCCCTGACCGGGGTATCTAAAACCTAATCAAAGGATTTTTCTGTTGCATTACTTGGTACTTTTGAAGCAGTGTTACCCATAGGCTATATCGATAGCCGGAAGTAAGGTTGTTGGAATATTGACATTGGCCTAGAGGTTTCTAGGCCTCCCAGGGGCTCCTGGCTACTCAGCAGCAGACTTTGTTAAGGAGGAATTACGCCTGTCTGCTTTATTTTGCTTATGTTTTCTCCACAACACTGTTTTTCTCTCATCCAAGCAGGAGACAAGAGTGAGGGGTATCACGTTTGAGGGATTTTGTTACTGATGTGTATTCATACATGATTTGGTATGTTTGGAGAGCTTTGTGCATAATAGCATAGTCATTATTGAGAAAGGGTTTCATGCATGTCTTTCTGTCTTCTTCAACAGTTGAGCAGAATCTCTGGTACCACTTCGTTTCTCATCTCCTCGCATTAGTCTCCATTATTTTCCTTTACAGGTATGAGGGTGTATGTATAGTGTGTTTCTTTTGTGAGAAAGTGGGTGTGTCAACCTCAGGAGAACACGGGGGGGAATATACTAATAGCTTGTTCTTTATCGTTGCAGATCTCCCTCCCTGCTGTCCCCTTCCTTTCCTTCCCTCGTCGAACTGATTTAGTGGTCGGTGTTCATCATCCAGACTTCGGGGACATTTCTCAGAGGAAGGTATAGGTATTTCGGCACAGCTCCGAAGAAATAAAAGTTGGAGCCTGACAGAGGGAGCCCGCTCCCAACGCCGCCACGATCCTATGCGCCACATCCACGGACGAATACGAAACCGACGTGAGTTTCGCCGAAATATAGTCGTTTACCGACATCCCCTCTGGCCACGACAAATGTTGTGCCAAGCGAAATTGACTGGGCTCCTTCTTGGGCACAACCCGAATAGGGGAAATAATCCGCCCTGGCAGAGGAGGCGCAGGAAAGGGGCCCACCATCCGGCCCTCGCTCATCTCCTTAAACAACTTCTCCCGCACAACCCCCTTGTGCGCATTGACTGACTTCAAATTCTCCACCCACCTGGCGATCCGCGGAGCCTCATACCCAAGCCGAAAACCCTCTCGAAAACCCCATCCCAACTTGGCCTCATCCTCCGTCCGCGAATAAGACGCCAAGAGATGCTTGAGACGGTCCAACCTAACCGGTGTAAGAGCCTTTGCCCAGAGCTCCTGATCCCCATTTTCCACCTTCCCACCCCGCAGCCGGTGCCCCTGCCGCCGCGGGCTGCTGCCCTTGAGTACCCCCCCCCGACTCCCCAGCATTGAACCACTGGGTGTCTCTTCCCACACTTGGAGTACTCATGCTGGAAACCTCACACTTGTCTGGCGCATGCGCCTTTATTGAAATCCAACATGCTCCGACTGTGGCCTGTGTAGCGCTCTCTCCCTGCCCCACCCCCTCTCGGGTGGGGCAGGCCGAAAAGGGGGGTGACGCAAGCGGCAAACCGCTGGCCATATAAATCGTCCTGCCAAACTTTGCCCCGCCCATGGTCTGGTGGTACAAGTCTGAATCAAGCTCACCCCACACTAGCCTCCGGATCCGACGCCATCCGTGCCCGGAACTCCTCGTCATAATGTGACCAGGCATAACCCCCGTACGTAGCCTGCACCCGCCTGATCACATCCATGTATTTGAAAAGAGCTATGGCCCTGTCCGGGTATTTCTCACAATACACGCTGGCATATATCAAAAAAGCTGCTGACCAGTTGTCAATAGTCAGGGGAACTTTGGGGGGGCCTAGCCAGCTCCTGCTCCTCCTCCTTCGACCCTTCCTTCGCCGTGAGCTCCCTGTGAAGGAGCTTCAGGATTTCAACATACTCCCCCTTCCATGTCTTTTCCTTCGTCGCCAGCGTCAGGTGCGCCCCCAGCGGTTTTTGCGACGCCCATGTAGGGGAGCTTACGCACTGGGACATCACAACTCTCTTTACCCCCTTTGTCTCCGGCGGTTCCCTCGCCCGTTTTTGCAGCCCCGCACCACCGACACCGCCCCAGTGCCCCCAGGCCCTCTGCCGTCCTCCGCCAATGCCCCGTCCGGGCCCACCCCCGTGTCCTTCACATTCCGCCCTTTTTGAAGGCGGAGCCCCGGATCCCCTCTCGAGCATCCGTACCCACTGGCACCTGCCCAGCACGAGGCTTGACCAAACCACTCCCCACTCCGCCACCATCCTTAACTAGCATCAAGGCCGGCGTCCTCGCTGGATCCCGCCACCTAACCAGAGGAGCCAAGGGGGCCGTCAATCTCGGCGCTCCTTGCCATGGGCGTGCCTGTAACACACTACCAACATTGTTACTCCGCTCCCCCCCACCCTTCCACCCCCCCCCTCCCGAATTTCCCCCTCCTCCGCAGAATCCTCCTCGTAGCCTAGTTGCACCATGTTCCCCTGTCCAGCACTGAGCCCATCCTTCCAATCTGCCTTCTGGCCGCCCCCTAGGGGCTCCAGCTGACTCACCCAGCCTTCTCCCTACAGGCCTGCATCAAATCCACCAGATCCAAACTCTCCCTCCTCTCAGCCACCGTATATGACTCCGCAGCCTGATCCACATCCTCCGGCCTCCATCCCCGTTACCCGGTGGCCGTCTCGACCCTTCGGGGTGAGGCTGGCGGGGACCTACCGCCCCACCTCCCAGCGTGCTCCCTTGAGTGGTCCCGCGGTGGAGCACGACCACCCGTACAAGGCAGATCCGGCCCATCCCCTCGGTGGAATGGAGCCACATGCTGCTCTCCCGAGCACCTATCCCAGCGTTCCTGCCAAGAAAAAGAGGTGGAGTCCAGCATGCCGGGGAAAAAACTGACCCCCGTCCCCCTCGCTCCCCTGTATGCCCCCCATACCCCATGCACGCCCGCCCACTGAATGACCCCCCTCTGCGCCGGCCGGACCCCCCACCGCCTTCCCCGCTCCCCCCGGACCCAACCAACCCCCACACTTCACCTCCCACCGAAACCCCTCCTCCCCCCACTCCAAGGGCTTCCCCCGAACAGACCCTCCCCCCACACGCCCCGCACCCTGCCCCCGGATCCCTGTCACACTCCCCCCGGAGCCCCTGCCTGAAACCGCCCTACCTACCCACGCCCCCTCCCATGCCCCACCCCCCCAGCATCTCTAACTCTGGCCCCCACCCCCGGCGCCCCCCTTCCCGCACCAGCTCCCCACGCTCCCCCCTCAGGGATGGAGACCTGCTGGGCCCCACCATGCTCACTTCCCCCTCAGAGGACACACATTCCCCCGTGCCACTCCCCCCCCCCCGCCTGGCCTTCCACTCCTTTCACATCCGATTTGTCTATGAGCAGGGGAGACTCCCCCCCCCCTCCCCCCAAAACGAGCCCCTACTCCCCTCACCTCATGATTCCCCCCCAGCCACAGCCCCGGGTGACCTCCAGCCCCGCCCCTCGTGCCCCAGGCACTCCCCCCCACGATGCGTCAACATCCCCCCGCACGCCCCCCCCCCACCCCTTCAGCAAACTCCAGAGGCAGCCGAACCGCCACCACTCGTTTCCTTCCTGCCCCCTTCCCTCTGGCGCAAGCCTGCACCGCAGCGTGACCGCGCCGCCTATCATCTCCAGCCATCCGGCCCGCCCCCCACCCGCCTCCATCCTAGGGCATGCTTGTGGTGGCTCAACCGCTAATACGGCTGCCACGGCGTCGCTGGCAGCGCGCCTTGGCGGTCTCACCTTCACCGCGGGCTGCACTAAGTCCATGTGGCCCGCCTCCTACAGCAGACGCAGGGCTTCCAGCACCCGCGGATCGTCAATACGCGCCATCCTTCAGGTACGCTGCTCACTCTTCCCGACACCACGCGACCCCGCCGCGGACCCACCAAGGCCTTCCCACAAGCCTCAAAAAACCCCAGCGCACTTGACTCCCTTCACGACGCACAGCGCGATCTTTAACCAGACGCACCACCGCCGCCACCTACACGCCACACAAAGCAGCTCGATAATCATGCTAAGAAAAGAAGTTTTGAAATAAATTTTGGACCACGAAAATCCCCTGCACGGCTGTCGTGTCGCTGCCACCGAAATGGTGGCTTGTGACACAAAATGGCCGGTTTTAACTACGCCAGCCCAAACTACCACCAGCCCAAAAACAGCCCAACCCCAGCCCAAACTACCACCAGCCCAATAACCATCCCACATACCGTGCTGGTCACTCTCCCCCCCCCCTTCCCCAGGCCTCCTGCTGGTCGACCGCCTCCCTCCCTCCAAAGCCCTTTTGTCTCAATTCACATTTCTAATAGGAACTAGAAAACATCCTTCAAGGCAGGAAATGTTAGCCGCACTTCTAACAGGAACTAAAAACATTTCCTTCCAGACAGTGTGAATGTTAGCCACACTTCTAATAGGAACTAGAACTTTTCCTTCCAGACAGAGTGAATGTTACCCACACTTCTTACAGAAAATAGAAAATTTCCTTCCAGATAGTGTGAATGTTAGCCACACTTCTAATAGGAACTAGAACATATCCTTCCAGGCAATGAATGTTAGCCACACTTCTAACAGGAACTAGAACGTGTTGTTTCAGTCAGTGAATGTTAGCCATACTTCTAACAGGAACTAGAACCTATCCTTTCAACTAGTTAATGTTAGCCACACTTCTAACAGGAACTAGAACGTATCCTTCAAGGGTGTGAATGTTAGCCACACTTCTAACAGGAACTAGAACATATCCTGCCAGACAGTGAATGTTAGCCACACTTCTAACAGCAACTAGAATGTGTCGTTTCAGTCAGTGAATGTTAGCCATACTTCTAACAGGAACTAGAACCTATCTTTTCAACCAGTGAATGTTAGCCACACTTCTAACAGGAACTAGAACGTATCCTTCAAGGGTGTGAATGTTAGCCACACTTCTAACAGGAACTATAACATATCCTTCCAGACAGTGAATGTTAGCCACACTTCTATCAGCAACTAGAACGTGTCGTTTCAGTCAGTGAATGTTAGCCATACTTCTAACAGGAACTAGAACCTATCCTTTCAACCGGTGAATGTTAGCCACACTTCTAACAGGAACTAGAACGTATCCTTCCAGGCAGTGAATGTTAGCCACACTTCTAACAGGAACTAGAACGTATCCTTTCAGTCAGTGAATTAGCCACACTTCTAACAGGAAGTAGAACGTATCTTTCCAGGCAGTGAATGTTAGCCACACTTCTAATAGGAACTAGAACATATCCTTTCAGGCAATGAATGTTAGCCACACTTCTACCAGGAACTAGAACATGTTATTTCAGTCAGTGAATGTTAGCCACACTTCTAACAGGAACTAGAATGTATCCTTCCAGACAGTGAATGTTAGCCACACTTCTTACAGAAAATAGAAAATTTCCTTCCAGATAGTGTGAATGTTAGCCACACTTCTAATAGGAACTAGAACATATCCTTCCAGGCAATGAATGTTAGCCACACTTCTAACAGGAACTAGAACGTGTTGTTTCAGTCAGTGAATGTTAGCCATACTTCTAACAGGAACTAGAACCTATCCTTTCAACCAGTGAATGTTAGCCACACTTCTAACAGGAACTAGAATGTATCCTTCAAGGGTGTGAATGTTAGCCACACTTCTAGCAGGAACTATAACATATCCTTCCAGACAGTGAATGTTAGCCACACTTCTAACAGCAACTAGAACATGTCGTTTCAGTCAGTGAATGTTAGCAATACTTCTAACAGGAACTAGAACCTATCCTTTCAACCAGTGAATGCTAGCCACACTTCTAAAAGCAACTAGAACGTGTTGTTTCAGTCAGTGAATGTTAGCCATACTTCTAACAGGAACTAGAACCTATCCTTTCAACCAGTGAATGTTAGCCACACTTCTAACAGGAACTAGAACGTATCCTTCCAGGCAGTGAATGTTAGCCACACTTCTAACAGGAACTAGAACGTATCCTTTCAGTCAGTGAATTAGCCACACTTCTAACAGGAAGTAGAACGTATCCTTCCAGGCAGTGAATGTTAGCCACACTTCTAATAGGAACTAGAACATATCCTTTCAGGCAATGAATGTTAGCCGCACTTCTAACAGGAACTAGAACATGTTGTTTCAGTCAGTGAATGTTAGCCACACTTCTAACAGGAACTAGAATGTATCCTTCCAGACAGTGAATGTTAGCCACACTTCTCACAGAAAATAGAAAATTTCCTTCCAGATAGTGTGAATGTTAGCCACACTTCTAATAGGAACTAGAACATATCCTTCCAGGCAATGAATGTTAGCCACACTTCTAACAGGAACTAGAATGTGTTGTTTCAGTCAGTGAATGTTAGCCATACTTCTAACAGGAACTAGAACCTATCCTTTCAACCAGTGAATGTTAGCCACACTTCTAACAGGAACTAGAACGTATCCTTCAAGGGTGTGAATGTTAGCCACACTTCTAACAGGAACTATAACATATCCTTCCAGACAGTGAATGTTAGCCACACTTCTAACAGCAACTAGAACGTGTTGTTTCAGTCAGTGAATGTTAGCAATACTTCTAACAGGAACTAGAACCTATCCTTTCAACCAGTGAATGTTAGCCACACTTCTAACAGGAACTAGAACGTATCCTTCCAGGCAGTGAATGTTAGCCACACTTCTAACAGGAACTAAAACGTATCCTTTCCGTCAGTGAATTAGCCACACTTCTAACAGGAACTAGAACGAATTCTTCCAGGCAGTGAATGTTAGCCACACTTCTAATAGGAACTAGAACATATCCTTTCAGGCAATGAATGTTAGCCACACTTCTAACAGGAACTAGAACATGTTGTTTCAGTCAGTGAATGTTAGCCACACTTCTAACAGGAACTAGAACCTATCCTTTCAGTCAGTGAATGTTAGCCACACTTCTAACAGGAACTAGAAACTATCCTTTCAGTCAGTGAATGTTAGCCACACTTCTAACAGGAACTAGAAAGTATCCTTTCAGTCAGTGAATTAGCCACACTTCTAACAGGAACTAGAACATATTGTTTCAGTCAGTGAATGTTAGCCACACTTCTAACAGGAACTAGAATGTATCCTTCCATACAGTGAATGTTAGCCACACTTCTAACAGGAACTAGAACATACATATCCTTCCAGGCAGTGAATGTTAGCCCCACTTCTAACAGGAACTAGAACATATCCTTCCAAGAAGTGAATGGTGAATGTTAGCTACACTTCTAACAGGAACTAAAACATATACTTCCAGGCCATGAATGTTAGCCACACTTCTCATAAGAACTAGAACAAATCCTTCCAGGCAGTGATTGTTAGCTGTGTTTTTCTTGTTTTTTCACACATTTCTGGCCCTCTTTCCCCCTTTTCTTCTTTTCTCATTTATTGTAAAGTGCTCCGCTCCACTGATTATATGGTTGAGGTGGACACTTTAGAAATAAGAATCAGAGCAGCCTTTTTTTCAGGACTATCTACAAATGGTCCTTCAATATCTGCAATTTGCATTCTCGTGTTCTTAAAAGTATATTTTAAATGCAAGCACAGCCTGGATATATGTGAAAGCTTCCTGCCATTGTCGCTGTCATCATTTAGAACCTATCCTTTCAACCAGTGAATGTTAGCCACACTTCTAACAGGAACTAGAACGTATCCTTCAAGGGTGTGAATGTTAGCCACACTTCTAACAGGAACTAGAACATATCCTTCCAGACAATGATTGTTAGCCACACTTCTAACAGCAACTAGAACGTGTCGTTTCAGTCAGTGAATGTTACCCCTACTTCTAACAGGATCTAGAACCTATCCTTTCAACTAGTGAATGTTAGCCACACTTCTAACAAAAACTAGGACGTATCCTTCCAGGCAGTGAATTTTAGCCACACTTCTAATAGGAACTAGAACATATCCTTCCAGGCAATGAATGTTAGCCACACTTCTAACAGGAACTAGAATGTGTTGTTTCAGTCAATGAATGTTAGCCACACTTCTAACAGGAACTAGAACCTATCCTTTCAGTCAGTGAATGTTAGCCATACTTTTAACAGGAACTAGGACGTATCCTTTCAGTCAGTGAATGTTAGCCACAATTCTAACAGGAACTAGAACGTATCCTTTCAGTCTGTGAATTAGCCACACTTCTAACAGGAAGTAGAACGTATCCTTCCAGGCAGTGAATGTTAGCCACACTTCTAATAGGAACTAGAACATATCCTTTCAGGCAATGAATGTTAGCCACACTTCTAACAGGAACTAGAACATGTTGTTTCAGTCAGTGAATGTTAGCCACACTTCTAACAGGAACTAGAATGTATCCTTCCAGACAGTGAATGTTAGCCACACTTCTTACAGAAATAGAACATTTCCTTCCAGATAGTGTGAATGTTAGCCACACTTCTAATAGGAACTAGAACATATCCTTCCAGGCAATGAATGTTAGCCACACTTCTAACAGGAACTAGAACGTGTTGTTTCAGTCAGTAAATGTTAGCCATACTTCTAACAGGAACTAGAACCTATCCTTTCAACCAGTGAATGTTAGCCACACTTCTAACAGGAACTAGAACGTATCCTTCAAGGGTGTGAATGTTAGCCACACTTCTAACAGGAACTATAACATATCCTTCCAGACAGTGAATGTTAGCCACACTTCTAACAGCAACTAGAACGTGTCGTTTCAGTCAGTGAATGTTAGCCATACTTCTAACAGGAACTAGAACCTATACTTTGAACCAGTGAATGTTAGCCACACTTCTAACAGGAACTAGAACGTATCCTTCCATGCAGTGAATGTTAGCCACACTTCCAACAGGAACTAGAACGCATCCTTTCAGTCAGTGAATTAGCCACACTTCTAACAGGAACTAGAACGTATTCTTCCAGGCAGTGAATGTTAGCCACACTTCTAATAGGAACTAGAACATATCCTTTCAGGCAATGAATGTTAGCCTCACTTCTAACAGGAACTAGAACATGTTGTTTCAGTCAGTGAATGTTAGCCACACTTCTAACAGGAACTAGAATGTATCCTTCCAGACAGTGAATGTTAGCCACACTTCTAACAGGAACTAGAACATATCCTTCCAGGCAGTGAATGTTAGCCCCACTTCTAACAGAACTAGAACATATCCTTCAAGGCAGTGAATGGTGAATGTTAGCTACACTTCTAACAGGAACTAAAACATATACTTCCAGGCCATGAATGTTAGCCACACTTCTCATAAGAATTAGAACAAACCTTTCCAGGCAGAGAATGTTAGCTGTGTTTTTCTTGTTTTTTCACACATTTCTGGCCCTCTCGCCCCTTTTCTTCTTTTCTCATTTATTGTAAAGTGCTCCGCTCCACTGATTATATGGTTGAGGTGGACACTTTAGAAATAAGAATCAGAGCAGCCTTTTTTTCAGGTCTATCTACAAATGGTTCTTCAATATCTGCAATTTGTATTCTCGTGTTCTTAAAAGTATATTTTAAATGCAAGCATAGCCTGGATATATGTGAAAGCTTCCTGCCATTTTCGGTGTCATCATTTAGAACCTATCCTTTCAACCACTGAATGTTAGCCACACTTCTAACAGGAACTAGAACGTATCCTTCAAGGGTGTGAATGTTAGCCACACTTCTAACAGGAACTAGAACATATCCTTCCAGACAATGAATGTTAGCCACACTTCTAACAGAAACTAGAACGTGTCGTTTTAGTCAGTGAATGTTAGCCATACTTCTAACAGGAACTAGAACCTATCCTTTCAACCACTGAATGTTAGCCACACTTCTAACAGAAACTAGAACGTGTCGTTTTAGTCAGTGAATGTTAGCCATACTTCTAACAGGAACTAGAACCTATCCTTTCAACCAGTGAATGTTAGCCACACTTCTAAAATGGAACTAGAACGTATCCTTCCAGGCAGTGAATGTTAGCCACACTTCTAATAGGAACTAGAACATGTCCTTCCAGGCAATGAATGCTAGCCACACTTCTAACAGGAACTAGAATGTTTTGTTTCAGTCAGTGAATGTTAGCCACACTTCTAACAGGAACTAGAACCTATCCTTTCAGTCAGTGAATGTTAGCCACACTTCTAACAGGAACTAGAACGTATCCTTTCAGTCAGTGAATGTTAGCCACACTTCTAACAGGAACTAGAACGTATCCTTTCAGTCTGTGAATGTTAGCCACACTTCTAATAGGAACTAGAACATATCCTTCCAGACAATGAATGTTAGCCACACTTTTGACAGGAACTAGAACATATTGTTTCAGGCAGTGAATGTTAGCCACACTTCTAACAGGAAGTAGAATGTATCCTTCCAGACAGTGAATGTTAGCCACACTTCTAACAAGAACTAGAACATATCCTTCCAGGCAGTGAATGTTAGCCCCACTTCTAACAGGAACTAGAACATATCCTTCCAGGCAGTGAATGGTGAATGTTAGCTACACTTCTAACAGGAACTAAAACATATTCTTCCAGGCCATGAATGTTAGCCACACTTCTCATAAGAACTGAATGTTAGCTGTGTTTTTCTTGTTTTTTCACATATTTCTGGCCCTCTGGCCCTCTGGCCCTCTGGCCCCCTTTTCTTCTTTTCTCATTTATTGTAAAGTGCTCCACTCCACTGATTATATGGTTGAGGTGGACACTTTAGAAATAAGAATCAGAGCAGCCTTTTTTTCAGGACTATCTACAAATGGTCCTTCAATACCTGCAATTTGTATTCTCGTGTTCTTAAAAGTATATTTTAAATGCAAGCACAGCCTGGATATACGTGAAAGCTTCCTGCCATTTTCGCTGTCATCATTTAGCAGTCTAACGATAAATCTGCTATTTTTACCCCACGCGCTCATTTCCTTCCATACTTTCCACAAACTGCTGGAGCTATTTCCTTCCTTGCCGTTTTCTGCCTCTTGTGAGATCACCTGACCAGAGTTGCGGATGGAGAAAATGACAACAGGGCAATGAACAAGAAAGAGAAGGTGATCCACTTATGATGCTAGTCCATTGTGGTATGAGGACACACAGTTGCTGTTTTTAATGATTTTCAGAGCCGCATTTAAAAGAGGCAGTCTCTTGTTGGCTCGTGCCCTTTATTTGTTATGAATGTTCTTTATGGAACCTTTTAATTGTGATGTATGCGGCTGCTTGGAGATGCATTAAAAGTTGTATGCATAATGTGAGCCTCCGTGTCTTTAATGAAATCCAGATTCTCTAGTCATGGTAATAGGAGAATCGCAATTTTCACACAAAAATAAAAGTGGAAATCAATATATGTACCAGTGTGTATTTATTAAAAAAAAAAGTACAAAAAGTAGATTTTCCTTTAAATGACTATGCAAACTGCCAATCACGATTGCCAGACCAATATCTGCGCAGAGAAGAGAGGGAGTTAAAAAAGTCACAAAAGGTATATATAACAATTGCGCATGCGCACTATTGTGAGCAAATAACGACTCATTGATTTGTGTGAATTACAATTTGAATGTATTAAGCAGACGCAAATTGCAAATAGTCACATACATGGAAATTGCAAGGTCAACATTGGAAGCTGGTGCTATCCAGGTGCAAAATATCAAAGGGGCCCCAAAATATTTCCTGCTTTTGTAATGGCAGCAATCTGTTCTCTGGTCAGGAGAATTTGCATCCTGTCTGTACAATAGGGGTACGAAGGAGAAAGCATCTCGTAATTAGGGTGTGCAATTTGAGCAATGAGGTGATGAGGTAAACACAAAGAAAAGATTGTGTAGTAATCACACAGAATAACTATCTGATATCTCAGGAGGATTTAGAGCGTGGTACTAACTGATCTTGCATGAGTTATCAGCGGTGGGACATTGAACCACTGCTGGGAACTTTGAAATACTGGCCATTAGGGCATTCTGTATTTGACAGCTTGCAAGGGGATAGCTATAGGTAGGGGCATTCGTTATTCTTGACTGCTAGTTGGAAGCTTGAATTGTTTAAAGAGGTGTTGCAATAAGTCTGATTGTATTTATTGTATGTACTAGCATTTAAAACCATTTATTCTTCGTATTTATGCACTTCTCAATTTTAAAACAAAGGGGCATATTATCAAGGAATTTATCTTTGCTTTTTTGGCTTTAAAAGCCAAGAAAGTGGAGATACAATTATCTCCCTATCAGCAACAGGGTGCTAACACGCAAATTTGCATGTTAGCACCCTTTTTCTCTGCGTTTCCCCTTGCATCTCTAATGAGATGCAAAGGGGGCATTCCAGAGAAAAATAATAGGAGAAATGTTGTTAAGCGACATTTCTCCTATTATCAAGGATATCGCTAACCCTGTTAGTGATAAAAAAGCAGCGCTAACCGGGGTTAGCGCTGCTTTTTTTACACCTGGTATTTTCCTGACTTAGCCATGATATCCTATGGAAGGTGGATATCATGGCTAAGTTTGTGAGCCCCTATCATCAAGCTTACACCAAACTTCCAGAGATTATCGTTGGTTTTCCAGTGATAATCTCTCATTTGGCAGTTAGCATGAGGATTTTTATCACTTCTGAGATAAACGTTGCTAAAAGCAAGTTATCTCAGCGATAATTTCCGGCGATGCGTAGCGATAAAAAAATCGTTGCAAAGCCTAGTTAGCGATAAATATCGCTACTCGTTGGTAGTATGCCCCAAAGTTTTTAAAATTATCATGTATTACCTATTATATGTATTATTTGAAAGCTGAGTTTATAAATATTTTTTATTAATATTTTGTTGTATGTATTTGCTTGATAGATTTTAAAACTATTTATTACTTGTATTTATGTACTTGTCAATTTCAAAGCTGAATTTCTAAATTATTATGTATCATCTATCATATGTATTATTGAAAGTTCAATTTTGAATTTGAATGTATTTGCTTGACAGCCTTTCTTTTTTTCCTGTTGACTTGCAGCTTCAGTTTTATGTCCAATATTGAAAATAATAGATAATTTTTTTAAGTAGATTGGTTATTACAGGTTATATAAAAGAACAGGAGCCAACACTGGGCAGGCAAAGTAGGTCACTCCCACCACCTCCTTGCCCCAGATAGAGAGTGGGAGACAAGGCAGAGGCGGCTGGTAGGGGACAGTGGCATGGGGGCGTTAGGATATACATTTTTTAAAAACGTATTTGCTGGCCGCCATCGCCAGCCGCCGTCTCTCCTCTCAGGAACAGGAAGCACACAGGCTTCCAGACTCCCCTAGCCAATCACCACGATGCTGATAGATTAAAGGAAACTTCAACACTTGAAGAGAAGAAAATGACTATCTTCAAATCTTGTGAATTGGAACAGAAAAATATTTTTAGGCAATTTGTCTAACCATTGATAAACACAAAATGCATGTAATCCAAGTTTGTTCCTGTGTTTTTCTTCTTTTGCCAGCTGTTGTTCTCCATTGGGCTGCCATATTGGCTTAGACTCATTGTCCTTACGCTTGTTCTTCTTGGTCTTCTAACTACAGCCTCGACTACAGATGTGCTGCGCATGCTTGATGCCTCCTCGCCATTGCCTGATGGTAGTTCCCCATAAGCAGAAGCACCGGATGTCTGCAATTCCTCCAGGACTTGGGTGACCTGGGCAAAGCTTTTTGATAAGTTTCCACTTTGGGTTGCAGACTTCACTTATAGGAGAGTGCCACACTGGCACAGATAGTTGTTGAAGAGTCAAGTCACTGTGCAGACTAGCAGAATGCTTGATGGGGGGGTGTTGATGTAGCACTTTCACGGTTCACATTTCTGGTGCAAACTCAAGCATTAGCTGCACCTTTAGTTGCGACTGAGGCCGGCACAGCAAACAATACATTTTAATACGGTGAAGCACTTGGGCCCCGCAAAGGTGACAGAGTGGGGCATATTTTAAAGCCCCTAGCGCCATCAGAGCGTCACTTTTTTGATACTCCGGTAGTGCTTTATGCTGGCCCATATTTACAAGGCCACACAAAGCCACTTTGCCTGGCTTTACACAGTCTTGTAAATATGGAACTCTTTCACACAGTATTCAGCGTTAAAGGGGAGCGTCATGGGTGCTGCTGTGGGTGTTCCCATGCTACACCTATGGCTTTTTGACACTGCCCCAAATTTACAAGGATTGGTAAATTTGAGGCAGGGCTAAAAACGCCTTTCAAGGGGAGGAGTCAAAGTGGCACAACGAGGAACAAAATGCCATTAATTAATAATTGTTTTTCTGCAGGAAGGAGTGCTTTCCTGCACAACACAATCATCCCTGCAACGCAGGCACACTTGCGTTGGCTGCTGAATTAGCGCCTGCACAGGGGGGAGCATAGGGGTGCGCCGTATTCCTGTAAATACCGTGCATCACTGTTTTTTAAAATGACGTAGCTTGGCGCTGGGAAATTTTGGTGCCGCACTGCGCCATTTCATTGTAAATATCCCCCAGAGTGAAAGATTTACAAAGCATGAACGTTTGTTAAAGATTAGCAAAGTTGCAAGTTCAAGTCATCAAATTAGTTGTAAATCAATAGTCAATACATTCAGGTTGTAGGTAATATATTTCAAAGCAACATAAAATCAAAAATCCAAAGATGAACTATTCTAAAGTCGTCTCTAATATCAGGAAGCAGACTGAAATTCTCATGAAGGGAAAGCCCTACTCAGCTAAGCTAGGGAAGGTGTCAGCATGAAAAGACTCTGAAAGGCAGAATCAGTAAAGGAAATAGAGACTCGTCTAACAAGTGGGGGAGATGTCTTCCCAGGAGTTTACCTCCTTCAGGAGGAAAACAAAGACATTAGCTTTAAAGGGAGATGGAAAGGCATCTTCTGAGTGCAAGTCTACGTTGCATTGGTTTAAAGAGCACTTTCATCAGTTTGCTACACCTACACACGGTTCCCAGGAAGAGAACCAATCAGGTTTAAGGAACAAAAAGATAAAGTGTACTCAGTGGTTTCACAAGCTAAAGAACAATGAAATCTTGTCTAAGCGCCCCTCGGCTTTCCTCTCTGCAACAAAGAAGATACATTTGTCCCAATCTGTTCTCTCCCAGGTGTTCAATTACTGCTGCTTCTGGCGCTGTGCAAAGTAAACATTCTGAGAAATAAGCACAGTTGATACATCTTTGGAATTGCAGGCACAATTTATCAACTGAAATGAAAAAGAAAAAACACGACAAAGAAAACATGAAAATGCTGGCCTTTTTGATATGTGGCCCATGTTAACTGCTGACAAGTAATATGTGAATAGTGCACTGTAAATACATTTGTGTGCTGTAGATTAATGTCATTATGCGTGCAAAACATTTATTTTATAAAATATTTCATCCAGGGTCTAAGATTTCATGGTTTTTGCAAGTTCTGGAGAAATGTCTCACTTAAGGAGTGGCACAGTATTGTTATTTTCTGATGGGAAAGAGCCTTTACAGCTCTCTTATCTCCATGCAGTGCCTTTTCCACGAACCCTTTACCATGCAATGTGTTTACCATACAATGCCTTTACCACACATACCTTTACCACATATATCCTTTTACCACCTAATCCTTTACCATGCACGCTAAGTGTATTGAGGTAAGTGTGTGTATGTAGGTATCTCTTTAACAATATTTCTTGCTTGGCCCCCATCCCCTGGGGCTGTTTTAAGTAAAGGGGAGGGAGGTGCCACACAGCATCCCTCCCTGAGCCATACAATGCCCCCGAGGAGGCCCCATCCCTTGGGGATAGCTCAGTGATGGTCTCCTGGGGTCCCCAGCCCCACGGGCACCATCTATTTCCCAGCACGCAAGTTATGTTATGTTATGTTATGTTAAAATGGGACTTTTATAGCGCAACGGCTACTCCAAAGGAGTGTCCCGGCACTTTGAGCTCCAGACCATGGAAAAGAGCAAGAAACATAACAATAACAGAAAAAGGGGCACACGGAGGGGAAAATTATCCAGCAAACAACCAGGTTTTCAAGTCTTTCCTGAAGACAAGCAGATTAGAGGTGTTTCGCAGGGACAACGGTAGCGAGTTCCATAGCTGAGGAGCAAGGAAGCTAAAAGACCGGCCGCCTAGCCGAGCCTTTTTAATGCGTGGTACCCGAGCCAAGGCCAAGGTTTCTGACCTGAGGGATCGTGCAGGTCGATAGAAGTCCAGCCTCCTCTGAAGATACTTGGCACCAGTGCCATGTAAGGCCTTATGGGCAAGAGTCATGGTCTTAAACAGTATCCTCTTCCGCACCGGAAGCCAGTGGAGGGATACAAGAAGATTAGAGGCGCTAGTGCGACGATGAAGGCCAAAAATGGCACGCGCAGCAGCGTTCTGGGTGATCTGCAGACGTTGGAGGAGATATTCAGGCAGGCCCAGATATAGAACATTGGCATAGTCCAATCTGGACCCTATAAGGGCCTGAACAGTGATCCTCCGATGTTGCTCCGAAAGAAGGGGAAAAAACTTGCGCAGCATTCTGAGTATCCCAAAACAAGTTCCCGTAAGAGTAGAAACCTGGGATTTGAGCGAAAGCTCGTTGTCGATTTTAACTCCCAGGTTCTTAGCCCACTTAGAGGACTGTGTGGGAGGGAACATGTCGGCAGGCCACCATCCTCGCCAGTCTGGTTCTGAAGGGCATCCGAAGAATAGTATTTCGGACTTGTCCGAGTTGCACTTGAGGCTGTTTTGTGAAAACCAGCTGAAAACAGCCCCAAGGCACTCGCGGATCCCTACGCCATCAAACTCTTCACCCTTGCGACAGGTGAAGAGGAGCTGAGTGTCGTCAGCATAAGAGACGATCCGGGCCCCATAGGACTCCGCCAATGTCGCCAGAGGGGTCATCAAGATGTTAAAAAGAGTGGGGCTCAAGATAGAGCCCTGAGGCACTCCGACTCCCAATGGCGGCATCTCGGCGGATCCGGGTGGGACCCAGACCGTCTGGCGGCGGTTGGCCAAAAAGGAAGAAAACCAGTTGAGCACCGTCCCCCCTAGCCCGATGTCATGGAGCCTGGTGAGGAGATCCTCATGGGGGACGGTGTCAAACGCCGCCGACAGGTCTAGCATAACTAACAACACCCTGCCTCCCATGTCCAGCACCTCTTTTACGATCTCCGAGACTTCCAAGAGCGCCGTCTCGGTGCTTAAGTTGGAACGGAATCCCGATTGGGATTCATGGAGCAGATCATTAGACTCCAAAAAGTTGGAAAGCACGCTGTGCACGTGTTTTTCCAAGATCTTGGTCAGTGCTGGAAGGAGCGAGATTGGTCTGTAGTTGGAGGGTGCCTCTGGGTCAAGATTGGGTTTCTTGATCAGAGGGATGACCATGGCTTGCTTCCAGGTCTGAGGCAGAAAGCCCTCGCTCAAGGATAGATTAAGAATGGGATTGGCTATAGGGTTTATGGCATCTGCCATTTTTGCCAGAAATTTTGCCGGGCAAGGATCTAATGGTGAGCCCGACTTGAGGTTCCTCATCAAGGTTAAAGATGTAGCAGCCGAGAGAGGAGGAAAATCGAGCAGAGCTGGGCCTGAGGGAGACAGAGACGCTGCCTCAATCGGCATCACAAACACATCATCTGGGTCTCTCTGCGGGAAAGAGACCTGGATTTGCCTAATTTTGGTGGTAAAGAAATTGGCAATAGTGTTAGCCCAGGTCTCTGCCGGAGCACCCTGAGTAGAGATGGACCGGGGGCTAGTGAATTCGCGCACGATTGAGAAGATCTCCTTACAGGAATTAGCAGCATCGTCAATCCTTTTGGCAAGATACCGTTTCTTGCTCTGAAGGACAAGTTCATGGTATGACTTCATCGTGGTTTTATACCGTTGTTTAGCCTCGGGCTCATACTGGACTCTCCAAGCACGCTCTACCACTTTACATTGCCTACGAGCAAGGGCTAGTTCCTCCGTGAACCAGGGGGCAGAAACCCGCCGAGCAGCGGACCTGGGTGGCTGTAAGGGAGCGAACTCATTTAATCTGGCAAGAAGCCAGGATTGCAAGCTCTCCAGATCTTTCTCCAGATCCCCAGTGCAGGCCACAGGGTGATCAGTCAGAGCATGTGTGAGCATATCTGAGGTCACCCGGTGAAGTGTCCTATAACTGCTGCCCTGCTGTCTCGTGGCGCTAGCGGGGGAGGCCAAGATAGAATGTATTTCAAAGTGGGCCAGGAAATGGTCAGACCAAACGATTGGCAAAAGTGTAACATTCATGATAGGTATGGTGGAAAAAACCTGATCGAGTGTATGGCCTTTATCGTGGGTAGGACCAGAAAGATAAGGGGAAAGACCCAGGGTGGATGCGATATCCAACAATTTGATGGCATTTTGGTCATTGTGGTCGTCCATATGGAAGTTGAAATCTCCCGCAAGTAAGCATTGCTCCGATCTCAGGACAAGGACCGACATGACCTGTTGGAGATCATCAAGAAAGGAGCCCACAGGGCCCGGGGGTCTATAGACAATCATGCCCTTCAGTGCTTGTTGCGGCGATAAGGAGATGGTAAAGGCTAATGAGTCAGCCCCTTCGATGGTGTGAGTATGCGTGACCGTGCACGGAAGAGAGTTCTTCACAACCAAAGCAACTCCTCCTCCTCTGCCCTTGTCTCTATCCTGTCGATGGATGGTATAGTCAGTGGGAATGGCAGCCACTATGTCCGGGTGGGAGGAATCATTGAGCCATGTCTCAGTGAGCATCAGACAGGTGGGACTGGTAGTTGACAAGAGATCAAAGATCTCTTGAGTGTGACGATGCAACGACCTCGTATTGAGGAGTAGACAGAGGTGTTTTATGCTACTCTCCTTAGCAGGGAGAGGGGAAGGGAGGGAGCGGACAGGGTTCCAGAGACAAGCAGGGCACTTATGCTTACCCCTATATCGGCCTGGGAAGACTGACAGACACGACACATTCCAATCGCGCAGCGAAAGGAGCTCCTGAGCGGAGTAAGAAAGCATAGTGGCCAGAGGTACCTGCCACGCCGCACGCCTCCGGGACGCTGACGGGCGCAGACGGGCAGGACTCTGGCACGACTCCGGCGCAGATCCGGCGCGGCCGCTGATCGCGTCCGCTGCGCGGAGGAGGGGGTGAGCTTTTTGTAGCGCTGCTAGAGCGCGAGGATGGAAGTCCTACCCCCAAGATGGCGGCCAAAATGAGATCCCAGCCCTCGGCGTCAATACTCAGCCGAGGGCGGTCTCAGAGTCCCAGGCAAGGGAGGGGGGGAAAGCGAAGCGCTTACAAGCGCGGGGAGATCAAGTAACAGGCAGCGCTGTGCTCCTACACGCTTTTAACACAAGCGCGAGCACGAGCTGCAAAAGGCACACAATAAAATGGTAATGTTAAAATTACACGAGTCGAGTGTTCACAAGCAAAAGAAAGTAGAGAGACCTCCCGGCTTCCGCCTCAGGAGGGGAAAAGTAGGTTAGTAGCAGATGGTAATCACCTGCTAGATGATCCGGTTCCCTTTTGTAGCGCTGCTAGAGCGCGAGGATGGAAGTCCTACCCCCAAGATGGCGGCCAAAATGAGATCCCAGCCCTCGGCGTCAATACTCAGCCGAGGGCGGTCTCAGAGTCCCAGGCAAGGGAGGGGGGGAAAGCGAAGCGCTTACAAGCGCTGGGAGATCAAGTAACAGGCAGCGCTGTGCTCCTACACGCTTTTAACACAAGCGCGAGCACGAGCTGCAAAAGGCACACAATAAAATGGTAATGTTAAAATTACGTGAGTCGAGTGTTCACAAGCAAAAGAAAGTAGAGAGACCTCCCGGCTTCCGCCTCAGGAGGGGAAAAGTAGGTTAGTAGCAGATGGTAATCACCTGCTAGATGATCCGGTTCCCTTTTGTAGCGCTGCTAGAGCGCGAGGATGGAAGTCCTACCCCCAAGATGGCGGCCAAAATGAGATCCCAGCCCTCGGCGTCAATACTCAGCCGAGGGCGGTCTCAGAGTCCCAGGCAAGGGAGGGGGGGAAAGCGAAGCGCTTACAAGCGCTGGGAGATCAAGTAACAGGCAGCGCTGTGCTCCTACACGCTTTTAACACAAGCGCGAGCACGAGCTGCAAAAGGCACACAATAAAATGGTAATGTTAAAATTACACGAGTCGAGTGTTCACAAGCAAAAGAAAGTAGAGAGACCTCCCGGCTTCCGCCTCAGGAGGGGAAAAGTAGGTTAGTAGCAGATGGCAAGTATGGGCAGGGAAAGTGCTACTGTTCTCCCACAGGGCCAGAGCTCGAAACTGTTCCTGTCTAGTAAGCAGGCAGGCCTGGGAACCAAAACCGTCCCTGGCAAAGTGCTCGGCCGTCTCCCTAGGGGGTTGGGGGTGAGGCCGAGCAGTTTACCAGGGCGGGTGCGGTTTCGGACGATTTCGTTACAGCGGCCGATTTTGCAGCTGTGCTGCAAAACCGGCCCTGTAACAAAACTGGCCCCAGCCCTGGTTGCCCACCGGGGAAATGCCCAGTGCCCGCTGTGGCCAGTCTGGCCCTGCCAGTGAGGGAAGAAAACCTTTCCCTGCCCATGCTCCAGCTGGTTTGTAGCAATGCCGGCTCCCGCTGCACCCACGATGAGTGCAAGCAGAGGAGCCGGAAGGGGTGAGCGGGCACTTAGCCTCCAGCCTGCAGCCCCCAGGGCCATAGGGCACCCTACTTAAATCAAAAACAAATTTAAAAAACACTGGCTCTTGTGTGGCCCCATAAGGTTGCTTGCAGGGAGATGCGGGGGACCTGGGACTCACCGTACGGCCCCCTACAAAAAAATGAAAGCAGTGGGTGTCGGGTACACCCCCAAAAAAATGAAGAGAAACAAAACAAAAGGTGAATAATAAAGGAGTGGTCATTGCCGCTCATATATTATTAACTGCTCCTTTAAGGAGCTCCTCATAATGCCCTAGGAGGGCTTTGTTCTGCAGCCCCCAGCATCAACAATAAGCATGGCAGTGATGGTGGGAGCTTCGATACAGCATCAAGGGCTGGGGTTTACAGTGGAGAGGCTAAGAGTACTTGGGATAAGGCTAGAGGCGGATACAGGTAGCAAGGAAAGGGACAAGGCTGAAGTTGGGAGACACTGTACGTTGGGGAGAAGAGTATAGGGAACTCTTCTGTGATGCTGTGGAATGCAGGTGGTTGGGGTTGGAAGTAGTGGATAGGGAACTCTTCTGGGAAGCTGTGGAATGGAGGTGGTTGGGGTTGGAAGTAGTGGATAGGGAACTCTTCTGGGAAGCTGTGGAATGGAGGTGGTTGGGGTTGGAAGTAGAGGATAGGGAACTCTTCTGGGAAGCTGTGGAATGGAGGTGGTTGGGGTTGGAAGTAGTGGATAGGGAACTCTTCTGGGAAGCTGTGGAATGCAGGTGGTTAGTGTTGGAAGTAGTGGATAGGGAACTCTTCTGTGAAGCTGTGGAATGCAGGTGGTTAGTGTTGGAAGTAGTGGATAGGAAACTCTTCTGGGAAGCTGTGGAATGCAGGTGACTAGGGTTGGAAGTGGTGAATAGGGAACTCTTCTGGGAAGCTGTGGAATGCAGGTTGTTAGTGTTGGAAGTAGTGGATAGGAAACTCTTCTGGGAAGCTGTGGAATGCAGGTGGTTAGGATTGAAAGTAGTGGATAGGGAACTCTTCTGTGAAGCTGTGGAATGCAGGTGGTTAGTGTTGGAAGTAGTGGATAGGGAACTCTTCTGTGAAGCTGTGGAATGCAGGTGGTTATGATTGGAAGTAGTGTATAGGGAACTCTTCTGGGAAGCTGTGGAAGGGAGGTGGTTGGGGTTGAAAGTAGTGAATAGGGAACTCTTCTGGGAAACTGTGGAATGCAGGGGTTAGGATTGGAAGTAGTGGATAGGGAAGTCTTCTGGAAATGTGTGCGATGCAGGTGGTTGGAGTTGGAAGTAGTGGATAAAGAACTCTTCTGGGAAGCTGTGGAATGCAGGTGACCTGGGTTGGAAGTGGTGGATAGGGAACTCTTCTTGGAAGCTGTGAAATGCAGGTGATTAGGGTTGGAAGTGGTGGATAGGGAACTCTTCTGGGAAACTGTGGAATGCAGGTGGTTAGGGTTGGAAGGAGTGGATAGGGAACTATTCTGAGAAGCTGTGGAATGCAGGTCATTAGGATTCGAAGAAGTGGAAAGGGAACTCTTCTGGGAAGCTATGGAATGCGGGTCGTTAGGATTGGAAGGAGTGCATAGGGAACTCTACTGGGAAGCTGTGGAATGCGGGTAGTTAGGATTGGAAGTAGTGTATAGGGAACTCTTCCAAGGAGGCTGTGGAATGTGGGTGGTTAGATTGGAAGGAGTGAATAGGGAACTCTTCCAGGGAGGCTGTGGAATGCGGATGGTTAAGATTGGAAAGAGTGAATAGGGAACTCTTCCAGGGAGGCTGTGGAATGCGGATGGGTAGGATTGGAAGGAGTGGATAGGGAACTCTTCTGGGAAGCTGTGGAATGTGGGTGGTTAGGATTGGAAGGAGTGGAGAGGGAACTCTTCTGGAAATGTGTGCAATGCAGGTGGTTGGAGTTGGAAGTCGTGGATAAGGAACTCTTCTGGGAAGCTGTGGAATGCAGGTGGTTAGGTCTGGAAGGATTGGATAGGAAACTCTTCTGGGAAGCTGTTGAATGCAGGTTACTAGGATTGGAAGTGGTGGATAGGGAACTCTTCTTGGAAGCTGTGGAATGCAGGTGATTGGGGTTGGAAGTGGTGGATAGGGAAGTCTTCTGGGAAACTGTGGAATGCAGGTGGTTAGTGTTGGAAGGAGTGGATAGGGAACTATTCTGGGAAGCTGTGGATTGCAGGTCATTAGGATTCGAAGGAGTGGATAGGGAACTCTTCTGGGAAGCTGTGGAATGTGGGTCGTTAGGATTGGAAGGAGTGCATAGGGAACTCTACAGGGAAGCTATGGAATGCGGGTAGTTAGTATTGGAAGTAGTGTATAGGGAACTCTTCCAGGGAGGCTGTGGAAGCTGGTGGTTAGATTGGAAGGAGTGAATAGGGAACTCTTTCAGGGAGGCTGTGGAATGCGGTTGGTTAGGATTGGAAGGAGTGAATAGGGAACTCTTACAATGAGGCTGTGGAATGCAGGTGCGTAGGATTGGAAGGAGTGGATAGGGAACTCTTCTGGGAAGCTGTGGAATGTGGGTGGTTAGGATTAGAAGGAGTGGAAAGGAAACTCTTCTGGGAAGCTGTGGAATGCAGGTGGTTAGGATTGGAAGTAGTGTATAGGGAACTCTTCTGGGAAGCTGTGGAATGGAGGTGGTTGGGGTTGGAAGTAGTGGATAGGGAACTCTTCTGGGAAGCTGTGGAATGCGGGTGATTAGGATTGGAATGAGTGGATAGGGAACTCTTCTGAGAAGCTGTGGAATGCAGGGGGTTAGGATTGGAAGTAGTGAATAGGGAACTCTTCTGGAAATGTGTGCGATGCAGGTGGTTGGAGTTGGAAGTAGTGGATAAGGAACTCTTCTGGGAAGCTGTGGAATGCAGGTGACTAGGGTTGGAAGTGGTGGATAGGAAACTCTTCTTGGAAGCTGTGGAATGCAGGTGATTAGGGTTGGAAGTGGTGGATAGGGAACTCTTCTGGGAAACTATGGAATGCAGGTGGTTAGGGTGGAACCGAGTGGATAGGGAACTATTCTGGGAAGCTGTGGAATGCAGGTTGTTAGGATTCGAAGGAGTGGATAGGGAACTCTTCTGGGAAGCTGTGGAATGCGGGTAGTTAGGATTGGAAGTAGTGTACAGGGAGCTCTTCCAGGGAGGCTGTGGAATGCGGGTGGTTAGATTGGAAGGAGTGAATAGGGAACTCTTCCAGGGAGGCTGTGAAATGCGGTTGGTTAGGATTGGAAGGAGTGAATAGGGAACTCTTGCAGGGAGGCTGTGGAATGCGGGTGGGTAGGATTGGAAGGAGTGGAAAGGAAACTCTTCTGGGAAGTTGTGGAATGCAGGTGGTTAGGATTGGAAGCAGTGGATAAGGAACTCTTCTGGGAAGCTGTGGAATGCAGGTGGTTAGAATTGGAAGGAGTGAATGAATGAATGAATGAATGAATGAATGAATGAATGAATGAATGAATGAATGAATGAATGAATGTGGGTTTTATAGAGCGCATAGTAACCCGGGAGCATCCCAGCGCTAAAACCAAGACAGCAGAATCGGTGGAGTGACCAAGGACAGAAGGGGGAAGTGGATCAGGGGAATAGGTGTGTTTTCAATAGTTTTCTGAAACGGGAATGATTTGATTCAATCCTGAGTTTGAGAGGTAGGGCTTTCCACAGTTTAGCCGTGTTCACCGAGAATCGCCGGCCTCCTGTGCGTGCCTTTTTTACTCTGTGGACTGTGATAAGGTGTTCGTGATCCGAACGGAGGGACCTTGTGGCTTTGTAGGGCGTGATAACATTTTTGAGGATGGGGGGGGCCTTGTCCTGTAGAAGTTTATGGGCCAGACAGAGGGCCTTGAATTTTACTCTTTCTCTTATTGGAAGCCAGTGCAGGAGTTTCAGAGCTGGCTTGGCCGAGGATCTGGCCGGGGTGTTGGTAAGAAGCCGGGCAGCGGCGTTCTGAATTCTTTGTCGTTTGTGAAGGGTGACTTCAGGTGCTCCCAGGTAGATGGCGTTGCTATAATCCAACCTGGAAAGGATCAGGCCTTGGATGAGCAGTTTCCGGGAGGTTTGTGGGAGCAGGGGCAGAATTTTTCTGACTGATCTGAGAAGATCGAAGCAGATCCCAGCGGTTTTTTTTGCTTGGGTTTTGAAAGACAGGTCCTTCTCTATCCAGATTCCTAGGCTCTTAATCTCCTCTTTGGGAGCGGGGGGATCTCCCAGGCAGGCGAGCCAGATGTTTGGGGGAAAGGTGGGCCTTTTCTGTCCGAGAAGCATGATTTCAGTTTTGGACCCGTTGAGTTTCAGAGCTGATTCATTCATCCACATAAAGATTTCAGAGAGGCAGGTGTGAAGGTTGTACGGTTCTTGGTTGGGATGGGATAGTGATACTACCAGCTGGGTATCATCAGAGTAGCTAATGATTTTTACTCCAAACGGGGTGACCACTTCCTCCAGTGGGGACATGTAGACATTAAATAATGTAGGGCTAAGGGAAGAGCCCTGCGGTACTCCGCACTGGAGGGGGATCGCTGTGGAGCGGGTGTTATTCTCCCAGACCAGGAAGGAGCGGTTGTTTAGGAATGACGTAAGCCATGCTAGAGCGGTTCCTTCCACCCTGATGTCTTTGAGTCGTTAGATGAGGACCTGGTGGTTGACAGTGTCGAAGGCCGCGCTGAGGTCCAGGAGGATCACTGCCACTGATCCTCCTGCATCCAAAATGCATCTGGTCTCCTCCACCACAGCCAGGAGGGCGGTGTCCGTGCCCTGACCAGGGTGGAATCCAGTCTGAGAGTTCCTGAGGAGGTTGTTAGACTCCAGGAAATGAGAGAGTTTTTTATTCACTATTTTTTCGGTAATTTTACTGATTCCGGGGAGGAGGGAGATTGGCCTGTAGTTGGCCAGGTCCGACGGGTCCAGGAGTGGTTTTTTGAGAAGGGCTTTGACGACGGCGGCCTTCCAGCTGGGAGGGACCATTCCCTGACACAGTGAGGAGTTGATGAGTGAAAAGGGAACTCTTCTGTGAAGCTGTGGAATGCAGGTGGTTAGGATTGGAAGTAGTGTATAGGGAACTCTTCTGGGAAGCTGTGGAATGTAGGTGGTTGGTGTTGGAAGTGGTGGATAGGGAACTCTTCTGGAAACATGTGGAATGCAGATGGTTAGGGCTGGAGGTGCAGGAGTTGGAACTCTTCCGGGAACATTTGTAATGCAGGTAGCTAGGGTTGGAAGTGGATCCACCACTCTTTTGGTAGGGTGTGGAATCCAGATGGTTACCTTATAATGGTTGAGGTGCTGGTTCAAGAGCTGTGTTTTTAGTTCCTGCAAATAGTTAGAAAGCATGGAGTCCAGCGCATTGAACTGGAATGGCAGTCCCGATCCTAGGATCATAGCAAGACAATGAGGTGGGGCACTGCGTACTGTGACATCCTCAGCGAGTCCTGATATACTAAGCTGGAAGAGGTGGTTTGTGTTTCATGTGGTAAAATTTCTCTATCATTCATCTACTAGTGGTAGTTAGAATACAATGGGCTCATGTTCCGTCCTGATAACTACGGAAGGCACAAATCTGTACTGGAAAAGACTCACTGAGGTCTTGACATTGAGAAGAAAGAACCTGATGACAAGAATAACAGGAGAAAGTGGGAAAACAACACTAGGAACCTTTGCTCACATGTGGTGAAGTACAATTCATAATCGCATTATTCGAGTTTTCTTCTAGCGTATGTTTTGACATTTTGTACCCCAAAGTAGCCTAATACACGTTGTCTCTTTTTCTTTCAGAAGATCTGTGAAATATTCCAAACTGCAATTCTTTAATGAGTTTTTCTAACGAAGCACAATTGTGAAAATCAAAGAGGATCTCCCATTGGACACAGTGAATATATTTTGGTGATATTGGAGGTAGCACAGCACCATTAAATGTATTTCCCAAAATTAATTCTTCCATTTTAATTATAGTTTTCCTTAAGTGTTTTATCAAAATGGTACAACATAAAAACTTGATAAATATCTTTGTAAGTGAATTTATTAACTGCTGACCTTCTTCTTATCAGCATGAAATTTACATCGATTTTCAGAAAATGTTCAATGTGATCTTGAGCCACTTCCAACATCGATTGTGCAACAGCAATTCGATATTGACTTTTGGACCTTGAGGTAAAGCTGTGCTAATCAGCAATTACTCACACGGCAGTGCGTCATAGCTACCAGGTCAACATCTTTTCAATTCCTGCTGGTCATAACAAGTGAACTTTGAACTGCAGAGCCTCTGACTCACTGTGGGAGGTTAGGTATCTTCAGTCTCATGGGCTTAGATGTCAATCTCACCTGAGAGTTCCTCAGGACCAATGAATGAATGGAAATTGTGAGCCACGTGGTCAGAAAAAATATTACAGCCACCTCTGGATGCAATTTAATGTGGGAATCCAGAAGTGGTGCAAATCATTTTTTTTTGTACCTAGAGTAATATGCTCCTAAATGGGTTGAAATATTTGAGCAGTCCATACTATTGCCCACCATGTCATATATCCTTCTGCTTGTATTTGATGAGTATTGCTGTACATTTATCCAACCTACACGACTTCAGATGAATATTTATTTTGTTCCATCACCAAATGAACAGTTACAACTTCAAGTGGCGCAAAGGTTATATTTATGATAACTGGTGCAGCTCTGCGTTGATCCGGTAGTGAGGGCTTCACTGTATTTGACATGGGATGAACTTTGGCAGAGATGGCCAACTGTAAATATAGGTGCTGTGGAGCATAGTAACTGGGGGCAGATTTACAAACCCCTGCGCTGCCGGTGCATCATGCTGCGTGACGCACCGGTGGCGCAGCCTGCTGAGTGATATTTGCAAGCACAGGTAAAGTCACCCTGCGTGACTTAACCTGTGCTTGTAAATTTCGCCCGTTCACGCAACACTTTGCGTGTTAGGGGCTTGACATGTGTGTTACTGTGGGTGTTTCCATGCAACACCCATGCCCACTGATGCATTTCCAGATTTACGAGAAATCGTGAATCTGGAAATGCGTCAGAATGCTACGCCACCCTAGGGGCGGCGTAGTGAGGTGCAACGAGGATAAATGTTTTCATTTCTCCTCATTTGTTTCCTCTTTCGATGCATGCTGCATTCTACAGCACACATTGGAAATGGAAATCACCTCAGTTTCATGTTTTTGTGCAGGAAGGTACCCCTTCCTCCACAAAAACAATCTCCCCACAGGCATCCTTGCCCGATGTGCATGGGAGCCAGGGCATGGCAGCAGTTTGTGCGCCAGCGCAGGGGCAAGCACATAGATGCGACATATTGTTGTAAATATGTCGCATCCCTGTGCTTCGGAACTAATGCAGAGCGGCGCAGCAAAATGACTTGCTGCATCGTACTGCGTTCGTGTCTTGTAGATCTGCCCCTTCATGTGTGTGTACAACCTGTATATGCTCCCTGTTCCAGCATATGCATGAGTCTAATAAAGTTATTAGCATTTTGGGGTCAGAATATAGATGCCTGATGGAGACCCCAACATTGCTATTAACGAGACAGATACATTGCTCTGTTCTTGTAGCAGCTACTAGATTCTCTCATTTTTCTGAGTGCTTTCTCCTGCTTTTGCCTTGTTTTTTTACTGCTTTCTCCATGCAGCAGCTAGCAACTCCAGCGCCTTGAAACCCTCATGGGTGATTTGTCGCTCTTTATAAATCCTGATTGATTGAGTGATTGACGTGAGAGCGAAAGAGAGGAGGGAGTTCTTGGAACAAAAGTCCCCTGCAACACTTGGAAAAGCAGTCCTGCTGTGCGATGTGATTTTTATATGAGCTGCCAATTGATTTTTCCTTTAATGAAATGGACAATGTTTGATCCGCTGGAGTTGCATCATGTTTTAACTTTGTCATTCACCAGCCAAACTCTACTGATTACTGGGTATGCCCGAAAGTCACCCACCTGACCCCTTGTGAGAGTTGCTACTTCCAATCCTGTGCCAGTTGAATTCACAGAGCACAGGTAAAGGGCCTTTCACCTGCACCTTTGTTTGAATCCTGCTCACTACTAGTTCACTCTGTTAAAGGTCTGTCCAGTATCCATAACCAGGGACCACCCTCTTCTCATACGTGTGTGGCTATCGTTTGTATATTGTATGCACGGGTTTCACTTTGCTCGTGTACATGGTGGTTGTGCCACTGAACACCAACTACAGGGCTTTACAAGATGATGGCCTATCTGTGGTTAAGTATTGGCTCAAAAAAAACTTGACATGTTGGGTGAGGTTGAGAAAATCATCCCTTCCATTGTTTAGAATAGGTTTCCCCTTCTTCAATGAAACTCACCCATCTCCATTTTCCTGTGGTGGTGGCATTCTCCCAGAAATGGAGACCTTCTGCTTCGCTCAGTCTGGAGCACATAAACCACCAAATTGATCAGTTCCAACTGGCCTGAAGAGTGACTATCTTCACCAGGGGCAAGGACAAGGGCACAACTTGACCTTCTCATTGATTGGGACAGAACATTACATTCAGAATTGTAGTATCAGCATCGACTGATAATTCAGTCTCTATGGTGGTATTCATATACCAGAGCATGGGGTCCACTGAGAGAGCATCTTTGGTGACATAAAAAGCTTGTTGCTTTACACTTATTCATTCACAGACAGACATGGATTTTAGAACTCTCTCTGTGGTCAGGGGCGGCCTTGCACAGGGCCACCAAAACCCAGGGGCCACCACGCCAATATACATCCTTAATATAATAATCCTCTGAGGATGGATACATATTTGTGTGGTGGCCCCTGGCAGGGATTTGGCGGCCTCCGGCTCTGTTCCACTACCAAACACCCTGACCCCCCCTCTTCACTGGCCTCCGTGCTCTGCCCCGCCAGGACCCCCTCTTCCGGGGCCCCCTACCTACGCTCCCTGCCCAGGGCCGCTATGAGCCTAGAGCCGCCCCTGCTGTGGTTCAGTAAGAGGCCTGGGATTCCGCATGGATCAAAACAGAATGCGACCAGGCCTTGGAAGCTTTGCACATCGGATAAGCAAAGGTCAGGAGTCACTCTTCTTGCTGAGACTCTGTAGCCAAATAGATCTGTTCTACGTCTGAGAAAATTGTCCTTCTTTTTTAGTTGAGTGTGATGCCAAAGTCTTGCAGCCACTTTCGAGTGAGAGTGCTCTCACTTGGACCAGAATGTTGTCACTGACACTGATCACACCCCTTAACCTTGACTGGACCTTGTGGATGCAATTCTGAAAGACTTCAACAAAACTGGGGATAAGTAAGTTTCACCTTTTGCGTATTTGAAGCCCCATCTTTGTTGAGACATTGGCGAAGTATCTTGACTTGGGATCAAGAGGGAGGTGATGGTCTATTTCCAAAAATGAACAAGCGCGGTTCACCTTGGCAACCAAGTCATCAATTGTAGGTGTCTGATGGCGTACCTGCTTAATGGCAGTGCTGGGGAGATGCATGTCTATGCAGAGATGGATGTTGTGTGGCTGCTTTGGGTTTTTGAGCTACTACGATTGTAGAGACCATAAGGAGGTTCTTCTGCCATTTCAATGATGACAGATAACTCGACTCCTTCTTGTTCTATTCCAACATTGGGCACATTTGGAATGGAACACAAAGATGGCATAGATCCACAGCTTTCATATGTGCTAAATATGCTTAAATGCTGCCAGTGGAGTTCGTTCCTTGTGGATCTGGGTCATGAATTCGTACAATATCATCTAAGCCTAAATTTTTAGATGCGCAGTGATCTGTACACCTTCTATGTCTCATCATAATTGTTTCAGTTACCAAAACAATACACACACCATGATTTAGGAGCACTACCTTGATTTTTATTCATTGAGTGCGGAAAGTAAATATTAATCTTATTTCCTATGTTTTGATTCTTACGTTTGTTGTTCAGTTTGTTCGTATGTTTAGCTAATATTGTTAAGCGAATCAGACTGTTTTGCATATATGCGACATATTTCTGAGTGTTGCTATTTCCGTGTTCGTGCTTTGCGGGAGGAAGAGAACAGCAGATCAGCATGGGAGAAGAGAACAGGGAGTTAGAGAAGGAGGCGGATGGAAGATAGCAGAAAGATCATCACAGGAGAAGAGAACAGGGAGTTAGAGAATGAGGCTGGAGGAAGAGAACAGCAGATCAGCATGGGAGAAAAGACCAGGGAGTTAAAGAAGGAGGTGGGTGGAAGGGAGCAGCAGATCAGCACAGGAGAAGAGAAGAGAAAAGGGAGTTGGAGAAGGAGGTGGGTGGAAGAGAGCAGCATAACAGCACAGCAGAAGAGTACATGGAGTTAAAGAAGGAGGCGGGTGGAAGAGAGCAGCAGATCAGCACAGGAGAAGAGAACACGGAGTTAAAAAGGAGGCGGGGTGAAAGAGAACAGCAGAACGGCACAGGAGAAGAGAACAGGGAGTTAGAGAAAGAGGCGGGTGGAATAGAACAGCAGATTAGCACAGGAGAAGAAAAGAGAACAGGAGTTAGAGAAGGAGGTGGGTGGAAGAGAGGGAGGGTGATAGATATAGGGAGGGCGATAGATAGAGGGAGGGCGACAGATAGAGGGAGGGCGATAGATAGACAGAGGGAGGGCGATAGATAGATAGAGGGAGGGCGATAGCTAGAGGGCAGCAAGTGAAACGGTGAGTGAAGCAGCTTAAAAAATGTGTTTGTTACCTTTGTGGCCTTAGTGCTGAGTGCACAATTGATGCAAACTTTTATTTGACCTTTTATTATAGCTTACACTACTAATGGGCTAAGTATAGCATAGTAAATGGGTTTAGGAGGGGGGAGACAGTACTAGTATTTAAACTGGAAAATTTAGTAACATTTACATTATCGGATGTTACAACATAAAGTATGTACATTCTTGCGCTATATAGGTGAAGCATTGCCTATGAGATGTTGATACAGTTTGTTAAAAGTCCATGCTTATGTATGTTTTTGGGCTGTTTGCTAAGTGCACCAATTGAGGTGGGCTGTATTTTTTTGCTTACGCTGACATTAGAATGAGTAAGTGTAAAAAGAGGCGCAGTTGGCTGTTTATAAAACTGCGTTAAATATCTGCTCACTAACTATTTGGTGTGTTTGCTAAGCGCATCGAGTGATGCAAAGTGTAAAGGTGTTATAAGTATTTGCTTTGCAACAATTTGGCCCTGTGCTGAGGGCACCGAAAGATGAATACTGCTATTTTAGCTTACACTAAGACTGAGCTAAGTACAGCATTTAAAGGAGGAAGTTTTGCAGTACTAGTAGTGAAATAGTCCAACTCCTCATAAGTTTTGATAACTAATATTGTACTTAAAGGCACACAATTGGCAGTAGCTAAAACATTTTTAGTTAAAAAACATCATGTGTGTAATGTTAAACGTGTACATGTTTTGCCTGTTTGCTAAATGTATGGAATAATCTGGACTGTAAAGAGGTTCTAACTATTTGTTTATTAACTGTTTGACTTTTTTGATAACCGTCTAAAGAGGATGCTGAAAGCTTTGTTTGCTTTTGAAAAACCCGGACGGCATATAGCACAGTAAAAAGAGTGGGATGGGGCAGTACTAGTGGGGAATTTGACAATGAAAGTATATTTTTAAATAATAGCGCATTTAATGAAAATTTGTGGCTTCGGGGCAAATAATTGGCAATAAAAAAAACAGAGCGGAAAAGCAAGCCTTGTAGTTAACAGCAACAATACAGCATTAACGTTTACATGGTAATTTCTAAACTTGTGGAGTAGTTACCTTGGTCTCCAAGGAGACGGACGCCACGGTACGCAGCTAATTTGAAGTTTTTTGTTGTCCCTATGGCGCTAAAGCACATACTGTGAAGAAGACGTGCGAAGTAAGTGGGTGCGGCTTTAACACCAAGTCAAGCAGCAAGGGTCTAATGATGTGTTTGTATTGTAAAAGAGAAGTTCAGAATGAAAAAAAGAGGCTTGTAAATGTTGTGGCTGTGGCTACAACAAAACGGACGTTAGGACAGACAATAACGTAGTCTTAATTTTAAAATAAGTGTGTGTGCCGAGGAAGCAAATAATAGATAGAAGTAAAAATCTGCTAATAAAAATCAAAAATACTAGGTTTTTGGTTAAAAGAAACTATTGTAGCAGGGTTATACTAATGTAGTGCTAATATACTTGGAAAATGTTAATAAGCAACTGAAATTATGTGTTTGCAAAGCGCACAAACTGCTAGCAAGCAAGCAAGGGAGTGCAGTTACATTTTATACTGCTGGTTTCAATACCTGTTGATTAACTTTGTAGCATGTTTGCAGAGCGCATGAACTGCTGTTGGCTATGTATTTTGCTTACAATAACAGCACATACAGTACAACACAGTAAAAGGGAACACCGTTGGATTTTTCTGTAGTTTGCTACAATATAGGAGTCATTTCTTTTGTATGTTCTTGCTGAGCGCATTAACCGATGAAGCATGTGTTAGTTTGAACAATATTTGCTTGTTGCTTTGTTGCATTTTTGGGCTGGGCGCATTAAGTAACACAGCTTCACGTTAAAACCAAAGTTGTTTGTGACAAGTTTTCGTAATAGGAAACAGCGCATAACATTTAATTACCGCTAGTTCAGTTCGCTTGTGGAAAAACTGATCCCACCGCCTTGCATAACCACCCCCGGGCCTTGGTGTAAAATGGCTTTATTGCCATTCTTGCTGTCTTTGGTAACGTTGCAAAAAAATTTCATAACTTATTTCCCTTTTTCTTCTGAAAGATTTATCCTGTATTTTTAAAAACACCAACATCTCTTCCGTACCCGCAATCTATATCACCCGTAATACCTTTAGTGTCACAGTCGTATGTATGTGGTTTTTCGTTCACCTGAAGACTGAGTAGAATGCAGACTGAGTAGAATGCAGTTTGGACACTGCAATTAGAAAATGTCAATCTAACAATATCTAAATGATTGAAGTTACTAATTACACTCCTGTACAACCAGCAGCCGTACATCTTGATTGCCAACAAGGTTATCTGCTAATGTACGCACGAAAGTGATGGTGATTGTTTGACCGTTACGTGTTAATTTGACAGCTAATACATGGTATTATGCCAAAAATATAGCATCACTCGGTTGGGAGCTTGTTGCCGTTTAGATCATATTTTGCTTCCTATTACCAACAGTGAACAGTGCCTTGGCCTCTGTTACCACCTGATGGTCAGATGTAGTATTGCATTTCTTCATTGTTTGCTACCCAGGCATGTATGTATTTAGTCCAAGAACGAATAACAAAAGCTCAAAGACGTTACTGTATATTATCTTTTAGGGCGGTAAAGTTTCGTGGAGTAGTTTAGGTTAGTTGAGAGAGAGACCGATATAATGATAATATCACCAAGTAGACACCATTACAGATTTCCTACGCTGCCAGGAAAATTAAGGCTCGAAATTGTTGTTGCTTAAAAAAATATGAGCCCAAACTAAGCCGATGAATATATGACCTAATTAATATACAATTGTAATTATTGCTAAGAAAACAAAGAAGGGAGACACTGCCTGGCGGCCGTGAAAAAAATTGGGCAGGCTGCGATCTGGGTGGCAGGCTGGTGGCCTGAGAAGCGTCCGTGAAGCAGGGGGCGGGGAGCCGAACCCTTTGATGTAGCTCACGGCGGCCGTGAAAAAAAACAATTAGGGGGGAGGAGAAGTGATGTGCACACGCTTTTTAGATCAATGCGCTTGCGCATTGAGCTTGCTTTTCACGGGCACAGCATGCAATCGCCCGATGGATAAGCTCTGGTTAAGCCCCAATATGTCTCGCAACCTCAATGCGCAAGCGCATTGGCAGGCGAGCCCTGATGACCCAACTTGCTCTAAGTCCACGGGAAAGCATATTGACCTTTTTGTGAATTGTGCTCCCGTTCATGTTACTAAACAAAAAATGTCCGGCTGAGTTTTGTAGTGTAGAGGACAGGACACTGTCACTGCACCAACACAGCTCACCGCAAAGATCAGTCAGACTAAGTCGGATTCACCAGGTTAATAATGAAGACCAAGCCGGTTACTTCCAAGTGAACGCTGACAGATCCTTCAGTACTTCACGCTGGTATACATGCTCTGAGCACTGTAAGGTGACTCTAATCATGCAATATTACATGTACTTAGTGGCAATAGACCCTAAATTCGGCCATCCGATGAACTGGACAGTGATGCAGCTGTAGGGCACTCTGTTGATCTCTGTACATTCAGTTTCCTCAAATTTTTCTTTAAAGTTACTTTTTCTGTACTCTCTTCAGGCTTTAATTTCTTCAGTCATTCCTTCTGTAGAATCTTACCATGCAGGGTTTCTTTTTTTCTTAAAATCGCAGTCAAAATCTAATAATGAATATCCAGTAGCCATGGTGTAGTTTAAGACGGTTTATTTAGTCTTAGTTGTAGCTTAGCAAATTCATGACCAGGAAAAGCCCTACCAGGACCATGCTCCAACTGTCATAACTGACCTCGCAGGCACCCAAACATTCCATTCATCATCACCACACCAACATTCCACGCAGAACACTACACTGGCTGAGCAGCGAGTGAGAGAGCAACAGGAGAGAAGGCTACATATAGAGGATACTACTGTGTGTAAAGTGAATGTTTAGTCTATTCAAGTTGTGCTTGGTTCATGTGTCTCATTTTGAGGAAAATTGCCAAAGTTTCACAAAATGCTTTATCGTTTGTGGGGAAAATTCTTTTATTCCTACTCTTTTTAGGTCGAGCTGACGTAGCTTGCAATGCGAAAGCATTGCAAGCTGTCAGCGAAGACAACTAATGTTGCCCATATTTGGGAAAGTGTACACGAGAGGGGCACGAGCGCAGACGCGGATTTCACCTCGTGGGCGCGCACGTCGCCTTGCCCCTCTCGTGTCTCATTCCCTTGCGCAAACACACTCCACAGTCACGCATGCGCACATACACAGCCACACACACTGCATACACACACTGCATACACACACGCAGACCCACGCGCACACACGCAGACCCACGCGCACACACACAGACACATTCGAACAGACACACACGCGTACACCCCCCTCCCCTCCCACTCACCGGGCTCTTTCGGCGTGTTCCATGTCTCCTCTGCAGCGCTGGTCGGAGTCCGCCGGCTTCACTGCTTCCTCGGCGGCGGCGGGCGGAACTTCCTGCTGGATTGCAGGCCCCCGTCTCGGCCAAAAGTGCCTGACTTCTGGTTTTCACGGAGCAGGGCTGCGGCGGTGATTTCTTTTGGGGGCAACAGCGGTAGGCACCCTCGAATTCGCAATGCAATATTAGTATTGGCAAAAATGTGTAACGAGTCGCCACAATAATAGTATTTATTTAAAACGTAACCTACCTGCATCTCAGAAGGGTTGTGTTCTTTTCCCTTTGCCTGTCTGTGCATGGTCAAGAAGTCTCTTTTGATCTATCTCACTGGCAGGAAGGAGCCTGGGCTCGAGGGCCGGATTGTGATTGCGTAACATGAAGTTGATAAACAACAAGCAAGTGTCTAGGGGGGGGGTGAGGGCTCGCCTCATGGTTTGGACCCTATGCAACACACACTCCACACAATACCACTCAGTGCCACAATTATATGCTACATAATTACACTGCACTCAATGCAACATGCACTCCAAACAATACCACTCAGTGCCACATAATTGCACGCCACACAATTACACTCTACTGAATACATCATACACTCCACATAATTACACGCCACATAATTACACTGCACTCAACGCAACATACACTCCAAATACCACTGTGTCACATAATTACACGCCACATAATTATACTCTACTGAATGCAACACACTCCACACAATACCACTCAGTGCCACATAATTATGCTTCATAACTACATTGCACTCAACGCAACATACACTCCAAATACCACTCAGTGCCACATTATTACACTGCACTCAATGCAACATACACTCCAAATACCACTCAGTGCCACATAATTACATGCCACATAGTTACATTGCACTCAATGCAAAATACACTCCAAATACCACTCAGTGCCACATAATTACACGCCACATAATTACTCGCGGCCGGGCAGCGCTGCTGAACGCACCCGTCTTGATCCAATCTTGAGGGTATAATGTATCTGGAGGAGCCAAACACACGAAATGAGAATATGCACTGACAGGTTGGAAAGCCCTGGATGTCCCAGTCGTTTTTAACTACAATGGAACCGATGATGGTCCAACCCCGATAGGCCACTGGACGGCCCAACAATAAGCGCTCCTGTACCCCTTTGTCCTGAAGAAGACCCCAGCACGAGGCTTCAATCAACCCTTAATCCAGGGGTCGAAATGTAGACTGGATTGCACTTATTCTCTTAACATAGGAAGCAACCCATGGATAAATACAGATCCTATGTCAAAGAGTTATATGGAACTAATGAACTAAATTAGTCTGTAAAGGTTGCATCATATATCACTGTGATTGTAGTATGGTCACAACATCCTTAACCCAGTCCTCACCTTTACCCAACCACACCCATCCCACCTAACTATCTCTTTTTCTTGTCACTTTGAGCGCGTCGAAATGTTTACCATGTAGATAATATATGTGAAATTGAACCCACAAGAAAGCCTTTACATTGACTGTATTGAGACTTACATCCTCTAGGTTTTACTTGAACCAATGAAGTAATTGGTTTCTCTTATTTTGTATTACTTGTGGCACTCATTTGAAATATTACAAAACACATCTATTTCTAAAATGTTTGAATAAAATTCTTTTTGTACTGCACAGAAGAAATCTCAAAATAATTGATCAACGTGAATGTTCCTATGATTAATTCTTTGTTACAATCAATAGAACCTGACCATTGCATACATACCTACCTTAACTGACCCAGGTCAGGGAGTTCTTAGGGTATACCCCATTGTTAACTCACCACATAATTATACTCTACTGATTAGACTGCGCTCAATGCAACATACACTCCAAATACCACTCAGTGCCACATAATTACACGCCACATAATTACACTCTACTGATTAGACTGCGCTCAATGCAACATACACTCCAAATACAACTCAGTGCCACATAATTACACACCACATAATTACACTGCACTCAATGCAACATACACTCCAAATACAACTCAGTGCCAAATAATTACACACCACATAATTACACTGCACTCAATGCAACATACACTTCAAATACAACTCAGTGCCACATAATTACACGCCACATAATTACACTGCACTCAATGCAACATGCACTCAAAATACCACTCAGTGCCACATAATTACACGCCACATAATTATACTGCACTCAACATCTAAGTCACGTAAATACAACACATATTGCATTACAAATGCTAAAGGTGTCACATTTGCGAAAGTTAAAACTATTGGCATTGTAAATGACAAAGCTATTAATTTTGGTATTTTCAAAACCAACAGATAAATATAAAATTTGTCATTTACAATACCAACAGCTCAAACTTTCCTAATGCGAGACCTATTGCATTGCAAATGCTTGTTTTCATTGTTCCTTTTATTTCTTCTCAATACGTTTTACATAGTATTGGTGTCACCTAAAAACAGCTCTCTTTGTAACCATTTTTGTCCAAGGGAAAGATATGGTCTGTCTGATATGTTAGATGATCTCTTATATTGTGATAAAGGGCCAGATGTAGGAAGCCTAATTCCGGTCGGTAACGGACGATATTACCGATTTTCGGCCGTTACCAACCGGTATTAGGCTTTTCTGATGTAGGGGCCTAATCTAAGGATTCGGTAATTTACCGAATCGGTAATGTAAGAAATCGGTAAATTACCGAATTCTTAAATACCGATTCGGTAAATTACCGAATTCCTAATGTAGGGACCACTTAAATGAGTGCTTTTCCCATTTTAGGATTTGTTATTTACCACCAGCTACAAATTGGTGGTAAATAACAAAACCCCCCAAAAAAGCAATTTCATACAAATTATTTCAGTGCCATGTGGCAGACATACATGCCCTTAGGGCATGTATGTCTGCCACATGTGCACCCATGCACAATTGAGGGGTGCAACAGGGTGCCAAAGTGACACCATGCCACCCTTCAATGTTATCCCCCTTTTACCGAATCCGTATTTACCGATTCGGTAATTCCTATTCATTCCTATGGGCCACCAGGCCCATAGGAATAAATGGGGAATACCGAATCAGTAAATTTACTGATTTTAAAATACCGAATCGGTAAAGTTCGGTATTTTAGAATCGGTAACTGTCCCTCGCCTACATCTGGCCCTAGATGAATTAACAGCTCTTAACCGCCCTTGTTCTAGTGGTGGACAAGTATCCAAGGCCAAGGAGCGGTAAGTTTACCTAGTAAAGTCCTCACTATGGTTTCAGGAAACAAGAAACAAATGGCAAGTTCTGTGAAGTGTTTTATATTATTCTGTCTATTTAACAATGAGTGGGGGTGGGAGTGACGCAGAGGCCGGACACCGAAGCCGAGAAGTGACGAAACGCTGTGAAATGTCAGCAGCGCTGCCCTGGTCCTCTCAATGAGGCCATAAATCGGCTCTCGCCCTGTGAATGGCACCGCGTGCCTGCAACCGGGGCTGGAATGTTCCAATGAACAGCAGGAACACGCAAACTATGATACACCGACACCCAATTAAAGTACACTCTGGCTAGAAACACCGACTCATTCTGTGTTTTTTTCCTCCTAAAATAACTCGACCTCGTGTTTTTTATATTCAGATTTTCAACTTTGACTTTAAATGGTATGGTCTAGGTATTTGGCAGAGATTTCTGGGAGTGTTCCCTTGCTGTAGGGTCTAATTAAGCGATCTGTGCACCAGCAGTGTGGCAATGGTCACTCGTTGCTTTTTAGGGCTGTATTGACTATGTTTAATTGCCTCGTGGATCAGGGGTCCATATGAGGAAAATACCAGCAATTTGTCTCTAAAAGTGCGTCGGACGGATAGCGCCTCCTTCATGGCCACCACTTGAATGTGAATGTTGCCTTAAGGGCCTCTACACCCATTGGGAAATTTGCTTCAGCACTCAACAAAAGGGTATAAAGCGCTACATGAAACGTGGGCCGGAAGGGTGGGTGCCGATTTTGGAACAGTGGGGCAGTTTTTGTTACTGGGGGCCAGTTTTGCAGCAGTGCTGCACTATTGGCCCCCAGTAACAAAAGAAGCAGCAGTGTTTCCCACCAGCAAACAACACCTCGACAACCCCCCCCCGCCACCCCCCCCCCCCCCCCCCCTGCGCCACCGGTCCGACTTAATTGCAAGGGCTGGTTTCCTTTCTCAGTCCAGCCCTGGACAAGAATATCGAGGACAAGATATATTGTGAAGGTATGTTTCTATAGGTAAGCAACGTTTTTACTACATATAACTCCACATATATGTGCCTTGACAATATATATTTCTTCAAGGTATGTAGATGTGAAGTTAAGAATAGTAAATCTACAGTTGCCAATCTGCACTTATCTTCTCAATGTTTTGGGACTCGATATGCTTGACACGATATTCTGTCCACATGATATTTTTATTTCCGATATTCTGTCAGTGGTCCTTATAAAACTTCTCTATACAAGTGCACACTTCAACTGCAGTGTCCAGCAGACTCAATCAACACACTGTGCTGGCTGGAGAAAGCATTCAGAGGATGAATTAGGCATTGTTTAGGACAGCAAATGACACCCAGGGTCAGACTACCCTGTAGGGCAATCGGGCAGTGCCTGGAGGGCTAGTCTGGTAGGTCAGCGTGTGGACCGGTGTTTTGGCTGTTTGTGAGCCGGTTTTATGGTCTGCTGGGGTGGGTAAAATATAATTCCTCCATGCTGTTCCTCCATCTTTAAAGCCAACACAAGGGCTGTTAACATTCTGGCAGGTGTCAACCAGCTGAAAGACGTATGCTATGGGCATAAGCGGTATCCATCATGGTTGATGTAGCGGACATCCTTCTGGCATGTTTGAAGCCACCTGCCATCACGCAGTAATGGAAGAGCCACCTAAGGAGCGGATGTCAATGGCGGACAGGAAAAAGTCTTGTGTCTGACTGCTCAATAAAAGTTAAATGATGGAAAATCCACCATTAAAAATCCACCATGGCATACCTACAGAACATTGAGCAATGAGTAGCATCTTGTGCAACACCTACAATGCATCATAGAGTGATGTCAGCCTGAAATTTTGTGGAGGGCCTACCCTATTGCATAGTGCAAATACTGCAAATCAACACAGGACTTCACGTCAATCATGTTGCCATAGGAGCAAAACAGGCGTTACACATAATTTGTTTGAGCGCCCACCTAAGGTTCACCACATTACCGTGCTGATACACTTAGACAAATTAATGACTATTCAACGTCATTGATGTGCCCATGCTGGCCAGCAATGGCAGGCATGATGGGTCTGTAAACACACGCATTGGGAAAGAATAACAGATTATTGTTGTCCTCAGCGTGCAGCTACACTGCTGGCACTGTGGTGGTATTCCCAACGCCTGATTGTTGGATTGCTTGTGGGAACCACCAGCCATTACAAACAACAGTGGTACAGCCACATGGTGAACCACTTTTATTGACACACCTGAAATAATAGATTGTTACAGAGAAGGCCAGGATTGGCATCTGTCAGTGCTGAGATGGAGTCATGTGGTAACCTTGAATACCTGGGATGTGGAGGGCAGAGTACTAGGGGCATTTGTGTCACTTCTGTGAAGTGATGTTATTGGGTGTGAGGTGATTGTCAATTAGGCGACTTCCAGCAGTGAACGAGATGATTATTTCCATGACAATATTGAGATTTGTCCTTTATTGTCCATAAGATTGTTGGGTGGCTGGCCTACAGAGGTAGCGAACGCACACGTTACAACATCAGGTTGACACTCCACGCGTCCACAATAGTGAGAAAGACATGCTCGTGGATGGGCAAGTTGGATGGGGACACGTTTTTAAATTTGTGGGGCACATTTGTTTGTTGCCTGTAATAGTTGCTGTGTGTGGGCCCAGATTTCCAAATGATGCTTTTATCCTCCATTGTTGTTTTCGCAGATTCGATTTTCTGCCTTGTAACAGCTAGTGGGCATTATTCTCTGAACAGGTTTCAATGTTTGTTGCTGTCCATCTTCCAACACACGCACTCTTTCAATCGGTGAAGGTGTTTAGTTATGGCGGACCCAGAATGGTCCAGCAGATGCACCTTAGTGGTTGGGCCGCTCATAACATAAAGTTCGACTGAATTGACGAGGAACACAAATTACACACAACTGATGAATAAATAGGCTAATTCACAAAGAAAGTTGCATTTTTTTAGCATATCTTTTTATTTGACTTTTGCTTCATTCATTATACATCTTATCCCAATGTTAACAATTACAACCGTGGGCCATATTATCAAGAACAGGCGATAAAATTATTGCCGCTTTTATCGGCAGGTAACTGCAGATAAAGCGGTGATAATGGTCTTGATAATATGCCCTTGTGAATTCCCATAGAAGCCCAGGTTAACACCAGAACCTGGGCTTCTACAGGAATTCTCAAGGCCATATTATCAAGCCCATTATCGCCGCTTTATCGGCAGTTTCCTGACGATAAAAGCGGCGATAATATATCGCCCTTTCTTGATAATATGGCCCCATGTCTTTTGCACAATTCCTTATTTATAAAAAAAAATGGGTCCAGTTTGTTCAAATTATACTTACTGTGGTGTTGCTGTCTAGAATGCTTTGTCTTTTTGTGGTCCATGGCGTGCCGTTGAGGGGTTCTGTGCACGGGGTTCAATGGTATGTTTTGTTATATTTACTTTTAGCTGTCCCTTGGAAGTGTTGGTCATTGTGCATTGTTGAGTGTCTTTATCAATGCTTTTTATATTTTGTTTTTGTTGAAACGTCGTTTTAATCCACGTTCTTCTCCATGATGTGTTCTTTACAGTAGACTCTCACCATCCCGCTTTATATTGCTGTTAACCTATCTTTTCATCGGGGTTCAGTTTGTAGTCACTGTGGTCTATCGGGTCAGTGGTTCTGTGCCGCATATCTGCCCAGTCCACCATCTCTTCTGCAAGTTCTCTGTCTCTTCTTACTCTTCTGATTGGTCTCTCCTCTGCTGCCGCCAATACCCTTATATCGTGCCTGGGCGGGCATGGATTTGACCCATGAATGGCGATAGGACCATTCCACCACATATCTTACCCTTTAATCTTTTTTGTTGATAAATCTTTTTATTTAAAGAAACAATAAACAATAATACAATAAGAAAACACCAACGCAAGAAGAGCAGTTGTCAAAATGAGCAAATCAAATAAACTAAACACCTTGTATATGTAATCAATAAAATAAAAAGAAACATCACGAATAATAGTTCAGTCACACATTGACATTAAATCATTAAAGTGTCTCTTTATCAACATTGAATGGGGAATCATCGTCAAAGGGGGTGCACAAAAACCCTCTGCTTTCGTTCTAGGGGCCCCATATTTTAGTCCATTTGCCTGGGCATCCCCTTCTCTCGTATACCACCCTTTCGGCCTGCATGCACCAGTCCATGTCCTCCGCCCAGTCTTTATGCGGGGTACAACTCTCCTCTAGCATCTTTGATGTTCTTTACCCTTTAATCTTGCCTGGGTGGGCATGGGCTTAAGCCATGAATGTCGATAGGACCATTCCACCGTATCTCTTACCCTTTAATTGTCCCTGGGTGAGCATGTACTTAACTCGTGAATGGAGAAGAGCCTCTTGGCTAGCGCTGTGCCCTGGGCTACAGATTTCTCTTCTGTTGCTTCTTTTTTGGGGGAATCAGGCCTAATAGGCATTCCTTTATCATTAATTTCATAGTACCCTTCATACACTTCTTAACCGCATCGCTGTGGCGGCTTTTCCCGCTGTGTGCGGCAATTTTCAAAAAGCCGCATTACATGACAAGCTCAGCTCGTCATCAGCATACGACCGCCGTAGCTGATGACGAGCTGGGCTCGTCATCAGCAGCGAAGATGTTAAGTGCGTGAACTATTTGTATCCAAAAGCTTTGTACTGCTGGGCATTGCCAAGTCCTGTGCAAGAAATCCGCTGAGGCTTCCCGCATTCCCGCTGACTGAGCTTGAGAGGTGTGAGATCAGGGTTTAGCATTGGTGGCGCCCAGTGCGACAATTTTTTTTCACGCCCCCCCCCCCCATGACCACCTCCGCCACAGATTCTCTCCCTACCACCCTTCAACAGTCTCCATAACCACTCTCTCTCAGATGTATTTAACTAATTTTATAGCGTCACTCATACAAGTGAAGGGTGTCAGAGAACTGTATATAGCACACACATTACACAGAGGCTATCAATCATAGGTGTGTAAATCAGTGTATAGGAAATGTTGCATAAGACAACAAGGAGTTGATTCACATATTATCCAGACCGGTTGGCAGTATATTTGAAGAGTACTTGGTCTGGAGAAGCACAAACTCTGAATTTAAAATGTAACGCTATGGATTGGGGCTCTCTTTAATAACAAGAACAGATTTGTACCCAAATGAACCCTTTTAGCAACATTAGAATAATGAAAGCCTGGGGAAAAAATCCATACACTCTAATTTATACCTTAAAGTCTGCACACAGTTCTTTGATGACAGTTAATAGCTCCCTGCAAACTGCAACTAACAAAAGGATTCGCTGACAAAAGCTGTAACCCACTTACCTGTTTACATTATATTCACTTTGTGATCTGCATGGTACATGTTCTTTGCAGCAGGCATATTAACCATCTGTGCAACCTTACCATGAATCAAAACTTCCTCAATCAAAACTTATACTAGACAAAACTCTGGTCCAGCCTGAAAGAACATTAATCACCGGAGTTTTCTTTACATATTAATTGTTGCCTGAAAATTGCTGGAGGCCAGGAATGCGGCACCAGGTGCTTTTAAGCACAATATAAACTAGCAAACAGGTGCCCCCATGCGAAGTCAGTACCCGGTGCGGTGACACTGGTCGCACCGACCTAGAGCCGACCCTGTGTGAGATCATATGGAGTTAGTTGTACTGCACTAGCTACAAGTGGGCATTGCTGTATGTACTCTTAGCCTCTTGACATGTTTTGTCCCATGCCTTTTCAGTGAGAGATCCATTCATCCATGGCTGTTGACCCTCTCTCATAGGCTGCAGGGGAGCCTCCTGCTCTGTCTTGCCTGAGAGCTCTATACATCAGCCATTGGTCTCTTGCACCCATTTCTTTACAAAAAAGGTTATCATAGTTTGTGTACTCTCTGGAGCATCTGGAAATGTGTGCCTTGTTTCTCTTGGTATCTGGGATGGTGGTACACACTGTATGAACTGTGAACAGTGTCTGTGTTATTCCAAAGTGCTCATTTGCTTCCACATATGTAATAAATGGTCCATGGTTTCTACCTCATCATCAACATTTTTGTTGCCAACTTTAAATAGTTTGATACTCCACAGGGACTTATTTAGTGTGTCAGGGTGGGCTTTTTGGCATTGAAATCTCTCTCCCAGATCTGACACATTTCTGTAATTACATATGGGAAGTGCCTTGGCATGGATGCACCCATCAGGCGAAGTTTTTCCAGGGATACATCATTGTGTGGTCCCAGAGCAGCACTGAATCCCAGTTTCTCTCATTGCCCAATCAATGCACTGCATGTCGCAGCTGAGTTGCCATGTAATAAATCTCCATATATGGGATCATTAAGTGCCCATTACCACCTGCCAGTTTCAAGGTTTCCAATTTGACATAGCCACACCCCTCAGCCCATGTCAGCGTGATTAGCAACTGGTCACGCGCTATGAATACACTGTGTAGAATCCGAGAGGGACCCCTGAAGTCTATACAGGCACCATGGCAAGAACATAATTTTTGTTATGGATGCACTGCCCATCACTGACAACAGACCTTTGTTCCAGAATGCTATTGACGCTGTCAAGGTAGTCCTAATCATCCATATTCAACTTATGCCTGTCTTCTATGTTCTGAGTCATGTGTATTCCCAGGTATCAAAGGTTTGTAGGCGCCCACACTAAATCCTGTTTTTAATCTTAAACATAGGCATTACGTTCACAGAACTTGCAACTGTTGAAAACCAATGTAATATCTTGTAGAAGTGTAATACACTTGAATAAGCATTGACTTTCAACTTCCTGGAATTTACAAAACTTTCCAGCAATAAAAGGGACTTATTAGGAGTTCGGAGGTCCGAGGTCCGCCGTTCCCGTGGTCCAACCGCCATGAGCTCGGCGGTCCGAAGCCATAATACGAGATGGTCTGATTACCTGTGCAAAGGTCGCAGCTGAACCGCTGACTACGCCAGCACACCGCTGACTGCTGTGGGCTTGGTTGGGGGAAAGCAGCTGCCATAGAGCGGTACAGAGGAACTACACCACTGTCCATATTACCAGTTGACTTTTCCATGAGCTGATGGTGGCGGTGGGACTGCAGACTATAGGTCAGAGGAAACTAAAGATTTTGGGTGCATACTGACCCCTTTCCTGTCCTTTCCAGCAGCAGTCAACATGGATCCCTTTCTCCAGGTCCACCCCTTCACAGGAGCATCTTCACCCCGAGGAATAGGACCCCGTCTGATGTGATCTACCGATTATTCCTTTTTGTACCATATTCTCATTGCCAGGACTGCCTACATATGGGTCAGACTCTGGCAATGGGTAGGTGGTATATTTCCTCGTGTATCATGCATATGTGTGCATTCGACACATATGCAGTCAAAATAGTCACACAGGCATCGAAACATATGGAAAAGTACTCACTACCACCGCAAGACCGTCGCAGCAACACTGCAGACACAGCGGTCAACACGTAATACTACGGTCGGAAGACCACCGGTACTGAGGTGTTCTGGGGGCCGCGGCCGTGGTCTGCAGGCGGTCAGACTGCAAAACTCATAATCAGGCCATAAGCCTGGAATGCTGAGACTGTTGCAAGTTTCCAGGTGAATTCCCTTTTTTGTGGTGTGGAGGGGATTCTACAAAAGTGGATCCTATAGGGCAATTATAAGTATGTAAAGTAACATTACAGTAGTAGTAGTACAAAATACTACTTCACGCAAACATAAACGCCTTTGTGAATCAACCTGGAAATGTCCAACTCCCTATTACGAAAAGTGGAAAGAGGTTACAATCCTTTCTATTTGTAATAATTGTATATGAATATGCCAATGTGATTCCCATTTTATATGTTTCTGGGGCATTTACAAATACATGAAGTAATACTAGGGTATTATTTTCAGAAAATAAATGTCGATCCCCATTGTGTTGTATAGTTATGCATGCTGAAATGCCTTTGTTTTTGTTATGGCAGATTTTCTCTATTGTTTCTCCACGCTGAAAATATTTGTCCCTGTGGAGAAACCGGCCCATCTACATGCTGACTTCCTCTCCTCGTCCTAAAGACGGATTTCCTGCCTCTGTATCAGGAAATCTCAAACCATTTTCATGGTGGGAAGGGGGTGGAAAGAACTTTCCCAAAACCCACACTTACCAAACATCACATGGAATTGCTCCACTGAGAACCCATTCACAACCTCTGATATAGGATGCACTTACATGCAATATTTTATCATCGTGGGGCACAATTGTGTGTGAGTAAACAGATTTATGACTGCAGGGTCAACATATTAAAATACGTGTGTTCATAGATCAATCTATATTCAGACTTTCACATGGAAATGGCTAGGTGACCCCTGAGTAAAGCATTTTGGTCATTTGGAACATGTTTAAGGTCTGCGCAGGGATGAAGCTTTTTTAACCATTTTGTGACTTCTCCAGTGTGCACAACATCTTTCCATTTCAGGTCTCTTGCAAAAATGATCCTGGATAAACAGTATTCATAAGGCCAATAAGTTTGGGGGGATAGAAAATATTTTGTGACAAACAATATCATGTGTGCCTTACTCTGTAACCGAGGACCTGATTCACAAACTGCACTTTGCTGTACATTTTGTAGTACTACAGTTGTACAAAATCTACTGCAAAGTGCTATTCATAAACTGCACTTTTGTAGTAACTTACACTATTTTAGTAACTTACACTTTTGTGTAAGACTCTATCTCCATTATTTTCTATGGGAGAATGTTGCAGTACCAGTGAAAGGCCATGTATGAAATGTACAAAGGTTTTTATGAGGTTGCAAATAGCCTGATTCACAGAATCGGGCCTATGACAGCAAACAAGCTTATTTTAATGTACAAAAGGCAAATTGTGATTTGGTTACTTCCAATCACTGATTCGCAGTAGCCTGTATTATTGTTTTGCAACAGAATTCTGGTCGCAAAAAAAATATTTTGCCACCAATTCAAAAGTAGTGATAACCCATTAACACATGGGAAGGGGCCCTCGTGGGGCCTACTCACATTTTTGTTTGTGTCAGTGGTTGCACTGTCTACTCTTAAAAAATTACACTTAAGTATTTCAATATCTTTTTTTAAATGCAGCCTTCTTTCCTTCAAGGAAAATGGGCTTCATTTAAAATATAAGATTACTTTATTAAAAAGTAATAACAGACATATTGGTCTACTGACCCCAGCAGGCCACCATTCTTGTGATGGCTGTCCTTCCTAATGGTCAATAGACGTTTCAGTAAGAAACCCAGCAGATGGTTTGTAGTGCTCGTGGATTGTTTGAGAATGGACATGGGCACACTCATCTAGGGAGTATTTCTGGCTCGATTGGAAAGGTCAAGACTGTTAGATACAACAAGAATGACTGGGAAGTACTTGTGAAGCTCAACTTAACCTTTAGATGTTTGAAAGGTCAGATGACTTAGGGCCAGATTTAGATTTCAGCAGACGGGTTACTACATCATACGGTGATGGGTAACCCATCCGCAGAAATATAAATCCCAGTAGATTAGATATATAAATCCCTGTGGGAATTATATATCACGGGACGGGTAATCCGTCACAGTTGTGACGGAGTAACCCATCCACGGAGATCTAAATCACGCCCTTATTCCTGAAGAAACCTTTGAATTAATACAGGGTTGACATGTCGACAAAAATATGTATACATATGTAGGAGAAATTGAAATTTATTGTGAATCCTTCACAGTGAACATAAAGCAACATTGTGTAGAACCAGGGGGCTGCACAGGGTCTTTTTGTGTTTATAAAAGTTTGTCTTTTTAAAGTATTTGTTGTGCCTACACATTGGAGCACTGTGTCGTCTGCACTTCTTTCACTTTTTCATTTGTAACTGCAAGTGATATGTATACGCATACATTGGATAATACATATAATTGACAGAAAACCAGGGGCATGGACTGTGACTTTGCCTTGTCTTCAACAATTACTATGAAATTTATTGTATGTAGAAATAATGAAATAGTGATAGGACTCCTCTTAATTTACATGAGGCGTCCACTTAGGAATGAGTCCCACGGGACAGCTGTGTATAGATTACAGTGTCACCCTAGTCCCCGTGAGTGTATATGGCTGCCCTTATTTTTCAAATATATGCCATTCTTGATGAGCCGCAAACTGTGCCCTACCTTATTAATATTCATGAAGTAAGTTGATCTGCGACCCACTAGCAATCGCTAATTTTACATAAAAGGTTACATATACTAGAAATAGATATTTCCTAATTGCTTTTCGGCGATAATCACAGTTTGAAAATCGCTCTTTATAATGTTAGTACAGCTGACCTAACTTACTTCAAAAGTGCAGTTTGTTAATACAGTAAAGTCGTAAACGTTCTCAAAAGCGTAAACGTGCTCAAAAGCGTAAGTTACATTTGTGAATCGAGCCCAGAGTGTTTAATTCATGCCGATTGCCCGCCTATAGTTGCTGATTGGTTGCTCTCATTTTGCATCAGGAACATGGGGGCTATGAATACTACACTTGTCCCTTTTTCGTCAACTTATTGCTCTCATGATGATTTGGAACATTGGTGAGATATGCACACATCTGAAAGTTATGCAAGCAGGTCACTGACTCATATTTGAGCATAAAGTCATCCAAAATCGTGTATTTTCTGTAAAATATTGAAATTTTTCGTGAAAATTGAACAAAACTATGTGAAATTTCATGAATGGTGTGAAGCAGTGTTTGCAGTGTCTGTTGTGAATATTTATAGCTCATATACAAAAATACACACATGAAATGGTGGTCCAATACTTGTTTAAGGAGACAATGTCTTGCAGTGAGACATTTCCTACTAAAGCCAGTTTCACATGAGCAAAAGAGAACTCAAATTTGCTTAATGTTAAATTTCATGTATGGCATGAATTTTGTGAAACATGAAATGTAAAAATTCTGCAAATTTTAGAGCATGTTATATATTCTGCAGAGGCCTAATTTTGAGCAAAATTCACTTGATTTGTATTTATGTTTGGGTGCAGATAATCCTTATTGAAGCAGGCTTGTAAGATTAAAATTCATATTTAAGTCAGACCGGTGTTTTGAACATTTTACTCTAATCTTAATAAGTAACGAGTAATATTTAAGGCCATCGTAATGTTTGACCGTGCAATCCATAACACATACCTACCCTTTTTTGCCACTTAGGCCCTAATTACGATGCCGGTCGAATGAGCATCCGACTGACATTGTTACGGGAATGTGCCTAGGAGTTGGAAGTCCCACCCATATGATTAAGATGTGACCGCCAGCACGACGGTCGTAAACATACCCATTACTATTGCAGCATGTGCTGGCGGTCGGAAAAGTGCTGCAGCACAACCCACAATGGTAAAGGGAATGTTTACAAACATCCATGCACCGTGTGGCAAACACCATGCGGTGCCTGCCAACAATGCATGCACATCAGGTGCCCTCCAGGCCTCATAGTGTAGGCCGTGGAGGGACAGGGGCCCTGCTAGGGGCCCCCAAAGTACGTTTCCGACAGTCTTTTCTAAGGTGGTTGGACCACCAATGAAAGGCTGCCTGAAAGGGACATCATAATCTCTATAGTGGTGCCTGAGCAGGCATCGTCCCATTGTAGGAGATTACTTTCTGACCAACAGTCAGATGGGCTTCTTGAGCCCGTTGGTTGGTACCTCTTCATGCTGCCTCCGACCGCCGCATTAGGAGGAGCGGCACTAGATGTCAGTCGGACCGCATCCACCAAGTAGTCTGTTGAGGTCTGACCAACATCATAATGAGGACCTTAATATTGACTACTCATTATCTGAGGCCTAGGGATGCTACTCGCCCACAAATCCAACACTGTTTCCTTCAGCAGGGAAAGGCATTTTTTCCAATACTGCTGTGAAAAACTCCCTTTCTTTATAAACTTTACGAAAAAAATCAAAACCCTGTTTTTTACTAAATAAATGTGTTTGAATCTTGCACAATTTGTTATTCTTATTACACTACACCAAGAAACTTGTGTATGCATTCACTTTACAAATACTCATGACATTCATGGTCTCACATAGCAGCAAAAAGCTTTCAGCCCCATTTGCAGCAACAGAGAAGCTGTTCCATCTTAAAGGCATGTCGTGGTAATGCTAAACACCAACTGGTATTTTGACAAAATTTCGAATAAAAAATATTGTGATACAAAAATATTGGGTCAAGAATATTGAGATGTCAAAAATATAATTGACAGGAATATCGAAGACAAAAATATTGGGGCGATTACGATGTCGGTGGGAGTGGACCGACACCGACGTGCTGTCCCACCGACAAGTACAACAGCAGTCAGACCGCTGAATTAGGATGCGGTCAGTCAGACCACATTGCCCCAGGGACCGACCGACAGATTCCGATGGTTCAAGGATCGCATTCCCCGCAATGGAAGCAGTGCCTTCCTCAGGCACCGCCATAGGGATTATGATAATACATTTGTTCAACATTTTTAACATTTTTCCCATTCATTTCTGTGGGAGGATATTCTTTTTTTTAGTTTTATGTGGCAGCCATTTATTTTTACTGCTACCTTATATTTTGTAGTCTATTTGTGTCATTTTTAGCCTATTTTCCAGAATTCACGTTGCTATAAAATGCTGCTGTTCATCGAAACATGTATGTCATTTTTAAAGATTTGTTTTACGGGCTTTGAGACAAGGGGTGCAGGGGCAAGGTCTAGAGGTTAGTTATAATGTTTGTGGTATTTTGTACATTTAGTTATGCTAATAGTAATGTTTTTTATTAGTGTGTAGTTTAGGGGTTTCGCTCTCTCTTTTAGTAATGTATCATTGTGTTATGTTACATTATGTTACGTATTTTGTGATGTTTAAGGGCCTCGTTGAGAGTTTTAGAAAAGGGGGTGGTGATGAACAGAGTGTCTGAGTTAAACAGACCACTCTTACCCAGTCCAAAGATCAGGGCTTGATCCATCACCGTTATTTATCTCACTGCCCCATCCCAGCTCAGAACCTGGCTATATGCAAATCAGTCTGTCCCTGGCCCAGTGCATCATGGGAACAGGGCAGACTAAACTACCAAGCCAATTCTTCACCAGAAAGGAGACAAGCTACCGGGGACCGGTTTCTGGCATTTCAGCCTTCTTCGGCCCGGCTTGCTTGAATCCTGATGGAGCAGTGAGAAAGGGACTCATGTCTGAGTATACCCTGCCACACCTATAGTGGCCAAAAACGATTTAGAAAAGGGGGTGGTGATGAACAGAGTGTCTGAGTTAAACAGACCACTCTTACCCAGTCCAAAGATCAGGGCTTGATCCATCACCGTTATTTATCTCACTGCCCCATCCCAGCTCAGAACCTGGCTATATGCAGTGGCGTCACTAGGGTTGGTGTCACCCAGTGCGGTAACTCATGGTGTCACCCCCTCACGACTTACCCCATGATGGACCTCCTCCAAGTCCACCAGTGCCAAATAACGCTCTAGCATAAAGCATGGCATGGCACAAAGAAGATAAAAAGTTCCGAGACTTAACACATTTCATAGAACGTAACCGTATCCGGCAAACCACCATTGCTATATTGCCCCCCCATGATATTGCGTAATTTTTTTTATTAATTAATTTCAGTTACAGGTTTGAGCTCTGTGCTGCCGCACTGTGCTGGTGAGGCGCAGATTTTGAATGCTCACTTCCATTAGCTTTGTAATTGGTTGGACGGCAGCGCGTGCCTTAGTGGTGGCTGATGAGATTTAAAAGTGGCAGGGCGTAAAAAACAGTTTCCAAAGTAAAAAAAAGTCAGCATGTATGCACTACTATTTTTTGTATATATGTTGCAAACTCAGACAAATGAAATTGACCAGAGAACTCTGCAAGAACACCAGATTAATTTCACAAGGTCCGAGTCCTTTTTAAGCATAAAGAGATTAATTGATTTGCCGAGAGTCACATCACAGGATGTTCAGCCGGTGTCAGGAAGACTCGACCACAGTTCCCCAGTTACAAAAGTTGGTGACGTCACATTATCATAAAGAAAATTAAAGCCTTTTCTCTCACCTAGCTCGAAAGAGAAAATATGTTTATTGTGTTGACCCTGGAGCTGGGTTTCCAAACTCTCTGTTTATATCTAAGAACTGTTCATGAGCCAAACGGACGTGCGCTGATCTTTATTCTTTGTGAGAGGATCCGCTTCTCAGTTTCTGCTTTCCACTGACCTGCCCAGGTGATCGACATGGTGATTCTGGCAGCAAAGGCTAGGGCTCGGGTGTCCCTGGGTGGGCACTGGCTCATGGTGAGACTGGCAGCAAAGGCTGGGGCTCGGGTGTCCCTGGGTGGGTGCCGGCTTGTGGTGAGACTGGCAGCGAAGGCTGGGGCTCGGGTGTCCAGGGGTGGGCACTGGCTCATGGCAGCGAAGGCTGGGGCTCGTGTGTCCCTGGGTGGGCACTGGCTCATGGTGAGACTGGCAGCGAAGGCTGGGGCTCAGGTGCCCCTGCGTGGGCCCTGGCTCATGGTGAGACTGGCAGCGAAGGCTGGGCTCGAGTGTCCTGGGGTGGGCACTTGCTCATGGTGAGACTGGCAGCGAAGGCTGGGCTCGAGTGTCCCGGGGTGGGCACTTGCTCATGGTGAGACTGGCAGCGAAGGCTGGGGCTCGGGTGTCCCTGGCTGGACATTGGCTCATGGTGAGACTGGCAGCGAAGGCTGGGGCTCAGGTGTCCCTGGGTGGGCCCTGGCTCATAGTGAGACTGGCTGCGAAGGCTGGGCTCGAGTGTCCCGGGGTGGGCACTTGCTCATGGTGAGACTGGCAGCGAAGGCTGGGGCTCGGGTGTCCCTGGCTGGACATTGGCTCATGGTGAGACTGGCAGCGAAGGCTGGGGCTCAGGTGTCCCTGGGTGGGCCCTGGCTCATGGTGAGACTGGCAGCGAAGGTTGGGCTCGAGTGTCCCGGGGTGGGCACTTGCTCATGGTGAGACTGGCAGCGAAGGCTGGGGCTCGGGTGTCCCTGGGTGGGCACTGGCTCATGGTGAGACTAGCAGCGAAGGCTGGGGCTCAGGTGTCTCTGGGTTGGCTCCGGCTCATGGTGAGACTGGCAGCGAAGGCTGGGCTCGAGTGTCTTGGGGTGGGCACTTGCTCATGGTGAGACTGGCAGCGAAGGCTGGGGCTCGGGTGTCCCTGGGTGGGCCCTGGCTCATTGTGAGACTGGCAGCGAAGGCTGGGCTCGAGTGTCCTGGGGTGGGCACTTGCTCATGGTGAGACTGGCAGCGAAGGCTGGGGCTCGGGTGTCCCTGGCTGGACATTGGCTCATGGTGAGACTGGCAGCGAAGGCTGGGGCTCAGGTGCCCCTGCGTGGGCCCTGGCTCATGGTGAGACTGGCAGCGAAGGCTGGGCTCGAGTGTCCTGGGGTGGGCACTTGCTCATGGTGAGACTGGCAGCGAAGGCTGGGCTCGAGTGTCCCGGGGTGGGCACTTGCTCATGGTGAGACTGGCAGCGAAGGCTGGGGCTCGGGTGTCCCTGGCTGGACATTGGCTCATGGTGAGACTGGCAGCGAAGGCTGGGGCTCAGGTGTCCCTGGGTGGGCCCTGGCTCATGGTGAGACTGGCAGCGAAGGCTGGGCTCGAGTGTCCCGGGGTGGGCACTTGCTCATGGTGAGACTGGCAGCGAAGGCTGGGGCTCGGGTGTCCCTGGCTGGACATTGGCTCATGGTGAGACTGGCAGCGAAGGCTGGGGCTCAGGTGTCCCTGGGTGGGCCCTGGCTCATGGTGAGACTGGCAGCGAAGGTTGGGCTCGAGTGTCCCGGGGTGGGCACTTGCTCATGGTGAGACTGGCAGCGAAGGCTGGGGCTCGGGTGTCCCTGGGTGGGCACTGGCTCATGGTGAGACTAGCAGCGAAGGCTGGGGCTCAGGTGTCTCTGGGTTGGCTCCGGCTCATGGTGAGACTGGCAGCGAAGGCTGGGCTCGAGTGTCTTGGGGTGGGCACTTGCTCATGGTGATACTGGCAGCGAAGGCTGGGGCTCGGGTGTCCCTGGGTGGGCACTGGCTCATGGTGAGACTGGCAGTGAAGGCTGGGGCTCGTGTGTCCCTGGGTGGGCACTGGCTCATGGTGAGACTGGCAGCGAAGGCTGGGAATCAGGTGTACCTGGCACTGGTTCATGGTGAGGCTGGCAGTGCAGGCTGGATCTTGAGTGTCCCTGGGTTTGGCACTGGCTCATGTTGGTCTCACTTGCTGCAATCACAGTATTCACATACACTTAAACTCTTGGAGTGGGATGCACTCATTCCAGTAGCTTCACAAGTACTGCACACAACACCGAAAGCACCATCCCATCACCATTGCCATCACTAGTGCGACCACTGCTGCTGGGTTTGGAAAGAGGGTCATAAGTAGGTAAAGCAGGAGTAAATCAATCCTACTACTGCATGTCGATGTCTCTGCTGGGCCTTCAGCAGGTTGTCGTTATTTGGGGATCGAACTATTGTTTAACGACCCGACTGATCATCACCCTGGTCTCTGCTGTTTGGCTTCCCCAGTCTTTTCTTACACACTTCTCTCGTCCCTTTTCTACCCCTCCTCATCCTCACTCGCCTCCCCCACTCCGTTTCTATTCCCCTGACCCAAACCGCTTTCTTTTTCCCCATCTCACATTCTCCCTCCTCTCTCTTCTCTCAGCTCCTCCTTTCTTTCATCCCTCCTCACATTCTTCCTTCTCCTTCTCCCACTCCTCTCTCTTCTTCCATTGTTATTTCATTGTCTCCCGTTTCTCTTTATCCTCATCTTCAATGACATTCTCTCTTCTTTCTAGATTTGATGCCTCAGAGGACTAACCTGTCCACAATAGAGGCCTGTGTTAGACCTCATAGTCTCAGGTTCAAATCCTGGCAGGTCCACTCAGCCTTTCATCCTTCAGAGGTCAATAAAATGAGTTGGGTAAAAAGAAACATCTTTTATTCGGCACCAAGATACCCTTGGGTGAATGTGCACTTTATACATGTTATGTTTCCACTCTTTAGCTTGGCTTTATTGCCTTTTCTACCCTTCCTCTTACTAGGTATTCCATTCTGTTTTACTTCCCTTCCTCCCAATCTATTCTTCCCCTTTCCTTCTCGTTGTCACTTTTCCTCTTTCTTCTCACAGTCCTTCCACTCCCTTCATACTGCCTCTCCCATCGCCTCCGCAGCACAGCCCAGCCAATCCCGAAGCTGCTCTATAAAATAAAGAGCGCAATGTTCTTTCAACAGCCGTGCGTCTCAGTATTTGACAGGTTTGTGGTGCTCTCTCCTATCGTCTGCTCCTCTGCCTTCAGGCGCCATATTTCTAAGCGCTAAGTTCCTTGCTGCACCCCTGCTCCAGCTGACAATGTTCCTCAGTATAGTTGCTGCGGACGAGGTACTGTGTGTTTATCAAGTTTTAAACAAGCTATTACCACCGCTGTCCCTGCCCTGCTGCACTCACCATGACAGCTGCTCCCGTCTCCGTTGGGCGTTCGTTGCAGCTGACAGCTCTCGCAGCATGCTGGCTTACCCGCTTGGAGATGGATTGGATGGCACTGCAGGAGTTAAGGAGTTCCAATACATACGTTTTCGAGAGGCTCACGGTGTCACCCCCATGTGGTGGTGTCACCCGGTGCGGGCCGCACCCCCCGCACCCCCCTAGTGACGCCACTGGCTATATGCAAATCAGTCTGTCCCTGGCCCAGTGCATCATGGGAACAGGGCAGACTAAACTACCAAGCCAATTCTTCACCAGAAAGGAGACAAGCTACCGGGGACCGGTTTCTGGCATTTCAGCCTTCTTCGGCTTGTTGTAATCATTGAGAGTTTGGCTGTCCGACCTCCCGAACACCGCATCCATGGCCACCAGTAGACCACAGCGCTTGCGGTCTTTAGACCGTCGTATTACGAATTGACCACAAGGCCTGTGGTGTGGCTTCAGCAGTCTTGCGGCAGTGGGCAATGGTTTTCCTTATCTATAGGTGACTGTGTGTACATTTTGACTGCACATGTGTAGACTGTACACATATGCATGATACATGTGGAAAAATACCACCTACCCATTACTAGAGACCGACCGATATGTTGCTAGTCCAGGCAATGGGTACATGGTACAAAAAGGACTTACCTGTAGATCGCCGCAAACAGGGTCGTGTTCATTGGGGTGAAGATGCTGCAAGTAAGCATGGGGTGCAACCAAGAAGCAACCCAAGCATCGAATACAATTGACTTCGGAACCGATGCCTGTCTGCAACCTTGGCACCATGCCGCTGCCTGTACCAGAGCCGTGGTCCTTGCTCAGTGTAACGACCCCAACTTGCACTGAAGGCCCTGACAAAGCTGAAGCACCCCCAAAGTGCCACAACTGCAGGAGTCCAGGACACCGCACCACCGATGTCTGTGATGCACTCCTTCTACTCCAGCGCTGCGCCTGTGGTTCGACATCAAAGCTGCTGAATCGAAGCCTCGTGACTTGACCTTCATGACTTTATCAATGCCCCACCACACTAGGGAACTGAGGTACCACACCTGCAGCCACTGCATCACCTCCCAAGCACAGCGGTAAGGCACCAAGGCCGCACCTGCAACCATCACATCACCTCCCCTGCATAGCAGTAAGCAACCAATGCCACACCTGCAACTGCCGCATCACCTATCACCTCCCCCACATAGCAGTAAGGGACCGACTCTGCACCAGCTTCTGCAACGCCTCACTTTCCCTGTGTTTTGCATCGTCTTTGTTCTTCCTGACATCTTCAAGGTACTGTACTGGGGTCCGCCCGACTCTGCAACTGGCCCTCACTCAATCAAGGTCAGACCAACGTTGTGGAGTCGCTGATGTCAAACGTGACCAAATTTGCCCAGTTGGAGTTATCTGGCTTCTAAGAACTCTTCTTTGATTTAATATTGCAACAGTAATATCTTAACTTGTGTATGTTAGATTTTTGACGTTTTGGTCTTGCTTTAATCAGATACATATTGGCTATTTTTCCAAACTGCAGTGGAACCCTTTTGAAGTGTTTTAACTGTGCTACCGTGTGTGTGTGTACAAATACTTTACACATTGCCTGTGGGATAAGCCTGACTGCTCTTTTCCGAACTACCAAGGGGGTGAGAAAGGGTTATCTTAGGTGTGTAACTTACTTATCTTGACTAGAGTGAGGGTTCCTACTTGGGCAAGGTGCACACCCTTGCTAACTAGAGACCCCATGTCTAACATTTATTATTACATATATGTGCTTTTTAGATGTCTCACACTGTTTTGAAACTTTTCCTTTGGGGGTGCTGTAATGTGGAGTAGGCGCTTTCGTCTCTGGTGGAAGAAAGAAAAACACCAGTTTCATTTTAAATGTTTATTTATTGTTAGTTTGTAGAGGCTGAGGTCATTAGGTTTATTCTGGCTATGGGGTGATGTTGAAAGTGAGCCCATATTACTATCGATGTCCGGGCTGCTGGCGCAAGTCGCCTCTCAGTTCCCATTCTGAATAGTTACCAAATAAAGAGACGGGCGCTGGAAGCAGGAATCACAAGAACAGGATTTATTACTCATGAGGAGAGCCTGTCATTTCGGACACGAAACACAGTGTCTTTCGGGAGGTGCTCTGCCAAGTTCTCAGAGGCATCGCCTTTTATACCTTACAAAACATTCCTTATTGCAACAACGGCATTGTGAAACAAGAGAACGACATCCCCCTAATCCTCGTGTCAATCCCACCCCACATGTATCCACAATAGAAGCCCTTGACCTGCTGATAAGAGGAGGGGGTAATCAAACAGCTGAGTGTTCCGCCGATTCTTGGGATATGTGCGCCTGATCGTAGCCCAGGGGGTGGGGAGGCCAGAATCAATAGTGGGTCCTTTGAGGAGGAGCGATTTCCTACAATAAGGGGCAGTAAACAGTGTCTCCCGGCTTAGGTGATGGCCTCGGACATGTGTGGATAGTCCATCGCGGAGGGAGGGTTTACTAACAGAGGGGTTATTCATGAAAGGAAAGGAGGTGTTGGTCAGGCGCGGCCGTGACTCCCAAGGACAGGGTCTTGCAGAAGAAGGAGGTTTATGACTTGTCCATGTGAGGGAGGAGGGGAGAGCCAGGGTGCGCACAGGGACAGAGTCGCACAGAGAGAGAGATCTTATGACCCGTACATGAGAGAACGGGGGCAGTCAGATACAGCTGGGGGGGGTTATGTCAGCTGAGGTGAGGGATGCTTCTTCAAGAGAAAATGGGGGACTTTGCGTGGGTTAAGCAGGAGGGTTGCTTTTCATAGCAGGGTCGCGCAGAGGGAGAGGGTTTCATGGTCTATGTATGTGAGAGGGGGGGGGTTCAAATACGCGCAGGAGGGAAGCCGGGGATTCCGATGAGCGGGCAAAAGGCCATGGTGCCTAAAAATGGCTATCAGGTACATGTGGGCACGGGCTTTTACTGGCGGAGTGGTGTGGTTAACGTACAGGGAAGGGAATGGGAAAAAGGCAAATGAACGCTGCTTATGTACATCAATTTCGTCATTTTCCACAGTCGCCGCTTTTTACATAACAAAGTTCATTTCCCTATTCTTCCTAGTTAATGGGCGTACATATAAACATGTGTGGTTGATGAAACGGCATTTGTCAATACTAACATATTGCATATAATCATGAACAGTTGGTGTGATTGGCAGAATGCAGCACATAGGAAATTGCATTTGCAAACGAACTTCATAGCATAAATGCTTCCGACTTTCTCAAAAATGTGACCAATGAACATTTTGACCAAGTAATTGAGGGAGGAATTCAGTCCAAATAAGATCTCTTCGTCACAGTGTCTTTTTAGCAGTGAGCCATCACTGGTAGGCTCTAGTCCGTGTCCTTTCGTTGGCGCTGTTGAGCACCGGCGGTGGAGCTATAGGTCCAGCTCGGATCCATCCTTACGCGTTGCAGGGTGCGGTCAGTCCTCTGCTGTTAGACCACAGTCCTGTTCCCTAACCAATCCTTTTAGTGGTGCCTTATGCTCGGCACCTATATTCCTGTGGCGTAACCCCATTTCCACCTAAATGCTGTTCTTCCTTTCGACAAAAAGTCACGTGGAAAAGGGGGTATGGTTCAGTAGTCAATGAGAGAGAGAGAGAGAGAGAGAGAGAGAGCGGAATGGGGTCAGATTTCCTGGGACACACCAAAGGGACCAAGGGAGCAATGGATAACAAGCGGGCAGGCCCATCAACCGGGCTTGAAAAGGGGGACGGAGGCTTCAGGCACGCGTGGGTAGGCGGACAGAGGGCTTCAGGACAGCCTTTCATCCTTTTGTTTACCACATTGGAGAGTGCTGCCTCGTCCCGTATTCCTGCTGTGCTCTGGCTCCACCTTTGGTCGAGGTCGCATGTGTCCCATGATCTGCAGCCAGGCTGTGTGTCACGTCCGACCCTTCTCCTCCGATGGTCGTATATCTTTGAGGGGGTAAAAACAAGTTTTACCCGCAATCCTAGCACCTGGGAGTTATGCTCATTGGTCAAAGTCAGAAGTCTATTACCATGAAGTAAGTATGTGGGTATTTCTACTCTGTTTGTACCAAGTCTAATCGGCGTTCATTCATGACACATATGGACAGAGGTCAGACTCCTATCACTTGCGTATTTCATCAAAAATAAACATTCAGGGGGGCCTCGTCCTTCCAACCCGAGCCTTAGCAGTCTTACGTTTCCCTTTTTAGAGCCGGCTAACCTTTTTTTTTTTTTTTAAGCAGAGCGGGGGTGCAATAATCGAAGGGCAGTGTTAACGCATTTTCCTCAAGGGGCGACAGTTGGTCATGGTCATTAGTTATGTATCGGGGACAGCAGCTGGGGTCAATCAGGTGGGGCGGGGACGCTTCGGGCATTCGCGCTTTGAGTGAAAAAGGGGTGGGGCAATTTGGGCATTGGGGTCAATCTGGACATTGGCGCTTGTTTCTAACGAACGAAAAAATAGGGTGCCATTGACATATAGTTCCCCTTTTAAGAAGGCCAGATTAGGGGACCTTAGTCGTCTCACCTGTCCTTTCTTTCTTAGCCAATTCGAGTTCATTCATTTTGCGGAAAGGAGAGGCAGCAATATGGCAAGTTACAATCGTTTTAGTTTCTGTCAATTTCGCTGAACACCTTCGCGTTCAATAAGTATCCAATCAGACTGGTGCCAGCGGGGCACAATTTTATATACAAAAAGGAAGATGGAACAGGGGGACTCTCGTAGAGAGTGAGAGTCGTCCGCAACCTAAACGAGCCATTCAGTACACGTATGACATGTAGAGAGAGAGAGAGAGAGAGAGAGAAAGAGAGAGAGAGAGAGAGATAGATAGAGGGGGAGAAAGAGAGAGAGAGACGTGTACGAAAATAGGTCATTTAGTGTGCTCACAACACAGGACAGCAGGGATTAGGTAGCATAGAGACGCGAACAGGGGGGAGACATAAACTCATACAGTACATACACACAAAACTTCAGACGAAGGAAGACAGTACATGTATTACATACAAAGAAATTCATGACAAGACATAGAACAGTTATTGGCCAAAAAGATCGGGCTGAGTTCTTTTTACCTATTCCTCCTTGTTCTTCTCGCTTGCTATTTTTGCGAGTGTTCTCAATTACTAATACTTACACCTCGGTCAGTCGGTCGGAAATTAGCCTGGTCAAGCTATTGCCCACGGTTGGATCTTAAACCACTTTTGAGTTTCTTCTTTTGGTGGGAAGTTCTCCAGGCTGAGGCAACAGAGGGTATTGATCAGGAGTATAGTCGGACAGCTTGGTTATATCTATAAGAGTGTGAGAAGGAGGTGGTACATTTCGAACATCAACAACATTTCTACCTTCCCAGACGGGTGGTGCCTAGGTAACCCTTACCCCGGGACTTTTCCTTGTCCTTTCCCTATCTAGTTAAACGTCATAGTTGTATTATCTAACGTGCTAATTTCGAGTCAATTTCCGTCATACAGTACCCGTCAAGTTTCTATGTCAGTCCATCCTCCCAGTCGCTATGTTCTAAGGAGGAACAGTCATATCTAAGTCTAGCATAAGTACTATGCTCGAATCCCCTCCTTCCCTTATCGTCGGTCGTTCGATCATCGCTCTTCCATACTTCAGCCGACGTTCCGACGCGACCTGCAGAAAGGAGGAGAAGAAGGGGGTGGGGGCAGCATTCAAAACACACCAACGAGCATAGATCCGAAAAATGTTTTTACCTACCACATACTCGACCTATCTCCACGGGGTGCATTCTCTACCATCTCGGCGTTTAAGCCCAGAGGGACCAGTAGTGTTAGATAGATAATCATCGATGGTCTGCGTATCCACATGAATCACTTGATCGTGGCATTTTAGGTCATGTGCAAGGGTGGTGGTCAAGTGGCATTTCCTAGGTATTGTTTTAAGGGCGTCTAAAACACTTTTCCGGCTGTCTGTGACACATAATGTAGCTGCTAAGTATCGGGCCTTTTTAACCTTCAACCTTAATCGTACTGCATGTATTTTACTTATGTCGGTGACAGTAGCCATACATTTCAATAACATTCATAAATACAAACGCTACGATAATATTTGCGTGTTCAAAAACTTTAATGAAAAGGTTGGCGCACAAATACGGGCCTACAGCCCAGTGGGCCGGCTACGGAGCAGACTGGAACTGTGCATAAGAGGAACGAAGTCGGTGGCCATTTATTTCATAAAGTGCAGCAGTGCAATGAAAATCATATCGAACTTTCTTAAGGGGCAAGTATAATGCGTGTCAAGCTTTCAATAATATCATCTCATTATCCTACTATTTACTCAAGACTTAACGTATATCAATTCATTGTTCAAATGCTCAATCAGTGCCTATTTCATACCAATTCATTGCTTCCAACACATAATTAGTACCCACTCTAAATCAGTTCATCGTCCCAGCACATAATCAATATCCGTCTTATATCGCTTTCTTTTCCAAGCACATACTCAATATCCATCTTATCTACTTTCATTGTCCAAAAACTGCATACATATCTTGGGGCATCAAAGCTGAGCAATCAGGGTGCAACAAGGATTTTTAAAAGTCTCATTTTGTATCGGCGCCATTTTGGGCGAGGTCAGGCAAGTCCCAGTATAGTCAGATTGCCTCCACTGACTCGTAGTAGGACCAGAACCTTCCGTTGGTAGTTCAAAAGTTTTTCGCAATGGGGTAACAGTCTAGCAATATGGACCATCAGTCAAAGAGTGGGGAGGGCGGCAACAATCTTTCCTACCGGGTCATTCTGGTGTTCCACCGGAACTGAACAAGTCTGTATCTTTGCTGTATTTTAGCCATTTCCAAACTGAGGCTGGTGCCGGCAGGAGTGCGCCGACATCTCGTGGCTCCATCGGAGGACGGGGGGCGGGGGGGACGCCTCGTGGAGAGGTCGGCCCCCCTGGCTCTTTTAGAATCTTCAAGGTTGAGGAGCACAGGGCGTGTGCCCGTCCCGGGCAAAGAACCGCTTTTTGATATGGACCCTCTTTAAGCAGAAGCGTTGGGGTGTCGCTAGAACCCTCCACCTGGAGGGAGGTGGGGGAGGCTCGTTCGCGCCGCCTCCCCCTTCCAGCGACCCCGCGCCGTTCTTCGGCTCCAGCGCTTCGGTATTGGCCGTGCCAGCTAATGAAGATGGGGGGGGGGGGGTCAGAGGCAGAGGCAAGACATCCCCCCCCTTCATGTGGCGGGACTACCTGCAACTGTCAGGGGTTGCCGCTTGTGGCGGGACTACCTGCAACTCTCAAGGGTTGCCGCCGTGGCGGGACTACCTGCAACTCTCCAGAGTTGTCCAAGACATAATTGAAAAAACGCTGCCGACCTCGCCTTGGCTCCGGTCTTCGATGATGGCCGGATCAGGCAAGAGAGGGGGGGGGGGGTCGGTGGCTGAGGCAAGACATCCCCCCCCGTGGCCTGCAGGGCGGCAGAAGAGGGGAAAAGGAGAGACCTTTACGATTTTTCGGGCCGTCCGCCCTACAGCCTCCCCTTCCAATGGCGGCCAGCCAGGCCCTGCTCTGCACGCGCTGAGGCCTCGCCTTCCGGATGGGCGTAACCGCGGACCTGTTGCACTTCGGGAGTTTTCCGGAATGGGGGTAGGTGTTTTATTGATTTGTATCTATTTCATGTTACCGTTATTTGGGCGTGGCAGACAATGAGGCAGACATGTTGGGAGCAGGAATAGGCAGTGGAGCCTAGCTACCTCGTGGCTGTCTTGCTGTCAAACTTTTCGCCATTTTATATTTCTTATTACGAACTGTTTCTAATGTTTCTTATTTTTAGTGAAGTCGAAAGCACATCAGGGGGTTACTGACTTAGCCCGATTTCTTTTATTTTTCCTTCCTTTCCTTAGCGTGTTTCGAGCTAAAGTTTTCTGTTAATAGGGTACGGTGATCACTTCATTTTTATATGTCCTTTCATTAGGGGTACTCCTGGACGGACCAGATGAGTTACCTCCAATAAATGGTCCGGGTGGAACCAGATTATCGATCAGTGGGGAACACATGTCCCTTCATTATGGTATCATCCTGGACAGACCGAATGATGTACCTCCAATCACTGGGGTAGCCTCCTGGACGGACCAGATGGCCTACCTCCAATAAAGGGTCAATGAGTGGGGAGCATATGTCCCTCCATTAGGGCAGCCTCCTGGGCGGACCAGGTGAGCTATCCCCAATAAATAGTCAATCAGTGGGGAGTGGGTAGGCCTGACGAATCATAAAGGGGCATAACCTACCCTTTACTACTTGCAAAGACTAGACAGAATATTTCTATTCCACGTTATTTGCAAACAGAAAATACCTCAAACGAACAATTCCTTGGACAACAATGTCCAGTCAATCAATCAATCAGTGGGGAGAAAAACAGGCATGACGGATTACAACGGGGACAAACGTCTGCATTACCTGCCCTTCGCTATCTGCAAAGGGAGACAGAATATTTCTATTCGTCTCTGTTTGTGGACAGGGAAGATCTCAAAGAGCAACAATCGATTATTAATCGATATCAAACAATCAGTGGGGAGAAAGGTAGGCATGACGGATTACAACGGGGACAAAAGTCTGCATTACCTACCCTTCTCTATCTGCAAAGAGAGACGAACGTTCCTATTCGCCGCTGTTTGTAAACAGAGAATGTCTCGTTCTCAAGAAGAGAACCAATATTTCAAGTAGCAACCAAAGCTAAATGAACCAATAACCAAACAATATCAGTATTTAAATACCGATTCCAATACAATCAATCAAACAATCAGATGGATAAAACCATCCTACCAATCAGGCGTAAAAACGCCCTACTTAATCTTACCCGGACCGGACCATATGGACAGTTCTTTGTCTTCCTCCTCCAGCTCCCGATCGTTCTCTTACTCCATGCAGCATTCCTGTGGGATTCCAGTCAGGACAATAGGTCACTCGAGAGAGGTCCGTTCAGAATCGGTGAAGTTCATTCGATCGGCAGCCGGACGAGGGCCCTCTCAAGGCAGGTATACTCCAATCATTTAGATGTTCACCTCATCGTCTGGATCTCTCTTACTGGACCTTATGTCACTGATGGGCCCCGCGTTGGGACGCCAATTGTTGAAAGTGAGCCCATATTACTATCGATGTCCGGGCTGCTGGCGCAAGTCGCCTCTCAGTTCCCATTCTGAATAGTTACCAAATAAAGAGACGGGCGCTGGAAGCAGGAATCACAAGAACAGGATTTATTACTCATGAGGAGAGCCTGTCATTTCGGACACGAAACACAGTGTCTTTCGGGAGGTGCTCTGCCAAGTTCTCAGAGGCATCGCCTTTTATACCTTACAAAACATTCCTTATTGCAACAACGGCATTGTGAAACAAGAGAACGACATCCCCCTAATCCTCGTGTCAATCCCACCCCACATGTATCCACAATAGAAGCCCTTGACCTGCTGATAAGAGGAGGGGGTAATCAAACAGCTGAGTGTTCCGCCGATTCTTGGGATATGTGCGCCTGATCGTAGCCCAGGGGGTGGGGAGGCCAGAATCAATAGTGGGTCCTTTGAGGAGGAGCGATTTCCTACAATAAGGGGCAGTAAACAGTGTCTCCCGGCTTAGGTGATGGCCTCGGACATGTGTGGATAGTCCATCGCGGAGGGAGGGTTTACTAACAGAGGGGTCATTCATGAAAGGAAAGGAGGTGTTGGTCAGGCGCGGCCGTGACTCCCAAGGACAGGGTCTTGCAGAAGAAGGAGGTTTATGACTTGTCCATGTGAGGGAGGAGGGGAGAGCCAGGGTGCGCACAGGGACAGAGTCGCACAGAGAGAGAGATCTTATGACCCGTACATGAGAGAACGGGGGCAGTCAGATACAGCTGGGGGGGGTTATGTCAGCTGAGGTGAGGGATGCTTCTTCAAGAGAAAATGGGCGATTTTGCGTGGGTCAAGCAGGAGGGTTGCTTTTCATAGCAGGGTCGCGCAGAGGGAGAGGGTTTCATGGTCTATGTATGTGAGAGGGGGGGGTTCAAATACGCGCAGGAGGGAAGCCGGGGATTCCGATGAGCGGGCAAAAGGCCATGGTGCCTAAAAATGGCTATCAGGTACATGTGGGCACGGGCTTTTACTGGCGGAGTGGTGTGGTTAACGTACAGGGAAGGGAATGGGAAAAAGGCAAATGAACGCTGCTTATGTACATCAATTTCGTCATTTTCCACAGTGAGTTTATATTTTTTTAAATATTTTTTGTATACTTACTTTGTTATACCTTCTGCTGGATTTTGATAGGTGTTTGTTTCTGGTAGCTACCACTTTTCGAAGTGGACGTCTTTTTTTTTAGGAAGTATATGTAAAATACATGGAGAGTATTTGGTTAATTATTTTCTATTTTCTATTTGTAAGTTTATTTATGAGTAAGTTTTGGTTTGAATATACATTTTTTGTACTTGGGGGCCCATTAGGATGGCGGACGGACCTGCGTCCGTTCGCCACCCCAGAGGAGGAGGGACCGTCCGCAGGGGCTGCAGCGGTCGCTCCGTGCAAATTAGGATGTGACCGCCACCCTGGCGGTCACATCCTGTATGTTTAACATTGAGGCGGGTGCTGTTTGAAGCAGCACCGCCCACAATGTTAAAAATGCAAGCAGTGCATTTGCCGGTGCCTGCCGCTTCGTGCATGCAAATGTTCCCATGTGCACCCCCAACCCCCCCTTCACCCTTGGGGCCCGCAATGGGCCCCCAAAGAAAAGACCGTATGCCTTTCCACGGCGTAAATGCCGCAGTGTAAAGGCATAGGACTGCTGACATCCTAATATGGCTGGCTTTGTCTGATAGACACCACCAGCCATGTTAGAGCTTTTCCGCCGCGGTCGCCTTCCGACGGACGGAAAAATGATCCCCCAGCCATCCTAATCTGGCGGGGGGGGTCTTTTTTCAGTCCGCAGCGGTTGGTCCGCAGCGGTTGATCCGCATCCTCCGGGCCGGCAGTGGCTTCCGCCGGCCCGGAGGATGCGGATTAACCGCAATCATAATCGGCCCCTAAGTTAGGTAGTTGTTGAGATGTATTCATTTCTTCTTTAGGGATCTGGTAAGAGAATCATTTTACAACATTTGTCGTTTTAAAAGTATTTAGTTGGTAAAATTAGTGTGCCTTTTATATTGTTGATTTAGGCTGGTTTAATCGGTGAAGATTGTTTATAGTTTGATTTTATTGGTTAGTTTAGTTTTAGTTAGAATTGGTTTTTAGCATTTATGTCCTTCTATAGTAAATGCTAATTTAAGTTTTATTTATAAAGTTTGATATATAGTTTTATGGTTTTAAATATAATTTTATTTAAATTATTTATTAGTATTTAGGTTGATGAATGAATGCTTGTAATTAATGGCAATATTTATTTGTGGTTATATTGTTATACATTTAGTTATATCTTTTTTTGATATTTTTTAGGATGAACTGTGAATTATTCAGGAATGTAATAGTAGTAAAACTACTCTATTTTGGCCATAGCCATTAAAGTGGCACAAGAAAAACTAATTAAAAACACATGCATTTACTTCACAATAATAGTGTAGCAGTCTTCATAAAAATGTTCATGGGGAGTTGGCCTGACCAAGGACAAAAACCTAAAGGGTTCCGCCATGTCTAGAGGTACAGTACAAGCATATCACAGTATAGTAATATTAGTGTTTGGACGAAAGTACAGACCATATGAACAATTAAAAGACTAAGAGAGAAGTATGTCAATTAAATTCATTATTGGACACTGTAGAGTACAAAATAAAACTCATAAATCACAAAAATGATCTAAAATGTGGCTGCATTATTTTCACATGTGCTTTGAAGTAACAGCAGTGAATTACATATCACAGCTCAACTTCACATGCAAGCCCTGCATAATACCGCTGGCCGGCCAAGTTGAAATAAAGTGCAAGTGCTCTAATACTATAAGAGGGGCCGAGCTACTTTTTGGTTGCCCCCACCGCCAATTTCTCTAAGGTGCAAACTCTATTGTTATAGAGGGTAGCCTAATTCCTTCCTAGTCACACCCCCTACCTCTAAACATCTACTTACACCGCTAGAGTGCCAACCCTAAATTTAATATAAAGCATTTCAGTTCAACCTAAGGTGAGGGTATCATAGACAAAAAAACTTCCAGTAAGGCTGTCACTATTAGTTTTTTCCATACATTCTCTTCCTATGTACACCCCCTAAATACTTTCTTCACAAGAACCTTCTTTTCAGAATTGATGACAGAGGGATTTGTCCAGATGGCTTACAGACCCATGGTAAAGAGCCATTTCTTTATATGAATCCAATAGGATATGCTCACAAAGGCTTTGCCTTTAAGGTTCAAGCTCTGGGCACGACCCTATCCTAACCCAATATACAAAAGATCTCAGGACAACCAGGCCACCAATCCATTTTAAAGCTCAAGTACAAAGGGATGAGTGGCGTAGATTGGGGGAGGGATAATCAAGACCTTTTAAAATGTTTTTCTCTGGCTGTGAGGGTATCCAAATGACCCGTGCCCCAGACCTCGGCCCCGTAAAGTGCAGCCAACTGAACTGCACATTTGTAGACCTCCACTGCTGAGGATACTGCCCTTTGGGTAGAGTCATGTACATCCTTCCATACGTAGTATGATAGCCCTGGACCATTTCGTGTAAGAGGACCATGACAGGGAGCTGCTAGCCCTATTTCCAAGCGAGTCAAAATGCTTGACGTCTCCAGTGTCAGATTTCTATGAAAGGATCTATGTGGCCTTAGGTCATGAATTTAGTTTTCTTAGCATCAATCTCAAGCCCCCTTTGGTTACAGAAATCTTGAAATTTGTTTAGAAGATTCCGGATCCCAACAGGAGTTTTGGAGATGAGAAGCATATAATCGGTGAACAGCAGACCGCGGATGGAAACGCCACTAAGTTTAGGGACATGATTGATACAATCTTGGAGGTGGCTGAAAGCATCATTAATGAACAGGGAGAACAGCGTTGGAGAAAAGATACAACCTTGTTGCACCCCTGTGTAACATTAATCCTCTCTGTTAGTGCCCCATCCTTCAGCCAACGCACTTGGGCATAGTGTTTCACATGCAACCTTACCAAGATCCCTACCAAGGAAGGTGAGACCCCCATTGACCCAAGAGAGTCCCAGAGACAAGCCCTAGGGACCAGATTGAAGGCAGCTCTCAGGTCAAAGAAGGTCCTTCAAGATCCTGATATACTTTCAGAGTATCAACAAGAATATGAATATTTGGTCCACTGTCCTCTCCTTAGATCTGAAGCTGGCCTGGAATGGGGAAAGGACATCAAAATCGGTGGCCCACGCCAAGGGCCTTATTTATGAAGGCCTTGCGCCACCGGTGCGCCACTTTTTCCCATGTTAAAAGTCACGCACCGGCGGCGCAAGGCCTTCATAAATAAGGCCCCAAGAGTTTAGCTAAAACCTGGCGACAAAACACCTTCTGTAAGATGTCAATGAGGCTAATAGGCCTAAAATTACTTGAGTCGGATCTCGCACCCTTTTGAAAAATTGGAACAATCACCGCTCCTCTCCATGAATCAAGGATGGGAGCACCTGACATCATGGAATTGGACAGAATGCTAATAAACAGGACCCAGCTCTTGATATCAGAACAGTGCAAGTCATCAGGGATGAAATCAAATCCAGGTAACTTCACTGGTTTCAGGGAGAGTATTGCTTCTTTGGAATCTCCTAAGGAAAAGGTGATTGGATCGAGCTCCACAGAGTCTATGTTAGCCTACAAATGCAGATCAGTGCTAGAAGGCAGCTGGACCAGGAGAGATGAAGAATAGAGGTTGCCAAAAAGTTGGACCCAGGTTTGCAGTTGAATATGGTGGATTGTTGGAGTGCGGGCTCCCAAGCGACCATAGGCAATTATGTGCCAAAAGGAGTAAACATCCTTCCTTTTGGAAGCTTCAAACAAGTTCAGACAGTTTTGTTTGTCCCAACTCTTTTTGCTGGCCTCTAACACATTTTTTACAAACTCCTTGCCTCGCGAATCCGCTCAGGGCATGAAGATTTAATGGCAGCTAGCAACTGTGTTATGGCCTGACTACAGCTTTTAGAGAACCAGGGAGTGGACTGAGAGATAGCTCTTTTTTGCATATCAGCACCCACCTCCACCTCACAGAGGCAAAGTAAAGAGCCAAAGAAGAGGCCATGGATGATAGAGATGGTAATATTGCCAGCGTTGGCATCTTCGTACGGAGAGAGAAGAGACTCAAAAAGGTTATAAATGTGGGCAAGCCGCATAGGTCACGTATTGATTTTTGGCCACTAAAGAGCTCGCCTGGAGTTCCCAACATTAACCTCCCCACTGACCTGATATGAGGCAACATCTCATACAGCTCTTCTTAAAGGGTACGTTGAAGTGGGTTTTAATCACTCTCTGACCTATTAATAACGTCTGCCAGCCAAATTCATAGATAAAGGGATGAAATATGTTGTCAATTCTGCTTTTGCTGGACCCCTGGAGAATTTAAAAGTCCCAGTACAATCAGAGTCTGTCCGGCCATTGCATGTCTGGATCCTGTGGCCAATAGTAAACAGGGCAATATGTGTTGCCACTGCAGATTGCGTTTTTTATGGGGGAGTGGGGGGCATTCAGTTCAGAGATGACTAAGGCTGCATTCTTCACGAGTCACCCGCGTGATGTAATCCAGCAGCTCATAGGTGGTATTAAAATCAATACCAAAATGAGCTTAGTTTTATGGGGTAATGACTCTGGATAATTGTCGAGAATGGTCAGGGTAGAAGAGAGGCTGTTGAAGGCCACTCACCGGTTGAAAATGTTGCATAAATGTTAGAAATATTAATAGTGGGTCTGTGATTAACCCTTACAGACAGCCCTAGCACATCTGAACACTCAATTTTTAATTGCTTAATATCCTAAATAAGGGAAATTTTGACCCATATCAGGAGACCCCTGGAGGGGTGGCCAAACATGGAAGGGAGCGCGGCTACATGAAAGGTAGCAAAATCAAACCTGTGCTATGGTTCTAAGGCCCACGTTTCCTGGAAATGGCAAGATTAGATGGAAGGAATTAATAAAGATGGCCCATAGTGGGTTGACCAGCTTACTACGTAAGCCAGTCACATTCCAGGAAAGAGAACCTGCAGTTGTTCCATAAGACTTGTTTGCTCCAATATGGTGCCCACTGGACCTTCTCTATCCCCTAAGACAGCATCTGCTACTGCTCTGCTGCCATCGGAGATAACATATCTTCAGGGTGCTAAGGACATCTGTAAGTTGCAGTCAATCTACATCACTCAAATATCATTATTTCAGAGAAGCACCTTCCCTCAATCGAAAGTGGGCTTCTCTCCCTCTGCTGCTACAAAAAACATCTGGATCCCAGTGTATGTGGCATGAATGTCTTGAGTTTTTTTTTAACTTTATTTTGCAGTTTTTAGAGATACAAAGCAAAGCACAGAGTTCAATGGTATCACATAGCAGACACATTTCGACAATGGCAGTTCAATACCTTCTTCGCTGCATAATACGACAGTATGGCCTTGACACAATGCAATCAATACAGTACAAACAGAAAAGAATATACCTGGCAGCAAACATAACCAGTTTACAGTCATGGGCAACCCCATTAAAGACTCCAGAAGACCATTAATCTTCACCTGTAGGGGCAATATGTCACATTGAGCTACCCAGGGTATGCAGAGCCATAATTATGAATGTGATATCCCTCTCAGCCTATCCCCGTGGGTTCCTTGCCCTGGCTTTGCTGCGTAGGGGAGGGGTGCTGCTGTGAGGTCAGGAAAGCGTGGAGAGGGCCCCAAACATCCCTGGGTCTGGAAGATACTGGAATAGTACTGGCATACATATCGCTGTGTGTTGTATAAGTTACCATACTTCGCATCCATCCCTTCTTAGTCGGTGCTCTCCTACCACCCCAAGAAATCGCCACTTCCCTTTTGGCTAAGAGCAAAGAAATGGCCGCGAATCTACAAACCTTTAAAGGGATTTGCAGCACATACCCCAACAATGCTATCTCTGGTAATGGCTCCAACGGAATTTGAATCATTGTACTAAGGAGTTTATGAACTTCCACCCAGAAATCATGAACACTTGGGCAGCTCCAGGCCAAGTGTGCGAAGTCCGTGTGGGGTGCTTGACAACGCAGACATGTGTGTGGTCTGGAGGGGTCTATTCGATGTGCTTTAGCGGGTGTAATGTAGAGCCTACGGAGGAATTTGAAGTGCAGCAACCTATGTTTGCTATTTAACAATACCGTTCCAGTGACCCTGCAACATGCTAACCATTGCTCGTCTGTGATGGAGGTGTCCAAGTCAGTTTCCCAGGCGGAACGGACCCTTGTGTCATCTAATGGCATCACATCTGAGTAAGCCTTATAAAGCTGTGATATGAGGTGCAGTCCCCTATCGCTGTTTATCACCAATGTTAAGGGGGAAAAGGAGGGTAGCTCCAGCGGATAGTCTGGGAACTTGGCACGCAGTGCTGCTCGCAGCCTGGTCAGCACAAACCTGTCCATGAACAAGGCCTCCGAAAGTGCATGTCTTCCAGGTCAAAGGTATGACCATCAGGAAAAAGATCTCCCATTGTGTGGAAGTTGAATTTATCGCAAGTCTTTTGGACTAGATTTTCGGAGGTAATGGGCAGGAAGGGAGCATTCGGTAGGGGAAGGGAGAAGGAATAGATAGTGCTCATCTGCATAATTTTACTTAGCTTCAGCCATGCCCAGCTGGTGGTGTAAACGGGCTGTATGACTTTGGGATCGCGGGAGACATCCGAGGGTAGAACTGAGGCCAATACATTAGGGAGAACAACGTCTGATTCGGAGCGGAGATAGGTGATTCTAGCATCAGGGTGATACCAGGCATGCGCAAAACTGGCTTGTGCAGTCAAATAATATAAGTGCAAATCAGGTACTCCATACCCTCCTCGGTCGTAAGGAAGAGTCATCACTTGCCATTGTACCCTGGGTGTCCTGTTACCCCAAACCAATTTGATCAGCAAGGACGGTAGAGTACTGAAAAATTTAGTGGTCAGGGAATATGAATATTCTGAAATAAATACAGAAATTTAGGGAGGGCTACCATTTTTATTAGGGCTACACGTCCTGCCATAGAGAGTGGAAGTTTAAGCCAGGAATCTATTCGTGTCTCCAGTTGGGAAATTGCTACTCCGTAGTTCCGGCACACTATCTGTTCAGTGTCTCAATGAATGTGGATTCCCAAGTATTTCACTGAGTCAGTGCACCACTCTAGTGGGAATTCGGAGGTCCATTGATTCGTCCCTGTAGTGAGCGGGAAGATAATTGATTTACCCCAATTAATTTTGAGGCCAGAAAACTTGAAAAATCGTAGGATCTCTCTGAGTAATGGGTCAAGATTAGTTTTGGGGTCATATACATACAAAATCGTATCGTCAGCATATAGGGACACTAACAGAGGGGCCGTCCGAAATACCAAACCCCTGTGAAGGTGCTTTTCCTGGAAGTGCCGAATCAGTGGGTCCATCGCCAGAATAAATAATAAGGGGGAGAGGGGGCATCCCTGACGTGTTCCGCGTGATAGACCAAAGGGTGCAGAGAGCGTCCCGTTTAAGCGCAGCCTGGCTATAGGTCGCGTGTAAAGCAAAGCCGTGGTAGCTATAAATACCCATGCGCTGCATTATTAAAAAGGAAAAAGGGCCATTCTAGGGAATCAAAAGCCTTCTCAGTATCCAATAAAATTGCAGGTGCAGGTGTTTCCGGACCTAATCTATGTAAAGTATTAAATAAGGTTCAAAGATTGAAAGCAGTGGACCGATGGGGAACGAACCCTGACTGGGCTGGGGAAATTATGGATTCCATTAATAGGGATAGGTGGCATGCCAGGGCTTTCGCCAGAATTTTTTAGTCTAAATTTAGTAATGATAGTGGTCTATTAGAGCTGCATTGGAGGGGATCTTTGCCGGGTTTTGGGAGCAATATTATTACGGCCTCTCTCAACGTGGGAGGGTGTTGCTGGGATTCTAGGGCCTCTGCATACATATCTAATAAAAGCGGGGTCAACAGATCCTTGTATGCTTTGTAAAATTAGGGGCTTGAAGCCATCTAATCCTGGGGCTGTGGAAGTGTTCAAGGCGTCAATGGCCTCGTGTATGCTATCCGCAGTAATGGGCTCTGCCAAAAAGTCTTGCATACATTTTTCCAAGTAAACTAATGCTTTTTCTGAAAGATATTCTTCCTGGTCAGAATGGTCGGGTCCCAGATTGGTAGTGTATAATGTTTTGAAATAGGACAGGAATTCTTCCTGTATCAGCAGAGGGTCTGTGAGTGTGTGTCCTGACTCTGATTGTAGCTCTGTAACATATGCTTTCGCATAGGGGGTCGAAGCATCTGAGCTAAGATTCTACGGGGACGTTCCCCTTCCCCATAAACTCTGCTGTTGTGGTATTTACCCATATGCAAAGTTTCCTTTTCAGCCATTTCTCTATACTGCAGGAGTAAAACTGTCCTCTTGGTTTCATACCCGGGGTCGGCAGTCGCCTGTTGTGAACCGTCTAGTGCAGTCAAGTCTACTTCCAATCGGGACAACGTGGCCCGTAGATTTCTAAGTGTCCCAGCACTCTTTGAAATACATACACCCCTCATGTGGGTTTGAAGCCCTCCCATAATACTACCTCGGAGTCCACTGAGCCCGTGTTTATATCAAAATAATCTTTGATAGCTGCACAAAGTTCCTCCCTAAACTGCTCTTCATGTTGTGCACGTGATGGGAACCTCCACTGCCGCTCGTAGCCCTCAGGGCGGGGGACAAGCATCCTCATCAATACTGGAGAGTGGTTGAAATAAGACCTGGGCAATGTATGTTTATTGTGGAACCCTCTGGAGAACTCGGGGGAGGCTAGCCAATAGTCGAGCCGCGTCCAAGTATTACTAGCCCCCGTGTAGTGTGTATGTGTGGTGTGGTTAGGGTCACGTGCCCGCCCCAGATCCATCAATGAGAGGCGGTCACACAAAGAATGCATGGCTTTGCATGCTCTAGGCTTCGGATTAGGGGCCGTTGACGTGCTGTCTAAGAGCGGGTCAATCGTAACATTAAAATCCCCTCCAAGTAACAGGGGAACGGGGCCCAATTTCAATAGCTTCGCATATAGATCATGAAAGAAATCGGGGGAGTCAGTGTTGGGGCCATATATACAACCCAGTGCAATCTTGTAATAATAAAGAGTGCCCACCACAATAACAAATCTACCAGAGTCGTCATGTACAACAGAGTGGCATTTGAAGGGGAGTCGCTTATGGACCAGGATAGCCGTACCTCTGGCGTAATTGCTATAATTCGCGAAATACCAGTTTGGACCCCATGTGGATGCAAACCGGGATCGGTCTATAGAGGGGAGGTGAGTCTCTTGTATCAGTGCTATGTTTACGTTATGTCGATTTAAATAATGTAGGACCTGCCGTCTTTTCCAAGTGTATTTCAAGCCTCTAACATTCCATGTGGTCAGGGTGATATTGGATGGGCCAACAGTGTGTCCTACTTGTGCCATAACCGCAGGTGAAGCGTAATATAGAAGAACAGCCTATGTCTATACTCTGCTAGTGTGCCAATGTTCGAATAAAGTTTAAACTCGGTGCATTGTAAGAAGAACAATTCCCATCCCGCCTTCCCTCACTCAGCCTTCCCACCCATTCGGAAAGGCAATATCCAATTGTCAACAATAACCCACAGTACCCAGAATATACAATCTTTGCGCAGAACTAAACCTTTGGGGTACATGACCAAACGATAAACACAGGTCAGAGGTGTACACCAAATATGGGGACGTTCGCTATCCAGCAGTTAAGTAACGAAAAACAAGAAATGTCAATGCATCAGAAAATACTGTTAAGGAACACTTGCGGCATCAATGGTCTAAAAGGATACTTGTTCAACTGGGGCCAGACGTGGAAAACAGGTCCGCACTGGCATCAGACCCACTCAGCGGGGGGGATGAGGCAACAGCGTCCGGTTAACCCTTGTTGTTGAGCTTGTATGTATGACAGAACTCTTGCACTTCCGCTGGGCTTTCGAACACACGGGAATTTCCATTAATGTCCACACAGAGTCTGAAGAGACAAAGTGAAAGGGAGGGGGAGTTCAGTGTTGTCTCAACCTCCTCAATGATGTCATTAATGTGATTAAGGGTACTGGAGTTTCTAGCCTTCCGATCACACTTTGTGGGTTTATTAGCGGAGGGGACAGTGTCACCAGCTTTCCACTTACCCATAGCAAGGGTTTAATATGGGAAGAGTAATGTAACAATCTTGTGGGACCATAGGCAAGGCACAAGGCAATGAACAGCTGTTTTTCCGAGCCAGCCACTTCAACCACTGTAACCACTCTGAACGCCCAACCTATAAAGCCGAGTGCATCCCACACAATACTATGAATGTGCCAAAACAGAAGGGACCAGGAGCAGTAACATATGGCGAACAACCATTAGAATTAGATTTCTTGTATTGCATGACCGTATAGAAGGCGTACAGCCTAGCACAGCCTCTGGAACCTCTGGAACAGCACAGGACAGATAAATACCAATAGTCCATACAGTATTGGGAACAGCTCTGCAGTCAACGGGCGATCCCACCTTGACCGGGTGATGTCCTGAAGATCCAATGCTCATAGAAGGGGAGTTAGTCAAGTAAATCGTAATACATCAGTACCTTAGATGTAGTGGGAACTAACGTACATAATCAAGGGGGGGTGGCCCTGCCCTGCCAATAATGGGCGCGGGATGGACCTCCCCAGGCTTCACCCGGGTGCGTCCTGACTCCTGCACAGCGGGGAAGCCAACAGTGCTAAAAGCGTTCAACAAGGGCAGCTCGATGCGTTGGACAGTTACGTGGAACTCATGCCTCCAGGCACTAGGCTGATGGGGAGTGTAGTCTCCCAGCAGTAGCCTTGTGCAAACAGGGTCTCGGCCCCTACGAGATCCTTCAGCACGTTCCGCACAGCAGGGAAGCCAACAGAGCTAAAAGCATTCAACGAGGGCAGCCCCACCATCTTACCAGTGACGTGGAACTTGTGCCTCCAGGTGCTAGGATTGATGGGTAGGGTAGTCTTCTGGCAGTAGCCTTGTGCAAACGGGGTCTCGGCTCCTTCAGGTCATTCGGCACTTCATTTTATATATAAATTTTTAATTTAAAAGTGTATAAAATGTTTTATTTTTATTTTAAATAATTGTTTAAGTAAAGTGTTAAAAAATATTTATTATTTATATTGTAATTATTTTGGTGATATTATTGTAGTTGATATTGTGTGAATCGATATTTTTGACATATGTTCATTTAAAGTGATTATATATATTTTTTCTGATATTTGTGTTTTTGATTAACCTAAAAATCTGCACTTTGACAACGATGCTTGTGTTCTTGATTTTTGTCGAATTATTAGTTAAGTATAGGAAGGCAATATTTTTATTAAAAATATTTATTTTCCAATAATTTTGTATTTCAATATTGTAGGTATCAATATTATGTCAGTGATCCACACCAACCACTGAGCCTCAGAGCCATTCCTTACTTTAAACTTTGTGTGCAAGAACACATTTTTAGAAAAGATCACATTTAAGGCGCTAAGACCCAGGAATTATAAAATCACTGTAGTGATAAAGCTAAACTTTGTGAGTGTGTGTTTTTAGAGAGAAGAGCTTTACTTATAAACAGCACAAATAAGAGATAGGGTTGTATGACAGAATATCATTACCAAAACTATTGGGTTACAGACAAATTGTGGGCCTGATTCACAGAACTAACTTAAGACAAAATCCTAAACTTACTACCATTTTTGGTATTCACAGAAGGCACTTACTCATTTTGGTATCACAGAAGTTAGGAATCCTTACTTTAGGACTCCTAAATGCCTTCTGCGAATTCCGAAAGTCTTAAAGTTAGGATTTTTCTCAGTTAGGAGTCCTAATTTTACTACTCCTAAACTGAGAAAAATCCTAACTTTAAGACTTTCGGTATTCACAGAGGGCATTTAGGATTCCTAAAGCAAGGATTCCTAACTTCTGTGATACCAAAATGAGTAAGTGCCTTCTGTGAATACCAAAATGAGTAAGTGCCTTCTGTGAATTACAAAATGGGAGTAAGTTTAGGATTTTGTCTTAAGTTAGTTCTGTGAATCGAACCCAGAGTGTTTAGTATAATTTACACAAATATGGCTCCAATAAGTTTAGATTTATTAAATTCAATGCAACAAGATTTTTGTAAACGATATCTAGGACACGCTGCTTCTTTTGGAGGATGTTTTGGTTTAAATATTGCTGATTAGCAGCAGCAGAGCAAATTTCCTACCACACTGAACCAGGTACAGCACATAAAGAAACAGAGTGAACTTCTTCCCACACATACTATTGGTAAAGGAAGTGCAAGCTAGCCTCTCTCACACATAGTTAGAACACAGACACTAGCAGAGGACGTTCTCATTGTATTTACACATACACTAGCCACAGGCCTAGCAGTGGAGGAATCTCTTGTCTTTAAGCACCCTTCAGTTCTCATATAGGATGACCTCTAACTGGACAATGGGCTCCAGGAAAAGTAAGAGGAATATTGAGATCAGGGTCACAAAGGAGGAAGAAGAGGGTGTATTATGACCATCCCACCTGTTTTGGTTGGGTCCATGCTCCTGCTTCAAAATGTATTGATAGTTGTATAGAACAAATCTGCCTTTTTAGTATTAATTAGTAGACAGCTATTAAAGAAATTTTCCAAGATGGCGCCATATGCTGCACAAAGAACTGTAGTGTTGTATCCATTTCTCATGGACTTTCTGGGAGTATTGCTACTGTTTGTAGCAGCAGCCCTTTGCTTATTGTCTCCCAACCTGAATGCCACCTTTGGCTTTGGTTGTTTAATTCTGGATCCTATATCTGGAGAAATATGGCTAATGCTAGAAGCCATCTCTAACTTATTGTGACCAGGTGCATGGTGGGTAATGGTTGTGCAGAATCTGGGACAAAGTGCAGACAGATCATAGCATCTGATGATACATTGTAGCATTCTGTGTCACCCTTCTTCTCCATTCACTAAAGCTCTGGTCACGCTTACAGGAACCAAATGAATTAAAAGTCTGCCAAGGGTTCACCATCTCTCTCTCGCTATAGTAACATTTCTCTAGTCTCTCATAACCACAGAGTTATAACACCTTGGAGAATACGCGCAATAATAGCACTTGGGGGTCACCGCTCAGTTCCAAAAGTTGATATAATCTGTTTTTTCATTGTGTTTTTTGTTATTTTCCAATTGTAAGAAGTTACATTGACTTTGTTTGTGATTACTGTGTCATAATGTCTCTAAGTTCCAAACCTACTACCCTAAATACACCTTGACTGCTGAGTACTGCTCCCCCTTGTGAGTCATGGATCCAGAAGGGTTCTTGTCTGTCCGCCTGGATAGCAATGGTACCTTGCAGTCAAGGACACCAGTGAGGAATGGCAATAGCTCCCAAACACATCCCCCGTAGCCATGGGTGGCGCATGGACCCAGAGAAAAACTACTATGCTGCTGGCACGGATGCTTAGGAGGATGACCGTGTTTGGGAGAGACTTGAAAGCCATGTATACTCCTGAGTAATTGTGCGCGTCATAAGTCTCTTATAACATAACATAACACATATTAGCGTGCCGCAGAGGTCCATCGATAGGGAGCTACATACGGTACGAATAGCTTCCTTGACATTTTGCCTGGGATCCTCACCAGATGGTCCTTTGTGTGGCCTGATAGGGTGAGGCTTCATGGATAGTCCAAGGGAGACCAGCAAGTAAATTATATGGTAAATATTCAGTGGTACAGCAAGAGAGACAGGAGATATAATGTTGTCAACAACCATACCTTCTGGGTGGATAGTTAAAGACACTCATAACCCCACATCCCTGGACCACAGTACCACTGCTCCTACTGAGCTAGTTATAGCTACACCCCTGTAGACTGTTTCTGTATATGCTCCACTGCATAGGTTTGTAAAGGTGATCCATTATGCAGAAATAGGTTGCACCATTACAGAGTGAACAGCAGGTTCACCTTACATTGAGTGGTATTCGCCACCGGCATAGCAATAGGAGCATCCGGCTGATAGATTTCAATGTGAATGTGTGATCCTTTAATTGATCTAGTAAGGTTCCAGCGGATAACATGAACAATCACACGTGATTGGGATCTAAGAGTTGAATAGCTCTGAGAATATGCACGCCAACTATGGGGAGGATCAAAAAAGAGGAGTGGGGGCAGAAAAGCTTCCTAAAACTAACCTTGGATTATGTAATCCTGGCACCAACATTTGAACCACATGGATGCAGAAAAGTACCATAGCTGCTCAGGTCTAATTTATGAGTTGGCTGGATAGGAGCAAAGTAAATGCTAGGGGTGTGCAAAATTCACATTATTTGCTATTCCGTAACTATGCGAAGTTTTGAAAAAATTATAGGAAATGCTATGAAATGCAAAACCGTTATTCAGTGATGCATTTTAGCATGAAATGTGTCCTTGCATCCTTTTTGGATGCAAAGACACATTTCATGTTAAACAAATAGTAGAAAAATACAAACATTCAAACAGAATCTACTTGCATTCTGGTTGTTTGTGTTGTTCCCACGAATGGCAGATAATTACAGGATGTGGCATCGTAGCTTCATTTAGGGAATTTAACGTAAGAAGAGTAGCGTGAAACTACCAACATTACGCTGGCATAAAGGACATTTTGCCTGGGCCTAGTAAATACCAATATCCTGGGGTGAGGTATTTACTGAGCGATTTAAATGCTCATTATCCCAATTTTCAGAATGGAAATGGAGAATAACCTACAGTATTTGGTGATTACTGCCCAGAATCATTCACCTCTTTAGTATTTAGTGGGCACTTTTCCCTCTGCAATTTTGGCAATCTTGTCCTGCCAGAATGTACCTAGGGAAATTTACACAGGTTGTGGAAATGACTTCAAATCTCAGAAATACTAGCCCTGCATAAAGTGAGGATTGTGCTGGGATTGTAACTTTACCCCCTCATGATCAGGGCCTAAGAAGAAAAGTAGCGAATTCATTAAACCCTGTATAAAAGTATGATTATGCATTGGTTACTGAATATTTCATCTGAGTGACCTTTGATCCTGGAAGTTGTTTGTGTAGCCATGTTGGAATGTTTTCTTAAGGTGGATGCTTAAAATAAATGGTGTCTTTCTGTTTATGCCATGGGGTGAAATGGGAGGGCTGAGATCATGTTCAGAGTACAGTGTGTTCCATTAAACTTTGCCCACCCATTCACTCTCTCAGATATTTTATATTACCTGGTTATTAATAGTTAAGAAACACCACATAGAAGCTAACAGGGCAAGAGATATTCTGAGTCATTGCCACTACCAAGGGTTTACACACATACCTTAAATAATATGCATGTGTGCTTGCTCCTGGCAGCCCCCCATGTCATACACAGAGTAGCCATACAGGTAAACTTCAAAGGAGCTCAGGTAGGGATAACCTCCCCCACACTGGTACTTCTAAATATGAAATGAACTCTAACGAACTGTAGTTAATTGGGCCTTCAGTTTCCCAGATTCTTATATGCATTGAATTATTTAGTCCTTCGCTTCCGTGCATTGTTTTTATATTGTGTGTTCGCATGTGTTTTATATATTTTTACTGCATCTTTTATGGTCTCAAATGGCCGATATAAAGAATTTTTGGATTGGATTGGTACGTGGAAAACAACGCATTTGAGGCATCTGTTGCCACAGGCTGCAAACTATATTTTACCACACTATTTACACCACGACATGGCACGTTTGTCACCCTGAGCTTACACCCCTTAAAATGCACACTGAACACATTCTTAAGATGTATAAGGGAGACACTGCATAATGAATGAGCGACACACAAGTCATTGCGCGCACAGGGTGAGAAAATATCTCAATATACATTTATATATTTAGGTTTTGCTCCTGTTACTTTTCACACACAGTGAAATTTGACTTTTTACACTTAGTACCTGCATAGCTAGAGATTCTTCAAATAAGTTTCAGTTTCTAGCCATATCTTCCAATAAATTAAATGTTACTTTGATTCCTTAGCATACTATAGACCCATGTAGTGCTCCCCATTCTAAAAGATACACATATATGGGATTATTTAGAAATATGCAGATTAGTGGTAAGGGTGTGAGGTATGGTTTAGATACTCTGCATGGCAGAGATGGGCGCCCAGTCATGTGGGATCAGGGCCATGTTGTCCCCCAGAATAGATGAGGCAATATGTTGCTAAAGATAAGATTTCAGAACAGCATTTCACAATACAATTAATGAGTCAATAAGTGAGGATCGACTCGAAAAGGGATTTGGAGGTCAGTAAATTAAGTAAAACCATGTAGATTTAATAAAATATTAAGGGGCAATACAGGAGGCAAAATGTATATTCATTCTCAAAACATTTGTCATAAGGCATACAAATCAATTGCCATAAAGGCTTTTAGCATTTATTAATAGATGAGCAATGAGCAAAATCTGAATAATGGACTAAGGCCAAAAATGCTCAGCCAATCAATGAGAAATGGGGACCATCTCTAGAGCTCATAAAAGAAGTATGGCTCACCCTCAGTTTGAGTTTTTTTTTATAATAAATAATACTATAGAAAATATTAGAAATATACATTCGGCATTGGGTGAGGAAATGTAGCACTTTGACAATGAATCACAGTTTAGCATCATAAAACATCATATAATCCCACAAAGTAATCACAAAACCATCTATTTAAATTGAAAATTAAACTCTTCTTGATCTAATGTCATCAGAGGTGTCAGAACACATTAGTTGTATAAACAATGTAAAGTTTCATAGATGAACTGTCTAGAGAGTGTGAACAGAAAGAGCCTTGGAAAGTACCTTAGTCTTTCATTAGAGTTTTTCGAGAACAGCATGTCATTATAAAATTAACAGTCCATATTTTGCTGAGTGAGATGTCAAATGAGAAAAATAGACACATGATGAATATTATGAAGCAACAGCCATCTCATTTCAAAATGGAGTAGAGGGCTAGTTGAGGCCTAAATAAACATCGGCCAGAAAAACAAAGTTCTCTACATCTCAGAATAATTGTTCCAACTGTAATAGGTTCATATTACTATCCACATATAATCTACCTATCTATACTACTATTATAAAGAGAGAACTTGCACCTTTTGGTCAGGTAAACTCGGGAACCACAGCACCAATCACAACACCCAATACAGCGTTGGAAAGGGCAGTTGCAGCAGAAGGACATAGGCTATGAAGACGCCAACCATATACATTTAAAATGTAAAAGAACCGTGCCAGCAAAGTAGTCCCTTGTGGGCGTGTCTGCATTGTGCTGTGGGTGTGTGCTGGGGGCGTGACAATCGCTGGGGGCATTCCGTCACGAGTGTTGTTTTTTCTTCCCAGGTTCTATACATTCCTGCTCCCTTTAAATAGTAATTCAGTGGAGGTCCCATTCTCTTAGAACCACCCCAAGCACAGTTATGGGCAACAATACAACTAAAAGGCCCTGCAAAGCATTATGGGATAGGCTTAGCATAATTTTTAGCATTCATGAAATGGTTTCAATGTTTTTGAATTTTACTCATCAGGGACATCTTGGGACGACGAGGTGAACTGCAGCTTGATCTATAATATTTTAAATGCTATTGCATTTGCCTCATCATGGACATCTAGAGACGGCGCGGTGAACTGCAGCTTGATATATAATATTTTAAATGCTATTGCATTTGCATCATCAGGGACATCTAGGGATATGAGGTGAACTGCAGCTTGATGTGTAATATTTTAAATGCTATTGCATTTGCCTCATCAGGGACATCTAGGGACCATGAGGTGAACTGCAGCTTGATGTATAATATTTTAAATGCTATTGCATTTGCCTCTTGGGGACAACTGGGGAGAACGAGGTGAACTGCAGCTCTTTGTAGAATATTTGGATACTATAATATTCACTTCCCACTGCTAATCTCGTCCCATAATGGTTTACAGGGGCTTGATCTCAAAATCATCACCTCTTTCACTGCTTGCTGGAAGCTAATTTCACTTTTGTGAAATGACTATATGCATTTTAGCATGTAGAAATACTTGTTATTTTACCTTGAATATATGAGGTTTCTGTTTTATTAATTGGAAATCTGACGGAACGAAATATTGCGGATTTATTGTACCAAGTTTGCGCCAATTCCGCCCACCCCTACTTTAAATACCCCTGCACCCATAATCATAACCCACCCTTACTCTATAAAATACCCCAACACCCTTAAACACTAACCCATCTTAACCTTATAAATATACCCTGTACCCCAAAACCCAAACCTATCCCTAAACCCTAAAAATACCCCTGTACCCCAAAACCAAAACCTAGCCCTGAACCCTATAAATACCCCTGTACTTCAAAACCCAAACATACCCCTGAACTCTAAAAATACCCTTGTACCCCAAAACCCAAACCTACCCCTGAACCCTAAAATACCCCTGTACCCCAAAACCCAAACCTAGCCCATAACCCTCAAAGTACCCCTGTACCCCAAAACCCAAACCTACCCCTGAACCCTAAAAATACCCCTGTACCCCAAAACCCAAACCTAGCCCAGAACCCTAAAATACCCCTGTATCCCAAAACCCAAACATAGCCCTGAACTTTAAAAATACCCCTGTACCCCAAAGCCCAAACCTAGCCCTGAACCCTTAAAATACCCCTGTACCCCAAAACCCAAAACTATATCTGAACCATTAAAATACCCAAACACCCCAAAACATATACCTCAGTACCACAAAACATATACCCCTATACCCATACTTGCCTTATCCAAACATTTTATAAGAAACATGCTTTTACCATTCATGCATTTACAACGAATTTCGTTGTAAATGTATGCGTGGTAAAAGCATATAAAATGTAATGCCATGCGTTATAATGGCATTGCGGAGTCATGGTACTTTCGTAATGAAAGTATGCAGAGTGATGGTAGGCGGAAAGAAATTTGCGGAATAATGGGTGTTTAGCCTCCCCCGTAAGTACATTGGTGGCACGGCGGCCCACATCTCCAGCAACATACTCATATTTTTTCACCACCAATTGGAAAAATGCACAGGTCTCTCTCATTGATGCCCAGCACCGACATACACTTTTAGACACACCTCCCACCACAAGTTCTAGAATTGCGAACTTTAGAGATGGGGAGCTACGTTCGAATCTCGGCATCAGCTCAACATCCTGTGATTCCAGGCAAATCGCTTAGTCTACCCGTGCCTACCACAAATCAATGTGTTCTTCTGTAATGTAAATTGTGCTCATGCCATGTTGTCGAGTTCGCGCTATATAATATTGCAAGGAAAATAAAGTAGGGAAACTCGAGTTCACACACTACTGAACGCGCACTCTTAAGTGCATCAGCAGAGCACTGTGAATCGGAGCGTTTCACAGGCCTGTCACAGATAAGAAATGCTATGAAAATGAAATCCTACGAAACAATATACTACTGGCCGGCAGCAATTCATACCCGGACAACGTCGGGACGGGCTGCTAGTATATATAAAAACGAAAGTATGTCTGTCTCTTTGTCCTTTATGCATTACTACACCATTCATCCGATCGCCATGAAACTTTGGGAAGTTGTTGAGTACACTCCCGCAAAGGGTTCTGTCTAAAAAAAATGTTTTAAATCGCCCACCCAGGGCCCTCATAATCTTTCTAATACTAAAATAGACAGCGAATTTGCGAGCATCGTCGACAGTTATGACCCCCAAACGGAAATCGATTGGTCAATCTACATCAGAAGCACGAAAGAAAAAGGCGTTACGAGCTTCAGAAACAGACGAGCAACGGGAAACAAGATTAGAAGCTGTTCGAATACAAACTGCTCAAGCCCGTAATTCTCAAACGAACGAGCAACGAGAATCAAGATTGGAAGCCGATCTAGGGGCCGATTATGATTGCGGAATTTCCGCATCCTCTGGGCCGGCGGAAGCCACCGCCGGCCCAGAGGATGCGGAAAAACCGCAGCGGACCCACCAAAGACCCACCGCCACATTAGGATGGCTGGTGGGTCCTGGTTTCCGTCCGCAGCTTTTCCGCCGCGGTTGGCTTACAACCGCGGCGGAAAAGCTCTAACATGGTGACGGTGTCTCTCAGACACCGTCCACCATATTAGGATGGGTTTCCAAAGATGCTTTTCCGCAGCGGGTTTTCCGCCGAGGAAAAGCATGTGTATCTTCACTGCGGGGGCCCGTTGCGGGCCCCCTAGGTGAAGGGGGGGTGGGGGGTGCAAATGGGGGGTACCTATGGTACCCCCCTGCATTTGTATACAGAAAGCGGCAGGCACCGCACGGTGCCTGCCGCTTTCTGCATACAAATGCATTGTATGCATTTTTAACATTGCGGCGGGTGCAGCTTGAAGCTGCACCCGCCGCAATGTTAAAGATATAGGATGTGACCGCCACCCTGGCGGTCACATCCTAATCAGCACAGAGGGAACGCCGCTGCCCATGCGGACGTTCCCTCATACTCTGGGGTCGCGGACGGACTCAAGTCAGTCCGCGATCCTAATGACCCCCATTGTACGCACTGCTCAAGCCTGTTCTTCTCAAACCAACAAGCAACGAGAATCAAGATTGGAAAAAGATCGATTACGCACTGCTTAAACCCACTCAAATGAAACAGGAGAGCAACGAGAATCAAGATTGGAAAGCGATCTTTTACGCACTGCTCATGCCCGCTCTAATGAAACAGGAGAGCAACCAGAATCAAGATTGGAAGCCAATCGAGGACGCACTGCTCAAGCCACACTTAGAAATGTTTTTAAAAATAAAATGAATAAGTTTCAATAACAATGACACAATGTAAATTTAATGTTATCATAAAGAGTTTCCTTGAATTTCCTTTCTTCTGAGATCGCAGCAACGCGCGACGGGTAAGCTAGTAATCAATAAATAACTTCCACAGTAACACTATCTCGTAAGAAGCTCACTGGACATTTTTACTGTTCTTCCACATTAAAACATTACAGTAAGACGTCGTGGTCATTTTTGTCAATGCAGGTACCTTCTTGCCCCTCTAGGACTTACCTATGTTTCATTGGCGGCTGGTGGTAGGTATAAACTTTAAAATCAAATATAATATGCAAGTGCAGCCAGTGAGTGCAAACTGGAAATGGTGGGCTGGTGGGGAGCCTCCTCGCAAGACATTTTTGGATAATATAGGATTTCAATGGTAGATGTTTACAGCATACATTTGCAACAAGCTTGTGAATAAAATGTGATCCAAATTAGGCATTTTACGGCACGGGTTTCAAGAAAATATTCGAAGCATACCAAAAAATACGTGAATTATATAATACCTAGTTTGCCTCTTTGAGAAACACCCTTCAATCCACAAACCGAGCAGTGGCGTAAAATAGGCCCCCCGCTGCCCCTGCTGTGTGGAGGGAGGGCCCTGAGCTCGAGGGGGTCCTCTCAGCACAGTACCCTGGTCAGAGAGCTTCTGATTGAGTCCAAAGGGGGGGGCCTTCATGTGCCTAGCTGCCCCCCCCTCAAGTTTCGTTATGCCACTGAAACCAAGCACACACTCACCGACTCAGATAAAAAGTCACCCCCAAGTGTTTCCCATCTGTACCCAATCTCTACCTCTTTTTCTGTATTTGTGTCGTGCCTGGGCCTCTCAAAACAGACTGGTTGGAAAAGTGATGCTGTCAAAAGGAATAAAACCCCACTGCACACACATGGAATGGAAAGGCACATACATCTGCATGCATATGTCACCAACAAATCAAGAATCAGCTTTCTGTTTGTATTGTGCTACAGATGGGAAGAAACAATAGTGCCTATCATGTATGCATCTGCCACTAAAAACGTATAATAAGGCAAACACAAACAAATCATTCCTACAGTTGCAAGTATCCAATACTTCATGCTAGTGAGCAGAAGTGAGAAGCCACTGCTCATTGTAGAACCAGTGTGAAGACTTGGAGCTGATTATTCCTTCAGATGGGCATTTCACTGAAGGCACAAAAGAGCAGGGTCCAGCACAGAGGACCCAAATAAACTAGGACATTTGTTTTAAAAAGCCCAGAAAGCTAACTGCTAATTCTCCCTAAGTACTATGTGATGGAGCCATGTGACTATTGGTGCTGCAACTATGTCACCACCACCACAGACTTCAAACAGGTCTGAAACATAGCTCAGTGGGTGAATGTGCTTACTTTGGAGTTGGAACTGGATGTTTCAACTCAATCAAGGGCTTTTTCACTCCCATCATGTTCCTTAAGTGAATTCAATGAGCAGCAGCAAGTTTGATAATTGTCATGACAGCTGAGCACTACTGCCCAGTGATGTACAACCAAACATGGACCACTTCATGTTTAGGTACTCAGTAAAAATAGGGTTGTTCTCACAAGGAAGACACCAGCTAAGAAGCCCCCATTATTTTCCAGCCACTCCTCGGATCTATAGCACCTTGGCATGACACCATTGAATGAGAAAAAACACAAATTAGAAAGCACCTAAAAGTCCTTCAGTGCCAAAAAGGTTATGTGACAGTACATGAGCCTGTTTCAGAATACATTTATAAACTATTTGTTTACAATTTTGTTAAACACACAAGAACTACTAATGTGGAAGATGTGAGTTTCTCCCGCCTACACTTCTTTAAAACCATACCTTGTATTTTGAGATACAATGATTGTGAGAAGTTTGAAGCCCTACACCACCCACAAAGTGGTTTAGGTCTCACAAAGAACAGGGGAAGTGAGATTGAGACATGTGCAGAGTTTTGAAAAATAAATACACACAGAAATCTGGAAAGAAACACTGTGCATAAACAAGCATTTGCAATGCAATAGGTCTCGCATTATTAAAGTTTAAGCTATTGGCATTGCTAAATAATGCAACACCAATAGCTCAAACTGTAATAATGTGAGACCTATTGCATTGCAAATGCTTGTTACAATTATTACAGATACACAAACTACGGTACTAAGTGACTGTATTAATATCCGATATCAGGTCATGTGACAAAGCCACAATTCCAACCACGACGCCCTAGATCTCAGCAGAAACCTCCGCCCTCAGACCACAATGCTTCTCTGGACCTGGTACCCAAATGCAGGATGACAGTGAGACGGCCGACTACTCACCATGGATTGGGTTGCATCCTAAAGTTCCAGAAAGACGCCTGTTTATATCCTGAGCACAGTAGTCAAGTGGATTTGGGCACCGGGTCTCCTTGCTTGAAGCAAGCAATGCACACAAGAATGCCAAATCCCTGCTCATGATGGTCAACCTAAAAATACCTTGTTCACCACCACTGACCTCAATAACTGCATCCCAGAATCTGTTCACAAGAACACCATCCCTCATCCCAAACAACTGTTAACCAAATAAGAAAAAACAGCCTTGCTCCTGGAGAACCCCTTCATACCTTCAAGCGGTGAAGAAAATAAATTCTTGCTTTCAGCAGGGCTATAGCTTTTGGTGCCTAGAATGCGTTTCAAGACTGCAGCTGGCGGCCCATTTTCATTGCCGATAGGAGCTAATCCTTACACCTGAGGTTGGCATTAATCTGGACACTTCTGCCAGGTGTAGGGCTGCTTTTGGTATTTGATGTCAGATGGTACAATGGTGATCCTGTAAGAAGAAACAGCTCAAACAGGTACAAATGTGCCATAAAGAAATCCATCGGATGCTCCGTCCCTGGCGGGTAAACGGATCCCAACACTGCTCTTTGCAGATGATACCCTTCTTATCTCAAAGACCCCCATGGGCCTCCAGAGTCTCCTGAATAGCTGTCAAGAGTTCTGCTTATTAAGGGGATTGGTAATCAATACTGACAAAACCAAGTATTTGATTATGAATCTGCCTAAAAAACCTGGGCGTCCCCCGGCTTTGAATTCTGTCCCATTGGAGAGGGTACCCGAGTTCGATTATCTGGGCATCCGCCTCAGCAACTCATTGAGCTGGACCCCACACATCCAAAAAATGCTCCTTAGTCATAAAAGGGTGGGTGGTGTATTACTTAAGGAGCAACGCTCCTCCACAAGTAAACCTATCGCCCCAGTTGTGGAGATATACAAAGCCAGAGGGGTTAGTTCTGCCTTGTACGGGGTGGAGTTGTGGGGCACTAGCAACCTGGGCGCACTAGCAAAATCGGGGAGCAAATTTCTGAAAGATCTGATGGCTCTCCCGTTGAGTACACCTACTGTACCCGTGCTATTGGACCTAGGTTGCAGATCGATTAAGGACCAAGCCCGACTCCGCCCCTTGCTTCTTTGGGCTCGGCTGTGGCGGGTGCCCGAATTAGCCTCCTATGCAGAGGCGCTATCAGAGGTCATGGACATGGAAGGCTGGTCCAAGATTAAGTGGTTGAGGGATGTAAAATGGCTATTAGTGGAGTTAGGGCTTGGTTACGCGTGGGCATCGAGAACTGCCCCACCTAAAGCCATGATAAAGAAATTGTATTGGATTTGGGTCTCTTCTAAACTATCTTCAGATCCACGTCATTGTAATTCTACTGTAGCCTTTGTGAGGATTAAAGATGTGGTGGCTTATGAACCTTATCTAGATATGATCTCCATCCCTTTTGGCCGGGCCCTGTATTTTAAGTTCAGAGTGGGGAGCCTACCTGTAGGTGAACTAATTGCCTGATGGAAATCCTCTCACCAGATCTCCCCCTTTTGTGCGCATTGCCCCACTCGAGTAGAGTCGGTAGCCCACATCCTCTTCGAATGTCCGGACTACTGTGCACCTAGGAGGCGCTGGCTCAAACCCTTATGTAGACTTTTAGGCACCCGCCAGCACACAGTGGCGCTACGCATTCTAATGTCTGACACATCCGCTTTGGTTGTTTGCGGTGTTTCAACATTTTTAAAGTGGACATGGTTGATTCGTGTAAGAAGGCTTTCCCTGTCAATTTAATTCTTGTTTTAACTGTTTTAACATTTTATTCCCTTTTTTCCCTTTTTGTGTAATTAGGAAGTGATTGCTGTAAATATTGTGTTTTATAATTGTTGAACAAGCTTTTATGATATTTTATAGCGAAATAAAGCCTATCAATTAATCAATCATTGCCGATTGGAGCTAATCCTTACACCCGAGGTCGGCATTAATCTGGACACTTCTGCCAGGTGTAGGGCTGCTTTTGGTACTTGATGTCAGATGGTACAATGGTGATCCTGTAAGAAGAAACAGCTCAAACAGGTACAAATGTACCATAAAGATGGAAGATTTCTGAAAAGGATGGCCTTGGCTTCTGAGATGCCACAGATGAAGCTACTTACCTGTAACTCTGTTCTTCTAGAGATCCACCCTCTGTTGGAAAGCTTTCTGCAGTCAGAGGTCCTCAGCGACGATGACTCGAGCAGCAAAAACGAACCAGAAGACCGGTGAACCATTTCTACAGGTAAATACCATTCCCCATTTGTAATAAACAGGTGCCACACGAAGGCCAGGGATCACAAATGTGCGGGCCATCAGCAACAATTAGGGACATCTGAGAATTGGCAGAGGTGGGATGGATAACAGAGCCCACCCTGAGAGTCCCACAGAGAAACGCTAGCACAGCAGACCACAGGTTAGTAAAAAATAGAGAGCTCTAACTTCTGAGATTCCTTTTTGTTCAATAAATGTTTAAGTGTAGATGGTTTTACAATTAAGGGTGCACACATGTGCCAAAGGAATGGCATTACAAAGGGTTATTGTGCACAAATTATTTTTAGGGCTCTATAAAAGTGCTCTATTAAAGGGCGTAGACCACAGTCTGACGAATTCCTTGAGAAGTGCTAAAACAAGAAGCGGATGGTTGAGGGAAAGAAAGATGAAAAGAGAGCGAGAGAAAAAGGAGAAAGCACATGTGAGCGAGATAGAAAGTGAGAGAAAAGAGAGGAAGGACTGAGAAAGGCCAAGAAAAACCTAAAATATGAGAGTGAGGTAGAACAAAAACCGGGGTGAGAGAGTGAGTAGGAGAGGATGGTTAGAGAAATAGACAAAAAGTGAGCACCAGAGAGAGACAGGGGAAAAGTGAGGCAGAAGAGACGAACCAACCAAAGCTTCTTAGGTTCAGCTAAGGAGAAGAACCAAAGACTAACCAATATCAAATTAAAGGCGCACTGCGAGGATATAAAAGTGCACAGAGCAATCAACGAGAAGGTTTATATAGCGCAAGCTACTCACCCGGAAACAGGTCTCAAGGCGCTGTGGGGGGGGGGGGGGGGAGGGGGGTCGAGGCAGGCGACACTCGGATATGTGAAAAATCAACTAGCAAATGTACTCATGCAGCCATAATAACTAGAGGCATCTTCATGCTCTGGAAAAAGCCTTTATTAAGAGTAACTCAATTTGCGTTATTGCTCATTGGAACCATTTTAACACCAACAGTGCAGAATTAACAGTGATTGCTCAATCACAACTCCTAGCGGCAGGTGAAAGAAACAAGGGGCTCATCTTTGTAAGTAACACTAAGCAGCACCCTGGGCTGGTGGGAAGAAGACGCCAGGTAAATTGTAAATTTTAAATTGATACTTGTATAGCGCACTACTCACCCGCAAGGGTCTCAAGGCGCTTTTATGAATACCGCTGTGGAACCCGTCCTGGCTTTCCCTGTGAGGCGTCCACTCCTGGGCACCCCCAAGGTGGAGGCCAGGCATCCTTAGCGTTGTGGGGGCCGTTGTGGAGTTTAAGCAAGCTATTGCCCAGAGTTGCAGAGTGGGACTCCATGATTCGAAAAGGCACCGAGGCGAGAATTATCAGGTCCGTGGAATTTTGAGCGCAAGACCCGCCAAGGCGGGGAGTTGAACCCTGGTCCCGGGCTAGACCTCTGCATCAGGGTCTGCCGCTCTAACCATTGAGCCACACTTGAGTCACAGGTCATCTCTCAACCTGCCTGGTGCTCCCTACAAACGCCTTTCGGTAAAGCCTCCGAGTACTCTCCAGACAGCTGCCTCAAAGATAGATGGTCAACGCGTGGCTCTCCCAGAAGCCAAGCGCAAACAGCACCAAGCGCTCACCCACCATCTCAGTTTTAGAGGACAGGCCTTAGGAGAGATTCCTAGAAGTAGAACTTAATCTCCTCAATGCCCTTAGACTACTATCAGAAAGAGCCACAAACCGAAGCGATCGGATGCCCAGCCCACCTTCTAGCTCCTGTAAAGACCCTGTCAGAGAAACTCTACATGGAGGTGACTCTCTCTTTCATCCTCACAAGGGTGACTCCTCTAGAAAGGGAGCAGAGTCAGGGTCACCACAAAAACAAATAGAAAAGAGAATAACCAGTGCAGGAGCAATCTTCCGATGCACACTCCGCCCAGAGATCTTGTCGTGGGGATGACCCGTACATTTACACAGTGTTAAGTTAGCATGGGCTTATTAGAAGTTTAATCGCCATTTTACTTTTCTGCTCTGCTTTGCACACGACACGCACTTGCGCTATTGTTTAGAGAACAATGAGTATTTTGCTTTCACATGAGAATAACTTGTTTTCCTGCATTTCTAAGCTGCTTCACTAGTTTAGTCTGTAAGTAACTCTCCACCCAATCACGAAGCACACTGAAGACAAAATCAACTTATGCAATTCCAACAGCAAACTACAAACCAACAACAAAGCCTCCAAGTACCAAAAAATTTGCTCTGGCCTTTTCCCCCATGGCGACATTTGCCACTGAACCATAACTTGTTATATGGCCCAAAGTACCCCGACCAGAAAGCACTTCTGTATCTGTATCTAGCTGGGTTTGGCCCTATGCTAAGCCTAGTCAATTGATTTGTTATGCTAATTAACTGCTTAGAGTTCAAGCAACCCGCCTAGTTCGCCCATATGTACGTACCTGTCTATGAGGCAAGTTAGAAGTTAAGTTTGGCAGACGCCAGGCAGCGGGATGGGTTGGTGTGGCTGATGGCCGCATGACTGTCGCAGTAATACATTATTGCAGTGTCACTGCCGGAGCTCTCCAGCACATGGAGCCAGGGATCGGGTGGAAGCGAGGCTGTCAAAGAAAGCCTCCCTTCACGAGTTTATAAACCAGGGCAGCTGAAAAAGGAAATAACAAGAAGCTACCCAAAGTGTACCAAGCGGAGGCAGGGAGATAAGAAGCAAAACAGAACGCAGCTCCACATCCGGGCCGGGGAGGAGACCTGGGAGGATGAGGTCTGCCCGCGCATGCGCGGTATTTGTAACTTTCGTGGTGAAGAGGGAGCTTCGGCGCCAAAGAGGAAGTGCCGGAAGTGTGGCTGTGCGGGAGCTGAAGTCTGGTCCCAGGAGGGAGCCCAGGTGAAGAGCAGCAGATAGTACTGCGGGGTCCCATACCTAACGAGAGATACCCGGTCATGCTGGCAGAAGTATAGAGGAGCTGGAGTGCTCCGGAAAAGCGCCGCAACCAGCCGCCGTTCAGGAGGATTCCCCCCGCAGACCGGGTGAGTGGGGGATTCTCCATTTGTCTAGTGGTTGTGCCGATGAAGGCACAGTGTACAGATTTATTTCCTGAGCGGACCCGCCGTTGCGGGCCACTCCAACGACGGGGCGAGATTTTTTTAATAAGAAATAAGTGAAAGTGAAACTGCATACTGGCTTGAAGGAAGGGGGACAGGAGATGTGCACGCCGCGTGGCTGTACGTGCGCGTACACCTGCTCAAATCGCCAAAAGCTCTGCACGTGCCCTTCACCTGTCCCCCTTCCGAGGAGAGTCCACAACAATAGAGCTCGCTGGCAACAGCGCTTTGCGCTGCGTACGCCAGGCTCGACCTAAAAAGGAGTGATCACATGGAATACCTTAGCCTGCATATCAGTTCAACGAATGAAAACAGTGGCATAGGCTCATTCATTACAATTATTGCCAGAGTATATTACACCACATCTCAATTGTATTGTTCTTCCTAGTATTAGATGGCAATATTCAATGTCTGGAGTTGGGCACTGCATATAGTTTTGCCACCTGGCATGTCATAGATGGCTTTTACACAGTTTTCCATGCCTGTATTGTTTACTTTAAACTCACACTATTATTATTGAAAATGCACACTGGATTGATTGCTCTCTTTTTACTGCAGGCCTTCCTTGTGTTAGCGGTATGAGTTTCCTGCAGAGATTGGTGCATGCTATTTTCACTACTGTCCTAGTAGAGCTGGAACAATTCTGAAAAAAAACATATATTCAAAACTGTAACCTAATCAACCTGTGCTTACTCATCTATTTCGGCATACATATGTAGCACAATAAAAACATAATTATTCTATTTAAAACTTACCTTCAAGTGCACAATGATAGGAATAGGATGGTTAAATATGTAGAGTTGCTTCTTTTTTGCATAATTTATGCAGCACTCTAAGCCTGAAAGATTATTTTTTTGTTTTATGCTGTGTGCTCCTTTGTGCCTGGAAAAAGCTACATTTCTCTGAAGAGCTATAATAATAGCAACACACATGTCAGGGGTCACTTTCTTGTATTCATTCCAGGTTTACTTGTGTGGTATTTTACCAATCCAAAGCTGGAATTCTGTGGCTAGAGTGGTAAAATACTTGTGTCACTTTACAGCTTGGAGTGGATGGCACTGTGCTAATCCTATGGTTAAAGACTTTGCTGTGAAATTGACAAAAGACGTTGTCGCTTTCTAGCTCGGCATGGATGGCACTGTGCTAATCCTATGCTTAAAGACTGTGCTAGAAAAACAGACATTTGATGTTAGCAGATCCAGATTGTCACTGGTGTCGTAGGGTGCTCTATATAGGAGCTGCTCGCCCCCTTAACTGGGTATTACTCTGCTTCTTCTTTGCATAATTTATGCGGAACTCTAAGCCTGGAAGGATATTGATAATATATTTATATATATTAATGGCTGAAATCTCTCAACCATCTTTGGTAAGCATGGTAAGAGCTGTCTGCTCTTGTCATCCACCTCTGCCTTTACTAGCCAGGAGACTTAGCACCCCATTCTTTTTATGCAGGGATGGGGTGCAAATTGTTTCATCAATCTATTTGTTTTACATTAAATTATATTAATAAAAAAATAAGTATAACATGTTACCCCGATTTCATCCTGGTGATATAAAGCAGGAAAGTGAAGGCAACGTTCAGAGAAAACACAGCCTTTACAGTTTCTGATAGACTTCCATTTGGCTGAATTTCATATGAATAATGGATGTATGACGTTAGAACGCATACATTGACAACGCGTACCTTTACAACGCGTTCGTAACAACGAAAGTTGTTACCACGCATTGCGCGGGGGGGGCGCAAAATTGATTAATTTAATTCACTATTCCAACACCAGTCCCCGTGGATAGTAGGGAAGGTGTTGGGATAGTAAATTAAATCATTTACTATCCTTGAGCGCCCCCCAGTGCAATGCGTGGTAACAACTTTCGTTGTTACGCCCGCGTTGTAAAGGTATTCCGTGGTAATGCTTGCGTTCTAAACGCTGCATACCGATTTGTCCCTGTTGTTTATGGCATAAGCAAGATAAAATAATAGAATGAAAGGTGCGCCAGAGTAATTGTAAGTGGCTGAGATTACTTACATCATTGTTTTTTTTTAAGTTTGAAAAGCTTTATTGAGTTGAAGAAAACAATGTAAAACATCAGTACAATAGCACAAATAAAGAGCAATAGGAATTAAAATAATTGTGGAGAATAATGTGCCAATAAACAAGAAAGGCCCCAAAAGGGGAAAACGCTATACAAAGAAAAAATGCTTTTATAACTTTTCAAGTACTTACGTCAATTTTTATGCCGTCAGTAATGGAGCATACCTGTGTACCTGATATATTGCACTGATATCAGGTAGACCAGGGCAGATGATTGGCATATGCCCACACACCATTGTAAAACCTTTGATATTTCTATGTATTATGTATTGGTCAGTTGCATTTCTTTTCCAGGCATCTCAGTCAGATGCTCAACACATCATAAAATCTTGGAATATTTCTTGAGTGCTCATTTGTTACCTGTAACTATTTTGGCTTTTTTTTTGGTCCTGTCTCGCTTTAAAGTCAGGCTTTCACTTTCTTGCTCAGTCAGTGCATTTTGTAGAAAGTATTCATGCCCAGCTGCAGACATTTATTTAACATATAACATAATTATTCAGTGGTTACTGCTAGTGAATATGATCCAGGAAAGCAACAAAAGAATAAGACCTTGGGCCTGATGTGCAAAGCTTTTAACCTGTCACAACCCCTCCGATTCACTAAATCAGCGGGTTTGTGAATGCTAAAATACTTTTTCTAATATGCTAAACCCATTTAGCGATACAGAAATGTTTTCTAGATGCTAAGTGGGTTTAGACGTGGTTTCTGAATCACTATTTAGAAGGAGTGTGTTCTAGGCGTCTCTTCTGAATAGCGATAGGAATTATAATATAACAGTTGTTTGCAACTGTAATTTTGCTCTCTATTAGAAATTGGGTCTCTAGTTGGCAGAGCTATTAACCCTGTCCAAGTACTGACCACAAACCTAGTTAGGGTAAGTCAGATACACACCCTAAATTAACCTCCGCTCACTCTCTGGTATGTGGACACAGAGCAGTCAGGCTTTACTTAAGAGACAATGTGTAAAGTATTTGCAACACTTAAAACAGTAAACAGTGAAAAGAAAACAAAAAGACTCCATATCAGGTTAGAATATTTGAAAATATGTTTAAGAGTAAAACAAGACCAGAAGGACAAAAAATCCAATAAGTAGAACTTGAGATAATAATTTTTAAAGATTAAACGGCATGATAGTGCTTGAAAGCATAAAAGGCCAAGCGGGGACATCTGGTTGCGCTTGACCAGGGTAAATTCAAAAGTTCATGCTGACCGTGATAGAGCGGGGGTCGCATACAGGATCCCTCTGTAAACAGTACCTTACCGGAGGAAGCATCAATGACGAGAAGCAAGATGTGTCAGTTCCGAGTAACACAGTCAGGAGATACGTCGCCACCAAACCCTATGTCCTGAAGAAGTTGGGCCGTCATTGAGTTGCACAGTCAGGAGACAGGTCGTCGTCATACCTCTTGGTATGCAGGTGATGGGTCGTTATTGAAACTCGTTGATGGGTGCATCGTCGTTGTCGAGCCGCGCCTTCGGCGCTGTGTTGTTCTCAAAGAGATGCTGTGTCGGAGGGAGATGCTTGGTTCCAACTGGCGCAAAGTCGACGATGTATGGGTTTTGGGGCAAAAACAGCTGAAGAACCCACTACTAGGGCCCAGGACTGGAATGGCACCTATCGGCAGGGCAGGACTCACAGTTGGGAGTCCAGCAACTGCAGAAAGGTTGAAAGAAGCCTTTGATGTCCCTGAGACTTTAGAACAAGAGACAAGCCAACAAGCCCATGGACTCACTTAAGTTCTTTGAGTTTGTAGAGATGCAGTTCCGGTCATTCTCACACCAAGGCAAGAGGGAACAGGCAGCAGGCCACCACAGCAAAGCAGTTCAGCAGAGTGGCAGTCCTTTCTGGCATCACAGCAGTCCTTCCTGGCAGAATGCCCTCGGGTCTAGAAGTGTATTGAAGTCATGTGTCAGCTGTCCAGTACTTATACCCAGTTGCGCCTTTGAAGTGGGGGAGACTTCAAAGAAAGGCCTTTGAAATTCACAAGGTCCCTACCCTTCCTGCCCTGGCTCCAGACTCACTACAGGGGGCATGCAGCTCTTTCTGTGGGGATAGACACAGCCTTATTTAGGTGCAAGTGTCAGCCCCTCCCTCCCATCCTCACTAGGATGACCCATCAGGATGTTAATGGCCTATCAGATTGTGAATGGCCCAGTGGGAACACCTCAGCTCCCTTTGTATGTGAGTGTCTAGAGGGAATGCACAAAGTCGAGCTATCACCCACGCCAAACAAATATTCAGAGATAGGCAGAGGCCAGGAGCAGCTCCTCTGTTAAGGCAGAGGAGCATCGCCCCACTGCTTTCAGAGCAGTGCAGTGGAAAAGTAAAATGATAATAACGGGACATTATTATCATTTTATTTTTCCTGTTCCAAGGTGCGCGGAGGGTGGGGCTGGCCAGAGAAGGGGCCAGAGGCGGAATGGTGGCCCAGCCAAACAGTCCTGCACACTTTGCATCTTCCCCACCAGGCTGCATTACACAGCCTGGTGGGGAACATGGCCAGGCTCCCTGTCCCTGTCTAAGCACCGAACTGCTGTGCTCCGACCCATAACAACGCTGCATTGCAGCATTGTGATTGGCGGGGAGTCCGGTTGCTTCCTACGGCAACAGAGGAGAGGCGGCTGAGAGGCAGCAGCTGGTGATGCGAGGAGGTACGTTTAAACATTTTTTTTTTACCCACCATTCTCAACCGGCTGCCACTGGCAGAGGCACAGAATGGTTAAAGTAAGAAAATGCCAACTTTCTAAAACCTGCATTTTCAGAGTTGCAACTTAAAATCCAACTTCCCTATGAGCTGTGTTTTATAATTGTAAGTCCAGAGACACCAAACACCAAGGGGTCGATTCCGATCCTGGTAAAAAACCATCCGTACAATTCGTATCCGGAGCCCTCTACGTACGAATCGTACCCGTCCGTTCAAGTCGCGTAGTACGATCCGTATTTCATGAATCCGTCCGAATCGTCACGATCCGTACGTATTGCAAGGCTGAAACCGTGAACCGTACAACTCATACACATGCCGTACGACCCGACGAGTACGATCCGGAACGGGGTATGAGGACCCGATTCGTATGGGCCACGTCAGGTAAGGGCGATTCGTACGGAAAAGCACACAATCACATACACACCGTACGGTCCGTACCTCCCATGATTGCGGGGTAAACGGTGCGTACCCCTGCGATCATGGGGTGTACGCATCATACCCCTGCGATCGCAGGGTGTACGCACCGTACACCCTGCGAACATGGGGTACAGTCCAAACAACCCATGATCGCAGGGTACGGTGTGTACACCCCATGATCGCAGGGGTATGCACCGTACCCCTGCAATCATGGGGGGTACGCACCATACCCGGGGGGTGCGTTCCGTACCTGTTTCGAGGCGAACTCTGCTTTTACGGCTGTTTTTGGCTCTCGTAGGAAAAGGGTCGTACAGTGCGTACCCAACACGAATCGTACTTGCTGGGTCGGAAAAACCAGCCGCGAACCGTACGGATGTCGCGTACAGCGGGTTCCGAGGGAGAATCGTACGAGGATTTCATTTGTACGGTTTCTGTACGATTCGTACGGAGTACAGCTCCTGGTACGAATCGTACTTCGTCGTACGTACGGGGGACGTTGCAGGGTACGATTCATACGGGAAAAACCCTCTGAACGGCTATTCGGTGCGGTTTTTCACAAATCGAAATCGACCCCCAAATGTCTATCTTTTCCCAATTGGAAATTACACTTATAATGTAATAAGGTAATCCCAATGATAACCTATGGGAGAGAAAGGCTTTGCAGTAGTGAAAAACAAATGTTTTCATTTTTCAATACCAAGGCATGTTGCACTCAAAAGTGTATGTCCTACCTTTTAAGTACACTGCACCGTGCCCATAGGGCTACCTGGGGCTTACCTTAGGTGTGACCTATATGTTATAACAAGCATTGGAAATGCAATAGGTCTCGCATTAGGAAAGTTGGAGCGATTGGTATTGTAAATGACACTTTTTTTATTTATGTGTTGGTTTTGAAAATAGCAAAATTAATAGCTTTGTCAGTTACAATGTCAATAGTTTTAACTTTCGCAAATGTGACACCTATAGCATTTGTAATGCATTGTGTGTTGTATTTACGTGGCTTAGATGTATTGATATTACAAATAACAATGGCTTTTAATTTTGTAAATAATTAATACTTAAATAAAATGTATTGTAGTTTATAATGGCAATAGCTTAAACGTTTGTAAATAACTTTTGTGAAGATTATGTTCAGTGTATTTTATTGTGACGAAAATTCAAGAACATTGCATTTGCACCTACACACACACAGAGCCACACACACACACACACACACACACACACACACACACACACACGCACACACACACACACACACACACATATAGATGTGGTGGTGGTGGATCTGGGGGATATGGTGGTGGTGGATGTGGTGGTGGATGTGGTGGTGATGGTGGTGGATGTGGGGGTGGATGTGGTGGTGGATGTGGTGGTGGTGGTGGATGTGGTGGTGGTGGAGGTGGTGGTGGATGTGGTGGAGGTGGTGGATGTGGTGGTGGTGGATGTGGTGGGAGTGGATGTGGTGAAAGTGGTGGATGTGGTGGATGTGGTGGTGGATGTGGTGGTGGAAGTGATGGTGGGTGTGGTGGATGTGGTGGTGGATGCGGTGGTGGATGAGGTGGTGGATGTGGGGGTGGTGGTGGATGTGGTGGTGGTGGATGCGGTGGTGGTGGTGGATGTGGTGGTGGTGGATGCAGTGGTGGTGGTGCATGCGGTGGTGGTGGAAGTGGTGGTGGATGTGTTGGATGTGGTGGTGGATGTGGTGGATGTGGTGGTGGTAGATGCGGTGGATGTGGTGGTGGATGTGGTGGTGGTGGGTGTGGTGGATGTGGTGGTGGATGCGGTGGTGGATGCGGTGGTGGTGCATGCGGTGTATGTGGTGGTGGTGGATGCGGTGGTGGATGTGGCGGTGGATGTCATGGTGGAGGTGGATGTCATGGTGGATGTGGAGGTGATGGATGTGGTGGTGGATGTGGTGGTGGATGCGGTGGGTGTGGTGGTGGTGGATGCCGTGGATGTGGTGGTGGTGGATGTGGTGGTGGTGGATGTGGAGGATGTGGTGGATGTGGTGGTGGATGTGGTGGATGTGGTGGTGGTAGGTGTGGTGGATGTGGTGGTGGATGCGGTGGTGGTGCATGTGGTGGATGTGGTGGTGGTGGATGTGGTGGATGTGGTGGTGGATGTGGCGGTGGATGTCATGGTGGATGTGGAGGTGATGGTGGATGTGGTGGTGGATGTAGTGGTGGATGTGGTGGAGGTGGATGCGGTGGATGTGGTGATGGTGGATGCGGTGGTGGTGGTGGATGCGGTGGTGGATGGGTTGGTGGTGGTGGATGGGGTGGTGAATGTAGTGGTGGTGGGTGTGGTGGATGTGGTGGTGGTGGGTGTGGTGGATGGGGCGGTGGATGTGTCGGTGGATGTAGCGGTGGATGTGATGGTGGATGTAATGGTGGATGTGGTGGTGGATGTGGTGGTGGATGTGGAGGTGATGGTGGATGTGGTGGTGGAGGTGGATGCGGTGGATGTTCTGGATGTAGTGGTGGTGGACGTAAGGGTGGTGGATGCGGTGGTGGCGGATGCGGTGGATGTGGTGATGGTGGATGCGGTGGTGGTGGTGGATGCGGTGGTGGATAGGGTGGTGGTGGTGGATGGGGTGGTGGATGTAGTGGTGGTGGGTGTGGTGGATGTGGTGGTGGTGGGTGCGGTGGATGTGGCGGTGGATGTGGCGGTGGATGTGATGGTGGATGTAATGATGGATGTGGTGGTGGATGTGGAGGTGATGGTGGATGTGATGGTGGATGTGGTGGTGGTGGTGGTGGTGGATGCGGTGGATGTGGTGGACATAGTGGTGGTGGACGTAGTGGTGGTGGATGTGGTGGTGGTGGACGCGGTGGTGGTTGTCGTGGACTTGTTGGTGGTGGATGTGGTGGCTACCTACTCTGTCAATAGCCTTCCCTTTGACCTGGTACAAAATATATTATTGTACTATGGTCTTGAGTATGTGCAGTTTTCTATCATATTACAAAGACAAAAATAATGGCGTTACTCTATCTTTTGCACCAGTGCAATTATTTCTAATATGGCAATGGGCGCATACGTTATCAAACTACACGCTGCCAAAGTAATCGGGTGAATTTGATTGTAGAAAAAGCAAATCGGATTTATGACGAGCAAAAATCTTGGAGAAAACATGTACGAGTAAAACACGGAGCATCAACTTGACCACCAGATGGCGCTACATCGTGCCCGGTTTTTAAGAAACATTCGAGTCAAACAAACTAGTAGAAGAAACCAGCATTCCTCGGTGGCGGCGTGGTTGCAAAGCAAGCCCTGCAGATTGCAGGGATATGAACAGACTAATAATGTCTATGTAAATAAACAAAAAAAAATACAAGACTATGCATGCAATTTATACCTGACCACAAGTTCATGCTCCCGTTGTAATGTATGGACCGTGCAACTACATGAGACATACTTGCATAACATACCTACACTCACTTTCGAAACTCTACCTCTGTAGAATGTAAGGAATGCATGCCAAGCTTATATGTGGCTGAATGTGCCTTCCTGTAATGTAACTGATGCTTATGTAAAGCGCCCACCTCTGTATCGAGTTTATGCTAGATAAAACAGCAAAGGGAAACAAGACGGAGGGCATTGCTGTGGGGAGGGGGGAAGAGAAATGCGACACGGCGGGCAGGGGAGGGGGCGGAGCGGGGAGAGCGGCATGAGGGTGTGAAGCAGCAGGGGCCTGAGACGCGGCCGCCTTTGATGTGGTAATGCAGGCAAGCGGCTGGTGGCATTGTGCACGCGCTTTCACATGCACTGCAAGAAATCGCCTGGGAATCGCCTGGTCTCGGTAAGCTCTGTTTAAGCCGCTATATATCGAGCTCCCGCTCAATGCGCATGCGCATTGAGATAGGTCGCTCGACCTAAAAAGGAAGGTTTGGCCTAGCAAGTTAACTTGTGTAGTCGACATGGCAGTTTAAACTACACAGATATGCTCTGCAATGGCAGGCCTGAGACATGTTTAGAGGGCTACTAAAGTGGGCGACACAATCCATGCTGCAGTCCCACTAGTAGCCCCCCCTTTGGAATCATGGTGGCAGCTTCAGGGGAGTGGATATCGATCCAAGGGACTACTTCCTGCTCTTGCTGATATTTTCCAAAACAAAATACTTTTTGGGGAACTTGTGGTGTTTTAAAAAAACGTTTCAGTTTAGGAAAGCATTCACAGGGGTGGCATTCTGCTGTTACATGCAGGCTACCATCCTTGTGATTGTAGCCAATCACAAGGGGTTCCAAATAAGACGACATTCTGGCAAATTGAGGGGCATACGTACAAGCCCCCACTGCCACCGGATCACCACTTTTTTGATGCTCCGGTGGCTCTAAGCCCTGCACCATATTTGTAAAGGGGCGTTAAGCCACTTTTTGTGGCTTAACGCTGCTTAGTAAATATGCCACCCCGTGAATGGGGCGTGCAGTGGGTGTTGATGTGGGCGTTCCACCACAACACTCACTTCTTTTTGATGCTGCAGCAGATTTACAAGGATGTGTAAATCTGAGGGTGCGCCAAAAACTAACGCCATGCAAGAGCAGGTGCTAGAATGGCAAAACGAGGAGAAATACTTTTAACAATTGTTTATGTGCAGGAAGGTTTCCTTTTCTGCACATAAACAATCATGAAATAATGGCAATTTACTACTTCTATGTGGGCTGGATTCTGCAGCCAAAATAGAAGTAACAAATCTCCATCATGGATTTCTTATGTGCAGGAAGGGACACCTTCCTGCACTTAAACAATCATTCCCAACAACAGAGGCAACGTTGCACTCTGATGCAAGGGTGCCTGCATTAGCACTATGAAAGGGTAGAGAGGCCTTCAAGGGATATAATTCAGGAAAGAAATCAGTTGTTCAATATACTTTTAGGATAAAGTTAATTAACCTAATGTATGAATCATATAGTTAAATACACAAAATCAATTTATAAAACACATAAAAACATGTAAACATATAAACAACAAAACACAAAGGTGTATCAAAAAAGAATTTTATCAAAAAGTTCATTGAGTCAGCAATAAATCAAAGAAGCAGGTAAGGAGATGCTGGTATGAATAGCCTGATAGCAAATGATCAATAATACAGCAAAACCTAGAAAAAACATCTATCTCAGAAAACAAAGTGAATCAAACACTGTAGAGATAAGATGAAGGTCGACGTTTCGGTCTCTCTACAACAAAATTATCGAGACCATCCTCAGGACTGTTGTCATTAAAACACTGCTGTGAGCTGTGCTGTAATCTGTAACATAAATGTTAACAATTACAAATCTATTCTATTTAAAAACCATTACTCCATACACCCATGTGACAGACCTAACTACAGAAATACGTGACTTATGAAAACTGGACATCACTTACAATATGACAAATTTAACTACAGAAATACATGACTAACTTGAAATGGGCAGACACTAGGTACATGATACAGAAACAATAATCGATGTATATCTGCATTGTGGCATTTTCTGAGAGGCATATACATTGAGCAAAGTTCCTACCTCTTAACGAGCTCATATTTTCAAATTTGTAGAACTGGTTATGCAGATCTTTTTAAAGCCTATCTTTACTTTAAGGCAATAAATCATAACAGAAAAAATGCAAATTACATGGTTGGCTAAAGTAACAAAAATAACCAAGTCTTCTGGTGACATGTCCAGGAATCAAATTTCAATTTTACATCTCAAATATGTCATCATCTAACTTCAGAAAGCCTAGAAAGATAAGATTGTAAAGGCTAGGGCAAGACCGTTACATGCAATGTTTATCGGATAATGTAGATGTTTCACAAACATACCCAAATGGAATGAGATACCACAATGTTGGTCTCAAGGCGAAGTTTTAGCGTTGGAAACCGGGCGGGTGCCTGCATAAAGAACCACGTGCTTAGTACACATATCGTGGCAAAAAGATGTAGAAAATAGCACTAAGTATGAAAAAGTACCTATGAAAAGAACACAATCGTCCCACAGGTGAAAGCGCCAAGAATACACTGGTCGATCGATTCTGGATGGCAAATGGCTCAAAATGAAGGACGCTTAAAAATCTAAATACATATAAAAGAGAGACTATCAGTTTAATGTGTCTCTAGAACTTTTACAAATGAATTACGACCTCGATTCAACCCACCTCTGTGATATGGAACTTGGGGACCAAAGATCCTTTTAACATACAATATCTGTATCCATGGACATGGAATCTACAAAAGAAATAGTGGAGCCTGCTTAGCCAAACATAAGACTTTAAACAATGCCAGAGTGAACACACCATAGGGCATAGCTACCTTATGAGCTGATGCAGTTATCCAAATTGTGGCCACTGGGCGCTTGACAACTTCGTTTCTATGATTTCTGTAAAGCCAATATATGACAAAAGGTCAGTGTCATGGTCTATAGTCAGACCTGAAAAAGCGCTGTAACGAAAGCCCTAACTAGCGCATATTGCTTACCTGAGATACGGAGCCGGGTCAAAGTTAATTTGACTGGAAACACAGGGAAAAGCCGAGTAAAACGCGGGCAGCTAGCCTACCTATTTGAGGCATGGTTTGAAGCGCGAGATAGGACTACGCGCATGTCTGTTGGTACCTAGAGTTATGAGCGCCATCTTGGAATGGGTTTTTAAACAGCGTAGCGACTGAACTTGGAAAAAAATCAAGTATTCAGCCATAATCAATATTATAGGTGAATTTGGATAGAAAACTCAGAGCGGGGCGCTTTTTTATGTAAACCATATAAGATGCAAAATATTTCCCAAATTAAAGCGGGTAGCCATAATCCATGGTGGAAGTTGATTTAGTATTAAGAAATATTCTGCAGAGTACACTTATTCATATATATACTACAGAATTAAAACAGAAGCAAATCAAGCAAGTAGGTTGGTGAAACATCAACATTTTACGATATTCAAAAAAAACACATACTTGAGGACAGCAAGTCAAAAAAGTCTAGGCATTTTTTTCAGAGTTGAAGTGCAAGTTTATCAATGCATACACAACGTGACATATCCAGAGACATCATATTTAAAACTGAGAATATTGTCTAAGATAGGCACGCAAGAGCATGCCATTCTGTGGCAGAGTTCAGACCCCTTCTAACCGTGTCGGTTAGACAGATTAATTTACCCTCTCTTAGTGAGAGGATTCTGTCAACATTATTCTGGCGTGCATTAGGTCGAATGACTTCCAACACCCACCAAATCATGTCGGTTTCTTTATGCCCCATTCGCAGATAATGTTCGACTAGTGGGGCATTCTCCTTCTTGCAACGAATCCGTGACTGATGTTGTAGGATACGTTTTTTAATAGGCTGTATCGTTTTGCCCAGATAATGGAGTGAACAGGGGCATTGAATGCAATACACCACATTGGTGGTATTGCAATTGGAAAAGTTTTTTGCAATAAATTTGATGCCATTAATCGTACATGTTTCCATAGTTGTTGTAGTTGCACAGGCCGCACAATTATTGCATTTGTGATGGCCAGTTAAAGGGACAAGTTGTCTCATATTGTCTACGGTGTTGTCTCGAGTGGTATTATCGTATGCATGGATAAGTCTGTCCTGTAGGTTGGTTCCATGTTTAAACGTGAAAAGTGGTTTCTGTGCAAATTCTGGTAGGGAGCGAAGTAGACTCCATTGTTTGGAAACAATTTTCTTGATCGCATTAGAATGCGTACCAAACGTTGAGACACATACTATGTTGACTTTCTTTTGTCGTTTGTTCACAGTTAATAATGTCTGGCATCATTATACCATGCCCTTTTCATAGATTTTCTTAGTAGCCTGGATGGATAACCTCTTAGTCGGAGTTTTTCTTTCAGTTTGCGAGCTTCACAAAAATAGTCGTCCTTATATGTACAGTTCCGTCGTAGACGGAGAAACTGTCCAAACGGTAATCCATCTTTCAGGGCCTGGGGATGGTGACTAGTGTATCGTAGCAGAGTGTTTCTGGCTGTTTTTTTGGTGAATAGGCTCGTGTAAAGCAGATTGTTTGGGTCCACTTTGATCGTAATGTCTAAAAAAGGCATTTCAGCTGTATTTTGTTCCAAAGTGAACTGTAGATGAGTGTTCCTGGAATTAAGCCATTCATGAAACTTAAGGAGCTGATCGGCCGATCCTGCCCAAACCATGAACACGTCATCTATATAACGTAGCCACTTCAATATATTTTTGGAATATGGATTAGAGCAAGGCCAGATATGTTGATCCTCAAAGCTAGCAACATAAATGTTCGCTATATCAGGGGCAAAAATAGCGCCCATAGCCACGCCTTTTTGTTGTAAGTAGAACGTGTTTTGGTACAGAAAGAAGTTTTCACACAAAGGAATTCTGATACATTCCATAATGAAAGAGGACGGAACAGAGTGTGGTCTAGGTCTGGATTCTAAGAGTGTATATAGTAGCTCCAGTACTTCCGTCTGGGGGATGTTTGTGTACAAACTTTCTATATCCATTGTTACGAGTATATTAACAGCAGGATCAAAAGGAAAATTCTCAACTTCATTTATCACAGCTGTTGTATCTCTTATGTATGATGGGCGTTCTATAGCAAACGGTCGAATAAAGAAATCAGAGTATGTTGCAAGTGGTTTTAAGATGGAGTTGCAGCCCGAAACAATAGGGCGACCTGGTGGATTTATAAGGTCTTTGTGCACCTTGGGGAGCATATATATCACTGGTATTGTCGGTGTTTTATTAACCAGGAAGGCAGCCTCCTTTTCGTTCAACCAACCACCTTCAAGTCACAATTTGCTTAGGGCTTGAATTTCTGCTGTCAATCTTCTGGTCGGGTTACTGGCAAGTTTCTGATAGTGAGTGGGGGTTGAGAGTTGTCTCATCATTTCTTGATCATATTTAGACCTTTCCCACAAAACTATGCCACCACCTTTGTCTGCTGGTTTTAACAGAGTTTGGGGTAGCTTCTGGAGGGTTTGTAGCGCCAACTGATGTTCTTTAGGTAGATTGGATTTATATCTACAAGACTTTTGAAATAGAGACTCTATTTCAATAAGTGTGGCATTCTCAAAAGTAATTATGTCCTTATGTATCATCGTGTTAGATGGGTAGAAGGTGGATGGATTCCTCAAACCCGTGAATCCTCTTTTGGGATCTGATGTTGAATTTGCAAAGAAGTTTTTTAACCGCACAGTTCGAAAGAAACGGTATAGTTCCAATTTAGTTTGGAACAGATCATTCCTATATGTAGGGACGAAACTTAGCCCATTGGACAGGACTGCCACTTCCTGTTCAGATAGATTATGTAATGACAAGTTAAAAATGGGTATCGTCAGATCCTCATCTACCACTCGTAGTACTGATTTCGGGTCCGACGGAACCCTGGGGTATATTGTCTGCGGAACCATCCCCGTCTCGATTGTTGAGGTCTCCCCGGTGGTCTGGAGCCTCGTTGGTCCTGTCCTAAAAAAGGCTGATGCGATGTGGAGGGTTGTTGGTCCTGTTGGTGATGGTTAGTGTTAAAGGATCTCTCGCTACCTGACTCAGAACCAGTGTCTGAAAAATTGACCCTTTTGGTTGACTGTTGGTTGGGACCTTGAGAGGTATAAAAATCCTTTCTCAAATAGGGATACGTTCTCTCTTTGTTATATCTCCTAATGTCGTTCTGTAGTTTGTCACACTTTTTCTGGGAATTAAACTCCTCAAACTCTTTAATCGTTTGCTGAATTTTGTCCAGTAGGAGTTTGCTATTGGGGATTGAGCTATCTCCTGAAATTTTACTTTCTAAGGATTGAATCTCTTTCGTCAGGATTTGTATTTGACGAAGTGCAGTTTCTATGCTCAGAACCATCCAGGTTCTCGAGCATCTGTTTGCAGAAAAACTGAAGCCGATCTTAAACTCTTCATCGTCTACAAATATAATTGGTACATTGCGTATTTGTAGACCCGCTGGTATAATATTAGCGTTCAGGCAATCAGTCAAGAATTTCGCATGTAATTCTGTGCGAACAAGCTTCTTTTTCAGTCTCTCAAGTTGATTGAGATCTGAATCGAGCGGTAGATTAACAATAGGCCCTTTGTTCCCCAAAAGGGAAGGGCCGGATGCAATCTTAAGAATATATTCGTCTGAGTACACCAGAGTTTCTGCCTCAGACATGGACTTAACTAAAAAGTTTTTACCAAAACAACCACCGATTAAAGTGACTCACAACAGGCATGCGCCTGCGCGAAATATTGATTCAAAGAGAGTGAGCAACCCAGTTGAACCCTTGAGGGCTTGGGTAGTTAAATGAAAGGGTAGAGAGGCCTTCAAGGGATATAATTCAGGAAAGAAATCAGTTGTTCAATATACTTTTAGGATAAAGTTAATTAACCTAATGTATGAATCATATAGTTAAATACACAAAATCAATTTATAAAACACATAAAAACATGTAAACATATAAACAACAAAACACAAAGGTGTATCAAAAAAGAATTTTATCAAAAAGTTCATTGAGTCAGCAATAAATCAAAGAAGCAGGTAAGGAGATGCTGGTATGAATAGCCTGATAGCAAATGATCAATAATACAGCAAAACCTAGAAAAAACATCTATCTCAGAAAACAAAGTGAATCAAACACTGTAGAGATAAGATGAAGGTCGACGTTTCGGTCTCTCTACAACAAAATTATCGAGACCATCCTCAGGACTGTTGTCATTAAAACACTGCTGTGAGCTGTGCTGTAATCTGTAACATAAATGTTAACAATTACAAATCTATTCTATTTAAAAACCATTACTCCATACACCCATGTGACAGACCTAACTACAGAAATACGTGACTTATGAAAACTGGACATCACTTACAATATGACAAATTTAACTACAGAAATACATGACTAACTTGAAATGGACAGACACTAGGTACATGATACAGAAACAATAATCGATGTATATCTGCATTGTGGCATTTTCTGAGAGGCATATACATTGAGCAAAGTTCCTACCTCTTAACGAGCTCATATTTTCAAATTTGTAGAACTGGTTATGCAGATCTTTTTAAAGCCTATCTTTACTTTAAGGCAATAAATCATAACAGAAAAAATGCAAATTACATGGTTGGCTAAAGTAACAAAAATAACCAAGTCTTCTGGTGACATGTCCAGGAATCAAATTTCAATTTTACATCTCAAATATGTCATCATCTAACTTCAGAAAGCCTAGAAAGATAAGATTGTAAAGGCTAGGGCAAGACCGTTACATGCAATGTTTATCGGATAATGTAGATGTTTCACAAACATACCCAAATGGAATGAGATACCACAATGTTGGTCTCAAGGCGAAGTTTTAGCGTTGGAAACCGGGCGGGTGCCTGCATAAAGAACCACGTGCTTAGTACACATATCGTGGCAAAAAGATGTAGAAAATAGCACTAAGTATGAAAAAGTACCTATGAAAAGAACACAATCGTCCCACAGGTGAAAGCGCCAAGAATACACTGGTCGATCGATTCTGGATGGCAAATGGCTCAAAATGAAGGACGCTTAAAAATCTAAATACATATAAAAGAGAGACTATCAGTTTAATGTGTCTCTAGAACTTTTACAAATGAATTACGACCTCGATTCAACCCACCTCTGTGATATGGAACTTGGGGACCAAAGATCCTTTTAACATACAATATCTGTATCCATGGACATGGAATCTACAAAAGAAATAGTGGAGCCTGCTTAGCCAAACATAAGACTTTAAACAATGCCAGAGTGAACACACCATAGGGCATAGCTACCTTATGAGCTGATGCAGTTATCCAAATTGTGGCCACTGGGCGCTTGACAACTTCGTTTCTATGATTGCTGTAAAGCCAATATATGACAAAAGGTCAGTGTCATGGTCTATAGTCAGACCTGAAAAAGCGCTGTAACGAAAGCCCTAACTAGCGCATATTGCTTACCTGAGATACGGAGCCGGGTCAAAGTTCATTTGACTGGAAACACGGGGAAAAGCCGAGTAAAACGCGGGCAGCTAGCCTCCCTATTTGAGGCATGGTTTGAAGCGCGAGATAGGACTACGCGCATGTCTGTTGGTACCTAGAGTTATGAGCGCCATCTTGGAATGGGTTTTTAAACAGCGTAGCGACTGAACTTGGAAAAAATTCAAGTATTCAGCCATAATCAATATTATAGGTGAATTTGGATAGAAAACTCAGAGCGGGGCGCTTTTTTATGTAAACCATATAAGATGCAAAATATTTCCCAAATTAAAGCGGGTAGCCATAATCCATGGTGGAAGTTGATTTAGTATTAAGAAATATTCTGCAGAGTACACTTATTCATATATATATACTACAGAATTAAAACAGAAGCAAATCAAGCAAGTAGGTTGGTGAAACATCAACATTTTACAATATTCAAAAAAACCACATACTTGAGGACAGCAAGTCAAAAAAGTCTAGGCATTTTTTTCAGAGTTGAAGTGCAAGTTTATCAATGCATACACAACGTGACATATCCAGAGACATCATATTTAAAACTGAGAATATTGTCTAAGATAGGCACGCAAGAGCATGCCATTCTGTGGCAGAGTTCAGACCCCTTCTAACCGTGTCGGTTAGACAGATTAATTTACCCTCTCTTAGTGAGAGGATTCTGTCAACATTATTCTGGCGTGCATTAGGTCGAATGACTTCCAACACCCACCAAATCATGTCAGTTTCTTTATGCCCCATTCGCAGATAATGTTCGACTAGTGGGGCATTCTCCTTCTTGCAACGAATCCGTGACTGATGTTGTAGGATACGTTTTTTAATAGGCTGTATCGTTAAACGTGAAAAGTGTTTTCTGTGCAAATTCCCCAGGCCCTGAAAGATGGATTACCGTTTGGACAGTTTCTCCGTCTACGACAGAATAATGTTGACAGAATCCTCTCACTAAGAGAGGGTAAATTAATCTGTCTAACCAACACGGTTAGAAGGGGTCTGAACTCTGCCACAGAATGGCATGCTCTTGCGTGCCTATCTTAGACAATATTCTCAGTTTTAAATATGATGTCTCTGGATATGTCACGTTGTGTATGCATTGATAAACTTGCACTTCAACTCTGAAAAAAATGCCTAGACTTTTTTGACTTGCTACCCGCTTTAATTTGGGATATATTTTGCATCTTATATGGTTTACATAAAAAAAGCCCCGCTCTGAGTTTTCTATCCAAATTCACCTATAATATTGATTATGGCTGAATACTTGAATTTTTTCCAAGTTCAGTCGCTACGCTGTTTAAAAACCCATTCCAAGATGGCGCTCATAACTCTAGGTACCAACAGACATGCGCGTAGTCCTATCTCGCGCTTCAAACCATGCCTCAAATAGGGAGGCTAGCTGCCCGCGTTTTACTCGGCTTTTCCCCGTGTTTCCAGTCAAATTAACTTTGACCCGGCTCCGTATCTCAGGTAAGCAATATGCGCTAGTTAGGGCTTTCGTTACAGCGCTTTTTCAGGTCTGACTATAGACCATGACACTGACCTTTTGTCATATATTGGCTTTACAGCAATCATAGAAACGAAGTTGTCAAGCGCCCAGTGGCCACAATTTGGATAACTGCATCAGCTCATAAGGTAGCTATGCCCTATGGTGTGTTTACTCTGGCATTGTTTAAAGTCTTATGTTTGGCTAAGCAGGCTCCACTATTTCTTTTGTAGATTCCATGTCCATGGATACAGATATTGTATGTTAAAAGGATCTTTGGTCCCCAAGTTCCATATCACAGAGGTGGGTTGAATCGAGGTCGTAATTCATTTGTAAAAGTTCTAGAGACACATTAAACTGATAGTCTCTCTTTTATATGTATTTAGATTTTTAAGCGTCCTTCATTTTGAGCCATTTGCCATCCAGAATCGATCGACCAGTGTATTCTTGGCGCTTTCACCTGTGGGACGATTGTGTTCTTTTCATAGGTACTTTTTCATACTTAGTGCTATTTTCTACATCTTTTTGCCACGATATGTGTACTAAGCACGTGGTTCTTTATGCAGGCACCCGCCCGGTTTCCAACGCTAAAACTTCGCCTTGAGACCAACATTGTGGTATCTCATTCCATTTGGGTATGTTTGTGAAACATCTACATTATCCGATAAACATTGCATGTAACGGTCTTGCCCTAGCCTTTACAATCTTATCTTTCTAGGCTTTCTGAAGTTAGATGATGACATATTTGAGATGTAAAATTGAAATTTGATTCCTGGGCATGTCACCAGAAGACTTGGTTATTTTTGTTACTTTAGCCAACCATGTAATTTGCATTTTTTCTGTTATGATTTATTGCCTTAAAGTAAAGATAGGCTTTAAAAAGATCTGCATAACCAGTTCTACAAATTTGAAAATATGAGCTCGTTAAGAGGTAGGAACTTTGCTCAATGTATATGCCTCTCAGAAAATGCCACAATGCAGATATACATCGATTATTGTTTCTGTATCATGTATCTAGTGTCTGTCCATTTCAAGTTAGTCATGTATTTCTGTAGTTAAATTTGTCATATTGTAAGTGATGTCCAGTTTTCATAAGTCACGTATTTCTGTAGTTAGGTCTGTCACATGGGTGTATGGAGTAATGGTTTTTAAATAGAATAGATTTGTAATTGTTAACATTTATGTTACAGATTACAGCACAGCTCACAGCAGTGTTTTAATGACAACAGTCCTGAGGATGGTCTCGATAATTTTGTTGTAGAGAGACCGAAACGTCGACCTTCATCTTATCTCTACAGTGTTTGATTCACTTTGTTTTCTGAGATAGATGTTTTTTCTAGGTTTTGCTGTATTATTGATCATTTGCTATCAGGCTATTCATACCAGCATCTCCTTACCTGCTTCTTTGATTTATTGCTGACTCAATGAACTTTTTGATAAAATTCTTTTTTGATACACCTTTGTGTTTTGTTGTTTATATGTTTACATGTTTTTATGTGTTTTATAAATTGATTTTGTGTATTTAACTATATGATTCATACATTAGGTTAATTAACTTTATCCTAAAAGTATATTGAACAACTGTTATGTTATGTTATGTTATGTTAAAATGGGACTTTTATAGCGCAACGGCTACTCCAAAGGAGTGTCCCGGCGCTTTGAGCTCCAGACCATGAAAAAGAGCAAGAAACATAACAATAACAGAAAAAGGGGCCCCAGAGGGGAGAATTATCCAGCAAACAACCAAGTTTTCAAGTCTTTCCTGAAGACAAGCAGATTAGAGGTGTTTCGCAGGGACAGCGGCAGCGAGTTCCAAAGCTTAGGAGCAAGGAAGCTGAAAGACCGGCCGCCTAGCCGAGCCTTTTTAATGCGTGGTACCCGAGCCAAGGCCAAAGTTTCTGACCTGAGGGAGCGTGCCGGTCGGTAAAAGTCAAGCCTCCTCTGAAGATACTTGGCGCCAGTGCCATATAAGGCCTTGTGGGCAAGAGTCATGGTCTTAAACAGTATCCTCTTCCGCACCGGGAGCCAGTGGAGGGATGCAAGAAGATTAGAGGCACTAGTGCGACGGTGAAGGCCAAAAATGGCACGCGCCGCAGCGTTCTGGGTGATCTGCAGGCGTTGGAGGAGATATTCAGGCAGGCCCAGATATAGAACATTGGCATAGTCCAATCTGGACCCTATGAGGGCCTGAACAGTGATCCTCCGATGTTGCTCCGAGAGTAGGGGGAAAAACTTGCGCAACATTCTGAGGATCCCAAAACAGGTTCCCGTAAGGGTAGAAACCTGGGATTTGAGCGACAGCTCGTTATCAATTTTGACTCCCAGGTTCTTGGCCCACTTAGAGGACTGTGTGGGAGGGAACTTGTCAGCAGGCCACCATCCTTGCCAATCTGGTTCAGAAGGGCATCCGAAGAATAGTATTTCGGACTTATCCGAATTGCACTTGAGGCTGTTTTGTGAAAACCAGCTAAAAACAGCCCCAAGGCACTCGCGGATCCCTTCACCATCAAACTCTTCACCCTTGCGACAGGTGAAGAGGAGCTGAGTGTCGTCAGCATAAGAGACGATCCGGGCCCCATAGGACTCCGCCAAAGTCGCCAGAGGGGTCATCAAGATGTTAAAAAGAGTGGGGCTCAGGATAGAGCCCTGAGGCACTCCGACTCCCAATGGCGGCATCTCGGCGGATCCGGGTGGAACCCAGATCGTCTGGCGGCGGTTGGCCAAAAAGGAAGAAAACCAATTGAGCACCGTCCCCCCTAGCCCGATGTCATGGAGCCTAGTGAGGAGATCCTCATGGGGGACGGTGTCAAACGCCGCCGACAGGTCTAGCATAACTAACAACACCCTGCCTCCCATATCCAGCACCTCTCTGATGATCTCCTGAATTATATCCCTTGAAGGCCTCTCTACCCTTTCATTTAACTACCCAAGCCCTCAAGGGTTTAACTGGGTTGCTCACTCTCTTTGAATCAATATTTCGCGCAGGCGCATGCCTGTTGTGAGTCACTTTAATCGGTGGTTGTTTTGGTAAAAACTTTTTAGTTAAGTCCATGTCTGAGGCAGAAACTCTGGTGTACTCAGACGAATATATTCTTAAGATTGCATCCGGCCCTTCCCTTTTGGGGAACAAAGGGCCTATTGTTAATCTACCGCTCGATTCAGATCTCAATCAACTTGAGAGACTGAAAAAGAAGCTTGTTCGCACAGAATTACATGCGAAATTCTTGACTGATTGCCTGAACGCTAATATTATACCAGCGGGTCTACAAATATGCAATGTACCAATTATATTTGTAGACGATGAAGAGTTTAAGATCGGCTTCAGTTTTTCTGCAAACAGATGCTCGAGAACCTGGATGGTTCTGAGCATAGAAACTGCACTTCGTCAAATACAAATCCTGACGAAAGAGATTCAATCCTTAGAAAGTAAAATTTCAGGAGATAGCTCAATCCCCAATAGCAAACTCCTACTGGACAAAATTCAGCAAACGATTAAAGAGTTTGAGGAGTTTAATTCCCAGAAAAAGTGTGACAAACTACAGAACGACATTAGGAGATATAACAAAGAGAGAACGTATCCCTATTTGAGAAAGGATTTTTATACCTCTCAAGGTCCCAACCAACAGTCAACCAAAAGGGTCAATTTTTCAGACACTGGTTCTGAGTCAGGTAGCGAGAGATCCTTTAACACTAACCATCACCAACAGGACCAACAACCCTCCACATCGCATCAGCCTTTTTTAGGACAGGACCAACGAGGCTCCAGACCACCGGGGAGACCTCAACAATCGAGACGGGGATGGTTCCGCAGACAATATACCCCAGGGTTCCGTCGGACCCGAAATCAGTACTACGAGTGGTAGATGAGGATCTGACGATACCCATTTTTAACTTGTCATTACATAATCTATCTGAACAGGAAGTGGCAGTCCTGTCCAATGGGCTAAGTTTCGTCCCTACATATAGGAATGATCTGTTCCAAACTAAATTGGAACTATACCGTTTCTTTCGAACTGTGCGGTTAAAAAACTTCTTTGCAAATTCAACATCAGATCCCAAAAGAGGATTCACGGGTTTGAGGAATCCATCCACCTTCTACCCATCTAACACGATGATACATAAGGACATAATTACTTTTGAGAATGCCACACTTATTGAAATAGAGTCTCTATTTCAAAAGTCTTGTAGATATAAATCCAATCTACCTAAAGAACATCAGTTGGCGCTACAAACCCTCCAGAAGCTACCCCAAACTCTGTTAAAACCAGCAGACAAAGGTGGTGGCATAGTTTTGTGGGAAAGGTCTAAATATGATCAAGAAATGATGAGACAACTCTCAACCCCCACTCACTATCAGAAACTTGCCAGTAACCCGACCAGAAGATTGACAGCAGAAATTCAAGCCCTAAGCAAATTGGGACTTGAAGGTGGTTGGTTGAACGAAAAGGAGGCTGCCTTCCTGGTTAATAAAACACCGACAATACCAGTGATATATATGCTCCCCAAGGTGCACAAAGACCTTATAAATCCACCAGGTCGCCCTATTGTTTCGGGCTGCAACTCCATCTTAAAACCACTTGCAACATACTCTGATTTCTTTATTCGACCGTTTGCTATAGAACGCCCATCATACATAAGAGATACAACAGCTGTGATAAATGAAGTTGAGAATTTTCCTTTTGATCCTGCTGTTAATATACTCGTAACAATGGATATAGAAAGTTTGTACACAAACATCCCCCAGACGGAAGTACTGGAGCTACTATATACACTCTTAGAATCCAGACCTAGACCACACTCTTTTCCGTCCTCTTTCATTATGGAATGTATCAGAATTCCTTTGTGTGAAAACTTCTTTCTGTACCAAAACACGTTCTACTTACAACAAAAAGGCGTGGCTATGGGCGCTATTTTTGCCCCTGATATAGCGAACATTTATGTTGCTAGCTTTGAGGATCAACATATCTGGCATTGAGCCTAGCGCTAGCGGCGGATTTTAGCAAATGTAAACTTTGAATTGAATTGTACCTGCACTCTTGCTTAGAACACTTCCCAGCCTCTGAGCTCGATACTCCAGCCTACCCGCCCCGGTCCGACTCGGTAGCCAATACCGTTGTGCGGAGGGCGGGGCAGGCAAGAGCCAGACGCCCACAGGAAGTAGAGCGGTTAGCGCTCTAGCTGACCACAAGCAGAGGGCTATTTAGCCCCTCGTCGGATCAAGCGCGCAGCGGTTGAGCGCAGCGGGGCGCCCTGGACGGCGCCTAAGACAAGCCAAAGACCTGCCCGTCTGCGCCCGTCCGCGACAGGACGGGGCACAGGGGCCATGGGGGATGCATCAATCGGTCTCCTAAGGCGTCCCTCGCGAAGGCTCACATACACATCTCAGGTACTGCGCCAACTTAAATCTGCCCCATTATTGGGCTGCAAACAGGATGTGTTCCCTGAGATTGAAGGCCCTTTTTCTTGCTATCATTGCCACAGTCAGTTCAGTACTGAAATAAGAGATGATATTGAGGCTAAACATTACCAACCATGTAAAACGCCTAGCAATATTGAGTATGATTCTGCCCAGACTCCCCCGGGGCGAAAAAACATCCTCTGCAATATTAGGTCACTCTCCAAACATACTGCCGAAGTATGGGACCTAATTTCATCAAAACAACCCGATCTGTGCTATCTCACAGAAACATGGTTAAAACCATACTCCACCCCTGCTATAACCCTAGGAATCCCTGACGGGTACAAAATAGTCAGACTGGACCGGCCTATAAAAACCGGTGGTGGGATAGCCATTGTGCACAAACAAGAAATTAGCATTACGATATTAGATGAGTTGAGTACCCCTGAAATAGAATTAATAATTTTTAAAATAGTATGGTCTCCCAAAGAAAGTCAAAAAGGTGCCCTAATATACCGTCCTCCGGGGCCTTGCACAAATTTCTCCAATAAGCTGATTGAGCTACTGGCCCCCCACATAAATACTGCAAGTAATTTTATACTAGTAGGGGACTTTAATGTTCACAGCGAAAAGATGGATTGTAATGAGGCACAGACCTTACTGACAGACCTATCATTATTAGGACTTATAAAACGAAACTCTGGGCCCACCCATCAGGCTGGACATACTCTTGACCTGATTTTATCTACCTTTCCGTCAGTTTCATGTCTACCTGGAGTTCAGGTTAGCTGGACTGATCATTTTATAATGGAATTCTACACCCCATGGTCTAACTCTACTCCTGCAAGCACTATCTCCCTACCTAGTGTACGCAGACAATGGCACAAAGTTACTGCTGACTCCTTCAAGGGAAAATTCAAGCCTTTTGCCATCCTCCCTACTGATAATGTTGAAATAGCACTTGGAAAATTTGAAAGTGCAACTAGGGATGCGATAGAGAAAATTGCTCCCATGAAGCATTTTAAACCCAGACCTGCAAAAAAACAGGAAGTCTGGTTCTCGGACAATTTAAGGACATTAAAGTTAACCGCCAGGAAGCTTGAGAAGAAATGGAGAACTTCTCATTTGGCAGAGGATAAGACCAAATATTGGGATGCACTATCCACCTACCATAAAGCTATCCGGGTAGCACGGAAAACCCATATTACGGCACAAATTACAGCTGCAGGGAACTCACCTAGAGTCCTCTATCAAATTCTTCAAACATTTGTTAAACCTACAGCATGTGAAACATCTGAGGTAGCGTCACAGCAGTTGTGCAATGAAATATCTCAATTTTTTACAGAAAAAATAGATAAAATCTATGAAAAAATAATTTGCACCAACAAGACTATCACTACTGATACAGCGCCTCTCCAAATAGATGCCGACCTGAAGCAGAATACTCATTCTCTGGATACCTTTCCTCCCATTTCGTCTGATAACATCCTCTCTTTGATCTCACAGATCAAAAGTGGTAGCCCAGACGATACCATTCCAGCGAGGATAATGCCTGCTCTAGCTGACCAACTCCGCCCCATGATTGGAGACTTGGTAAACCTTTCGCTAAGCACAGGCAATGTCCCTAGAGAATGGAAACGAGCCATTGTTAGACCAATCAGGAAAAACACTGCGACTCCGTGGACTGAATTGGCCAATCTGAGGCCCATCTCCCTACTACCTTTCCTAGGGAAACTGACTGAGAAGCATGTCAACCACCATCTCTCCAGCTACATCGAACTTGCTGGAGCTCTGGACTACTCTCAGTCAGGTTTCAGACCGAAACATAGCACTGAATCCACCCTTCTGTCAGTCACTGATGACTTGCACATGTACCAGGACAAGGGCATTTCAGTAATCTTGGTTCTTTTAGATCTGTCTGCAGCGTTCGACACCGTGTCACATTCCATCTTGACTGAGCGGTTGTCGAACGCTGGCATTAAGAACAAAGCCCTTGCCTGGCTAAGGAGTTTTCTATCCGATCGCACCCAGACTGTCACCATGGGTGCATATCGTTCAGCGGAGATGGAGATATCAAAAGGGGTGCCCCAGGGTTCGTGTTTAAGCCCGACCCTCTTCAACATTTATGTGGCACCCCTGGCAAGAGTGATGCGTAGGTACGGGTTTATCCCAGTATCCTACGCTGATGACACCCAGCTCCTCTTCCCCTTCAAAACCCTCTCCGCTGAAGTAAGAAACTCCTTTTCACTAGGCATGAAAGCAGTGGCGCACTGGATGTCCTCAAACTGCCTTCAGTGCAACGTCAGCAAGACGGAAGTCATGCTGTTCGGAGAAGCCAGGATGCTATGGGCCCCGGATTGGTGGCCACAGGACTTGGGAGCAGCCCCAGAACACAAGCAGATAGTGAAAAACCTGGGGGTCCGTCTGGACCAAGAACTATCATTAAAACAGCACTCCAATTTCATCTCGGGTTCTTGTTTCCATACCATCAGCCTGCTACGTAAAGTCTTTCCTTTACTGCCAGATTCCTTTAGGAGGACGCTAGTACAGGCACTCGTGCTAAGTCGGATCGATTACTGTAATGGCCTGCTGCTTTCTGCCAATGAAGGCGTGTTGGCTAAGCTTCAGGTCATTCAAAACACAGCGGCCCGCCTGGTTCTGAATGCTCCGCCAAGAACTCCATCTAAACCCCTTCTTGAGCAACTACACTGGCTCTCGATCCGGCAAAGAACAAAATTTAAGATAGCCTGCCTGATACACAAATGTCTCCATGGACAAGGGCCTGCATATCTGGAAAACAAATTTATTCCCTACATTCCATCACGGACACTAAGATCAAGCAACAATCTGCTCCTAGTGGTGCCCCGCGCTAAGAAAGCAAGGCATGGGAATAAAGCGTTGTCAATTGCAGGACCTACATTATGGAACAAACTCCCTCTGTCCCTAAGACAGTGTACTGAGCACTTAAAATTCAGAAGGCAACTGAAAACTGTCCTATTTAAAAATGAAATCTAGCATCTGCTCCAATCTACATCTTCTGTTTAGTTGGCACCATAAGCGCAGAGATACTCCATCTGGAGTTGATTCGAGCGCTATAAAAACCAGCAAATAAATAAATAAATAAATAAATAAATAAATTGCTCTAATCCATATTCCAAAAATATATTGAAGTGGCTACGTTATATAGATGACGTGTTCATGGTTTGGGCAGGATCGGCCGATCAGCTCCTTAAGTTTCATGAATGGCTTAATTCCAGGAACACTCATCTACAGTTCACTTTGGAACAAAATACAGCTGAAATGCCTTTTTTAGACATTACGATCAAAGTGGACCCAAACAATCTGCTTTACACGAGCCTATTCACCAAAAAAACAGCCAGAAACACTCTGCTACGATACACTAGTCACCATCCCCAGGCCCTGAAAGATGGATTACCGTTTGGACAGTTTCTCCGTCTACGACGGAACTGTACATATAAGGACGACTATTTTTGTGAAGCTCGCAAACTGAAAGAAAAACTCCGACTAAGAGGTTATCCATCCAGGCTACTAAGAAAATCTATGAAAAGGGCATGGTATAATGATCGCCAGACATTATTAACTGTGAACAAACGACAAAAGAAAGTCAACATAGTATGTGTCTCAACGTTTGGTACGCATTCTAATGCGATCAAGAAAATTGTTTCCAAACAATGGAGTCTACTTCGCTCCCTACCAGAATTTGCACAGAAACCACTTTTCACGTTTAAACGTGGAACCAACCTACAGGACAGACTTATCCATGCATACGATAATACCACTCGAGACAACACCGTAGACAATATGAGACAACTTGTCCCTTTAACTGGCCATCACAAATGCAATAATTGTGCGGCCTGTGCAACTACAACAACTATGAAAACATGTACGATTAATGGCATCAAATTTATTGCAAAAAACTTTTCCAATTGCAATACCACCAATGTGGTGTATTGCATTCAATGCCCCTGTTCACTCCATTATCTGGGCAAAACGATACAGCCTATTAAAAAACGTATCCTACAACATCAGTCACGGATTCGTTGCAAGAAGGAGAATGCCCCACTAGTCGAACATTATCTGCGAATGGGGCATAAAGAAACCGACATGATTTGGTGGGTGTTGGAAGTCATTCGACCTAATGCACGCCAGAATAATGTTGACAGAATCCTCTCACTAAGAGAGGGTAAATTAATCTGTCTAACCGACACGGTTAGAAGGGGTCTGAACTCTGCCACAGAATGGCATGCTCTTGCGTGCCTATCTTAGACAATATTCTCAGTTTTAAATATGATGTCTCTGGATATGTCACGTTGTGTATGCATTGATAAACTTGCACTTCAACTCTGAAAAAAATGCCTAGACTTTTTTGACTTGCTGTCCTCAAGTATGTGGTTTTTTTGAATATTGTAAAATGTTGATGTTTCACCAACCTACTTGCTTGATTTGCTTCTGTTTTAATTCTGTAGTATATATATGAATAAGTGTACTCTGCAGAATATTTCTTAATACTAAATCAACTTCCACCATGGATTATGGCTACCCGCTTTAATTTGGGAAATATTTTGCATCTTATATGGTTTACATAAAAAAGCGCCCCGCTCTGAGTTTTCTATCCAAATTCACCTATAATATTGATTATGGCTGAATACTTGATTTTTTTCCAAGTTCAGTCGCTACGCTGTTTAAAAACCCATTCCAAGATGGCGCTCATAACTCTAGGTACCAACAGACATGCGCGTAGTCCTATCTCGCGCTTCAAACCATGCCTCAAATAGGGAGGCTAGCTGCCCGCGTTTTACTCGGCTTTTCCCCGTGTTTCCAGTCAAATTAACTTTGACCCGGCTCCGTATCTCAGGTAAGCAATATGCGCTAGTTAGGGCTTTCGTTACAGCGCTTTTTCAGGTCTGACTATAGACCATGACACTGACCTTTTGTCATATATTGGCTTTACAGCAATCATAGAAACGAAGTTGTCAAGCGCCCAGTGGCCACAATTTGGATAACTGCATCAGCTCATAAGGTAGCTATGCCCTATGGTGTGTTCACTCTGGCATTGTTTAAAGTCTTATGTTTGGCTAAGCAGGCTCCACTATTTCTTTTGTAGATTCCATGTCCATGGATACAGATATTGTATGTTAAAAGGATCTTTGGTCCCCAAGTTCCATATCACAGAGGTGGGTTGAATCGAGGTCGTAATTCATTTGTAAAAGTTCTAGAGACACATTAAACTCATAGTCTCTCTTTTATATGTATTTAGATTTTTAAGCGTCCTTCATTTTGAGCCATTTGCCATCCAGAATCGATCGACCAGTGTATTCTTGGCGCTTTCACCTGTGGGACGATTGTGTTCTTTTCATAGGTACTTTTTCATACTTAGTGCTATTTTCTACATCTTTTTGCCACGATATGTGTACTAAGCACGTGGTTCTTTATGCAGGCACTCGCCCGGTTTCCAACGCTAAAACTTCGCCTTGAGACCAACATTGTGGTATCTCATTCCATTTGGGTATGTTTGTGAAACATCTACATTATCCGATAAACATTGCATGTAACGGTCTTGCCCTAGCCTTTACAATCTTATCTTTCCAGGCTTTCTGAAGTTAGATGATGACATATTTGAGATGTAAAATTGAAATTTGATTCCTGGACATGTCACCAGAAGACTTGGTTATTTTTGTTACTTTAGCCAACCATGTAATTTGCATTTTTTCTGTTATGATTTATTGCCTTAAAGTAAAGATAGGCTTTAAAAAGATCTGCATAACCAGTTCTACAAATTTGAAAATATGAGCTCGTTAAGAGGTAGGAACTTTGCTCAATGTATATGCCTCTCAGAAAATGCCACAATGCAGATATACATTGATTATTGTTTCTGTATCATGTACCTAGTGTCTGTCCATTTCAAGTTAGTCATTTATTTCTGTAGTTAAATTTGTCATATTGTAAGTGATGTCCAGTTTTCATAAGTCACGTATTGCTGTAGTTAGGTCTGTCACATGGGTGTATGGAGTAATGGTTTTTAAATAGAATAGATTTGTAATTGTTAACATTTATGTTACAGATTACAGCACAGCTCACAGCAGTGTTTTAATGACAACAGTCCTGAGGATGGTCTCGATAATTTTGTTGTAGAGAGACCGAAACGTCGACCTTCATCTTATCTCTACAGTGTTTGATTCACTTTGTTTTCCGAGATAGATGTTTTTTCTAGGTTTTGCTGTATTATTGATCATTTGCTATCAGGCTATTCATACCAGCATCTCCTTACCTGCTTCTTTGATTTATTGCTGACTCAATGAACTTTTTGATAAAATTCTTTTTTGATACACCTTTGTGTTTTGTTGTTTATATGTTTACATGTTTTTATGTGTTTTATAAATTGATTTTGTGTATTTAACTATATGATTCATACATTAGGTTAATTAACTTTATCCTAAAAGTATATTGAACAACTGATTTCTTTCCTGAATTATATCCCTTGAAGGCCTCTCTACCCTTTCATTTAACTACCCAAGCCCTCAAGGGTTTAACTGGGTTGCTCACTCTCTTTGAATCTGCATTAGCACTAGGCACCTAATTTTATCGCCAACCCTAGTGAAAACAAAGGGGTGCGCTGTATTGCTATAAATTCAGCGCAACCCTGCGTTTTGGACATGTCGGAGCGCAGCACAGCCACATTTCTTTGTACATCAGGTATCTAATGTCCGTACCTGTTTAATATGATAGGTTTTTAGATATAAATGTGAGTGAATCTCAAGTTGCAGAATCTACTGGTCGCCTTTCACAAAGAAAAATAGATTCAAGTGAATGACGAAATTCAGGTGTTTTAAGATGGTATAACCCAAAATATAATGCCCCAAAGCAGTAAAGTCTTCGTCCTCCTCCTCTTCTCTCTCGCCCCCAAGCTGTGCATCTCTGATTGGTCTGATCATTTGTTCAATGTAGACGCATCTTCTCAACAGATTCAGGACACATCATGAACACGGGTGACTGCCGCTGCTGCTGATGCACAATCACATCCCCTGACCGGGCACGTTTTGCATCCTTAGCCTTCATGTCACTTAAGCTTTGCTTCTAACCCATTCCATGTTATTAATTAGGCAAGGATGGCGCTCACATTTATTACTTCAAAAAGGAAAACAACGTATTTAAGGAAATTATATATAAAATGCAGTTTTTGCAGATTTCTCCACTTTCTTAAACTTTTTAAAGGAAATTGTGTTAATCTTCAGCAAGAATAGTACATATTGTTTACTTTTTTTAATTCTCTTTTTTAAGAATCGATATCGAAACCAGAAGTTATGTTACAACAGAAATGAGATTAAATGCCAGTTTGAAAGCTTCCTATTTATAAAGATTTTTGGAATCACTCTTTTTCTAAGAGCAGCTTTTTGCCTGAGTACACAGGGACAATTAGGTGCAACAGATGCGACATAAATCTCAGATGGAAAAATGTTTACTAGTTGAAAACAGTTTCAGTGTGCAAAAAAATATAAAACATAAAATAGTTAATTTTGGAAACCATATATTCCTTGGAAGGATGCATTTATGCACCTGTTTCGACATTGTTTTTGGATTACATTTAAAGCAAACATTCCCTTATCTACATGTGTAATGTGGAACAATGTTCACAGTAGGGCATGGTTTTCCTAGTGCTTTTTAGAACAAGCATTGTCAAAGCCAATAGGTCTCGCCTTTCTGGCTCTATTGGCTTTGAGAATGCTGTTTAGGTACGGGTGGAGTTGACACGGGGAGAGAGCAACACGACACAAGGAGCATATGAGAGAGAAAGCAACACGACGTGCAGGGGGAAGCACGCTAGGGAGAGAACATCAAGACACAGGGAGCCGGGGAGCATATGAGGGAGAAAGCAACACAAAGTGCAGGGGGAAGCACGCTAGGGAGAGAACATCATCACACGGGGAGCCGGGGAGCATATGAGGCAGAAAGCAACACAAAGTGCAGGGGGAAGCACACTAGGGAGAGAACATCATGACAGAGGGAGCCGGGGAGCATATGAGGGAGAAAGCAACACAAAGTGCAGGGGGAAGCTCGCTAGGGAGAGAACATCAAGACACAAGGAGCCGGGGAGCATATGAGGCAGAAAGCAACACAAAGTGCAGGGGGAAGCACGCTAGGGAGAGAACATCATGACACGGGGAGCCGGGGAGCATATGAGGCAGAAAGCAACACAAAGTGCAGGGGGAAGCACACTAGGGAGAGAACATCATGACAGAGGGAGCCGGGGAGCATATGAGGGAGAAAGCAACACAAAGTGCAGGGGGAAGCACGCTAGGGAGAGAACATCAAGACACAGGGAGCCCGGTAGCATATAAGGGAGAAAGCAACACAAAGTGCAGGGGGAAGCACGCTAGGGAGAGAACATCAAGACACAGGGAGCCGGGGAGCATATGAGGGAGAAAGCAACACGACGTGCAGGGGGAAGCACGCTAGGGAGAGAACATCAAGACACAGGGAGCCGGGGAGCATATGAGGGAGAAAGCAACACGACGTGCAGGGGAAGCACGCTAGGGAGAGAACATCAAGACACAAGGAGCCGGGGAGCATATGAGGCAGAAAGCAACACAAAGTGCAGGGGGAAGCACGCTAGGGAGAGAACATCATGACACGGGGAGCCGGGGAGCATATGAGGCAGAAAGCAACACAAAGTGCAGGGGGAAGCACACTAGGGAGAGAACATCATGACAGAGGGAGCCGGGGAGCATATGAGGGAGAAAGCAACACAAAGTGCAGGGGGAAGCACGCTAGGGAGAGAACATCAAGACACAGGGAGCCCGGTAGCATATAAGGGAGAAAGCAACACAAAGTGCAGGGGGAAGCACGCTAGGGAGAGAACATCAAGACACAAGGAGCCGGGGAGCATATGAGGGAGAAAGCAACACGACGTGCAGGGGGAAGCACGCTAGGGAGAGAACATCAAGACACAGGGAGCCGGGGAGCATATGAGGGAGAAAGCAACACGACGTGCAGGGGGAAGCACGCTAGGGAGAGAACATCAAGACACAGGGAGCCGGGGAGCATATGAGGGAGAAAGCAACACGACGTGCAGGGGAAGCACGCTAGGGAGAGAACATCAAGGCACAGGGAGCCGGGGAGCATATGAGGGAGAAAGCAACACAAAGTGCAGGGGGAAGCACGCTAGGGAGAGAACATCAAGACACAGGGAGCCCGGTAGAATATGAGGCAGAAAGCAACACAAAGTGCAGGGGGAAGCACACTAGGGAGAGAACATCATGACAGAGGGAGCTGGGGAGCATATGAGGGAGAAAGCAACACAAAGTGCAGGGGGAAGCACGCTAGTGAAAGAGCAACACAGAGCGCAGGGGTGTTTTCTGGAGTGGAGGGAGATGACTACGAGGAAGAGAGCAACAATGAGCATGGAGGTTGAGGGGGCTCACAGGGGGAAGTACATGAAAAAGAGAAACACAGATTGTGGGGGTACTGGATCATCCAAGGGAGAGAGCAAAACAGAGTGCGGGGTGGGTGGGTTTGCAGACATGAGGATGAGAGCAACATGGAGCGTGGGGATTAAGGGTGTTTTGCACATGGGGGAAGCACACAAGGAGAGAGCAACACAGACCAGGAATGGGAAAGCACACGAAGGTGAGATCGAGGGTGAGAGCAACATAGAGGGGGATATTCACAAGGACTAATCTCCGATTTATCTCCACCTTAATGCATCAAAAGTGGAGATAGATTTAACACCCCATTCCCAAACTGGTGCAAACTGTAGACAACGCCAGTATTCCCGCGATAACTGCCCCAAAATGTATCTTCACGCTGGACACCACCAACTAACCCTAATGAGATGCAGAGTAGGCGTTCCCGTGCAAAAACACACGAAAAAACCACAACACCACTTTCACAACAAATTGCCAGATCTGCAAAGTGAATCAAAAACAGGCGATAAGCTGCGGGATTTATCATCTGCCTTTTGCCGGTGCTAAGCAGGACGACTACCCACAGCATTAAGGGGAGCCCAGCCAAGAGCCACGCCTGAAAACCCACAGATGCCATGGAGACAATGATCAGGCAGCGCCGATGGTCATGAGGGCCACAACAGCCACCCCCACCACCCCCAGCACCCCCACCCGCCCCAGACATACACATACTGTGCACAACACAAGAACAACAAAAAGCGTATGATGACACACAGTGCCAATAAAAACACACATGCGTGGCCAGATGAACGAGAAACAGTCACACAGCACTGAAGTAACAACCCAAAAACGTTATTGAAATACAACACAAAACACCAATGGGGAATACTCCTGTCCTGTCATGGACAATCTCGACACCACAGCCTGGAAAATAAAGCACAAAATCAGAACGTGTCTCATGCGCACATCAAAGGAGCGAGACACAGAGAAACAAAGAAGGATAGAAAGCCAGAGAGAGAAAGAGAGGGAAGGAAAGGAAGAGAGAGAGAGAGAGAGAAGGGGGAGAGAAAGTGAGAGAGAGAAGGAAAGGAAGGGAGAGAGAGAGGGAAGGGAGAGAGAGTGAGAGAGAGAGAAGGAAAGGAAGGGAGAGAGAGAGAGAAGGGAAGAGAGAAAGTGAGAGAGAGAAGGAAAGGAAGGGAGAGAGAGAGGGAAGGGAGAGAGTGTGAGAGAGAGAAAGAAGAAAATGAAGGGAGAGAGAGGAAAGGTAGAGAGAGTGAGAGAGAGAGAGAAGGAAAGGAAGGGAGAGAGAGAGAGAGAGAGAAGGGAGAGAGAGTGAGAGAGAGAGAAGGAAAGGAAGGGAGAGAGAGAGAGGGAAGGGAGAGAGAGTGAGAGAGAGAGAAGGAAAGGAAGGGAGAGAGAGAGAGGGAAGGGAGAGAGAGTGAGAGAGAGAGAAGGAAAGGAAGGGAGAGAGAGAGGAAAGGGAGAGAGAGTGAGAGAGAGAGAGAGAGAGAGAGAGAAGGGAGAGAGAGAGAGGAAAGGGAGAGAGAGTGAGAGAGAGAGAGAGAGAGAGAAGGAAAGGAAGAGAGAGAAAGAGAAGGGGAGAGAGAAAGTGAGAGAGAGAAGGAAAGGAAGGCAGAGAGAGAGAGGGAAGGGAGAGAGAGTGTGTGAGAGAGAGAGAGAGAGAAGAAAATGAAGGGAGAGAGAGAGAGAGAAGGGAGAGAGAGTGAGAGAGAGAGAAGGAAAGGAAGGGAGAGAGAGTGAGAGAGAGAGAAGGAAAGGAAGGGAGAGAGAGAGAGGGAAGGGAGAGAGAGTGAGATAGAGAGAAGGAAAGGAAGGTAGAGAGAGAGAGGGAAGGGAGAGAGAGTGGGAGAGAGAAGGAAAGGAAGGGAGAGAGAGAGAGGAAAGGGAGAGAGAGTGAGAGAGAGAGAGAGAGAGAGAGAGAGAGAAGGAAATGAAGGGAGATAGAGAGAGAGAGGGAAGGGAGAGAGAGTGAGAGAGAGAGAAGAAAAGGAAGAGAGAGAGAGAGAGACGCTGCTGCCCCTGTGCACACAGGCCCCACTGTTCGCCTGCTGCCTCCAGTGTGTCTACCAGTGGGCACACCACTTGCACGTGCAAGCTCCAGGCCCTGGTCCCGCCACCATGGCATTGTCCACATCATGCGGACCCGCCCCGCAGCCAAGCAGGTCCCACACATGATGCTGAGTCCTGAGTCATCAATGGCGGAGACCACATCAGTGCACACGTCATCATCGCAGGCTGCACACCCACTCAGCTATGTTGGTGCCATTAACCCTGTGCAACGCAAGTTAGCACCACGTTGTGATAGGCCAGTGACGGGCGCAAGGCTTTGGGTGCCACTAACCCTGTACAACGCCAGTCAGCGCCACATGGTGGTAGGCCTGTGACAGCCGCAAGGCTTCGGGTGCCACTGACCCTGTGAGGAACAACTCATGGGCCCTTTATGATTGAGAACCGCGGAGCGGCCATCATCCAATCACCATGAGCGGAGGGGAATGTGACATTGTCAACCCCTTATATTTGCGGGGTCACATGGCCTGTGACGCCTGTGCCGGATGGGTGTGGTGTGTGTGCAATCCTGCCCTCAGGGAGTGGCCGTGACATGCTGACAACTAGACCAGTGACCTGCATACCACCAGCGGGTATGCCTGCGACAGGTAGCTATGTGGGCCCCCCCTTGGAGCATAACCAGAGTCGTCTGGCCTGGCGTAAGGGCGTGGTTCAGTCCATGTCCGGACAAGGAAGTGACTAATGCTTGTGTCGCTGTTGTAGCGTCCACGGCACCCGGAACACAATAGGCAATGTAGTACACTGGGACTGGCATCCCACTAGATGCACATCATTGACGTAAGGGGAATCGCTTCCCTTACATTCATCCACACATTCATACATGAATGATGAAAGACATCACACAGCAGTCCATTACTGGATGTTTATTGTACATCCAGTGGAATTTTGCAGCTGGAGCGGTACGGGGACATGCTAAGCACACTTCACAATATGGGCCCGTGGAGGGCCAGCCAGAGTCCATCCGGGGATGACAAGTACTGCGGAAGAGGAAAGGAAAAATCTGCATTCTGGTTGCCATGTCATTGGTCATCAAACAGGATATGGGAGGCTATGTCGCAAACAGTCAACTCTAAATGGGAGCTCAGGGGGAAAATTGGACTGGGTCGCCCTCCACTCAAACATAAACCAACAACAAAAGACCCTTCGTTTCTCGCACATTTTTTCTAAGCAGAAATCGGTCCAACACTGATGGTGTGGATGCCTGGTACTGATTAGAGGTGTCAGACAGCATTGACTTGGTGTTCTGTGTATCTGTCAAGAAAGATTGGCCTTTTTAGCTTGAATTTAGAAACCTATGGGCGAGGTGCAGTGAATTGTCCCCTCAAGAGTATACATAAAAGATGTAGGGGATTATAATAGTTATCAGTACGCACAGACTGTTCTATTATTCTAGTAACTGACACAAGTTTACGTCCTGTGGACAGGGTCTTTTGTTGTTGGTTTATGACGCAAACAGGCCAGGTGGCGGAAATTAATGCTAGTGCCTCCTTCTGAACTCAAACCCATCCACGTCCTCGGATGTCTGCTCAGCCCCACCTGTGGGTGTTGCAGTACCAGCTGCGGCACTGTGTGCCACTGACACATCAGGGGCTGCAGGAGGATTATCGGCCGCACTGTGTGGTAGTGACACATCAGGTGCCGGTGTGGATACGCCTGCTGCACTGTGAGTCACTGACACACCAGGGGGCAGAGATGTGGATGGTGTGGGGGCAGCAGCATTCATCAGCTCAACGCCTTGCGGCAGCAATGCCATGATGAGGATTTGCAGGGCATGGTAGATCCTAGCTACATTTCGCTGATGGGCAGCAGTGGCTGCCATCCTTTCCACCTCTATCCACACCATGTCCTCCATGAGCCTCCGCATGTGTGCCAGTTCACGGCTGGGATCTCTGCAGCCACTCTGAGTGGACAGGTGTTCTTCTCTCCGTGTCATGACTCCAGCGATGTCAGCCAGGGCTCGTTGGAGACCATGGAGCGGGCTGTGGGTGTCCCTTAGGGACTGGAGCTGGTCCCTGATGGGACCTAGGCACCCATGGATGGCGTCCAGTTTGGTAGCCATGAGGCTGAACTCCACCCGCACCTTCTCAGCCGTCTCCCTCTGGCTCTCCAGCACACGGCGTTGGAAGGCCATGTGTTTTTCCTGGTGGTCTTGGGAGACTGCCGGGGCTCTGGGTGCCTCCTGCTGGGTGGTTTGGGTAGTGGGTAGGGTCTCCTCGATGCAGCTGGGCTGCCCTGATCCTGGAGGTGAGTTGCAGATGATGTCAATGATGTCTTGGAGGGCTTGGGTTGTTGATGCTGGGTGTGTCCTCCTCGTCATTAGTGAAGAGTGGCTGGCACTGCTCTGCAGGAGTAGTTGACGGTGCCCCTGCAATGTGAAGGGGAGATGTGTTACAATATCAACTCTCTGGACTTACTGATCCCGAATAAAAGGAGGCTTGTCAGGGAGAGAAGAATTGGCTCTGCCCCCTGGTATACCCCCGAACTTAGGTGCATCAGAACCTCTTGTAAAAGGCTTGAACGTGCTTGGAGGAGAGAGCAGACGGAAGAAAGCCGGGCCAATTACAAAAGGGAGTTGAGGAAATATAAAAGCGCACTGAAGGACGCTAAAAAGATTTTCTTTAGCGACAGGATTGAGAGAGCAAGTAATTCTTCTGGAGAATCGTTTAAAATCTTCAAGGAACTTCTGAAAGCCCCGGTTCCTCCAGTGCTGCATGATAATCCCAAAGAAAAATGTGAGGAACTGGCCAGCTTCTTCCATTCAAAAATAGAGAAAATCTTATCCTCCTTACCCACTATTCCTCAAAGCCATGAACCGGCCACTAGCCTCACAAGTCGCTCGATTGAGCTAGCATCTTTGGGCCCCTTCTCGGAGGAGGAGGTGATAAAAGTCCTGTTGGAAATGAAGAGTGGCTCCCCGAGTGACCCAGTTCCCATAAAACATCTTAAGCTCGTGGCTAACACCTTGTCAACTCCTCTGACTGATCTCTTGAATCTTTCACTCGCTCAGGGCACAGTGCCCCAGAGATTGAAAAAGGCTGTGGTGAAAGCCCTATTGAAAAAACCAGGACTGGACTCATCCAATTTGACCAACTTCAGGCCAATTTCACTTCTGCCTGGATTTTCTAAAATTGCAGAGAAGTTGGTCAACCGTCAGCTCTCTCACCATCTTGAGTCTAACCACCTGCTAGGAGATTCCCAGAATGGTTTCCGCCCCGGCCATGGAACAGACACTGCCTTGCTGGCAGTAGTGGAGGAGGCAAGGAGCACTCTAGATACAGGAGGGTCAGTGGCAGTGATCCTCCTGGACTTGAGTGCTGCCTTTGACACCGTGAGTCATCAGGTGCTCCTCCAACGTCTGTCAGAGGTAGGTGTCTCAGGGACGGCCCTGAAATGGTTGGGATCTTTTCTCTCTGACCGTTTCTACCAAGTCTGGGAAGGGTCAGAGCAATCTGCCCTAATCCCTCTTCAATGTGGAGTCCCGCAGGGCTCATCGCTGAGCCCTACCCTATTTAATATATATATGACTCCACTTGAAAGAGTGGTCGCCCCTTCAGGGGTGAAGATCATCAGTTACGCTGATGATACTCAGCTGGTGGTGGGCCTCACTCAGCTGGCGGAACAACCTGAGGTGTTACACGACTGCCTTGCCAATGTTTATCGTTGGATGTCTATCTCTGCCTTAAAGCTCAATGGAGGTAAAACCGAGCTGATGCTCCTGGGCAATTCCAGCCCCTCCATTATTGCGAGCTGCTGGCCCCGGTCTCTTGGTGACCCACCATCCCCCAAGAAGGAGATCAAGTCCTTGGGAGTATGGTTGGAAGAAGACCTGTCCTTCAGGACCCATGCCAGGAAGACCGCAGGGGTTTGCTTTGGTTTACTGAGATCAGCCCGAAAGGTGCTACCTCTGCTTCCTGATCCAGCAAGGAAGCTGTTGATACGTGGCCTGATTCTATCGAGGCTCGATTATGGGAATGCGCTGTTTTTCGGTGCTCCCGAAGCGACCTTCAAAACCCTCCAACAGGTGCAAAACGCAGATGCGAGAGTCCTTATGGATGTTCCCAGAAGGCAGTCTGCTGCTCCGGCCCTCAAAACGCTTCACTGGCTCCCCGTGAAGGAGCGGGTGAAATTTAAAGCGCTATGTACAGCCCACAAAATTTTACATGGCAAAGGCCCCCCCATCCTTGCTAACATGGCCCGTCCTTACAAACCCCCACGTCTGCTGCGCTCGGACCAAAAACACCGTTTGCAGTTAGCGAGAGTAAGAAGAGCTCGTTCTGGGGGCAGGCGTTTCTCTGTGCAAGTGGCCTCTCTTTGGAACTCTCTGCCCCTCAAGATTCGCTCAGAGCCCAAGATCCTACCATTCAGGAAACTTCTTAAGACCCACTTGTTTCCATAGTAGTGATTAGCTGAGTCTCTCCTTCTGGTCTGTTGCGCGGGGATGCCCCCGGGTAAGCTGAGAGCATTATAAATTTCACATTATTATTATTATTATTATTATTATTATTATTCATTATCAATGTGTCCACATGTATGTAGCCACATGGTACATGTTGATATTCAGACAGCATGGCATTGTACATTGTCACAGTCTGTAGATCAGGGTCATGACCCGGAGTCATTGTGGGTGTGCACTGTGCTCTGCTTGATTGTGCATGTGTACCATTGTGGCCATTTCCACCCCTGTACCTGGTGGTCACTCACTCTGTTGCAGTTGTGTTGTGTCCTGTCGGGCAGTGTCCGGTCCCCTGACTCCGGTCACAGTCTCTACACTGATGACTGTCGACACCAGCTCCTCCATGTCATACAGCAGGAGCTGTGGCGCTGGGCTCCCTTCTCCAGTCTGCATTGCAGCCTTCTGGTTAGCTGCGAGTTTATCCTTGGTCTTGCACTTGATGTCAATCCATCGCCTCTTGGCCTCATCCATTGACCTCTTGTGCTCTCCGATGGCATTCATCTTGTCCATGACGTCCCGTCATATTCCATTTGTGGTGCCCAATGACACGGTGGTGACGAACAGTTGTTGATGGTGTTCCATCACCTCCGTGACTAGGATCCTGTCTTCCTGCGGACTGAACTTTGTCTTCCTCTTCTTCTTGTCCTTGCCCTTCCCTGTCTCCGAGGTCCCATGCTGGTTGTCCGGGATGCTTGTGGGGTTGAGCTCGGCCTCTGCGCCTGCTCCAGCTGCCTCCTTGGTGCTTGGATGTTGGTCAGTTTGTGTTTGAGTGTTTTTTCTACTTTTATAGCGATTTTTCCCGCCTGCCATGTGCGTAATGCAGGCCTGGCGCTGCTTATCTCTGATTTCCTCATCACCCTTTGGCCCATCACAGGTTTGTGTTTTTATCTCCGTCGAGGTGGTTGTATCGCGGGCATTGGCCGCGCTTTCGGCAGACTATCGCCTGATACCGCCTTGCTGTGAATTTCACGTTGACACTGGGTTATTTTCCTGTGATAGGCTGCGATATGTAAAGTTGCGTTGGCATTTTTTCGTGATGTTTAGCACACGTTCTTGTGAATATCCCCCAGACTGGGTGGGGTGGCTTTTGGAGGGATAATCAATGATGAAAAGAGCAACACAGAGCGTGGGCTGTGGTTGCAGGGGGAAAGTACTCCAGGAAGAGAGAAACACAGAGCACAGAGAGCAGAAGGGAATTTTGCAAGGGGATAGTCCCACGAAGAAGAGAGCAACACACAGTGGTGGGGGTTGTTTGCTGTGGTGACGCACACAAGGAAGTGAGCAACATGGAGCATGGGGGAAGCACAGGAGGGTGAAAAGAAAGAGCGCATGAGCATGGAGTATGGCAGGGGAAAAGCTGTTTTACAGTTCTATTACACATGTGAGAAAGCTGGAAAACACATGCACTCTCATGGAATGCTTAATCAAAATGAAAACAAGCATTGACATAACAAACTGGTTGTGCCTTTGAAAGGCAGTTGCAGATCTTTTGGCTTTGGCAATGCTTGTTGTGCACCATCATTGGCAATTAAAAAAATCACTGGTAAGGCCAATTGGTCTGGGTTAGTATAGATGAATATTTCCTTTGTTACTATGGCTGAAAGCTAGATGGCTATATAACATCGAATGAATATGATTCCGGAAATTCCGCAAGGCTTTCCATACTTTTGTGCCATATCTATGGACGAACTGGAAAGTAAGAATTTTCCAATATGCTTACTTTGATGGAAGTGCAGATCACGAATAAGTGCACTAAAATTGCATAGCCAAATCTTTTACATAAAAATAGATGGCAGATTATTAAAATCAGGTTATAGATGTAACCAGGAAGCAAAGCTTATTTCACCTACAAACGTATTTACAATTAAGATGATATCTGTTCCAACTCTGGATGAAGTCCCTGTTGTTTATTTGATGATGTGGTACTCTCTGACATGGAGGTGCCACCAGTTCTGAGGCCTACAAAATAACAACACAGAGACAGAGGTGGTGTACATGGTATATCGTTCCGGCGGGTCTCTCCTGACCACGCCTAGCCAAACCCCACATTTATTACCTGGACCTTTGTGGTCCCAGGGTCAAACTATATTGGCACATTCAAAGGGGGCGGTCATACAAAACCCCTATTCACCTTTGCTCATCAACCAGCCCTGCGCTCCAGTTACGTCACTGGAGCGACACTACATTCCCCCCCAAAATGAACAAATTGAAAAACCATAGCAATTAATATCAACAAAATGTAAATGTCTTGAAAAACAAAAGCCTGTAGTGACCTACAGAGATTACAGCATTCTTACACCAGGTTTTATTGACCAAACAAAATGGTTAATACATTTGCACACCTGTTATTACCTTAATGACTAGAGCTTCTGTTACCTGGGTATGAATACTTATCAATTGCACCAGGTGATCCATCAGCCTCCGGGCAGATGCTGGGCTCTCCCTCAGTGCACATCTGGTGCAAGTGGTACGGCTACTGTGCTGTTCAGGTGAGCTAGTTTCACAACTCAGCTTACTGCCTTGTATAGGGGAGGCCGGGTCAGGAATACCATACGCTGATGCTGGCGGAGGGGAACCAAGCTTCCTAACTCTGACACCGTGTCATGCTCATCTGAGGGTCACTGCCAGCCATGTCCCTGAAGACACAGCACTGGAGTGAACCATCTTGAATCCTGGCACATTCCGAGTGACTTCCTCTGACCCACAACAAGCAGTAAGTTTGGTACCATGCACATGGATAATGGTCCAAGGGAACCGCTCAAAAGGTGCTTCCGGGGAATGGATTCTTGATGAGGACTAAGGGCTAGATGTAGGTAAAAAGTATTTACTGATTCGTAAATATCGAATTTTACCGATTCGGTATTTACGAATCGGTAAATGCTATGTAGCTAAAAAATTAGTAAAAATTACCGAATCGTTAAGATTCGGTAATTACTGAATCGGTATTTACCGATTCGGTAATTGCCATTCATTCCTATGGGCCTGGAGGCCCATAGGAATGAATGTTAATTACCGAATCGGTAAATACCGATTCGGTAAAAGGGGGAAAACATTGAAGGGTGGCAGGGTGTCACTTTGACACCCTCTTGCACCCCTCAATTTTTTATGGGTGCACAAGTTGCAGACATACATGCCCTAAGGGCATGTATGTCTGCAACATGGCACTGAAGCAATTTGCATTAAATTGCTTTTTTTTTCCGTTATTTAGCACCAACTTGTAGTTGGTGGTAATTAACGAATCCTAACATGGGATAAGCACTCATTTAAGTGCTCCCTACATTAGGAATTTGGTAAATTATCGAACCCTTAGTTTCGGCCCCCTACATAAGAAAAGCCTATTACCGGTCGGTAACAGCCGAAATTAGTTAATTTCGGCCATTACCGACCGGTAATAGGCCACCTACATCTGGCCCTTAGTCTCCAACCCGAAGGCCGGTTGCTTTTGCATGCAGGCGTTGGCTGGTTCTATCATTGGCTTTCTGTCTTTTCTCATGCACTCGGCAGTCATCGATAGATGCAGGGGTCCATTTATGGTGATGACACATAGTATCCACGATTACTCTACCCCAGTGGGCGGCTGGTGACATTTGAACCTGGTGAGGCGGAAAATGATTTCCGCACTGTAGTTCGCGAGCGCGGCGCGCTTGCCCGAACACCCCCACCCATCCCACCCCCACCCCCCCCCCCCTGAGAAAAATGTGAAAATCGAGTGGACAAATGGTGCATTTGCAAGCAATTTTGAGAAGGAAGGAAGGTTAATAAATAAATTGTGAAAGTGCAGATATGACAGTAATAAAGAGATGTCATACAACATAGGTAGCTACCTGCTTATTCAATATGACCCCACACTTGTATGTTGAGAAAATTCATATCAGTTCATTTGAACAGTGCTCATCACCATTGTTACAAATTCATAGCACACTCACAGTCTGGATCGTACTGGCTTAGGAGTGCCAAATCAGTTGCAGAATAATGTATACTTTTTAGCCACTTCGCCTACCCTCAAACACACAAAAGATGTAAATACCTGTAAATAAATTGCACTCATTCAGCAGTTAGGAAAGCAAAATTGAGGCACATTTTTTTGTAACTCTGAAACAATGCCTTTCAGTTTACATGCAGCACTTTGATGCCAGTCATGATTCACTGACCTATGTTCGAAGGATGGTAACCTATGAAGTTCAAGAAACAGAATGATCTCTGTGGCAAAAGCAGCAACCCACTGAGCTATCTACAAAAAAAATCTGTGATAGGCATGCTACACTTTGTGCTTCACATCATAAACATTAACACTCTAAGCTGCTTTAGCAGTAGTCAAAATTATGACTAGACTGATCACAGCTCTCTCCATGAAAGTGCATCAATCACCAGAGTATGCGTGCTGTTATTATTCCCTGAAAAAGGCAGTAAATAAAAACATATTCGCAGGCTGTTTTTATATGTGCCAGTTCATGGCTTTCCGAGTATATTTTTGTTTCAATAAATCACGATTTTCACTCGCGTTTTTAATGTTATTCACGAGCTCTCGGAACAGGGCGCTGTGCTGAGGGGGCGGGGGGGCTGAAGATTGGGGGCTTTGTTACCCCACTCCTTTGGACCCACTTATAGTACAATAGAAGAACCACCGAGAGACATTCTCTGAGGGGCACTTCATGCCCACGACTAGGGGGAACAGATTTTGATAAGCAACATCTATGAATGTCCAGACATAAAAATAGACTTACTTCTGTCCCGATTTTTGCGTTGCCTTGAAAAGCTGTGTATTCCCAGCTACGCGGCGGCGTACATAACATTACCTATGGCACGTCCTTCACCCTGAGCCCCCCTCTGTCTCCCCTCTGCTGCCGCGTGCACGCAGCTGGCGTCCTCCTGCGCCCCTGAAACAGATACATTACTTAAAGAGAGTATACCTTTCAACTCTCATTTGCAGGACGACCTGGCCTTTGTTCCCAAAACCATGTATTTTAACAATTACAGAGAACACCGGGACAGTCCTCTGAACACCGGGAATGTCGAGGCAAATCCGTGAAAACTGGTCACCCTACCACGACTCGCTTGCAAACTAACCAGGACACCTTCCTAACGAAATAAAGGCTGACTCAAATCTGAGCAGAAGGTGCATGGACCTACTGAGCTCTCATTCCTACAAGCAGCTCTCTACAATGGCGGAATTACACATCACACGCGGATGCATGCAGCACCAGATTCACAGACTCTTGTTGTGTTCTGTGATCAGGGAATGGTAGCCTTAGGGGTAGCAACTTGGGGCCTTCACTCCGGGGCATCTAGGTCTAACTAGGCCTGACACGTGGCCCTAGAAATAACTGAGACGGACACTGGGAATAACTTATTGGCTCTCCGTCCGCGCGTCTGACTGCGTACGTGCGTGCGGGGCCTCTCTTTATTATAGCAAGTCACATGACTCAACGTTGCACGCTCATGGCGTCATGGGCGTGCCAGATCCAGGAACATAACATTCCTCCTAAAGCAAGGAAAGAAAACAACAACAAACAACACTAACATTATCAAACAGTCTGTCATGATATTCTCCATTGGCACACTCTGTTCCGAATATTGTTCCAAACTTGTGGGGCATGATTACTAGACATCACACTCATGTGCTTTTATTTGAAACAGTCTTACGTGAAATAGTCGCGTAGCCAACCGGAAGGTGTGGGGTTTCTTCTCAGTCTGTGTTGCGACTCTCTCCGACTCGGAATGTCTTTCTCTGTGACTGGGGCCATCACTGGCGCCTCCCTGTCTGCCACCTCCGGATCTTGCATGTCCTCCGTGGCCCCAGAACTTTCAATCGGCTCATCACTCTCGGCTGCTCTAGTATTGCTTCTCTGTGTGACCTCGTGGCTGGGTGTTATTTCCTGGTGTGAAGGACTGGTTGCAATCTCAGTTCCATTGTCGGACGGTGGGGGACAGGACTCTGTAGGCTCAGGATGGAACCTTTTGAAATGGGATACATTTCTTGTTACTGTCTCCCGCCCCCGGACTGCTATGATGCGGGTGCCTTTTACGCCAATCACTCGCCATGGTCCTTTTTCATAATTCAGCCTGAACTTGCCACTGGTTACCCTGTTTCGAAGAAGCACTAGATCGCCTCTGTTGAATTGTATCATCACAGCCCTTCTCTTCTTACTGATTCGAGCAAAAGTGGCCTTTCCTTTCTGCGCAATTCTGTCTTCGTTTGCCCCCTCCGGTGACCACCTTGGATGGTGAGGGATGGAGTCAGTCACCACTCGCCCCATAAGGATATGTGCTGGCGCTACCCCGGTGGTTGAGTGTGGGGTCTGTCGGTAGCTTCGGAGGAACGTGAAGATGGCCATCTCCACTGACTGGCTTTTGTCATGGGCAATGCGAATGACCTTGTTCAGGGTTCTCATAAATCGCTCTGCCTCCCCGTTGGCCTGAGGCCATCGAGGAGTGATGCGTCGATGCTGGGTGCCGAGGGATGACAGATAAGTGGCCCGCTCTTGTCCTTGAAACGGGGGTCCATTGTCTGTGCAGAGTTCACGCATTGCCCCGTGAGTGGCAACAATTTTCTCTATTTTGGGGATGACGTTCTCGGCGTTTGTGCTGGTTATTATTTCCACTTCCGGGTATTTGGAATGGTCATCGATCATCACCAGTGTGTGTCTTCCATCCGGGAGGCTACCAAAGTCCATACTGACCCTTTCCCATGGCCGTTGGGGCCGGGGTTCCACTATGATCGGGGCTTCCCGAGGAGCATCTCCAGTGACTTGGCAAGCAGTGCATGACCTCACCACCTTCTCCACCATGTCGTCCATCAGGGGGAACCACACTTTTGTTCGCAGCCGGGCTTTGGTTTTGACCATTCCCTGGTGACCCACATGCGCCAGTTGCACCACCTGGTCAGTCAACGCCGCGGGTACTACTAGACGATGCCCTCTCAGCAGGCACCCAGTCTCGTCCTCGTTTAGCTCTTCCCGGACATGATGCAGGCTCTCCATGATCTTTTGGGCTTCCGGTGTGAGCACCTTCCAACTCTCCTTGGCTCGGTGCCAGTTCGCTGTTCGGAGAGCCTCTTTGGCCCTCTGGAGGCAGGCATCCTGCGCCATGGCATTCGCAATGTCGTCCACGGAGAAGGGCCGCGGGCATGACCGCGCGATCACCCATTTGGCGTATGCCTCCGTTTCTTCGGCCTCCTCCATTTCTTCCGGGGTGGCTGGCCTGGGATGGCGTGAGAGGTAGTCCGCCGGGTTCTTTGCCCCGGGCTGGTATTCAATGTTGCAGTTGTACTCCTGCAGTTGGAGCAGCCATTTCTCGATGCGAGGCGGCGGTTTTGTCGATGTCCCCGAGAACAGGGCCACTAATGGTTTATGGTCAGTTACCACCGTGAACGGCTTGCCATATACATATAGATGGAAATGCCTGCACCCCCAGTGGATGGCAATAGCTTCTTTTTCAATTTGGGAGTACCGCTGCTCCGTGTCTGTGAGAGATCTACTTGCAAAGGCAACCGGCACCCAGTCCATTTCGTCCCTTTGCTTTTGCATCAGGACAGCCCCGAGTCCTGCCGGCCCGGCATCTACCGCTATGAGGGTGGAGTTTCGGGGATCAAAGAACGCAAGTGTTGTGTTACTCGAGAGGGACGCCTTGATGTCTTGGAAGGCCTTCTCCTGTTCCGGTCCCCAGGTCCACGGCGTGGAGTCCTTTGTGAGTTCACGCAGGGGAAGTGTGAGGTTGGCAAGATCTCTGATGAACCTCCCCCAGTAATTAACCATGCCAAGGAAGCTCCGGACTTCGGTGACAGTGGTGGGGGGTGGTGCATCTTTGATGTCTTTTACTTTGTCGGGGTCTGGGTTGACTCCTTCTGCCGAGAAGACGTATCCAAAGAAACCTATTTTGGTTTGTAGGAATTCACACTTCTCTCTGTGGAGTGTAAGTCTCGCTTCTCTCAGCCTGCGAAACACTTGTGTTAGTCGGTGATTGTGTTCTGTAATGGTGCGGGCGTGTATCATTATGTCGTCGCTGACATTTATCACCCCAGGTATGCCAGTGATCAGTCAACAAAATATACAGAGCCTCAGTAAGAAACCTAAATTTCTTTTTAACATTGAATGAATCTAATCGTTTTTTAAGAGAGATGCCAAAGAGAGAAACTGTAAGGTATTATTCAAAACAAATGTATTAATATTTTCACATTTTTATAAAAAGGAATTTTTAGACACATTTTTTCAACTAAATTGTTCATTATATACTCAGCGAAAAATTGATCAGGTTTACAAACATACTTTCATGAAAGAAAAAACATTACATTTCTTTCATGAAAGTATGTTTGTAAACCTGATCAATTTTTCGCTGAGTATATAATGAACAATTTAGTTGAAAAAATGTGTCTAAAAAATTCCTTTTTATAAAAATGTGAACATATTAATAAATTTGTTTTGAATAATACCTTACAGTTTCTCTCTTTGGCATCTCTCTTAAAAAACGATTAGATTCATTCAATGTTAAAAAGAAATATAGGTCCTTACTGAGGCTCTGTATATTTTGCTTGACTTATCTCTCCCCCCTCGGGACCTGAAATTACCTGGGAGAACTCTTTTTTACTTTATTTATTTATGCCAGTGATCAGTTCCTGAATGGCATTCTGGAACACCTCCGCTGCACTGGAAACTCCAAAACTGAGCCGGGTGTACCTATGAATGCCAATATGAGTTGAGAAGGTGGTTATATTTCGCGACTCTTTATCTAGTACTAGCTGGTGGTATCCCAACCGCAGGTCTAGCTTCGAGAACCAGCAGGTCCCGGCCATTTCTCCGATGAGGTCATCAATGGTGGGAGTTATGTGACGCTCTTGCTTTATGGCCACATTGGGGAGGCGCATATCCACGCAGATCCTGACTGCCCCTGGCTGTTTCGGTTTTCTGGTGACCACGATGGGCGACACCCAGGGGGTGGGGCCTGAGACCTTTTCGATGATGCCAGCCGCTTCCAGTTTGCGAAGCTCCTCTTCGACCAACGGCCGAAGATGGAATGCAATGCGTCTGTGTCGCAGGGCCACCGGCTGTACCGTGGGGTCAACGTGCAGGTGTATTTCACGGCCATTGAAACGTCCAATGCCTTCGAAGATGTCAGGGAAGTCCATGAGGAGTTGTTGTACCGACTCCTCGTGGACCCCGAAGGCGAATGTTACCACACCTAGGTCCTCGGCCGCTCTGCAGCTTAGTAGCATGCCTTGACCCTCTTCTGACACAAAGATGTTCGCGTTGATTGTCTTGTCCCCATGGCGGACTGCCGCTCGGAACTTCCCTCGGATCTTGAGGGGTATGTCTTGTCCATATGCAAAAACAGTGATGGGAGTGGGGCTCAGGGCCGGAGGCGTGGCCATGGTTCTGTAGAGCGAGGCGCTCATGAGGTTTATGGACGCTCCTGTGTCCACTACCGCCATTATGTCTTGGTCCGCCACCCGGATTGAACATTAAGGGAGCGTTCTAGTGCGACGAGCGGCGGTGCCGATCATGTGTACTTTGTGCACCGATCGTTCTTCTTCCTCGTCATCATCCATGTCACTGTGGCTCTGCTTGCCTTCCGTTACAGTATTTACCGCTTGGCGGGGCCTACGGAATTTCTTCGAGCGGCACACTTTCTCGAAAGGGTTTAGCTTGCCACATCCCGAGCAGCGTTTTCCCCTCGCTGGACATTCTGGTGCCGGGTGACGCGGGTCTCCGCAGTATCCACATGAGTGTCCAGATGGCCCGCCCTGTGTGTGTGTTGTCTTTTTGTGCCACTTGGGTGGTGTTTGGACTTGAAGCTTGTTGACAGGTTCTACCTTGACGGTTGCTTGCAGTGCGGCCTCCATGTGCGCCGCTCTGGCTTTGGATAGTTCCTTCATGCGGCCGAGAGTTAGGATATCGGCTAGCGGCTTGCCTGACTCCTCCAGTATTCTTTCCATCAGTTTGGCAGAGGCGCAGCCCTGTATGATTTGACCACAGATTTCTTCCGTTACATCTTGGAACCCACAGGACAGCGCCAGCTTTTTGAGTCTGGTGTGGTAGGTGTCCAATGACTCTTCCGGCAGCTGACGCGCTTGCCTGAATACAAATCGTTCATAGTCCTGGTTGGCCATGGGTTCAAAGTGAGCGTTTAGGGCATTTATCAACGTGTGATGAGTTTTGGGGGTCGCCTCTGTGAGTGTCCGAGCGATGGAGTGTATGTCCTTGCCACCTAGGTGGAGCACCATGGCTCGCTTTTGTTCCTTGTGGACTTTCGTGGCCTCGAAGAATACTAGAAGTCTGTCCACCCACTCTTTCCATTTCGGGGCAAGTGTCGAGGGCGCACCCTCCACCACAAACGGTTCGATGGGCGGAATCGTGGCCATCGCCCTAGGAGCACCTGATCAGGCCTTCGACGGGCCGGAGCTTCACCTGAGCTGGCGCGCGAAGGGGCCGGACGTGGGCCTCTGCTAGGCACTGGACTATCGACACCCGGAGCCTGGCCGTTCCGTGACCGTGGAGTTCTCCGCAGGGAGCCCGGAAAGGCGCGTGCGACCGGCGCACTTACTACGGGCGAGCAAGGCCAACGGCGGGACAGGCAGGCGCCGCGTCCACTAGATGTGTGAGATGAGGCAGGGCGCCGCCCAGATCGTCGTGCCAGATGGACCGAAGCGCGCTTCACGCTCGTGCCGAGGGGCCAGGTGCGGCGCTGGGTGTGAAACCACCGATGAGAGAGCACGCAGCTCCCTGCCGCGGGTGGGCAATCGTGACGATGCGCACTGCAGGATGGCGCTGGGCAGCACGGCTCACCTGTGATCCCCCAGGGATCGAAGTCTTCCCTCCAAGCGCACCCCGCGGGGGCTTGTGATACCATGGGGCACGAGCACCACGAGCCAAAGGACGGGCTCGCGGCCGTCGCACGGGACAGCAGGCACACACGCACCCCGGGCGAGGATTCGGCAACCACCCTTGTCGCAATTGTTGTGTTCTGTGATCAGGGAATGGTAGCCTTAGGGGTAGCAACTTGGGGCCTACACTCCGGGGCATCTAGGTCTAACTAGGCCTGACACGTGGCCCTAGAAATAACTGAGACGGACACTGGGAATAACTTCTTGGCTCTCCGTCCGCGCGTCTGACTGCGTACGTGCATGCGGGGCCTCTCTTTATTATAGCAAGTCACATGACTCAACATTGCACGCTCATGGCGTCATGGGCGTGCCAGATCCCGGAACACAACAACTCTCTCTCCCTCACTCACTCACTCTCCTCCCCCCTTACCCCCCCCCTCAATTCCCTGCGCACTGTCATGACTTCAAGAGTCGCGGCAGTGGCACTAGTGAAAACATCAAACCGGCTGCCATAGAAGGCGCTGTATTTACAAAAAAATACTTACAGACCGAAACGATGCCGGATGGCCAAACCCGCCATGGCACTCTCAGGCGGGGTACAGCTGTGGGATCATGGGTAATACGTAACGGGTGGGAGTTTGAACTACAATTCAAAAGGGCGGTAATCACCAACTTCACCATTGTGACTCACCTCAGTAGTTCTCCTTGTCGTGTCGATGTTGTTACGGTAGCGGTAGTAGTCCAGCTCAGGAGGCAGCAGGAAGAGTCACCACAGGAGGACAGGAGGAGCACGCACACCACGTTTGAAGCAGGCAGCAGCACTGTGTGTGGAAGTGGCTGCGTGTGCGGGGTGAGAGTGACTAAGGAGGTGAGTGACGTCACGTCATCCCAGACGTCATCAAGCAGGTCAAGGAATGGATTGGTTAGAGCAGCCAAACTCCCCGCCCCATTAGGAGGCTGGGGGCTGCGGCATGAGACAACCCCTGGTATGCAAAGGGGGGGCTAGTGCGCATGTTCCCACCGGGCAGAAAAATGACCTGTCCGAAAGAGGACACGCGCACTAGCGCCCCTGCACAGCCCCACCCCTCCTTTTCCAGATGGTTTCTGGTCCGGCCCGGTGACCGGCCGGCCAGAAACTAGTTGCTGAATAATGAATAATGTTTTATTTTACTAGGCACACTGGCGGTCCAAGATGGCGGCAGTGCGCATTGGGGGGGCAACGCCCCAACGCCCCAATGGACGCACCGCCGTTGCTCTACCCATAGAGAGAGGTCTAGGATCCCGCCCTGTGGTGGAGTGTGCAGTCTGGTGGTAATCCCGCAGGAATAGCAGATAGCCATTTCAGGAGCTTGTTGGCTGGCAGATGCGATCCAAATTACCTTGTTAAGTGTCCTCATGAATCTCTCTAACTCACCCTTGGCTTGAGGCCAATGGAGTGAGATTTGTTTGTGACAAGTGTTCATGATTTTAGACAGTCCGCCACCTTTTAGCAATGGAATGGTAACTGTTGTCAGTCTTTAGTTCTTTTATCAGGCCATGCATCGCCAATGAGTTTCTCAATCTTGGGTACTACTTCACCTGCACTTAGAGATATTTGGATAGTTTGAATAGTCATCAATCATGACCATGGTGTGCCTTCCATCCGATAGGCTCCCAAAATCAAGACTAACACTCACCCAAGGCTGTTGGGGTCCTACTTCCACCATAACCGGAGCCGGTGGATTGTCTTCTACTGGCGCTTGACACCAGGTGCATGACTTTATCCTTGCTTCGACCTGTTCATCCATCAAGGTAAACACACCTTGGTTTGTAACTGACTCTTGGTCTTGACCATACCTTGGTGTCCAGCATGGGAAACCTGAACTAACTGATCAGTGAGGCTAGTGGGAATGACTAATCAATGCCCTCTCAGGTGGTAGACATTCGGATCAGTGCTCAGTTCCCGGCGAACGTGATAGAGACTTTCCATGATGCGTCTGGCATTGGAGGTGAGCTGGGCATAATGTTTTTTTAATACAACCCAATGGTTGGTTTTTATGGCATCCAGTGCCTTTTGCAGGCATTCGTCAGCGTTTGAAGCTTGATGGATGACTTCCATGGAGAGAAGAGGGTGCAGGTACCTCAAATACTCTTCTGTTTCATCCTCCTCTTCTTCTTCTAGCATGGCAGCACAAGGGTGCCATGACAGGTAGTCAGTGGGATTGTGGGATCCAGGATGATATTCTACTTTACAGTTGTACTCCTAAAGTTGGAGCATCCATTTTTCGATCCACAGACTCACAGAGGTGGCTAGAAGGCCGTTCCATTGAATAGCGGTATAAGGGGTTTGTGGTCAATTGTAACTGTACATGGATTGCCATATATGTATAGATGAAAGTAGCAATACCCCCAGTGTATGTCAATCATGTCCTTTTCAATCTGTGAATATCTCTGCTCTGTCATTGTGAAAGATCGACTCGCAAATGTCACTGGGGTCCAGTCTTCTACCTCTTTTCATTGCATCAGCACAGCACCTAGACCTTTTTGGCCTGCGTCCATTGCTATTGTAGTCTACTTCCGATGGTCACCCTCATGGAGGCTGGTGACCAAATCAGCCATGCCCCAGGCGAGTGGCCGCACAACAGTGCTAGCATGCGCTGTTCAGAGAGAGATAGAGATGCAGGCCAGCAGCACTGACATGTCCTGGAGACATTGGGGCCTGGAGTGAGTGAAGATAGCTCCATGCGCGTAGGAGAGCTGGCAGGGAGTGCACTCAATGTGCACGGCAGCACACATACAGGCACTCCTGCCGCAGGCTGATTGCTGTGACGTCTTTTGCTGGGGAAGGTGTCCAGTGCCAGCGGGGGGCTCAGCAGTACATCGACTGCTTTCAGTCCGTAGCATATGCAGGTCTGGTAGGTTCCGATTACTACGGGCGACACCGCGCAGTGGTGGAATTGCCGGTTGTGCACAGCATGACCACCACGTACCCTGGGAGATCACGCATCTGCTTAAAGCACACTGGGAACCATGTATGCGATGCACTCGTCGCCGGTGTTGTGTCATAAACAATTATGACGTGGTACTCTCTGACATGGAGGTACCAACATGGTCCGGTGGTCAAAATATATTGGCACATTCAGAAGGGATGATCATACAAAACCCCTATTCACCTTAGCTCATCAAACAGTATTGCGCTCCAGTTCCATTACTGGAGTGACACTACAGTCCCTTCTGCTTTAGTTATTGAGTGTTGTGGGCATGTAATTCCATGAGGCAAGCTTTGCAAAATCCCTCCATAACAACCTATTTTTTATGAAGCTATTCATACCTTACTTAAAAATAATAGGATAATAATGCTGCCATTTGTAGAGTGCGAACAGCTACCTCCAAAGAGGTGTCCCGGCGCTAGAGCAACAGGCGGCACGCGAAAGTCGCGAGGCGACCAGAGAGTCCAGTAGATTAATCTTGAGTAAAAAGCCAAGTGTCAGCAGCTTTCCTAAACTGCGTTTCAGAGACAATCTGGCGCAGGGCATTAGGCAGGGAGTTCCATACCATGGACGCCCTGAACATAAAAGATCTGCCGACCATCCGTACTTTCCTAACTCATGGGTTGCAGAGCAGGTTCTGAGAGTTGGACCTCAGTAACTGAGTCTGCTTGTACGAGCCTAGCCTCTGTTTCAGATAGCTGGGGCATCTTCCATTAATTGCGTTATTATGTTTTTTGGATTCTTTAAAGATATTAGGAAAATATATTTGGTCCCAATCCTGAAAGAGCCTGGGATTACCCAAGTAAGGCCCGCCCTCTTATATCTCCAGTTGTTGAGAACTACTCGCATCATCTACAGTGTGGCTAGTTTCCTAGTGGCGGCAATGAGAATCAAACAAAAGAAAAGTGGTTCCACATGACATATTAGTATGATTGATTCTAACGCGGATTTTAAATTGATTTTATTGTCCTATAACGATTTAATGGGTTTTTGCACTGAATTTGTAAATATATGAATCATTTAAATGTGAATGTTTGTAATATTTTATGCCTTTTATGATTTTAACAAATCGAATAAAGTGTATTTGACTGACTGATTGACTGAATTGCCCGAAAAGCTATGGTTAAGGCCTTGAATCTAATTCTGTTGACAACCGGCAACCAATGTAATTCCTTTAGATGCGGAAAGATATGCTGCCGAATGGGACACGTCTGATCAATCTCGCAGCTGCATTCTGAACCATTTGAAGTTTTCTTAACAAGGTAAGCCGGTAGGCCCAGATAGAGGCTGTACCCAAAGTCCAGATGAGAAGTTACTGTGGCCTGGACGACGACCCAACGGCAGTTCTCTGGCAATAAATGTCACCTGCTGAATTGGGGCTGAAAATGATAAATCAGCCTGCCATTTTACTCCTAATTATTGTTTTGCACATCGTACAGGAACGGGTGGAGAGCCCATTTCCACTGGCCAACAAAGGTCTGCAGCAGGGGGCTGGTTATTTTAAAAAAACATCACCTTGTTTTATCAGCATTCAGCTTGAGTTTATTATTGTTGATCCTTTGGGCAATGCCTGTTAAGCAGCTCTTGAAGTTCTTAAAAGAGTCTCTCGATTGATCATTAAAGGGAAATACCAACTGGGTGTCGTCGGTGTAGGAAATCGCATTCACACCCCAGTTGGCTAGCAGAGTGAATAAAGGGGCCAGATATATGTTGAACAGCAAAGGGGTTAAGGCCGACCCCCGCGGCACCCCGCACCATAAATGCTTGCGATTGGACTGATGCGGTTGAAGGGACACCTTCTGTGTGTGCTAATGGAGGAAGAATTTCAGCCAAGCAAGGGCTGTACCCATCAAAATGTCTGAGAGACGTTGAACCAGTATTGAGTGGTCCACCGTGTCAAATGCCGCTGAAAGATCCAGGAGCCCTAGCATAGCTGATGCTCCTGAATCCAGCGCCATCCTTACCGAGTTCGCCACCTCTATCAGCGCTATCTCATTGCTGAAACCAGCACGGAAACCCGATTGGGTGTCGTGCAGGACACTGTGGTACTCGATAAACCTGCCCAATTGTTGCTGCATAACCTTTTCCAGCATTTTTGCTGGTGCTGGCAGCAGTGAAATACTATAACTATTCAATTCCCCATAATCAATATTGAGTTTCTTCTTAAGGGGAAGGAGAGTGGCGTGCTTCATAAGTCAGGAAAGATGCCGGTGGTCAGGGAAGGGTTTCATATTTTAGATAGCACATGGATGGAAAAATGTGCCAGCTCTTTCCACAGTTTCGGAGGGCACGGGTCCTCCGGTGAGCCTGACTTACAGCCCTGGATCACAGCCAGTGCCTCCTTCTGGGAAATACTTATGCCATTTTTAAGAGGTTTAAGTAGCAGTATTAGTGTTACACAGTGCATGGGTCTCAATTTAGTGAAGGAGTAGATTCAGCAGCCACTTCCTGCCTGGGCCTGCTTTTGGGATTTGTTCCTCTGATCACCATAGTGGAGTTCCTTGGGAAATGGTGGCTTGCTTCCCTGAGGATGCTCTTTTTCACCTGTGTAAATTGCTGGTTAAGTGAATTTTCTGTTTTGTATATAGGCAAAGCCACCTTGGCTTTTGAGTTCTTCTCGTGACCTTATCAGTGCTTTGCATAAACTGCTCTTGAGAGCTTCAATCAAATTCACAAAATAAACATCTTAGATGAATACTGTGTTATCGACTTCAGCAGAAGCAATGAATATGAACAGGAACAGGTCGGGCCAGTGACATTTGGGATACAGTGTACAAACCATCAACGTGGATTTTTGTGGCCAATATTAGAAGGTTGTTTAGACCTTATGGGATTGCTACTTATGATAATACATAGGATCTGAGCAATTCCTAATGTGGATCCATTTTAAAAGAGAACCTAGCTCTTTCACTGTGAATGCTCACGTTTGTAAACACTCATGAACTTCAAAAACTGTTTATGTGCTTGTAAGGCACGTTTCAAAAAAGACAACCGAGCCTGATTCACAAAGGTCAACTTATACTTTTGTGTATGTTTATGATTTTTGATATTCACAAAGGTATTTTACGAGTAGTATCTTTACAACGGCAGAGTCTGCGCGCATAAAAATATAGCAATGTTCTATTTTTTTATGTGGGTTGACCCCGCAGTCGTAAAGATACTACTATGACCTGCCTTTCCGATGCTATAATTATCTGTTTTAAAATTGAAGGATTGGCAATATTTAGAACATGGGGGCATATGTAGGTAGGCGTTTGCGATTCGCAAATGCCGGAATTCGCAGAATTCCGGCGTTTGTGAATCGCAAACGGCAATTTGGTATGTAGGTGCCACATAGCAAAATAAGGAATCGCAAAAATTGCAATTCCTTATTTTGGTCAAGCATTTAAGGAATCGCAATTTTGCGATTCCTTAAATGCTATGTAGGGGTGCCTTTAAAATAGCGATTTGGGCTTAAGGAATCGCAAAATACCACCTACTCCAAGTAGATGGTATTTTGCGATTTCCTTTCAAAATGAATTTTTTTTTTAATTCAAAGTGCCATGTGGCGCACAGACATGCCCTTAGGTTTGTGCGCCACATATACTTACAGGCACATTCCATGGGTGCAACAGGTGTCATTTGGACACCCTGGCACCCTTGGAATTGCGATTCTGAAATTGCGATTTTCTCATACAAAATCGCAATTTGAGAATGTATCCCCATTCATTCCTATGGGCCTCTTGGCCCGTAGGAATGAATGGGACACTCATTCCTTAAATGTGATTCGCAATTTGCTAATCGCAATTAAGGAATTTTTGAGATTCGCAAAAAAATTGTGAATTTTTACCTACATTCCATTTTGCAATTCTCAAATAGCGATTCCTTAAAAATCGCTAATTAAGAATCGCAAAATGTGACTTACCTATATATGCCCCATGGTCACTAAAACCCTTTTGTTGTTAGTTGCCTGGGAAACAACTAAGCACAGATTTGCCATTCCTGAGTGTCTGCAAATATGTTAAACACTGCTTCGGCCAGTTTTTCGAACTCACTTTGGACAACCTTCTATAGCGGATATCACCACAAATTGCACTTTTCACCGACTTGCAAAGTAAGAGATATCCTTTACCAGTCTAAACTACATTTGGCATTCACCCACTTGCTTATTCTCTGGTGCACTCTTAGAATTCACTTCACTGTTCTTTGTATGTCACAATGCCTCAATGAATGATCGTCCTGTCTTACAACCCATTACCTAAAAGGCTAGGGGCCCCTAGGGGTTCCTGTCATGTACTACAGTGTAGATGTTGGCCTCAGCAAGGCCTACAGTGCTAGGGGCTCACCCTTCTCTGCACACAAGTCCTCAGAACAAAAAGATAGAAGTTGGCACAGAAGCTGAAATATCAAGAAAATAGTTTATTAAACCTCATGAGGTGGAACTACATTCACACAACACCCTTCAGCAGTGTATGAAGTAGCACACAGATTAGAAGAACCAGGGGCCTTTTATACCCACACAGGGTCTGAAAAGAAGGTGGTACAAGCACACATAGGAGAGTTACATACATAGATGGTCATACAGAAATGCACAGTCAACAAAGAGGGAGGAGCTAATAGCTGCTGACTTTAGTAGAAACATCCTGACAGTAACAGACCTAAACAGGTGGCTGGGCAGCTACCAGCTCAACTGAGTATGTGCAGGGTAGCAGAGGCTAAGTATAGCCAGTTCTTTGAGCAAGGCATAAAGGTAAATGACAGAGAAGAAGGAAAGAGCACATGGCAGGTACATGGCAGACAAAATGGCTGCCAGAAACAAAATGGCTTCAGCTGAATGCTAACATCGATCTCTGACAAATTTCCACAGATGACCCTTTTAGCAGTAGCTGAAGACATTTATGATCTAGGATAGTCCTTATATACATCTTGTACATCAATTTGCATCATACTATCAATTTCCTTATCTAATATTTTCTGAGCATTCAACTGTGCAACATTACGTTTAGCAGGTATACAGGCAGTAATACAGGTGGAGCAAAGCATTGGACCACATTGTATACAGAAGCAGCATGTCAATAAAACTATGAATATTACACATAGGACAGTTAATAACTTCCAGCCCCAGGTAACAAGTAGCGTCCAGAACCAACTGTCTAAAGTCCATGTGCCAGTATCTGGGTGGATTTCAGCAGCAATTTTGTGCAGTTTGGAGATCGCATCAAAAACTGAAGGAAAATGATCTGGAATGTAAACACAACAACCACCTCGATCAGCCAAGATTACATCGAGGACCATACGATTTTAGAGCGCCACAATCCTTGCAATTTGTGGTTCCTCTGTAATGTTCCCAAGTGCAATGGCTGTCTGATTGGTAACAGCTTCCACAACACGAGTCAACAGTCTGATTATCCTGCTGTTTAGAGCAGCACCGACAAAGAAGAACAGTCCCAAATTGAAATCGACATATTGTTGTAATGCAGTATCAGTCTGGTCCACTTCCTTATTGCTTATTGTCCTCTTATATCTGTTCTTAGAGATATCATTAAACAGTCAATAGTCTTCGTGATATGATGCTGGTTCCAAAAACACAGGAGGTAACATAAAGGACACATAGCATACTCCGGACTATCTAATAGGCAGATGGTAGAATCCCTTGTTACCGCAGACAAAGTACGTGTTATGGGAGGACATGAAACTACTATTATTGACACCTTCAATAGTCAAAACCAGAGTACATTCACTTCTTCCTTCTGGGACTTTTCCAATACCGCTTATACACAAGTCTGCTCGGGCTCTAGTAACAGATATTACAAATGGTCCATTGCCCTTGGTAGTTCTCATATTTGGGAAAACATAAGGCGTAGAAACATTTCCGGGTCGGTATTCCTCCAACTCCTATATGGTTCCTTTAGCTTGTGGATTGCCATCTTCATCTGGGTAACACACTTTATTGAGATGATAGTTTATTCTCACTACAGCCATACTAGTAATGTTAGCATTTTGAGAAGCAATTAGAAGGACAAACCAGACTTGACAAGAACCATTATGGGAGAAGGGAAGAGGAATGAAAGGCGTTCCTCCCTTTTTCTAGTGAGCAGGTATCATCCCACACACCCAACAGTCAGTAGTGTTTGTAGCATTGTGAGTGTGGTGTAACATCTGGATGAACTTGTTCAGATAAGATTGTCTATGCTTCTGCTCATGATATGGAAGAGTAAAGTAATGGTGTTCAGCTGGTACTGGGGTAGTGGCAATCAACAGTTGTCGAGCAGGAGCCACTTCCTCTACAACCCAAGTTATCACTGCCATAGCAAACACAGTGACAATAAATCTTGCAATGCATGTTGCTTTTTTGTTACAGATCCTCACAGCAGTTGATTTGCCACAGACATGATCACTACATCACTGAAATAATCGTTGGAGCTCTAAAGTCCTGAGCAGCCGTTGATTTCTTCACTGAGGGTCAAAATGGGTGTCTCTATGTAGTACTGACCCCCCCCCCCCTTGCCACATCAGCTCCCTTTCACAAACCCAGGACGGTAGCTCAACCAGTCTTTTTCAACCATGCAGATTCTTCCCGGGGCCGCAGTTGATATGGAGATGCACCAGGAGTCGTGTGGTCCGGGAAGACTTCCTCTGGTTCGTCAGGTGATATGGCTTGGCCTCTTTCTCTGTCCAGAATATCTTGATGGTCGATCAGGGCAGCAGGTTCCACCAGGGTAGACTACACCTTTTTGAACTGGGTAGAATGCACCCAGTTCCTCCTGTTCGTCACTCGGACCACAGTTCTCATTGCGAGAAGGACTTGCTCTGGACCACACCACCTAGGCTCCAAGCTGCTCGATCTCTGGAAGGATCGGACCATTTCATGGTCGCCGGGCCGTATTCCGTGGCTTTCACCTTCAGACCTGTCAGGAAGAGCTTCTCAAACCTGTTGATGAATAGAAATCAAACTCTCAGTCAACGATGATAGATAGTCACTCATCAATACACATAGTACATCATGTATGGGGCGTGGCTTAGGAATTCCATGAAATATTCATAGGCCTTCCAAATACCACCTCATATGGTGCAAGGCCGCAACATGAGTGTGGCACTGTTCTAATAGACAACAATGCCAAAGGTAGTGCATCAGGCCATTTCAAAGACGTGGAAGCCTGTATTTTAGACAGTTTCAATTAAAGTGTAGCGTTATACCTTTCCACTAGCCCTGCTGATTGTGGATGGAAGGCAGCATGAAACTTCTGCTTAATCCCTAATCTTTTCAGGACATACTCAACAACTTGCCCAATAAAATGGGGTTCATTATCACTCCTTAAAAGTTTGCAAACACCAAATCTGGGGAAGAATTCTTTCAGAAGCACCTTTGCTGTAGTAAGAGCTGTATTGTCTTTCGTAGGGTACGCCTCTATCTACTTACTGAAGGCACATACCTCTACTAAAATGTACTTTAAGTTGTTACAGCGCTCAAGCTGGATGTAATCCATTTGCAAAACTTCAAAAGGTGCGGTTGGTGTAGCAAACCCTCCTGTAGGAGTATGTGTCCCTTTACAGAGATTATACTGATGACAAATCAGGCAAGACTGCACCATATTTTTAGCTGTGCCGTCAATTTCTGGATGCTCCCAAACTTCCGTAACTTCTGTAAACAATTTCGTTATCGAGGAGACTCCAACATTTGCCGGCCCATGTGCCATATGAATTATAGGCTGCAAATAGGCTGTGGGCAATCTCCACTTGGTCATGTCTTTATTTCTCCAACAGCCCTCATCATCCAATGTTCCCTCCTTAGACCATTGCTCAAGTTCTTCTGCAGAAGCAGATCTCTGCATGTCTAGCACTTCTTGCCTAATATCATGCCATCGATCAGCCTGTGACTTTACTACATACATAGATGTGGTGCTTCGCTGCATTGCAGTTTCACGGGCTGTGTGATCTGCAAAGGCATTGCCTTGTCCTATTTTATCAGTCACTTTCTTGTGTGCACTACATTTAACAGTCGCTATTTTCTTCGGGTATATCAAAGCAGTCAAAAGATTGTGTACCAATTCTCCATGCATTATTTGCATCCCGTTGGAAGTGAGAAAACCTCTTTCCTTCCAGAATAACCCAAAATCATGAGCCACTCCAAAATCATAGCGGCTATCCGTAAAGATGTTCACAGACAAATCAGTACTAAGTTCACACGCTCTTGTCAAAGCTATTAGCTCAGCTGCCTGTGCTGACTTCTGTGGAATACGAGCTGTCTCAACTACCGTCTGAAGTGTTGTAATTGCATATGCAGCTCATGTTGTGCCATTTGGTAACTTCAAACAGGACCCATCAACCCACAGTTCCCCATCAAAATTTGAGAGGGGCATTTCCTGCAAGTAAACACTACCATTAGTCTGTTCCTCAGTAAGGAATATACAATCATGAGGCTCTTGAGACTGGGACTGAGTTGCTGGATATGACAACAAAGTAGCTGGATTCAGGGTTGAACTTCTTTTAAGGTGATGTGAGGGGCCAAAAGTGTCAGTTTGTATCCTGTAAACCTAGCACTAGATAATTGCTGCATTTTAGTTTGGTTCAAAAGGGCATCAACTGCAAGGGGTACTAACATAAACAGTCTATGTGACAAGACTATCCCTTAACTCGCACGTATGGACACAGCTGCCGCTGCAACAGAGCAAAAACACCCAGGCAATGCACGGGCAACTGGGTCGAGAACAGCTGAAAAATATGCACAAGTACGCTACTTGTCACCGCGTGTCTGTACTAAAACTGAAAGTGCGCAACCATCTCTCTTGTGTACATAGAGTGTAAAAGCATTAGTGTAATCTGGAGTGCCTAATACTGGTGGAGAATAAAGGGCTTGTTTCAATTGTTGGAAAGCATTCTGGCATTCATTCGTCCATGGAAGGGGCATTGGAGTGTCTTTCATCAGAAGAGCCAACAGGGGTTTAACAATATGTGAAAAACCTAATATCCATTGCCTACAAAAAGAAGTAAGACCAATGAATGCACGAACATCTTTCTGAGTACGAGGCACAGTTGTGTCTAAAATAGCTTGAATGCGATCTGGTGTGAGTGCCCGTCCCTCCTTAGAAAGAAGGTGACCTAAATAGGTAACCTTCGGTCTACAATACTGCAATTTCTTCAGCGAAACTTTGAGATGGTGTGATGCAAGGAATGAAAGCAATGACAGCGTTCCTTCTTCACACTGTTCAGGCGTATCAGCTGCCAACAAGATGTCATTGACATATTGTATGAGAACCACCCCAGTCGGCACAGGGAAAGAATCAAGTTGTCTTTTCAATGCTTGGCTATAATACTAGGACTCTCTGTATACCCTTGGGGAACTCTACAGAAAAGGAGCGATTATTCAAAGTGAAGCCGAACAAATATTGGCTGTCAGGATGAATAGGGATTGATAAGAAGGTGTTCTTCAAATCAATCACAGTGAAAGTAGTCGCAGTCAGAAGGACCATAGTAAGGAGTGTTGTGATGTCAGAGACTACCAGATATTGAGGTACTACGATCTTATTAACTTCTCGCAAATCAATGATAAACATGTAAATTTTAGTGTCAGTGTCTTTCTTCAGAATAGGAAGGATAGGGCTATTGCAAATATTGTAAGGGACTTCTTCCACAACTCCCACTTCAATCAGATCATGAACAATACGCACAAGTGCCCCTTCACCTTCTCGAGAAATTTTGTATTGAGGCAATTGTGGCAACGAAGCTCCCTCCTTTACAAGAATATGCACTGGTAGAATAACCATTCGTCCCACATCAGTGTCTAAAGTAGCCCACATAGTACCAGGGTGTGAAGACTAAGCAAGATCCTCTCCAGTGAGACAGGACTTCTCAGCCACCGGAATAGTTATCATTCAAAATAACACGCACACCTTCTGGGGAACAGCGTATCGTAGCCCTAAAATACTTGAGCATATCAAGACCCAAAATAATGTCTGACGTGTTAAGGGAAAGCAAAAAAGGACATGGAGCAGTGAATTTGTCAACATGGAGTGCAAGTGGTTGTGACAGTGGGCTAAGGGAAGGTGCCCCATCGAAACCTATCGATGTAATGGTTAAGCCTGACAGGGGATCCCTTGGAACCAATTGTTTAGACAGTGCACTACGAGTAGCTCCTGTGTCATCCCGAAACCAATCAGTAGAACCCAAAACATGTGCATGAACATAGGGACCCTTCTGATGTACTGGGACTTCAACTGATTCCTTACCCCATCCTAGGCATTCCTATGCGTAGCAGAATCTTTCAAATCAGCAAATAAATTAACACACATTTGATATTGGTTCCGCCTATCAAAAGTATTAGGAGAATTTTGAGTACGCTCAATAGTTTCAAACCTGGCGCGATCATTCATGCTTCCCCTATATCCTGAATTCCCTGGGCGGCTTCTCATTTGCCCCCGATGATACTGTTGAGCACGTAATTCCCCACAGTCAACAGCCCAATGTCCAATCTTTCTTCAATACGCGCACTGATTAGTAGACAGAGTTGGTCGAGCATAAGAGGGTGCACTTGAGTCATATGACGCACGTCCAGCGCTGTCATCACCTCTATAGGATGGACCATAACCCTGAGCTAACATAACCTTTGTTATTAACTCCTTAGTCTTCTTATCCTCATTGCCCTTAGCTTCCAATTCCTGACGTTCATAATACTGAGCCATAGTCGAAAGAGAGACTGGGGAAGACGTAGTCCATGAACTTTCGGTGGCTTTAAGGCGACTAGCTATTCCTGGCAACATCTTTGCAACAAATGTATCGACAAACAGATGCCTGCCGTGTCATCTGTCAACGACTGGCCACTAAAGTCGTGGAACGCCTCCTCAAAACAAGAAAGAAGTCAAAGACCGATTAGTCTGCCTTTTGCTTATAAGATGCTAGCACAGTCCAATCTATTTTTTGGGAGGAATACGAGCTTTTAATTTAACTAGAATAGCCTTTGGGAGATCTAAAATTGCTTGTTGTGGTTTCTGAGTGGGTTGTCTTTCTGCATCAATCTTCTCTAGTTCCTTCCAAACATCCCCAAAAGTTGCGTGATCATCGACTTTACGAATAGATCTCCACATACCAGGGTGTAGAATAAGCCCAAAAAACAAATCAATATCGAATAAAGTCATTGTACAAGAATTAATAGCTCCCTCAACTTCTTCATAAAAGGCGGTCGGATTTTTCCGTGGGTCAGGCAAAGCAGCTTTAAGATCCATGACATCTGCTCTACTCCATGGAGTATAGACCCAATTATAAATGAAACAACCATTTGCATCAGTGGAGTCTTTATTATCATCTGTTCCCGCAGCCTTAGGAGGGACATACAAAGGTGCGGCTTCCCGCGTAGGTTTCACATGAACAACAATGTCCTTACCTGTCCCTGAAGTGTGATCCCGCGGCACGGTGGTCTGAATTGTTTGTTCAGCTGCAGCAGCTGCCCTTTTCTCCTCTTGCAAACGGAGTTTATCAGCTCGCAGTTTAACCAAGCGTCTAATAAGGTCAGACACCTGAGAAGGTAGAAAAAGACTGTCACGCAATTGTTTATAATCGTTTGCTATATCAACAGGCTCTAACTCTGTGGAATGCTTTCTAAACCGTGCAAATACTTCTGTGGTAAACATTTCTACAGAATATAACTGTTCCCTATCCTGCCATTGTTGTACACCGGCTACAAGATCTGAAGCAGAAATATTATCACAGGCTGCTTTGCGAGCAGCAGATCTAAGAGTGGCTGCACGATCAGCCGGTAGAATTGAGCGAATCTGACGCTGAGAATCTGAGTCTGTCTTTTCCTGATCTGAGGGAAGCTTGTCATCATCAGAATCAACCTCGGGGCAGAGGGAAAAGTATACAGAGGTGGAGAGAGATCCAGTAAAATGGAATCGTCGTGTGGCTTATTAAGTAGAAGGTAAAGGGGGTGCCGGACAGGGTATTGGCCATTTACCTGTAAACGACGCTCCCTCCCCCTCCTTTCTTTTATTTCCTTCATTTCTTTATTTTTGAGTTCCAACGCTTTCGCATGGATATTTTTGCCTTGTTCTTTTTCTATCAAAGCTTGCTCCCTTCTCACTCGTTCACGCGCTTCTTTCTCCCACATTCATACACAGTCAAACATATCTTGTCTACTTTTATGTTTAAACAGACATTGTTCCACATACTGAATATTTTTAAGATCAAATGACCCATTTATAGGCCATTGCAACTCAGGAGCCTTACTAGTATATTTATTCCATAACGTGCTTTACATTATAGAATAAATAAAAAATGTAACATACATGTCCCTCTTTGGTGTCCCCTCTGGGGGAGCCGGCTGATTCCGCTTAAGTTCTGTTTTGGTACCTTCAAGAAGGCAACACATTCTACGAAGTGTGCTAAGAACAGACATGCCAAGAATATTGCAGTATATAAAATATTATGCGCAAAGTAGCACTAAAAATGTGTGCCGTTCAAATTTTATAAAAAGTAGAGAAAAATCTCCTCATTACCTGCCAATATCAATTGCTATTTGCAAGCGAATTCCAAGATTTTGGCCAAATTCCAGACAAGTAGTGTCATCTTAAATGACCTTACCAAGCAAGAATCTCCAGATTCCAAGTGCCAAGTTCTAAATGGACCAAATGGCTTCTGCACGGCGAACACCAGAAAGGATCTGAGTCGAGGACTGGCACGACCTGGAGTGTCAAATCTGGGGGAGAGGAAAAATGCAGTGGTTGCCAAGACGCGGGTCTCCTCGGGCAGTGATCGTCCGTAGCGAGATTCCAATCCTCCATCAAGACCACTCCTTCGGGCATCCAAGTCGCCGATGAGCCCCAGTTGTTGGGCGCCAATTTGTAGAAGTTGACCTCAGCAAGTCCCACCAGTGCTAGGGATTTGCCCTTCTCTGCACACAAGGCCTCAGACCAATAGATAGACTGTTCTTTGTATGTCATAGTGCCTCAATGAATGATCGTCCTGTCTTACAACCCATTACCTAAAAGGCTAAGGGGCCCTTAGGGGTTCCTGTCATGTACTACAGTGTAGAAGTTGACCTGAGCAAGGCCTAAAGTGCTAGGGGTTCACCCTTCTCTGCACACAAGTCCTCAGAACAAAAAGATAGAAGTTGGCACAGAAAATGAAATATCAAGAAAATAGTTTATTAAACCTCATGATGTGGAACTACATTCACACAACACCCTTCGGCAGTGTATGAAGTAGCACACGGAATAGAGGAACCATGGGCATTTTATACCCACACAGGGGCTGAAAAGAAGGCGGTACAAGCACACATAGGAGAGTTACATACATAGATGGTCATACAGAAATGCACAGTCAACAAAGAGGGAGGAGCTAACAGTTGCTGACTTTAGTAGAAACATCCTGACAGTAACAGACCTAAACAGGTGCATGGGCAGCTACCAGCTCAAATAAGCATGTGCAGGGTAGCAGGGGCTAAGTATAGTCAGTCTTATGAGCAAGGCACAAGCGTAAACGACAGAGAAGAAGGAAAGAGCGAGCACATGGCAGACAAAATGGCTGTCAGAAACAAAATGGCTTCAGCTGAATGCTAACATCGATCTCTGCCAAATTTCCACAAAAAGGTTCTGTAAAGAACATCTACATCCCTCTCTTGAATATACCCCTCACATATTATCCCATGATATCTATCTCCACTGAAGTATGGCTACATCCTCAGAAATGTTCATGTGCCTAAATGGTTAAAATGCATCTTGCCTATCTAGTCTCAGAGACGACAGATGCCTCGCTGGCGCAAAGTAATGCACCATCTTCAATTTCCTCCTTCTGGTTCCTTTGCCTGCATGAAATGTGTTTGGACCTGGTATTTTATATTTTTAGCAGCAGTGGTACTTGACCTCAAATAATAAAAAACATATAGGCAGACGGACATGCATCAGTTATGTCAAAACCACAAGTCAACAATCTCTGTACTGTTGCCGACCCCTACTAGGGAAGCGTCCGTAACACGAAGTTGAAACCCATCACATATATACGCTTTCTGCAGTTAATTGTGGCGTTGAAGCACGAGGACACTTGCTCTTCATCATTCCTATGTCGTCAAAGCCCTTCACAACAAACATATGTCAGAGCAGCAAGCAGGACTTTGTGGAAGTGCCTAGAGCACCAAGCCATCCTGTCGGCATGACTTTTTCAAGCCAATATTCTGTTTTACTACAGTTGTTTCGATAGATCAGATCACTCATTTGATTTCCAAACATTTTGTATTTTCATTTATATTTATTTTATTTAAAGCACTTGAGTGTCAATGAAATATTGTTTTTGCTCTGAATAATTGATCAGTCCAGAATATGGTTTAATCAATCAATCAATCAATCAGTGACACTTATAAAGCGCGCTACATACCCGTAGGGTCTCAAGGCGCTGGGGAGGGGGGGTGCCGCTACTGCTCGAACAGCCAGGTCTTCAGCTTCTTCCTGAAGGAGAGGTGGTCTTGGGTCAGGCGCAGGTCGGACGGGAGGGAGTTCCAGGTCTTGATGGTTATGACCATGTATTTGTTTCATCAATGAGCTTTTTTATTTTTGGCAACAATAGATACGTTTTTCAGCTTTTAACTGTTTAATAATAACATGCAATTTTTCTCTGTTACATCTCTTGGTAAGTGTTGTCAGTTCCCTTTAGAGAGGGTAAATGTCACTCATTTTTATTTGATAACTAGCTTACCCGTCGCGCGTTGCTGCGATCTCAGAAGAAAGGAAATTTAAGGAAACTTGTGATGGTAACATTCAATTTACATTGTGTCATTTTTATTGAAACTTATTCATTTTAATATGTAAAACATTTTAAAGTGTTGTTTTAATTCTGTTTATTTATTCGAGTGCTTGTGGATACACAGTATTTTTTGTTTTTCCGTCTGGTGCGTACACAAATAAATCAGAATGTTTTCCGACGCGTGAGCTGGCCACATACAGTTGTCCATGTGAGAAGCACGGATTTTCACATCTAGTCCACACACTTGCAGCGATTGTCCTTGTGCTTCGTTGATGGTGATTGCAAAAGCAAGTCGCACTGGCAACTGTAAACGTTCAGTATTGGAAAGATTATGAGGGCCCCGGGGGGCAGATATTTAACAATTTATTTTTCCAGAAACCTTCGCTGGAGTGTACTCAACAGCTTTTAACACATATTTATTTTTATTTTTTGCCAGAAACCTTTCGCGGGAGTGTACTCAACAACTTCCCAAAGTTACATGGCGATCGGATGAATGGTGTAGTAATGCATAAAGGACAGACAGACAGGCTGACATACATTTGTTTTTATATATATAGATTATTATTATTTAATGATATTAATTGTTTTATTCATTTTACTCATTTTTATTGTTAAAAGCACTTCTAGGCAGTGTGTGGTAATAACTGGGAATATGGCTCAGTGGCATAAACCCCCGTGAATAAAAGATGGTTATCTGTGGTCCCTGGGTTCAGGGTTTTACATAAATGCCCCCCATTCTGAGGTTCGTAAATGAAGCATACTTAAAACCGGTGAACATAAGACCTCTTATTTGTAGATTTTACAAACAAACAAAGAAAATTATGAAACACTGTATGAAATAATAAGATGTAAAAATGTACTTGTTATCAGCACAATGTTTAAAGAGTTTTATTTCCAGCAATGCCTTTCTTGATACTTACAGATGCCAATGAAAGGGAACTAGTCACTGCTTTAAAACAGAAACAAGAGGACGAAGAGGCAACCATAGCATTTGCATCTGGATCATTGAGGGGAGCAGAAATGTAATATTCGACGATTGAGAAGGAAGCTCTTGTGGTGAACCGGGCAATAAGAAATTTTGACAATTTGTGTGGGGTATTACATTTCATGTGCAGACTGACCACAAATATGTGTATATTTTTTAAAACTTTATTTATCTTTTTGTAATATTTCTGTGCACAAAAAAGAAATGACATTTCAATGCTCTCTGCCAAAGTTATTACCACAATATTTGTAAAACAAATTAATCCATACTTGGTCCACACACCAATTCTAAGAATCTTGCGGGAAGTCTTTGGAAAAAAGGGTCTTGATTGCATTTGATCTAGGATTTGCAAATGGCTGGCTTCAAGAATTTCAGTTTGCAGTTTCATTCCTGCCAGTGGAAGACAATAATGTTTCAGTCTGTCTGTCTAGGTTGGCGGTGGATTCTGGTGACATGGATGATGAAGAATGCATGTGATGGAAAGATGACTCTTGGACTTGGCCCTTTTTGCAGGTTCATTCCAGAACTTTTGGCCTTCCTCCTGGTATTTTTTATGACCTGGTGTTGGTGGTTTTAGGACTCTGAGCACTTTATCACTGCTGTCCAGTGTTAAAGTGCATGTGCTCTCTGTGGTAAACTTTTTTTTTTTTTTTAATTTTTTATTGCAGATACACAAGGAGCCAATAAATGGAGCAGTCTGAAGGTACAGTAATGCATCACAGTCAGGGTGGTTCACTTGTCTAAAGAGATACACAGCCGTGTAGCCCACAACCCTGGGGTTGGGCGGCGAACAGAATTTGTACGGTATGGTTACCAGAGCTGAGCTAGCTGTAGGCTTTCCCAGGCAATTCCTGTGTCTGCTTTTTACTTTTTAGATAACACAATAACAAATCCCCCCTCCCCCCTCCCCAAACCTCCCCCCAAATGGACAATAGAAGACATACAAGCCAGGAGTCTTCACAGTGTTCAGGTATTTAAAACTAGAGATACATCGGTCACGCACCCTCATCCCTCCCCCCTTCCTCCCCTTCCCTCTTGTGTATCCGAACAGTCGCGTTCCTCAGAGCAGGTGGAATACAGCTCTCTACAGGATCAGCATTGTCACTTGTGATCTTACAGGCAGTTGTATTGTGGCCCACAGTTACTTCCCATTTCCCCGCCATTTGAAGCCTCCTATGTCCCCCCATCCAGCCCATGGTAGTGTCTCCATTTTGACCAGACCCTACGGAATTTCTTTGGACAGCCCCTTGCCTTGTAGGTGACCCTCTATTCGCCATATATAGGTCTAACCCTCGTCTCCATTCCTCCAGATCCAGAGGGTCCGGCGAGCCCCAGCGTTTTGCGATGTCTCGTTTGGCGACCACCAATGCAAGGACTAGGAAAGTGAGTAATGGGCGAGTCAGGTCCACCTCATTTGTCATTCCAAGTAACGCTAACTTGGGGTCCCGTGGGAGTGAACCCTCAAGGACATCCTCCAGTTCCCCAAATATCTGGGTCCAGTATGTCTGAATTACACTACAGGACCACACTGTGTGAAAAAAATCCCCCTCCTCTTGGAGGCACCGAAGGCAGCGTGGCTCGTCTATCCTTCCCATCTTACATAGACGCGCTCTGTCAAAGTATGTCCTATGGAGAAAGTTGAATTGAATGAGTCGTAATCTAGATTTGATTGCTACCTCCCGGGGATGCATCAGAACTATCTCCCAGTCTAAGTCCTCCATCTCCCCCACCTCTGCCTCCCAAGTGTGCCTAAGTTTGTTCAAGTCGCCCAGCATATGGTTAGTCAATGTTTTGTATGTCAGAGACACCGCCTTTCCCACCACCTGTTCTTGCAGGAGTCTCCCTTCCAATGGCGCGTATTCAGGAAGATCCGTGAGCGTAATATGTTGGGCTATCCAGGCGTGTCTCAATTGAGCATATTTAAGATACTGTGTGTTGTGCAGTCCGAACTCCGACTGGAGGACTTGGAACGATTTCAGCTCCCCCCTGGCTATCACATCGCCTATGGTGGAGATGCCGATATCATCCCACCTTTTGAATCCTTTGAGCTTATGCAGCTCGGTGAACCATTGGCAGTGCCATAGTGGTGTCTGTCGTGTGGCCTTCCTCTCCCACCCCATGCGACGCGTAGCTCTAGTCCATGCCCTAAGCGTTATAGACGTGGCTGGAAGGAGGGAGGCCCTCCCGCCACTCCCGAACAAATATTTTAGTATGTTATTGGGCGCCAGTTTAGTCCTCTCTAGTGCATACGTTGGGTGGTCCGCTGGTGTATGGAGCCAGTCATTGATTGGGGTCAGATGCTCCGCCCAGTAGTAGGCCTCCAAGTTCGGAAGTGAGATCCCTCCGCTATATTGATGTCTCTGAAGTGTAGACAGGGCCACCCTGGCCTGTTTACCCAGCCAAAGGAAGGATCTCAGATCCGCATGAATCCTGGTGAAGACTGCCACAGTCTGGGTAGTACTTATTTTGTAGGGCATATAAAAATTTCGGTAGGATGATCATTTTATACATAGCTGCCCTGCCCAAAAGTGTCAGTGGGAGCTGCCTCCAGCGGTCCATATCTGCCACTGCATTAGATATGATCCGTTCCAGATTTCTCTGGAGCGAGAGGGTCTTATCCGCTGTTATATACACGCCCAGGTATTGGAAGCCCTCCGTTGTTGTCATCAGGTCCTCCGGTAGTCTCCCCCATTGATTGCGCCCCCCCTGGGTCATAAAGTATAGATTTATGCCAGTTAATTTTGTGGCCTGCCATCCGTCCGTAGCATTCTAGCTCTCGAAATAACTCCGGTATCGTGTCCTCCGGTTTAGTGCTATAGAGCAAAACATCGTCTGCATATAGCTAGACCTTTTCAGGGTTTAGTGCCGTGTCTCCACTAGTGAAGCCATGGATGTCCTCATTATGTCGAATTCTGGCCGCGAGCACCTCAATGGCCAGCGTGAAGAGGAGAGGGGACAGGGGGCAGCCCTGCCTAGTCCCCCTCTGGATTTGGAACTCCAGAGAGAGCCTTCCGTTGACCCTCACCCTGGCCACTGGGCCAGTATAGAGCAACCGGACCGAAGCAATAAACTTTGGCCCAAATCCAAACCTCTGGAGCACTGCAAACAGGAAGGGCCAATGGATTGCGTCAAAAGCCTTTTCGGCATCTAGGGAGAGGAATCAATGGGGGTCACCTCTTCCCCTCACCTCCTGGAGCCAATTATGGGCTCTCCTCAGATTCAATTTCGTTGCCCTATCAGGTAAGAAGCCCGACTGGTCTAGGCGTACGAGGTCTGTGAAAACCGTCCTCAGACGGGTAGCCAAGATGGTTGCCAGCAGTTTCACTTCTGTGTTGAGCAGAGAGATCGGCCTGTAGGAGGCGCAGTTATCTCGCGGTTTGCCCTCTTTATAGATCGGTATAATAGTGGCCATTGCAAGGTCTGGAGGGAGCTCTCCATCTTCATAGGCACCCGTGAAGAGGCCCCGAAGATGCCGGGTCAAAAGGTCCGCCGTGCGTTTAAACAACTCTGCTGGGAAGCCATTCGGGCCAGGGGTTTTGCCAGGCCGGAGTTTGGCAATAGCATTGGTGATATCCTCAGACGTTATGTCCGCTTCCAATGCCTCCATGGCCTCAGGGGGGAGGGTCGGCAGAGCCGTCTCCTCCAAGTATTGTAGGGCCACCTCAGGGGTAGCTAGATCTCGAGCGGCATAGAAGGCCTCATAATGGGTCGCGAAAGCCTCTGCTATCGCTAAGTCAGAGTTGACCACCTTTCCGTCAGCAGGAGCGATAGTGTCTATCCATCTTACCGCCCGCTCTTTTTTGCTTAGCCATGCTAGTAGCTTTCCCGACTTGTCCCCCACATCATATAGTCTATGGAGGGTGGCTAAGGCTTGGGTCCTGGCCTCATTGGTCACCAGTTCCCTATATTGTTTCTGGGCATCTAGTAACCGTCGCAAGGTAGCGCTAGTCTTATGGGTTATGTACTCCTCTTCCCGACTCAAAATAGCCTGTTCCAGGGCCGCTACCTCAGCTTGTTGCCTCTGCCTTTCCTCACCTAGTCTAGAACGAAGTCTGTCACGTAGGACCGGCTTCAAAGCCTCCCATAGAGTGACCTTCGAGTCCACCGAGTCTTCATTCTCAGTGATGTATAGTCTAATGTCTATTCTTACGCCTTTGAGGATTGCTGGGTTTTGAAGATCCCAGGCCGCGAGGCGCCTGGATTTCAAGTCCCTACTCCGGTCTTGGCCCCCTTGCACGTATAATGGGGAGTGGTCAGATATTCCCCTGGCCCTGTATTCTGCAATATCTTCTACCCTCAGATAGTGTCGGGACATAAAAATATAATCCAGGCGCGAGAGTGTCTTGTGGGCCCCAGAAAAATATGAATATGTGCAGTGTGTTGGGTGAAGCCATCGCCAGACGTCAGTTAACGCTACGGTAGTCATCTGGTTACACAGCTCAGTCCTACGCCCTCCTTCACCTGTGCCCCCAGATCTGTCTAGGTTGATGTCCATGACGTCGTTAAAGTCTCCACCCACTACTTGTATCGTATCTGCTGTATCTAGGAGGATGTTAGCCAGCGCTGTATTTGTGCGTGTCTGCAGTTTGGGTGGTGCATAGATTGATATCAGGGTATATGTGCGTCTGTTCCAGGTGCCTTGCACACCCGCGTACGTACCTTGTGGATCGATCCACGTGCGAGTAATGTTGAAGGGTGGAGATTTTTTAACTAGAACTGCCACTCCCCTAGAGTCGGACGTGTATCAAGCATGTACTAGCACCCTGTATCGGCCTCTGGCTATGAAGGCACACTGGGTACCTTTGAGGTGTGTTTCCTGCAGGAAGATGACATCTGAATCACTCCTTTTTATATAGGCATTCACTAGGGTAAACAGTCAAAATATCGAGTTTTCAATTTCGACCTACACTAATATCGAGTTGCTAATATCGATGGGACAGAATATCGATGTCCAGAATATCGATGGCCAGAATATCGACCCTAAGGTAAGTAATATCGAAATTACTAATATCGATAGCATATATATCGATGTAAGTAATTTCGATTTACTAATATGTGTTAGAAATATAAGTTAAGTATTTAAATTAATTGTTATAATATGTGTTTAATATGTTTTTATAATTTAAAAATATATAAGAGTAAATAATATGTTTTACTACCACAGCGGGTTGTGGGTTTATAGGGGAATAGGGTGGGAAGTAATTTATTTGTAATTAAATAATTAATTTTTCAATGATTAATTTATTTTGCAATTAAATATTAATTGGCAATTATTTATTTAAATTGATTAATTGATTAATTAATTGATAATTTATGTATATTTTTAACTAAATTATGTTTTACTACCACAGCGGGTTGTGGGTTTATAGGGGAATAGGGTGGGAAGTAATTTATTTGTAATTAAATAATTATTTTTCAATTATTAATTTATTTTGCAATTAAATATTAATTGGCAATGATTTATTTTAATTGATTAATTGATTAATTAATTGATAATTTATGTATATTTTTAACTAAATTATATGTTTTACTACTGGAGCGGGTTGTGGGTTTATAGGGGAATAGGGTGGGAAGTAATTTATTTGTAATATTAATTAATTTTGGGTAAAGGGGTATTTTTAGGGTTCAGGGTCAGTTTTCAGTTTTTGGGTAAAGGGGTATTTTTAGGGTTCAGGGTCAGTTTTCAGTTTTTGGGTAAAGGGGAATTTTTAGGGTTCAGGGTCAGTTTTCAGTTTTTGGGTAAAGGGGTATTTTTAGGGTTCAGGGTCAGTTTTCAGTTTTTGGGTAAAGGGGAATTTTTAGGGTTCAGGGTCAGTTTTCAGTTTTTGGGTAAAGGGGTATTTTTAGGGTTCAGGGTCAGTTTTCAGTTTTTGGGTAAAGGGGTATTTTTAGGGTTCAGGGTCAGTTTTCAGTTTTTGGGTAAAGGGGTATTTTTTGGGTTCAGGGTCAGTTTTCAGTTCTTTGGTAAAGGGGTATTTTTAGGGTTCAGGGTCAGTTTTCAGTTCTTTGGTAAAGGGGTATTTTTAGGGTTCAGGGTCAGTTTTCAGTTTATGGGTAAAGGGGTATTTTTAGGGTTCAGGGTCAGTTTTCAGTTTTTGGGTAAAGGGGTATTTTTAGGGTTCAGGGTCAGTTTTCAGTTTTTGGGTAAAGGGGTATTTTTAGGGTTCAGGGTCAGTTTTCAGTTTTTGGGTAAAGGGGTATTTTTAGGGTTCAGGGTCAGTTTTAGGTTTTTGGGTAAAGGGGTATTTTTAGGGTTCAGGGTCAGTTTTAGGTTTTTGGGTAAAGGGGTATTTTTAGTGTTCAGGGTCAGTTTTCCCTACTGTTGCACCCACTGGAGTGGGAATAGTAATTATTGTTAAGTAATTATATATTATATATGATTCATTTTTTTTTTTATTAAATATGTATTATTATTTTTTTTTAACAATTATTACATATATTTAAATATGTTTAAGTAATTATTATGTATTATTTACAGGTTTTTTTATGTTATTTTAAATTTAAAAAAAATCGATATATTTAACAACGATATTTTTTACATCGATATTAAATTTTCGATATTTTGGTACTTACCATGTTGTACATAGGGCGTCGATATTTTTGCTATCGATATAATTACGCCGATATTTGTGTAGGTCGAAATTCTGTCTGTCGAAATTCTGTCATAGATCCATTCACTAGACCTCATTTAACCTTGGAGCCCAGTCCATTAACATTCCACGTTAGGATACTCAACCGTCTGCCTGCCCCTCTTGAAGTGTCTATGTTGTCTGCCATAGGGACACGTTATGACCATGTAGGACCCAATCCCTGTACGTGACTGTGATGTAGAGGCATGGCGTGCGTGGCTTTCCCTTAGCCCGTGTCTTCTGTGTTCCCTCACTGTCCCAACCCGAGTCCCTACCCCAACAAACTTTGAAACCCTTTTCCCCACCCCCTCCCCACCTCCCTCCCCTTCCAGATGTGTCCCATAGCAGGACATGACTTTCCGTAGGAGTAGGCCTGTCGCCCGCCCACCACACCCACCCTAACACACACCCAAACACCCTACCAACGGGTGGAACAAAACAAAAGGGGGGGTGTCCACTTGCGTGCTTCCCTGCGTTGGGCTGCTACTCCAGTTCTTCTATCTCGCCAACATATCGAGAGTCCATCCATCACACCGTGCATCGGGATGGGTAGTGCGCATCGTGTCTTGAGTCAATTGCCCCTTAGGAGTTGGAGTCTTGAATCTCCGATTTAGGCGCACTATGCTGTCCAGACAGGTCGTGTTCCAGCACACGGATCTCCTGCACCAATGGGTGGTCAGATTGTCCCTCGTCTTTTCCTCCTCCCCACCTGACGTGCGACTGTCCAGGACCTCTTCCTCCTCGCCCTCCGAGCGGGCCGTGGCGTGCAGTACGGTAAATCTCAATCCTGATGTGGCTGCACCATTTGGAGATGTGGAACGTCCTCTTCGCAGAGACGCCGCACCTCGACCTCTGTATGGCGTCGCTGGGTTTTGCCTCCTGAATCTCCTGGATTTTAGTCTCTGTGCCTTCGGAATTTCCCATACATCCAGGTGATCTTGTCTGACGAGCTCTCTAGAATCGGCCGCTCCTCCAGGCATTGCCAGGCGTCCTCTGGGTGGGCGAAGAAGAGTGCCTGATCATTGTATATCACCTTAAGTTTAGCTGGGAACAGCAGCATGTACGTGATTTTCAAGTCTCTTAGTTTTGCCTTCACCGCATCAAAGTATCTTCTCTGCTTCTGTACCTCTTGACTATAGTCCGGGAATACCATGATGTGTAAGTTTTCAAACCGGATCTCTCCCATCTTCCTCACTTCTTTCAATATTAAATCCCTGTCAGCAAAATTTAGGAATCGGGCAATTATTGGACGCGGTCTTGCTCCTGCTGGAGGTTTTGCGAGGACGGCCTTGTGCGCCCTCTCAATTACGAAGCATGGCGAGAAACTAGCTGCTGGGAATGTTTCCATTAACCACGCACGCAGAAAGGATACCATGTCTGAATTCTCAATTTCTTCTCTAAAGCCGACAAAGCGCGGGTTGTTGCGTCGGGCACTGTTTTCGGCGTCATCTACCTTCCAGAGGAGTTGGCGATGGGAGGCTTGTCGCTCCGCCATGGCCTTTCGTAGGGTTGTGATCAAGTCTTCTGCCTCACCCATCCGTGTTTCCGCTGAGGTGACCCTGTCGGACAAATTATGAAAGTCCTGTCTCAGGAGAGTCACTTCCACACCCACCTCACCTATCTTGACTTCTAGTGCCGCCCTGGACTCCTGGATATCGGTACGTGAAGCCTGGATGGCCTCCATCAGTAGTTCAGTGTCGGAGCGTGTGCCCGAGGTCGCCGGAAGGCCACCCGCGATCTGGCGCGGCGCGGCAAAGTTGTCCATTGGGCCCTGCTTAGGTCCTTTAGGTTGCACTTCTCTTTTCCCCATGGTGTAGAGGAATGCCGCGATTCTGCTCTTCTCCCTGCTGGCGCCGGACGCGGTTTCACGATGCGACGCCCCACAATTTGCGGTCTCCGCTGCCCAAATCTCCTCACCAGTGATACTCAAGGTGCCTCCCATGGGGGGGGGGGGTGGGTGGGCCCCTCCGCCTCCTCCCTGTCGTTGCTCTCTTTCCGGTGCCCGGACCCCTGGGTGCTCAACTCCAAGCCGCTACACCCTGGCAGCTCAAGGGTATTTCCCAGCATATTCAGTATGTTAGGCCGGCCTACAGGTATTCAGACACGGGTCATAACCTTGACATCTGCCGTGGAACCCGCGAGAGTTGTGTCTCCTAGCACCGCTTGTGGCATGCACCTCCCGGTGTTTTTGGTCTCCAGAGTCATTCGTCCTTTCCCAGTGCCTCAATGTCCCTGGACAGATCAGGAGCGAGCATGTGCTGGCAGTCCCTGGAAGGATCAGGCGAGTTAACACCTCATGTTGGTCTGGTTGTGCCTACCGGAGATTCGGAGCCCCTTGTCTCCGGAGCAGGGACAGTGAATGGCTCTGGGCTGCGTGTCGCACACCGTTGTAGCCTTTCAAATGCCACTGCCACTGTAGTGTGATCACATTGACGCCACTCGATTCATGGAAGCCCCAACACTCAGCCTCACTGCCTCTCGCCTCCGTGGGATCGGGAGATAGGCACTGCCTGCTGTCCCTTCCCTCTGCTCTGGGGGCCTCGTCGTCGCAGGGGGGTCAGGACCACAGAGAGCCCCGATATCGGAGAGGCCGCCACCAATCCGCTGCCCCGTGCCCCTTGACCCGGGCGGGTGCCACCCACGTACCTCGGTCACTTCTCCGTGCGAGTGAGCGTGTCTCTGAGCGCTGCACAGGGGTACCGCTCTCCACCAGGCCTCCCCGTCACCACCGGTCACACAGGGCCAGCTAATCGGGAGCCGAGACCGGGCCTCTCAGCTGCGCCGGCGGTCAATTCCGGTCCCGGGCGCCATCTTTGTAAAGTGCGGCCCTCTGCACTTGCGTCTGTCAGGCGTGGGAGCAGGTGGGGCTATTCCGGGGACCGCTGAGGATGGTCGGGCTCTTCTCCCCGGGACCTACTCGTGGTGGCTTCAGGTGGCGGGGCAGGGATCCCGTGTATCCTGCGTCTCTCACCCCCGGGCTCCGGCGGCCGCCATCTTGGTGTAGTCGGGGCTCTCGAGCAGGCAGGTCCGGAGCCGATTTCTCTTGCGGAACACCACCGTTTCGATTCTTTTGCCTCTCTCTGGAGCAGTACAGGTTTCAGACGTTTTCTTTGCCGAATTTGGGAATGTTGGAGCCAGTAGTTCGCCGGATCTTGAGGCAGCCGTGCAGGTGCTCCGCAGTCGGACGTCCTAGCCGGCCATGCTGTTGGCCACGCCCCTCTCTCTGTGGTAAACTTGGAAAGATTAGTCTACACCTGTTTGGTATATTTAATTCACCTATCAGTCCCTTGTAAAGTGGTATCCCATATATCCAGGGCAAGTAAAGTAAATGCTTCTGGTGGGCTTGCAACACTGCTTGCGCCACCCACCAAAGTAGCCTTTCAAACCTGTCTCAGGCCTCTGCCATTGCAGGCGCTGCGCGCCCAGTTTACTGCCACTGTGACGGGGCACATAAAGTAATTGCCATGTCCACGATTCCCCTTTTATTACATATCAGTCACCCCTGAGGTAGGCCCTAGCTACCCCTATGGGCAGGTGCGGTGTAGGTAAAAGGTAGGACATGTACCTTAACTGTGTGGCATGTCCTGGTAGAGACAAACAGCCTTTTTGGTTTCTCACTGCTGTGAGGCTTATAGGAATGCATTTGGGGATTCCCTGATACGTGTTTTAGTGGTAAATCCTGAAATGAGAGGAGTAGGGTGATCAAGATTGGTATGTTTGGAATAGTGGCAATAAATGCTGCGTAATGGTGTTTGCAGATTTATTATCACTATTTTAGAAATCTCACTTTTAGATGTGGGCCTTTCTCTGTGCTATGTGTCTTTGTGCCTGCCTGTTGTGTAATGCACGTCTGGCTCTGGATGACAGGGGCTGGGGAGGTGCAGTGGCTCCAGAGGTGCTGGGTGAGTCAGCTCTAGGCTGAATAGACCGATCTGCATTTGGAGTAGGAGGAGAGTAAAACTTGAACCTGAATAGAGCTGTGCCTGCCTTCCATATTGCTGGATCTGCCCCCTGTGGTGTGCCTGGGGCCAGAGCCTCCACTAACAATAAAGGTGTTTGTGCAATTAAAGAGATGTATGTAAGTACCCCCCAGAACTGGTTTGGACTGGGCTCAGAACCGGTGCCAGGGGGAAGAACAAAGACACTTGTTATATAAATATTGGGGCTGTGGCCCCATGTAAAGTGTGTTTACTTGGATCTGACAAAGGACACTGCCAGGACATACCGCCATGGGACCCAGCTGCTCTCTTCTGCTGGGAGGCCCTGCGCGCTGCCCTGCCTGTGCTCATCTCTGCCCTCGTGGGTTTCAGGAGAAGAGAGCTGCCTGCTACCTGGTTGTGCCCTCAGGCTGAGCGCTTTATGGATTGTTGCCTCTGAACCCAGCGCTGGTAAGTCCCCTGCTTTCCCTGCATTCTGTGGTCAAGTTCAGGCGGGTCGCCTCTCTCTTGGGAGCCAAGGCACTTTTGTTTTGGAGAAGCGCCGTGTTTGGCAGCCGGGTTGTTCCTCAGGCACAAGGGGAGCCTCTTTGGGCATAGAAAACTTAGGGCGGTTACTCGTCAGCCGAGCGAGCGCCCCCGAAACTGTGAGCGTTGCCCAACAACCATTCGTAGGCCAGAGGAAGAATCAGGAAGTCAGGTGAAGGACGCCTGACTGTGGGCAGGGCTCCCGAATGAAAGGGGAGAGCCATGTTGTGGATAGAGCTGGTGGTGAGAGGAAGACGGAGGCTCGCTGACTCACAGGGCAGCCAGAAGTTGGACCGGAGCCTCAAGGGCTCCATGCTGCGGCCTCCCTCCTCTCCTACCTGTCCGAGGAGAGGCAAACCATGAGCAGCGGCAAGTCTTGCTATCAAGACCAACGAAGTCGGGAAGGGGTCCCGGTGAGTCGGGCCTCTGGGGTAGGCACGGTCGCTCTCACCAGTTCCCCGCGTCCACATGAGTAAGGGAGCCAATGCCGGTGGGTCTAGGTCTCGCTGCGGGCCTGCCCGGAACCGTTGCCTTCCCCGCCTGAGTTGTTTTGGCTGCTCTGGGCTTAGGGAGCCTGAGGCCAGTGTGTGTAGCTGCACCGCCAAATCGCGGGCAGCTGCGTGAGGGATGCGAGTATTGGTCTGAGCCCTGACTGTAAAAAGGGGCATTGCGAGGCACACTGTTTTGCCTAGCCTTGTCACAGCTGCGCCTCAGGGTTGTGGGCAGCTCGAATGTTGGGGGCGTTCTCCAAAGAGGAGACACGGGTGAGTTGCACCCCCACCCCCAATTACATTACGGGCCTGTTGGGGGCATTGTTTTTGCCGCACCTGCAGCTAGGGGGCTAGTGAGAGCCTTGTGTCCACAGAAGGGAGACGCAGTTTGGATAGCCCTTACTTTAAAACAAGGGCATTGTGGGGAATCTCAGGATGGGCCTCCAAGGATTAGACTGCCTAATTTTCGCCCCTAGGTTTTGGTGGGACATATTGTAATTATTATGTTTTGCATAATATGCTGTCCTAGGTGATGTTATGATGTTCATGCCTAAGGTGTTTATGCTAAGTGCAATGTTACCAGTAGTTGCCGGTTGTCTTCACATATGTGATATTATGACAGTGGCCTGATTGGCCCTGTAGGGTATATAATCTCTGTAAAGTCACACCAGGTGCCAAGTTGCACAGTGTATATTTGTGATTATGTTCTAATGTGTTTTATGGATAATACAAAGGCTATTTTTACATAACCTTGTGCAGAGTTTCTTTTGTGGTGTGCCTAGTGTGTCGCTGCTGTGTGTGTGTTGTACAAACGCTTTACACTTGTCTCTGAGATAAGCCTGACTGCTCTGCCAAGCTACCTAGGGTGTGAGCAGGGGTTATCTTCAGCGTGTTTCTCCCTTGCCCTGACTAGAGTGGTGGTTTCTGCCTGGCTTAGGCGCATGCCCTAACCAACCAGAAATCCCATTTCTAACAATGACAAAATCAAAGTTTGCAACGTCACATTGGGTTGCGTGTCAGAGAGTAAGTGGGTACATGAGATGAAACGAGATGAGGTTTTGAAACAAGTTTGTCAATTTGTACTGACTGGGGACAACAGTTGGAAAATAGACAATAGATTTACTGGATTTGCGAAGGTGTCTCATGAACTGTCTGTGGTTGATGGCATTCTAATTAGGGGTAGAAGATTGGTTCCACCCCATGGAGTCAGAGAACGCTTCATACATCTGGCCCATAAGAGACATCATTGAATTTGTAAAACAAAAGAAAGACATAGGTGTGTGTACTAGTGGCCATGGATGTACATCACCATTGAGCAACCGGTGAGAGAGTGCAGGGAGTGCAAAATGAGTGATAAAAACATGAAGAGGAGAACTTCTACCATGGTTTGTCAGGAAATACCTGTTGAAGTTTGGGAAGAGATTGGGTTGGACATAGCTTAGCCCATTAATGTAGGAAATACTACCAAATATTTATCAGTATTTATGGATATGCTTCCAGGAGGCCAGTGGGTGTTACTGATGAGACTGCGGCGGTCATCAAACTTTTTACTGAGATTTTTGCTGGGAAGGCAATCCAAAAACTGTTAACAGACAATGGGTTACGATTGACCTCAAAGGAAATGAAGAGGTTTTTGGTTGGTAGGGGCATAACTCTTAAACAATTTGCCCTCAAGATGTTAGGAGGCCAATGGAGGAATATAGATTACTCCTTACTCAACTACAAATGTGAGTCTGTTACAAAAGAGTATATTCATCCCATGATTCCTCTTGTACCACAGAATTCTCTCCAAATACCAGATTGACATCACTAAAAACATGTGCAACTTCACACTCATCTTTATTGACCACATCAGATTCCTTGCACGCTAAAGGGGGTCTTGACATGCAATCCGCATGAACATTAGATTTTCCAGGAATGTATTCTAAAGAATACTGAAAATTTTGTAACCTAGAAGAAAGTCTTGCTAATCTAGATGAGAGTGTACGCCCCCCCCCCCCCCATCAGGTGACAATATGTGCACCAAAGGTTTATGATCTGATTTGAAACAAACTTTGTTCCCCACAAAAAAGGTCGAAAATGTTCTGCTCCCCAAACACACGCTAAAAGTTCCCTTTCAATTAGAGTAATGTCGTTCCGACTCTCTTAATGTCCTTGAAGCATATGCCACAATCCATTCTTTGCCCCATTCCTCTTGAATCAACACAGCACCTAATCCACAGTTACTTGCATCAACCATTACAATACATTTCTTTCCAATCACAAATGGTTTAAGACAAGGTGCTCTAATAATCATTGATTTTACAGCATTGAAGGTTGCTGTCATAGAATCTGTCCACTCAAACTTAGCATTTTTCTTCAAAAGAATTCTAAACGGTTCAATTACAATTGCATAGTTTTGAATAAACTTAGCATAACATTCTACAAGCCCCAAGAAGGCTACCAACTGTTCCTTGTTTTGAGGAATAGATGCTTTGCTAATATTTTCCAAATGTGAAGCTTTAGGTTTAATTCCATTTCCACTAATACAATGTCCAAGATATTCCACTTCCTCTCTCCTGAACTTACACTTGGAAACACGAAGTGTTAGTCCTTTATCTGATAATGCATTTAACACTTTCAATACATTTTTGTCATGTTCATCCTCATCTTTCCCAAAAACTAGAATATCATCCTGAAATGCAACTGCTCCTGTTAAACCAACTAAAGTCTCTTTTATCAACCTTTGAAATACTGCAGCTGCACTCGCCAATCCAAAAGGCATCCTGCAAAATCTATATAAACCCTCAGGTGTGATAAAGGCGGTTAAATCCCTTGAGTCTTCATGTAGAACCACCTGATGATATGCACTTGCTAAATCCAAGCAGGAGAATACTTTAGCATTGTCCAATGTGGAGACCATTTCATGTAAATTAGGTAGAGGATGTGAATCCACACAAATAGCATTATTCAAGCTGCGTAAGTCTATGCATACGCGAAGATCTCCCCCCGATTTAACTGAAATCACAATAGGTGAAACCCAAGGAGATGACTCAATAGGTTCTATTATTTTCTTCTCACACATATCATTGAGCATTTCCTTTAACTTTAGTCTATATGAAAGAGGAACGTTCCTAACTTTGTGACGGATGGGCAAAGCATTTGCATGTACTTTTATCCGATGTTCAAATCCTTTATATCTTCCTAAATCATTGCAGAATATTTTAGGAAATTTTTCCTTGATTTCTGAAATTAATATATCTTCTTAACCTTTGCTTAACACAGAAATACTTAGCTCAGAGTCAATAGAATAAACAGGAGGATCAGCATTTGGATCAAGCTTGATGCCAAGTTGTTCTTGGTGTGGCCAACCTAAAAGTGAATCACCAGACTTTCCCACATGTAGAACGACTCTTGAAATTAAGTTCAGCTATAAAATAACCAATAAGTTGCAATTTATGACCAGTATAGCCACTTGGTGTAATGTCTGGTTGCATTAGATCAACATTAGACCAATTGGATCTAAATAAAATGTCAGGAAGAATAGGGTACCATGAACAAGAGTCTACAAAAACGTTAGTAGATACACCATCAATAATAATGTCACAAGAAGGATTTTTTTTTTACTTTTGGTTCCTTGGTTATGCACATTATAGTGTTAACGTCAAATTCACAGTCACTTGAACTCTCTTGGTCCTGATCTTGAACTAAATTGACTTTTCTTGGTGCTGATCTACAGACTTTTGAGAAATGCCCCTTTTTTTCACATCTCGAACATACTTTGTCTAAGGCCGGGCATGACTTTGAATTCCCTAGATGGTAACCACTTCCACATCTAAAACAATACATGTTGTACACTCTTGAGTCTGATCTTTGCCAATTATTCATCCTTTGATCCGATCTTTGCCAACTGTTCATTCTCTGATCAGGTTTTTGCCATCTACTTTTATTTTCACTTTTGTATTGGTTGTTATTCCTTGGATTGATAGTCTTTTTATACTTATCCGAATCCTTAAATTTGTCATTTTCTTTATTAAGAATTAACACATCTGGTTTATTGCTGTTTTGTGATCTAATTTCATCCACAAATTTTTCAGAGTGTTCAAATGACTTGGCTATCTCAATTGCAGCATTAAGAGTCATGTCAGAAGTTGTCCATAACCTCTGTTGTATTTTTTATTGTTGGTACACATGAGAATTTGATCTCTTAGCACTTGGTCATAATTAATGTGTTCAAAGTCACATGTAACTGCTAATGCTCTCAAGGCAGAGACATAGTTGTCAATAGACTCATCACTTTGTTGTTTCCTTGAGTAGAATTTAAATCTTTCCATGACCATATTAATCTTCTTCCCATATCTAATGGAAAGTTTGTTTAGCTGCAATTTTATATACATTGAGATTAGAAATATCACTTAATGGAAGTAAGCTTTTAAATTCTTTGAGTGCAATCCCTCCAAGACAATGCTTTAATAAAGCTTATTTCCGTTCTGCTCCACAATCTTCTTCCTCTAGGACTTCAACATAAGCTAGAAACATAGGTTCCCAAATGTCCCATTCAATTAGAGGATCACCTTTAATAGTTAAAAAGGATGGAGGAGGTTGAACCCCAGCCATAGTTATATAAATATTTATTTTAAATCAAGTTTAATCCAAAAAATATATATATATTGTTGTACATTAAGTAAAGTATTGTTTATTTGTAGTGCTTTCCCTTCCTTTAGTATAAAAGAAATGTGACTCGCAAATTTTTGTGTGCGAATCACAGAAGCTACTTACTGTTCATCAAATCATGGTAGTGAAGATTATCTGCATCTTTCCATCGTATGTATTCCAACAATAAAAGTAACTGACTTGGTCACAATTTCCTTGTTGAGAATTACGATGCAGCGATGGCCAAACTGAAAGGTTTTAACTGTAAACAGTGAATACAAAACCAATTTCTCACCAATGCAGCATTGCAGAAAAACATCCAATGAAAAGACGTTTAAGATTCATTGCTGCTATCATCCAATAGAAAGGAAAAGCAACATCCAATGAAGTAAGCCAAAAAAAGAAATCCTCTGCATCAATGACCAATGAAAATACAGTTTGACCGAAATTCAAGAAGATTGCTCAAAAATCCGTAGTAATCCCACGCAAAGGTGTGTTCCCGATAATCGCCAGTGTTACAAAAGAGTATATTCCATTCCAGGAAGAAGGAAAAACGGAATCCAGTAGAAAGGTAAAACTGAGTTTTATTTTGTAAGTAATCACCAACACGGTACATCTATGAATGCCGCTAAACCGTCATTTCTCTACATATAACTAAGCATGGGCGGAAAATCCGTTCCGCTCGCGGATTTTGCGGATTTTCGGTAAATTCGCAATCCGCGAACTCCCGCGAATTTACCGAAAATCCGCAAATCTGCGAGCGGCGGATTTTTGCGGGGGCAAAAGTTCAAAACTTGCAGCCTGGCCTGTTGTAACTATTTTAGGATGGCGCCGGCAAGCTGCCAGCGCCATCCTAAAATAGTTACTAAGTTAGCTTCAACAGGAAGCTCTAATAGATAAAATAAAGCAGGTGCTCGATTTTATCTATTAGAGCTTCCTGTTGAAGCTAACTTAGTAACTATTTTAGGATGGCGCTGGCAGCTTGCCGGCGCCATCCTAAAATAGTTACAACAGGCCAGGCTGAACTGATCTTTCTCTGACCTTTTATGCACACAAGAGGCATGTGAACTCGCATGGAAGCCCCGCACGTTTGGCCCCGCGCACACACTCGCGGTTTGCACCGTCTTCCCGCCATTCACCCACTATGATGGACAGCTCATTCAAGGGACCCCTGCGCCCTTCGGGGCGATTGCATAGTAACACACACATGGGCGCTCAAACTAGTTGATGCTCAAATTCAGTGACTCATTCATTAGCCCAAAAACAATCATGAGCGTCTTCGAGGCTGGACAGGTGTGCCTCTTCCCAAATCTACCGTGGAAAGTCAGCTGTGATGCTGGGTAGAGGCCTTTGCATCCTTGACTTTCATGAGCGCAATCCCCGTGCTGTTCCTGTGACCAGGAGCTTCTTTCTCTTCATATTATTGTGTTCGCACGGGTTGCTGCAAGTTCGCACACGTTTTGTACAATTTCGCAATTTGCGAAATTGTACAAAACCCTCGCGAACTTGCAGAAACCCGTGCGAACATAAAAAAAATCCGCAAATTCGTGAGAATTCGCGGGTTTTGCGGATTGCGAGTTCGCAAATCCGCAAAATCCGCGAACGCGAGATCCGCAAAATTCGCCCATGCTTACATATAACACACTCGGTCTCCATTCAAACCACAACACTCACACGAGACACATAGTCTACAGTCATACAGCACGCGAACAACAACACACGACACCCACACTTTCAAACCACAACACAGCATGCGCATTGTTTGTAGATGACGCGCATGCGGTCACGCGCGTCATTCCAAACAATAAAATACCACAGAGTCCTTTTGTGATATTCAAAAAACTTCACAGCATGTAAGAGTAAATAAAAGAGTACAAGTAAAGTACTACTTTAAATACTACAAAACATCTTGGTGAATCAGCACCTTTAACTTAATCCACAGTTAATACTCTCATTCTCCAATCTTAATATGTCAAACTCTTAGGTTGACACATGTGATCTCAACAAGAGGAGAGGGTGGGTAGAATCAAGTGATACAAAATAGAAAATCCATAAAAACTCTCCATGGATTGGCATCAGTGTCTAATTTGCAATAATCACAGGGGCTCAAAGTTCTTTTTTTGGGCGGATCTTATCGCTGATACTGCCGATGTCAGGTTTGGACATCCCAAGGCAGACAATCCTTGTTTCCACCTCATTCCTCTTTCTTCCACCACCTTACACTTCCAGTCTCTTTCTATCACTCCTGCATGTTAATTTTCATGTTATTTTTCCTCATTGCTTTCATCATATATCACTGTTTTCCTCTGTATCACTTCTTTCTTCTTTTGCTTTTTTCCGGCTTACTCATGTAGAAAATAGAAAAAGGGGGGACCCCCTGAAGACTAGTGGCGAGTTGCTAGGTCAGGGCAATAATATTTCAAATATAACATATCCTAGGCAACTTGAGGGTCCTGAAAATTGTCAGGCACATCAACACATGTTAAATCAATATGACAGTGTACTGAACAAATAACAGCAAATAAGTTTAAAAAATATATTGTTCCTTTATTTAAAAAACATATACACATGAAAGTTTAAAAACCACATGAGGTGGCAGAAATACAGTGAATGACAATAATGTCTAAAACAATATAGGACATGGAATAATGTAAATACAATTAATCTCAAGAGATTACCTTTTACCCACTGTTTTGTTGTTTTGTCTTGTAATTCAATTTTGTATTATTATATATGTATTGTATTTACATTATTCCATGTTTATTATGTAAACCACTCTCACCCTCCGCATTGGAGTTGCTATGTAAGTACATTGTTTGGGTTTCTGTTATGTTAAGCATTTTATTTGTTTTATTTCTTATGTTCCATGCTCTGGCCTTACCATGGAGTTGTTAGGCCGCATCTTTGCGCTGCCCGCCTCTGAGTTCTCTGGTCATGTTCTTGGCTGGGAGCATTCTAGGCAGTTGTGGGTATGCCAATCAGGTGCTGAGGTGGATTCAAGATAGCCTGGCTGATGAGGATTATGAATCCGAAACCGGTCCCAGGATGCTTGTTTCCGGTCCAGGGAAGACAATGCTTGGCAGTTCGGGCTGGACTGTTCCCATGCGGCACAGGGTCAGACTGATTTGCATATGGCCATGTCTGAACTGGGGTGGCTGAGTGAGCTAAAGAATGGTGATGAATTAAACCCAGATCAGTTGACTGGGGTGAGTGTTTGATTTGCTCAAATGCTCCGTCCATCATCCCCTTTTGTATCGCTTTGTTTGCCCTAAGTTGGCAGGGTATGCTCAGACGTGAGTCCCTTGCTCACTTGGCCACTGGATTCAAGATAGCCTGGCTGTTGAGGATTATAAATCCGAAACCGGTCCCAGGATGCTTTTTTCCGGTTCAGGGAAGACATGGCTTGGCAGTTCCGGCTGGACTGTTCCCATGAGGCACTCCTTATCAATTTTTGGGATTGAATGACACGCAATGGTACAGCATTCTACAGAGGAGAAAAAATTGCTGAAGCCTTACCAGTCTGTGCAGAAGAAGAAATCTTTCTTCCATAAACAGAACTTTCAGGGAGGTCTCTCTTTTTCTCAGCCCTTTCATGGACAGACCCGTGGTTGGGGGACTGCATTCACCAACAAGCCCAGACACCAGAATCAGCAGCCACAAGGCATCAGTCAGAAGTGACTATGTCGGGGTGGGAGTCTGGCTCTGTTTGTTCCAGGATCAATGTTCCAGTTTGATTTACAACCAGTGTGTTCTGTCAGGGGTATTGGATTCCATTTTGGAGTCTTTCTCTTCAAAATCTTTTTCTGGTTACCCCATTATCAGGAGACACTTCAAAGAGGGCTGCTATACTGTCTGGAGTGGAAAAGTTGTTTGCAAAGGACCCTGTTATCAAGGTGTCAGTGGCTGAAAGGGGCCTGGGCTTCTGCCAATACTCTTCTTGGTCTCAAACCAGATGGTTCTTTCTGCCCTATTCTGAATCTCAAGGCTCTGAACAGAATGGTGAAGCTAGATCATTTTTGGATAACCACGCTGCAGTCTGTCATTCCACTCATCCAACAGGGCGACTTTCTGTCTTCTCTGGACTTGGAGAACGGCTATTTTTACATGCCATTTGATCAAGAAAGCCGACAGTTCCTGCGGTTTGCTCTGCACAGGACTCATTACCAGTTTCAGGTGTTGCTTTTAAGACTCTTCAATGTTTCTATGTGTTTTCCAATATTGATGATTGTTTGATTTCTGCTTCCTCTATTCCTAAGGCTCTCCTGGCAGTGGAAGCGACCATGAACTTGTTCCTACATCCGGGCTTCAAGTTGGATCTAGCAAAGTCTCAGCTAGTCCCTGCTCAGAGACTGCAGTTTACTGGTGGCCTTTCCAAAACTCAGATAGATGCGGTGTTCCTCCCACCAGCCCGCATTGCTCACCTGCAGCGTCTCCTGGCTCGGCAGTCAGCTCTGGCTCGGAGTTGGTTGAAGGTCCTAGGGTTGATGGTTGACACCATGACTGTGATTCCTAGGGCTTCCTTGCACCTCAAGTCTCTAGTGAGTCATGTGTTATCTCACTGGGACCCTTCCCTTGAACAATACAGGGGCATATTATCAAGGAGGTTTATCTCCGCATTTTTGGCTTTAAAAGCCAAGAAAGTGGAGATAAAATTATCTCCCTATTACCTAGCTGTCGCTAACACCAGTAAGCGACAGCTAGTAGGAGATAGCAACCATCTTGGGCCCCACTTTGCATGTCAGAGAAATGTATCACTAATGACATGCAAAGTGGACGTGCCAAGATGTTAGCGACTGGAAACAGACGCTAACATCGCTATCACCTATTACCAACTTTTGGAGATATTTGCGCTAAGCGCGAATATCTCCAAAAGCTAACACCTGCCCTGAGCAGTTCTTAGCCATGTTATCCAATGGGAGGTGGATAACATGGCTAAGAGCATTAGCTCGGTAAGGTATGAATATCGCTGACTTTTCAGCAATATTCATGCATTGCGGCCGATTTTTATCGCATTTGCGATAAACCTTGGTAATACTAAGGTTTATCTGCGATAAAAATCGCCGCAGGTCGGCGATACATTTTTGTCTCTAACCAAGCAATAGCGATAATTATCGCTATTGCTTGGTAATATGCCCCACAATTCTCTGGTTCCTCTCACTTCTATTCTGGTACGGGACGTGGACGTGGGTTGGTGGCTCCACACTCCCACCCTGGAGAAGGGGACCAGTTTCCAGGTTTCTCCTCCCCTCTTGCTATTGATTGTCACCAGTCTTTGGGGTTGGAGGGACCATGTTGGGGATCCTTGGAGGCCAAGGGTCAGTGAACTCAGGCGGATAGTGCCTGATCTTGATTTGGATGGAGCTGGCAGCCATTTGGCAGGTGATGCTGTTCTTTCAGGTTCAGCTGCACGGGGTGAATCTGTTGGTTCACATCGACATCCAGTTGGCTCGCTGTTACTTGAATCGCTAAGGGGGTACCAGGTGCGCATCTCTGAATCAGCTGGCTTCCCTGGTTTGTTCCTGGGCAGAGTCACACCTCAGGGCCTTGAGGGCAGTGTACATTCAGGGTCACTTGAACTTTCATGCAGACAACCTGAGCCACAAAGGGCCTTCTTCAGTTCTGTACCATCGTTCAATACCCCAGGTCAGGGACACTTTTCTCTAGTTCGGGGAGTCTTGGTTGGACTTCTTTGCATCTTCACTCAATGCTCTCCTTCCTCCGTTCTGTTCCAAAGTAGTTTGTCCTTAGGCGTGGGCAGTGAATGCCCTGTCAATCCCCTCGCCCTCTGACCTTCTGTATGCCTTCCCTCTGATTCACCTCCTCTCAAGGGTGCTGCAGAAGATTCGGGTGGAGAGGCTGTATGTTCTCCTAATTGCTCTTTCTTGGCCTCACCACCTATGGTTCCGCTGTTGATGAGGTTGTCTGGGGCCAGATTTGTTTGTCGTCCAGTGATCCTGTACCCGCTTAAGTTTCCCCTCCTGTCATTGCCTTTTCTCCGTCAATTGAAACTGATGGTCTGGCTCTTGAACATTTGAAGTTGGAGTCTTTGGGTTGTTCTTCTCTAGTGGTGAACGATATTCAACATTCCTTTAGGGCTTCCAGCCGTAAGTTTTACGGTAAGCATTGGGACTCCTTTGTCAGATGGTGTGCCTCTTATGAGGTGGATCCTGAGCATGGGGAACCAACACAAATTCTTGAGTTTCTCAGGGATGGTTTTCGATGAATCTTTCTCCTTCCACATTGACGGCTCAGTTGGTTGCTATCCGTGAATCTAGGGGTTCGGGAGTTGCTCTGGAGGGTTTGCTCCTATGGTTGTTCAGCTGCTATGGAGCTTTTGGCTTCGTCCAGTCACTCCAGTGATTGTACCTTCTTAGGATCTGCCGACTGTCCTGCAGAGTCTCCAACTGTCACCTTTTGAGCCTTTGTTGAAAGCTGATTTCCTGTGGTTATCTGCTAAGTTGGCCTTCTTGTTGGCCATAACCTCGGCTCGGCGATTGGTGGAGTTGGGTGGGCTTGCTTATTTCTTTTCCCTGTATGCAGTTCCTCCAGGACAGGGTGGGGTTACAGCTGGATACGGCCTTTCTTACTAAAATCTCCTCTAAATTTCATTTGCAGCAGGAGATTGTTCTTCCTGATTTTCCAGGGGAGGAGGGTACTCTGGTTCCTTTGGTATTGGATGTTAGAAGGGTCCTTCAGATTGATTTGCAATGTACTTATGACTTTCATCTTTCCCCTGCTCAGTTTGTGTCCTAGGGGCAAGATGGTATCTACATCCACCATCAGCAGGTGGGTGCGCTTGGCAGTCCTATAAGTCTGTGGGGATGGCTCATCCAACTCAGGTTCAGGGACATTCTACTCAGTCTGTGTCCACTTCCTGGGCGGTAGAGGCGGGGTGTCTCTATACTGGAGATTTGTAGGGTGGTTACCTGGCAGTCGCATCATACTTTTATCAAGTATTTATCGTCTCGATGTGTTGCATGCTTCTTAGGACAATTTTGCTGTTGGCCCAGAGGGGGATGACCCTAAGATGAGGACTTCCGTTTTGTCCGAGTTGAGTTTTAAACGACTATTCTTCATCCACTCGGCTACTTCTTTCATTCCTTCGTGTAAGTTGGTTTTGGCGGTGTTTGGGTCTTTGGTGAGGGAGAGGATCAGCTGGGTGTCATCTGCATAGGAGATGATGTTGAGGTTGTGTTGGCGTGCGATGGATGCGAGGGGACTCATGTATACGTTGCCTTTTGAGCCTTTGTTGGAAGCTTATTTCCTGTGGTTATCTGCTAAGTTGGCCTTCTTGTTGGCCATAACCTCGGCTTGGAGATTGGTGGAGTTGGGTGTGCTTGCTTATTTCTTTTCCCTGTATGCAGTTCCTCCAGGACAGGGTGGGGTTACAGCTGGATACGGCCTTTCTTACTAAAATCTCCTCTAAATTTCATTTGCAGCAGGAGATTGTTCTTCCTGATTTTCCAGGGGAGGAGGGTACTCTGGTTCCTTTGGTATTGGATGTTAGAAGGGCCCTTCAGATGGATTTGCAATGTAGTTATGGCTTTCATCTTTCCCCTGCTCTGTTTGTGTCCTAGGGGCAGGATGGTATCTACATCCACCATCAGCAGGTGGGTGCGCTTGGCAGTCCTATAAGTCTGTGGGACTGGCTCATCCAACTCAGGTTCAGGGACATTCTACTCAGTCTGTGTCCACTTCCTGGGCTGTAGAGGCGGGGGGTCTCTATACTGGAGATTTGTAGGGTGGCTACCTGGCAGTCGCATCATACTTTTATCAAGTATTTATCGTCTCGATGTGTTGCATGCTTTTTAGGACAATTTTGCTGTTGGCCTTATAAACGCAGCTTTAGCTTAAGCTTTGTTTTTCATTAAACGTTGTACTCTGTATGTATCCTTGGTATCATGGCTTCTAACAGGCATATTGGAAGGTGGGAGGGATTTATGTAATAAAAATAAAAAACAGACTAGCGATTCTAAGGCCTGTCAGGAGGCGGGATCACCTCACTACTGTAAGGACTGGGATGAAGAGGACCTCAATCAGGGTAAGGAAGATTACGGGTAAGTAATGACACCGCTTCTTGTCTGCTAGGTTTCATCTCAGAGACACAACACAGCATTGTGCATCTCTTGGTGCATGGCATGGAGAGCACGGGACCCACAGCTGGGCATACCCGTCCCACTCGGGGTGACAAATGCAAAAAGGATTTAACCCAGATCTCTTGACTGGGAGTGAATGTTTTGATTTGTTCTGCATTCTGTCCATCAATTGTACGTCTTTTGCTTTCTCTCCCTAAGTGCGCCAGGTACGCCCAGGCGTGGGTCCCGTGCTCTCCATGCCACTGGAGTCAAGCTATCCTGGCTGATGAGGGCTGAAAGCCCAAAACTTGTCCTAGAATGCTTGGTTCCAGTCCAGGGAGGACCTGGCCTGGCAGTCCGGGCTGGACTGTTCCAATGGGCGCAGGGTCAAGACTGATTTGCATATGGCTGAGTCCAAACTGGAATGGCATGGTGAGCAAAAAAACAATGGATTTAGGCCTAGATCTCTGTACTGGGGTGAATGTATGACATTATTCTGCATTCTGTCCATCAATTGTTCTTTTTGCGTTTGTCACACCGAGTGGGACGGGTATGCCCAGACGTGGGTCCTGTGCTCTCCATGCCACTGGAATCAAGCTATCCTGGCTGATGAGGGCTGAAAGCCCGAAACCGGTCCTAGGATGCTTGATTACAGTCCAGGGAGGGCCTGGCAGTTCGGGCTGGACTGTTCCTATTGGGCGCAGGGTCAAGACTGATTTGCATATTGCTGGGTCCAAACTGGAATTGCATGGTGAGCAAAAAAACGATGGATTTAGGCCCAGATCTCTGTACTGGGGTGAATGTATTTATTTAGTTATGAAACTTGTAGAGCGCGCGGCTACCCCCAACGGGGGTGTCCCGGCGCTAAAACTGTAAGCAGAAAAGGAGGATCTACCTATATTGATGAAAATAGCCACGTCTTCAGACGGCTACGGAAAAGTGCTTCAGAGGGAGCAAATCTGAGGTCTAAAGGTAAGCTGTTCCAATGTTTGGCAGCGAGGACTGCAAAGGCTCTGCCGCCCATGTATGACATTGTTCTTCATTCTGTCCATCAATTGTTCTTTTTGCATAGATTCACTATATTGTCTTCAATGGAGCTCCTAATTTTTAAAAAAATATCTTTATTGGTTTTTTCTTAAATTTCCTTCTTTTGCTTTTACTCATACTTTGCATGACAATACAGAGTTTTCAAAAGTAACACATACATCTGCGTTATACAACTTCAGTAGATCACTATGCAATGCAGCACTGTATAGTACTAGAGTGTAATCTGGATATGTAATTGTGTTCACAAGTAACATCAACAAGCAGTTAACTATGCCACGTTATGATTGCCTGCCACATTACCGGACCATTGTTGCGCGCTCGCAAGTGAAAACACTGGTACTATACATCAATATGAGATATTCTAAACATTGTGATGAGATACAGTATATACATCATCTGTAGATTTAGATGAGATCAAAATGTAATTGTTTCAATACCCTAGCAGAGGGGCTTCGCAGAGGAAAGAGAAGAGGGGAAACAGAAATGTAACAATAAAACATATACTACCTATTAAACCTCTGCTAACAAACTACTAAAAATAAAAAGTAAAGGAGGGGGGATGCCATTGACAAATAAACACAGTGATCTTTGCTGGACTGTGTGAGGATCGGTTTATTTCTACCCTTGCAGTAAAGGGGAGTTCGCCAGGGTGAAGCTTGAATTCACAAGAATTCTGAGGAGCATTTGTGCGTCAGTGAACAGTCCAGTAGGAAGGGATGAGGGGCCTTCTATTTGGGGTTACAACTATGTAACGGTTTCTAGCAGTTGATGATTCCCATCTCCTGATACCGTGTCCCCCGTAACCCAAGGCTACCACTATACCTATCATGCGTCAACCAGACGAGTATTGCCTTCATCCTCATCTCCCTCTTTATTTAAGGCTGAGAGTATAGTGTCCCAGTTTTGCGCAATGGGAAACTTGTGCAGCCCTGCGGTTTCTTCCCTGAGCAGCGCTGTACTTTCCGCCGGGGCCCAGATTGCAAGTGATCTTTTCCAGCTAATCAATTCAGGGGGATCTGCATGTTTCCAATGCTTCGTAATTAAGCGTTTTGCAACTATCAACACTAAGGCACACAGGCCCGTTAGGAGTCGGTACTTACCACCCAATAGGATTGGGTGGTAAGTACCGACTCCTAACGGGCCTGTGGCACTCTGTGAAGTGCCACCTACATATTGATTTACAGAATCAGTAAATTTACCGATTCGGTATTTTACCGATTATGTATATTTACCGAATCGGTAAATTTACCGATTCTGTAAATCTGATGCCCCCTACATCTCAAAAGTCAAATAACGGTCGGTAACGGCTGAAATCGGCCGTTACCGACCGGTATTAGGGCTCCTACATCAGGCCCTAAGTCCCTAAACCGTGATGTGACTTTGTTTTTCTTGGTCCTTGCATAAACCCCAAATATACAAATCTCCCATGTTTCCCGCAGGGATATGTCAGTGCAGAGCACTAGGGACTCGGTGACTCCGCACCAGTAGCTTTGGAGGGAAATGCAGAACCATACCATGTGCAGAAGGTCCGCATCAGGACGCCTACAGCGCAGACACTCAGAAGTAGTGATTTTGAAATATCTGTTAATATTATCGGGCGAGAGATACGCTCTGTGTAAGATGTAAGTTTGTATTAATTTGAATTTCGAGATTCTTGGTAGGTAAGTGGGGCTGGTCAAAACATTGTACCATTCCTTGTCAGTCCAGGGTTGGCGGCGATTCGCTTCCCAGCTGGCACTGAGGGATATCACTGGTTTCAATGTGTGTGCAAGCAAGGCCGTAACCAACCAATGTACTATTTGCAACCCCGCCACCATAACATGTAGATACTGTATTAATAAATGCATTGGGGGTTCAGTCGTTAGATCTCCCCAAAGAGCGATAGGGCTTTCTTGAAAGAGGCGTGTAGTGAGAACTGCCCTACTGGTAAGTCAGTGTCGTCCGCCAGATCCTCAAATGTTAATAGCACACCATCTCTATAAAGATCGCCCAGGGTGTCTCCGCCTGCCGTGCACCAGTGTGTGAGGGCATCCTCAGAAGTGCCCGCCCTCCCTCTTGGTGTCCCCAAAAGTGGAGCGCCGGGGCATATGGAATAGTCGCGCGGTGAGATACAAGCTTCTCCTATAACATCTGTACGCTAACCCTAAATGTAGCTGGGCCGGACGCAGGGTCTTGGCCATAGGGTGAAACAGGTGACAGACCTGGGTATGAGTCCATGGCTGCTGCAAGGTCGCTGTGTCCTCTAGTTTGTTGCAACCTAGCCATTTCGTTACCCATTGCAGCTGGGAAGCTATATAATATAATTCCATGTTGGGAACTGCTAACCATCCCTGGCTGGTAGGTGCATGCAGTTTCCATAATGCAACACAGGGCCTGCCCTTATTCCATATGAGGTCTTGGCACGTTTTCCAAAACTGTACCTGGGCCGCTGATATTGCCCTCATTAAGTTGCCTTCTAGCAAATCCTCAGGCGTGCGATAAATAAATAACCCTAGATAGCAGAAGGTGTTGGAGTACCACAGGAGTCGTGAGCCATTGATGAGCATATCAGTTTCCTCCAAGTGTGCAACAAAGGGGTACACTCCGGACTTGGCCCAGTTAACACGGAGACCCGACATCACCTCAAAGTTCAATGGAGCTCCTAATATTCAAACATTCTAACATGGTTTCTGTGAATACAACAGTTTGTGGGGGTCAATACTGGTATGGTAAATAATTCAACTTCGCCCTAAGATGGACAAACATGTTGGCCATCTATCAGTGCTTAATTTGTTAAAATATAAGTGCCAAGGCTCAAGGTATTCCACTGCAGTTGGCACTGTTCAAAGCTCTTGCCACTGCTGCCGAATGGCAGAGCCTTAACCCAAAATGGTGGCTTGGCCCAATGGGAGGGAGGGTAGGCAGGGCCTGAACTAGAGAAAACCAAAAATGTGCCTATGCCTCCAAAAAATGCAATAATGCAAACACTGAATGATTAGAGATAAACCATAAATGTATTAGTTTATCTCGACAAAACTTTTGTCATTGAATCAACAAAATTCACTTATTTTAGGAGCAGACAAAGAGAGAACCATCGACTTCCTTTCTAGCCATATGGAGATCAATCAAACAATGTGTATGTATTTACAGTGAACAATTATAAAGCAAAAACATTGCACTAAATCGTACATACATGGACATTAATGAATCAAAAAGAAACTTTTCAAGGAACAGATAAGCGATCACAGTTTGAAAATCATAAGTACAGCAACATATGAGAGCAAGGGTGAATCTTTCAAATACAACAACCCCTAGCTCGTGAAGTGAATTCGTTTGTGTAAATAATCACAGTAAGCCCATTTTGAATATATGACTATCAAAAGCCATTGGTGTGAAGACAAATGTATGAGTTCAAATGTCAAAATGCCTAAAGTCAAATGCCGACGCGTTTCCAATCCTGCCAGTGGTTTACAGGATTTTCATCAGGGCGGGGAACGAGTCCATGGGAACTGTTTTCCAAAAAGAATAAAGAGTTTGTTTTAGTAAACTACAAACAAACGCCATTGTGTTCAAATGCAAAATGAACCGCATTGTGGTGCGGCATACCTTGAAGGTAGTGGCCTATGTGGCTTCTATTTTGGGAATAGCGCTTTGGCTCAAAGCGCTATTCCCAAAATAGAAGCCACATAGGCCACTACCTTCAAGGTATGCCGCACCACAATGCGGTTCATTTTGCATTTGAACACAATGGCGTTTGTTTGTAGTTTACTAAAACAAACTCTTTATTCTTTTTGGAAAACAGTTCCCATGGACTCGTTCCCCGCCCTGATGAAAATCCTGTAAACCACTGGCAGGATTGGAAACGCGTCGGCATTTGACTTTAGGCATTTTGACATTTGAACTCATACATTTGTCTTCACACCAATGGCTTTTGATAGTCATATATTCAGAATGGCAGAGCCAGCATTACCTACTGACCATCACAATTAAACAAGTGTGGCATTTTGCACTATTGCAGATAACCCATAGCTGTATGGGGGGGTTGGGAGTATGAATGTTATCATTTAAAAAAGAATTACATTGCTAAACATGCACACTGTGCACAAACAATAGGCTGAGAGGGCCACTGAGATGTACTCTCATAAACAAGTGCCGGTGTTTATACGTAAGTGCTGATGCTGTACACCGGCACAAATTAAGCACTGGCCATCTTGACAGAGAGGACTCCACAAAATGGACACCAAAGGATGCATCGAATCAATATCTCTGCAGCTCTCAGATACTGCACTCAGCACTCATTAGATGCATTTTCTCTCACATTAGAAGGTCTATACTTACTTTCACATCAATTATCTTCTGGGAGAGTCTTGAGTTTCTGACACTTCCACTTAAATACCTCTTTCCTGTCCACAATGCCTATTTGGCACAAGTACTATAATTTTGTGAACTTTTTCACAGGTAAAAGTGCAAAATAGTAGTTACGCGCGGGTTTTGCACGTTCAAGCAAGTGTTTACATCTGCAGATTCTACCTGAATTAACTACCTGTGTCTGAGTCGGTGCTTTCCAAGTGCTGTTCTGCCACATAGTTGACACTGTTCATGGAGGTATAATTACAGCTGGTGACTGCAAAGGTTTGTTGGTATTTACCTGCTCGCCTAGAGCTGCATTCTAAGGAGGACTGGAGATAATAGAACGTTCCCCAGCGCTCAAGATCTAGGGGCATATTACCAAGGGCCTTATCACCGCTTTAGCTGAAATTTTTCCTGCTAAAGCGGCGATAATTTTATTGCCCTATTACCTAGCTGTCGCTAACACCAGTTAGCGACAGCTTTAAGGAGATAGCGATCATCTTGGGGCCCACTTTGCATGTCAGCGATAATTATCGCTAATGACATGCAAAGTGGGCGTGCCAAGATGTTAGCGACTGGAAACAGTTGCTAACATCGCTATCTCTTATTATCTACTTTTGGAAATATTCGCGCTAAGCGCGAATATCTCCAAAATCTAACGCCTGCCAAAAGCAGTTCTTAGCCATGTTATCCAATGGAAGGTGGATAACATGGTTAAGAGCATTGTCACGGTAATGAATGAATATTGCTGATTTTTCAGCGATATTCATGCATTTCGCAGGATTTTTACCGCTTTTGAGATAAACCTTGATAATATCAAGGTATCTCAGCGATAAAAATCCTCAGTGCTCGGCGATATAATTTTACCCCTAGAGTTTCAGACAGCAGAGCTTTCCCTCTATTTAGACACATTTTACAGGCTCGGCATGAGAGACCACTCAGAAGACAGCTTACTGATTCAGACAACAAACATATTCCTGAGGTTACATAATACCTCTTGCAGGCTCTGGCCAGACACAGCAATAGTGATAGTAATGTCATAAAAACGATCTCGGTATAAATCATGAAAGGCCTCCACAGGAGTTACAAAATAAAGGAAGCGTGAACGTTCATGGAACTTTAAATAAAGAGAAGGTGGCGGTGTAATATTTTTGAGTGGCGGGGCTCATTTTGTAAAAGAGGACGGCATATTATGAGTATGGTGGTCCATAGGACTACCGTTCTTGTGGAGGCGGTCTGACCGCTGCCACACTGCCTCACCATGCGCTGCATTAAGAGTGCGGAGGTTGGACCGCTACCTACGCCGGGATCCAGGATTCTATGGCGTGGCGGCGGTGGTCAGGTGAACTAATATTCTGGCAGTGCAACTGCGGCACCACAAGCATATTTTGAGTTGCCAAACCACCACAGTTTCCATGGCAATGAGCTCACCATGAAAAAGAGTGGCAGTGTGGCAAAGAAGCGGGCGCTAACAGGACTTGCTGCCGCCTCTGGGACTGGGGTGCATGCGGGAGTGAGGCACATGTAGTGCCCTCCTGGATTTGTACCCCCACTTCCTGCACAATGTGGCGTAGTTCCGGAAGGCGCAGCCAGCGCTCTGACTGCGTCGGTCTGCTTGTTAGGCTCTTTTATGAACCTAACAGACCGCCGCTGTCAGACCGCCACAGGACTGCCCACACCATGACTTTGGCGGTCCAACTGCAGACGGCACTTTCCATTATTCGCTGTAGGGCCACCAAACTCATAATGAGGCCCTCAGTGTTCTGGGCTCAACATTTCAATCAGTAGCAGCTGGCAGGCGCTATCAAATTTTTGAGTGCCTCTCGTGCCTCTGTAATCCATCGCCATGCACACCTTGCTTCTTTATATCACTCCTGCAGGTTCTTTGGCTGCCAGAGGGCCCCACCTGCAATCATCAACTCAAATTAAGCACTCTGAGTGTTGTCGCAGTAGCCATTATAAGCAGTTCCTCCGTTATGGGGAGGAGCGTCTCCCAGCCTGCTGCAAGCGTAGCAGGCACACACATTAATAATGGATAAAAAGTTCCAGTCTGCTTGCTGGGACAGTAAGGCCTTAAAGAATCCTTGTGTCCCATGATGTCTTCTGTCCAGCAGTTTTACTGTGGTCAGGGTGGGAGACTCTCTATTCTGATAGTTTGTCTTCCTGGGATGCCCCTTTCTGTGTCATACCTCTTTCTGCAGCACTGCCTTTGTGTGAGACTGCTCGTAGACCCTGCCTTACACTCCCCATGGTTCCTCGGGCCACTGAGACCTATTTTACTCACTGGGCAATCTGTCTTACCCACTGCCACTCAACAGACAGAAACAGGTTCTCAGTGAGACAGTAGCACCTACATGGATTCAGATGGTTCAACTAAATCGTAAGATAAAAGTCTTTACCTCAGAGACTCTGTAATATCAATCAATCAATCAATCAATCAGGGGGTTATTAAAGCGTGCTACTCACCCGTGAGGGTCTCAAGTCGCTGGGGGGCTGGAGGGGGGGCTGTGCTGCTCTGGATCAGTCGAAGAGCCAGATCTTGAGTTCCTTCCTGAAAGTTAGTAGGGTAGGGGAGCGTCGGATGTTCACCAGGAGCTCGTTCCAGGTCTTGGCCGCGATGTAGGGAAAGGCTCTCCCGCCTGCTCTGTTTCTGCGGATGCTGGGGACCTCCGACAAGGCGAGGTCGGCTGAGCGGAGGTTCCTATTGGGTACGTGGAAGGAAACTCTCTCATTGAGGTATTTGGGTCCGATGTTGTTGAGGGATTTGTAGGCGTGGATGAAGAGTTTGAAGGTGACCCTCTTCTCGACCGGGAGCCAGTGGAGATCTCGTAGGTGTTGGGTCATTTGTTTGGGGCACGGCATACCGAGGGAGAGTCTGGCTGCGGAGTTCTGGATGGTTTGGAGTTTGTGTAGAAGAATTTTGTTGATTCCAGCGGAGAGGGCATTGATATAGTCCAGTCTGCTGGTTATCAAAGCGTGGGTGACGGTCCTTCTGCAGTCGGGGAGGTCTTGCGGAGGATGCGCAGGCAGTTGAAACTGGCGAAAGCTACGGCGTTGATCTAGCGGTTCATGGAGAGGGAGGAGTCGAGGTGGAGTTCTAATGATTCTTTGGACCCTCCCCCAAACAATTCTTTAAAGAGATCCCAGGTAGTGCTTTAAGCCAAACCCTACCCTAGACTGACGTTTCTGGGTTAGGGCCTCTTCTGGAGAGCCGGCACCACGTTTAGTCCTGTCCACTCTGCTTCTTGCCGTCTCAGATTCTCACTGCCCTTCCTTCCCTCTCTGATTCCTGCTGCCCTCTGTTGCAGCCAGAGTCCAGTTTGTGCCAGCTTCAGCCCTCTGCTGCCGATGCAGGGGCATTGCCCTGCATGGCTGGAGTCAAACGTTATAAGTCAAGAGTTCAGCTCAATGTGTTTACAGCACAGGCCAGCTTTCACCTAAGAAACATCATTCATAACTAAAAATAGCAACCGGGTTGCACAGGTGTGCCTGGAAGTCCTATGTATGGCTGTATCTTGTGCTTACCTACCTTTCATAAACCGCCTTGAATGCAACCGAAGTTCATTGCCAATCTATATGTTTCTCGCAAAGCAAAGGCATAGAATCCATACCTGCTTCCCCCTCTCTGTCTGTACCACACATCATACCCCTCAACGCGTATACTTTTACTTTTTATGTATTTAGGGCCCGATTCACAGAACTAACTTAAGACAAAATCCTAAACTTACTTCCATTTTGGTATTCACAGAAGGCACTAACTCATTTTGGTATTCACAGAAGTTAGGACTTCTAACTTTACTACTCCTACTACTCCTAGACTGAGAAAAATCCTAACTTTAAGACTTTCGGTATTCACAGAAGGCATTTAGCAGTCCTAAAGTTAGCACTCCTAACTTCTGTGAATACCGAAATGTGTAAGTGCCTTCTTTGAATACCTAAATGAGTAAGTGCCTTCTGTGAATACCAAAATGAGTAAGTGCCTTCTGTGAATACCAAAATGAGTAAGTGCCTTCTGTGAATACCAAAATGGTAGTAAGTTTAGGATTTTGTCTTAAGTTAGTTCTGTGAATCGGGCCCCATGTGCTTTATCATTCGATTTTTAAATCACTTACTCGACAAAGAACCAACAACGCAATATATGGTCATTAAAAAAGCCAGGAGAACAGCCAATCAGCCTGCCAATCAGGGGGCTATTGAGCCACCCAGCAAGAGGAATTGATTCAACTTGAATCAACAGATTACATCTGTAAAAGGATCCAGTTCCCTCTGACTCTCCAAGGCAAGAAGCCACTTTAAAGCCAATACCAAGCATTTGCATTGGCTGAAATTGCAGCCTGTCATCAGGGAGAGGCAAATTCTAATGATCTGAGGAAATCAATCACTATTAAAGCATGCATCACTGCCAGGTGTCTGTGCTGACACAGACATCTCTTTCTGGCATGCTAATTAAACGTGTAATTAGGATTCTCCAGAAACAAAGACATCCATTGCTCTAATGGGCAGACCTAAAACTATCGGAATACATAACCCCTGCCATTATGTGCTGTGATAGGGAAACATTGTCCTTTCTTCTTGCTTGTCTGCTCGCATGATCTATTTTAATTCAAACTCTGCGAGGGTTGCACCCAGCTGGAGGGCCCGTGTGTGCAGTGGCCTTGGAAAACCGCCGTGTGCATGCTCCAAACTGGGACAGAGAAGGGCTCGGGGAGACAAATGAACCGAGAGAAAAAAAAAAGCAAGCAAGTTACACGTTGATTAGCTTAACATGACATGCAAGCAGGATTCTTACAGACAGGAGCAAAAAAAGCTATTAAAAACTAACTACGGGGATACCATTAAGAGGAAGTTAATTACCGCACTGATGGCTAATTTTGTTTTCCTTGTAATAGCGCTTTTGCTACTCATGACAAAACCTCTCAGATAAGCTGACTGCGGAGCACCTCTTTTCGGTGTAATTGCAATCAATGGAAGAGGCAGGGGCCTGACTAGCACCTGTTAGGAGTGGCCCAGTTTTTATCAGCTATAATGACAGCAGTGAATAACTCATTCAGTCAATTAGTAAAACAAGTAACACGTTTTAGGTGCACAAGATGGCCAGGCTAACACATGCCTGGTGCTTCACGTGGTACAATCTAACATGCCAAAATTAACTGATTACTAGAGGGTCTCATAAGAACTGAGCTCTAGTCCACATATATTAACGAAGTCATTTAGAACCCTTTTAGTGGTCCACAATGTTAATTCTGTTTTCATGAATCATTACCGGTAGCGTGCTTCAAAACCTCATCAGGGGTAGCAAGTAATATATAAATGCGAATCCTTTCCCTCTTCCATCCCTCCACTATCCTTTTCAATCCTAATAACAGACTAACATGTCAACTGCTCAAATTAATTTCATATTTCACTAAACTAATTCACCACCAATCCTTTTTTGTTTTTTTGGTTCTGGAGTATCGTGGTCCTCGCCGAAAAGTGCTTCAACACCTCATCGGGGGTGGCAAGCGCTATATTAATGCAAACCCTTTTCTCTTTCATCCCTCCACTATCCTTCTTAATCCACATAACAGACTACCATATCCACTGCTCAAATTAATTTCATATTTCACTATACTAATTCAACACTAATCCTTTTGGGTTCCGGAGTAGTGTGCTACTCGCCGAAAAAGAGCTTCAACGCCTCATCAGTTGTAGTACAAAAGGGGGTGGTGACAGACGTGAGTCCCTTGCTCACTTTGCCACTGGATTCAAGCAAGCCGGGCTGAAGACGGCTGAAATGCCAGAGGCTTGATTCCGGTCCAGGAGAGGCATGGCTTGGCAGTTCGGGCTGGACTGTTCCCATGAGGCACAGGGTCAGACTGATTTGCATATGGCCATGTCTGAACTGGGGTGGCAGAGTGGGCTAAAGAACGGTGATGGATTAAACCCAGATCTGTTGACTGGGTGTGAGTGTTTGATTGGTTTAGATGCTCTGTCCATCACCACCCCCTTTTGTACCTCATCAGTTGTAGTAAGCGCTATACAAACACAATTATAATACAATACAATTACCACCACATTTAGTTATTTGGTATTATAGATAAGGAATAGCCAACAGTAAGAAGTTGACCGCTGGTGTATTGCACATTATCACAGGTCCATTTATTGGCTGCTGATAATCACCTTGAGATCTCACTGTATTACCACCAATGAACATGATATGCTATTTTTCTAAAATTCTCATAAATGATAGAGGTGCTTTTAGCTTTATTTGCAGACAATTTTGGCATATTTTCAACTTGTACCAGAGTTTTGTGGAGTTATTGACTGAAATATTCACTGAAACACCCTCACCACCCACTCCAAGAACCTTGGGATCATCATCAACAGCAAACTAGGCATGACCGCCCAAATCAATACCGTCCTCACCTCATGCTTCCATATCCTGAAGATACTGAGAACATTTTCCAAATGGCTTCCAATCAGCGCCCAGAACACCGTCACACACGCCATGCTCACAAGCAAGCTGGACAACAGAAATCCCCTCTATAACGGAATAAACAAAAAACTCAACTGAAGGCTGCAAATTGTACTGAACTAAGCAGCCTTAATCACGCTCAACCTCTCACGCTGCACTCACATAACGCCACCCCAGAAGCAGTTGCACTGGCTCCCCATTCACAGATACGCACAATTCAAACTCCTCACCCACACTTTCAAGGCCCTACATAGCACTGGCCCAGCAGACTTCAACAATCGCATCTGCTTTCACTATCCTTCTAGACACCTCCCGTCGTCCAGACTTCTACTTGCACGCATTCAATGCAGATGGGAAACCAGATCGGGTGGTCGAGACTTCTCCTACAACACTCCTAAAGTGTGGAACAACCTGACGCTACACATAAGAGCCTCCTCCTCACTCCTTGAATTCCAGAGGAAATTGAAGACCTGAATTTTGGAGTAGTCCCACTGGGCGCTAGATGTGCCTAGACTCACACCGGCTCAGTAATAGGATACCCTTACGGGTGAAAGTGCGTTCCACAAATCTGCATAACAATACATAACATTGTTACACTCTGTTACCCCCCGCCAGAATGAAAGGCTACTAGAGACACCAGAGATATTTTCAGAAATGAATAGGTGTGTGATGTTATTGGCACACCTTCCAAAGATGTTGGTCACAGTATGAAACAGGAAAAATACCCGGTAATCCAATCGCTGCACATTTTTTTCTATCTTCTCTTAAACCAACATTCTATGCAAGGAAGCATGTTGTAATGTGGTCGAGCAGGAAAAAAAGTCTGGTTACCAGATTTCGGAACATTTGTACCACTCCTCCAGGTTCTAACTGTTATGTTTTGTTGTGTTGTGTAATGCCGTGCCATGCTATGTCATGTCATGTTATGTTATGTTATTTTATGTGTCTTTTAAAGTGCACTGTCACCTGGGAGGGTATCTTGACACTGCAGTAGGTGCAATACTAGACTAGCCTAGAGCTAGAGAGTCAGGTCGTCCTTCCTGTAGAACTCAAGGATAGAAAAAGCAGCTCTGATGTGAAGCCACAGTTTATCTCAGGCTGTAGGAGCAATGCACGAGAAAGTAAGTCAAAAGGAAATCCCTGGGGACCACTCGTTATTCTTTCATACCATTAAGGATAAACACACAAGCCTGAATAGGGAAGGCAAATTTGCCACACTATGGAAAATATATATTAATTTCCACAACCAAATGGATCGTTTACAATCTATTTTTAATAAAAACCATATACATAAAACACATAAGCGCTTGAATATCACAATTAAAATTTCAAAGAAATATTCTTTGAAAGCATAAAGTAAGAAACAATTAATCACAGTATTTCATCACAATGTACAAAAAAATTTAAAGTTAAAAACAAAGGAAAATACATATAAGGCATCTCAGAAAAATATACATGAAAGCGGTAAACAAGAACCTGTCAGAAAACAACCCCTAGTTTAAATGTGGCTACTTGGTCTCTTTGCCACTATTAGTCACTGGATCCAAAGGCCTACAGTTTTTTCATCAATATAAACAACAATAACAATAATACATGTACATCAGTTGTTTACTGGGCCCTGATTGGATTCTCTGTATATAAGAAAAATGCGTCGACGCGTTTCGGTGCAAAACAAGTGATATTGTGGCACCTTCTTCAGGACTTCTTTGATCGGGGTTTTCTCGCTTGAATAAGTGGTGAATTGCACCCTCTCCCTTCTATTTCAGGGAAAGTCCAGGTTGGTACATCTATGGTGTTTGGTAGACTTCTTCCGAATTACTTCTCAGAGTCCTTTCTTTTCTAAGAAAGCGCTCTTTGCAATGGGCTTTGCAATGGGTTCGCTTCTCCTGTTGTTCCAATCTTTTAAGTTGTTAGGCTGAATATCTTAAAATTTTTATAAAACTCTCCTTGAACGGGCATAGGGTTAGTGATCTCCTTGAGAAAACTGGATACGTTCTCGTATTTCCTGGAGCCGCGATTATGCGATTATGGGGTAGCAAGTAATATATAAATGCGAATCCTTTCCCTCTTTCATCCCTTCACTATCCTTTTCAATCCTAATAACAGACTAACATGTCAACCGCTCAAATTAATTTCATATTTCACTATACTAATTCACCACCAATCCTTTTTTGTTTTTTTGGTTCTGGAGTATCGTGGTCCTCGCCGGAAAGTGCTTCAACACCTCATCGGGGGTGGCAAGCGCTATATTAATGCAAACCCTTTTCTCTTTCATCCCTCCACTATCCTTCTTAATCCACATAACAGACTACCATATCCACTGCTCAAATTAATTTCATATTTCACTATACTAATTCAACACTAATCCTTTTGGGTTCCGGAGTAGTGTGCTACTCGCCGAAAAAGAGCTTCAACGCCTCATCAGTTGTAGTACAAAAGGGGGTGGTGACAGACGTGAGTCCCTTGCTCACTTTGCCACTGGATTCAAGCAAGCCGGGCTGAAGACGGCTGAAATGCCAGAGGCTTGATTCCGGTCCAGGAGAGGCATGGCTTGGCAGTTCGGGCTGGACTGTTCCCATGAGGCACAGGGTCAGACTGATTTGCATATGGCCATGTCTGAACTGGGGTGGCAGAGTGGGCTAAAGAACGGTGATGGATTAAACCCAGATCTGTTGACTGGGTGTGAGTGTTTGATTGGTTTAGATGCTCTGTCCATCACCACCCCCTTTTGTACCTCATCAGTTGTAGTAAGCGCTATACAAACACAATTATAATACAATACAATTACCACCACATTTAGTTATTTGGTATTATAGATAAGGAATAGCCAACAGTAAGAAGTTGACCGCTGGTGTATTGCACATTATCACAGGTCCATTTATTGGCTGCTGATAATCACCTTGAGATCTCACTGTATTACCACCAATGAACATGATATGATATTTTTCTAAAATTCTCATAAATGATAGAGGTGCTTTTAGCTTTATTTGCAGACAATTTTGGCATATTTTCAACTTGTACCAGAGTTTTGTGGAGTTATTGACTGAAATATTCACTGAAACACCCTCACCACCCACTCCAAGAACCTTGGGATCATCATCAACAGCAAACTAGACATGACCGCCCAAATCAATACCGTCCTCACCTCAGGCTTCCATATCCTGAAGATACTGAGAACATTTTCCAAATGGCTTCCAATCAGCGCCCAGAACACCGTCACACACGCCATGCTCACAAGCAAGCTGGACAACAGAAATCCCCTCTATAACGGAATAAACAAAAAACTCAACTGAAGGCTGCAAATTGTACTGAACTAAGCAGCCTTAATCACGCTCAACCTCTCATGCTGCACTCACATAACGCCACACCAGAAGCAGTTGCACTGGCTCCCCATTCACAGATACGCAAAATTCAAACTCCTCACCCACACTTTCAAGGCCCTACATAGCACTGGCCCAGCAGACCTCAACAATCGCATCTGCTTTCACAAACCTTCTAGACACCTCCCGTCGTCCAGACTTCTACTTGCACGCATTCAATGCAGATGGGAAACCAGATCGGGTGGTCGAGACTTCTCCTACAACACTCCTAAAGTGTGGAACAACCTGACGCTACACATAAGAGCCTCCTCCTCACTCCTTGAATTCCAGAGGAAATTGAAGACCTGAATTTTGGAGTATTCCCACTGGGCGCTAGATGTGCCTGGACTCACACCGGCTCAGTAATAGGATACCCTTACGGGTGAAAGTGCGTTCCACAAATCTGCATAACAATACATAACATTGTTACACTCTGTTACCCCCCGCCAGAATGAAAGGCTACTAGAGACACCAGAGATATTTTCAGAAATGAATAGGTGTGTGATGTTATTGGCACACCTTCCAAAGATGTTGGTCACAGGTTGAAACAGGAAAAATACCCGGTAATCCAATCGCTGCACATTTTTTTCTATCTTCTCCTAAAGCCAACATTCTATGCAAGGAAACATGTAGTAATGTGGTCGAGCAGGAAAAAAAGTCTGGTTATCAGATTTCAGAACATTTGTACCACTCCTCCAGGTTCTAATTGTTATGTTTTGTTGTGTTGTGTAATGCCGTGCCATGCTATGTCATGTCATGTTATGTTATTTTATGTGTATTTTAAAGTGGACTGTCACCTGGGAGGGTATCTTGACACTGCAGTAGGTGCAATACTAGACTAGCCTAGAGCTAGAGAGTCAGGTCGTCCTTCCTGTAGAACTCAAGGATAGAAAAAGCAGCTCTGATGTGAAGCCACAGTTCATCTCAGGCTGTAGGAGCAATGTAGGAGAAAGCCTGACCTCCGGATGTGCTTCTGTGTATACGTGGTATGTGTGCCAGTAGGATACTGGCCAAGCGGAGGTGTCAGATAGGTTTGTGAAATGATATTCATTGATGATATTCATTGATTGGTGTAGGCTTGGTATGCCATTTAGAGTGCTGTAAAGGTACGTGTGAGGAGTTTGAACAGGGCCTCTTTGTGTATCGAGAGCCAGTGGAGCTCTCTGAGGTGTGGAATGATGTGCGTGTGGCATGGAAGGTTGAGTGTGATCCTGACTTCGGCGTTCCGAATGGTTTGAAGTTGTCTGGTGTGTTTTTGCTGATTTCAACATAGAGGTAGTAATTCCAACGTTCCAGTAGTTAAGAATGTTTGTGAGAAGGGCATGTGTGAGGGTTTTTAAAATGTCAGTTGGTAACCATTAGAAGATATTTTCAGCATCTTCGGGGTGTGGAAGCAGTAAGCTAAAAAAGAGTTGACGTGGACGGTCATGTTGAGTTGGCTTTCGATGACAATCCTGAGGTTCTCAGCATAGGTGGTGAGGGTGAGAGTGGGTCTGTGGTCTGCAGGTCACCTGGTGGAGCCCCATGAAGATGTGTTATTCCCAAAGATCATCACTTTTGTCTTGTCGGTGTTAAGTTTGAGACAGCTGGTCTTCATCCAAACAGCAAACTTGGTCTGGGTGTTGGGAGCCCTGTCGGAGGGGGAGAGTACAAGCTGTGTATCATCAGCGTAGAATAGGAGCTTAGGGGCAGATGTAGGTAAATGGCATTTACCGATTCGTAAATACCGAATTTTACCGATTCGGTATTTTACCGATTCAGTAAATTTACCGAATCGGTAAATTTACGGATTCTGTAAAATTTAGGCCCCCTACATGTCAAACACCAAATACCGGTCGCTAACGGCCGAAATCGGCCGTTACCGACCGGTATTTGGTGTCCTACATCTGGCCCCTAATGTCATAGGTGTGGATGATTCTTGCTATTAGAAACATGTAAGTGTTGAAGGGCATTGGGGTCAGTGAGGATCGTTGTGGAGCACCACATCTGAGGGGTGGGATCCTGAAGAGTAGGTGGCCAAATTGCTGATTGTGTCCTACCGGTCAGGAAGGAGCAGATGCAACAGAGAGTGGGTACTTCGATTCCAATCTCATGCAAGTGCTGGATAAAGGTGAGGTGGGATACCATGTTGAATGCCACAAAGAGGCACACGAGGATAAGGGAAGCTGTGTCTCCTCTGTCCAAGATCATACAGATGCTGTCAGTGGCAGCGAAGAAGGCTGTCTCTATGCTGTGATTTGATCTTAAGCCAGATTGAGTGAAGTCAAGGAGTTGGTGGCTGTTGAGATGGTTGGTGAGGTGTGTGTGTTGACAAGTTTTTCAAGGATTTTGGGGAGGTACAATAGCAGAGAAATGGGTCTGCTGTTCGCAAGCATCATTGGGTCTGCTGATGGCTTCTTTGGGAGGGGTAGTAATGTGGTGCATAAGAGAAGAGACTGAGGCATTCAGGATTGGGGTGAGCACTGTGTTGATAGGGTGCAGTCCTTTGGCAATGGTGTGGTGTGGGCACAGGTCCAAGAGGGCTCCGGAGTGAATGGACTGCATGATGGAGGTGCTTCCAAATTGTCAGAGTAGTCACTGTGGGTGAGATTGGGAGTCATGTAGTAAAGTCTAATGGATCCACTTGTGGGTCGAAGATGTTGTGTATGGTGCTTATCTTGCTACAGAAGAACTGTGAAAGCATTACACAATGGTCCTGAAAAGTGGTGATGGCATTGGATGTGGCTGCTAGGGGGGGAATCATTCATGATCATGAAGATCTCTTTGTTGCTGTTGGTGCTGGCATCAATGTGGTATGTGAGCACAGAACGTTTGGTAGTCCGGCGGTAGCATCTGAGGGCACATTTGAAGGTGTTCCTGTCTCCACTGTCTTAGCTCATTCTCCATAGTTGCTTGCGGTGTCGCTTCATTATCTTGACTTCCTTCATGTACCAGTGGGTTTGTTGTCTATATCTTTTGGTATTGCTGGGATTAAGGGAAGCCAGTGTAGGCGCAAGCAGTGATCCAACTGTTGAGGCTAGTGATGGAGTTGGGTAGGCTACTGTTGCATTCGGGCTGGCGCTCTGTGAGTATAGTCAGCCAGTCTTCATCTGGGATGTTATTCCAGTTTCGGTGGGTTGGCCTCGCAGTAGTAGTTCTATATTGTTATGGGACAGGAATGGTGAATTGGATGAGTTAATAGAGACAAACAAGATGAGAAAGGAAAGCAGCAGCAATAAAGGTAAGAAAGGCAGTAATGGAGCAGTGGAAAAGGAAAATCAAACCTGAAATAGAGTGAGTAGAAGGTAAAGGAAAGGCAAATCTGAAATAAAGAAGGAGCGAGAGACAGAGAGAGAAACAGAGGAGAGGCAGAAGGACGCAGGCTGGAACCTCGGACACAGTTTAGTGGGGCCCTCAAGGGCCTGGCCTGGTCAGAGTAACAGGCACAGGTAAGTCAACTCTCAATAGGTTGCTGCTTTTGTCACAGAGATCCTTTTGTTACTGCAGCTCATAAATTACATGTCATCCAAGAGCTGCATGTAACCTGCATGGTATAGGCTACAATGTTATGTGTTTCCCTACTCTTTCATTATCCTAATGTTGCTAAAAAGCATTCATTGGGATAGAAATTCCTTCTTATTATTAAAGCCAGCCGCTGTCATACATTTTAAATCATGAGTTTGTGCTTCTCCAGAGGAAGCACTCTCAAAATATAGTACCTACTGGAATCGGCGACATGTGACTTCTACACCCTGTAACCCTCATTGTTTTATGTAACATTTCCTGTAAGCTGATTTACTCAAATATGACTCATTGGCTCTGTATAATATGTGTGTGTAATGTAAAGTGCTCTGACACCCTCCACTGGTATTAAAAGCTCTATAAAAAATGAAATGCATGTTAGAGAGGGGCAATGGAGAAATGAGTGGCACTGGTGGAGCATGGTAGTGATGGAATTCTTGGAGAAAGAGGTTTTTCTGGGGGCGCGCCAGCAAAGATTGTCACACTGGGGGCATCAGTGCTAAAGCCAGCCTGGGATGATAGTAGAAAGTAAAAATGAGTGAGAGTGGAAATGAGAAGCAAGTAGAAATGAGCAAGAGAAGATGAGCAAGAAAGTCAAAGAGAAACAAGCACTGTTGTACAGTTCCTACTAATCAAGTAGGATGAGCGTTTGGACAACATATGCGTCACAATATGGGGAGTGAGTCCACGCATATAATCAGAATATGTTGACCCAATTCCTGGCTTACTCCCAGTGCGCCATCAGGACCCCTAAACCTGACAGGGTGCAAATGGTGATTGCAACCTTAGGACATGACCACTCTGATTCCCCAAGGAAATCGACGAAACAGATCTACCCTTTCATGGTTACCTTAGGCATGCCCAAAGAGAGACACAAGAAACACGCTGATTGGCATTTCAATTTTTTTTTGAAGCAATTGGATTCTTGTGTAAAATACATGAGCTGCAAATATCAGTGGAAGGAAACAAAGCATTGTTACCAGCATTACAAAATTAGTGTAGAACATGAATAATTCAACCATTATAGCGTTGAAGTGTTTATATATGAACATATATCATAAGGATAACCATACCTACAATGACTCTACTCCATAGAGCGTAACAAGAAGTGCATTCTGTCAGATATTTGATTCACTGTCTGTTTTATATTCCCATTTGACTCATTTACTGAACTGTTACCTTCCTTTCCCTCAAATTGTAAAGCGCTCTGATATCCCTCGGGATCAAGTTCGTGCTATATAAAACTTTATAAATAAATAAATCTCTTGGAGCAGCGTAACTCCCCATTTACCTGTGTGTGTGTGATGTATCCGGAAGTCTGGGGTAAGATAGTGATGGAAGTCAGCAGCCCTGGCATTCACAGACGAATTTCCAGGATAATCCATGGAAGTGCCTCTCTGATGAACCAAAACTCAGAAGCAGTTGATATAATAAAACTGGCTTTGTTCACACTGTGCCTGGGGTCGTGTGCTAAGTCATTGTTTGTATTTCCGATTCAGAGCTGTCTGTAATGTACAGTGTTATGATAAAATGCTTATGAAGAAATGTGCGTTGCAAGCAGGACACTTTCTGAGTACGATATCATGTACATGCCAAGTGTGTTAGAAGTCACTGTCTAAATAAGATGCCATGTTTAAAAGTGAACTTTTAAAATGTAAGCTTTTCTGCACAGGGCCTGTTGAAACCCACAACAACACAAATAAGCATGAAGGAGTAACAAAGTAGAGAAGAGCAAGATGAGGCAGGGAAGCAGCTGCAACAACAGCAAGAAAGGCAGAAATGTAGCAGAAGAAAACGAAAATAAAAACTCAAATAGAGTAAGCAGAAGTCAAAGGAAAAGTCAACCTGAAATAACGAAGGAGTAGGAGAGAGAGAGATAGAGAGAGAGAGATAGAGAGAGAGATAGAGAGAGAGAGAGAGAGAGAGAGAGAGAGAAAGAAAGAGAAAGAGAGAGAGAAAGAGAAAGAGAGAGAGTGAGAGAGAGAGAGAGAGAGAGAGAGAGAGAGAGAGAGAGAGAGAGAGAGAGAGAGAGAGAGAGAGAGAGAGAGTGCCAGCAGAAGGAGCAAGAGGGGAGCCTCTGACTCACTGGCCAGGATCTCATGAAGGTCTTACCTGGTCGGAGGAAAAGACACAGCAGGGGCGGCTCCTCTGTTGGAGCGGAAGAGAGTCGCCCCACTTAAAATCCCCCCTCAACCCTAAATAATAAAATGGTAATTTATCACCATTTTATTTTTCTTCCCAGTCCTGAACAGAGCGTCAGGACAGAGGCGGGGTGTTGCTGATGGACAGAAGCATGTCACTCAGCTGGGAGGAGGGCGGGCTGGCTGTGCGCATGTCTTTTTGGCCGGACGTCTTGCGACGGCCAGCCACACATGAGCACTTTAAACAGCTCTAACTAAGCTGTCCTAATACAGCTGGGTTAGAGCAAGCCTAAGCCTCCAGAGCACTGTGGGGGCCAAGTGAGGCTGCTCCCTCCAGTCAAGGAGTTACTGCATCCAGTTACGGTGGTGAGAAGAGGACCGGAGTAGAGGACGTCTGGTTCAGGTACGTTTTTATTATTTTTATCTAATTGTGTGCCTGCGTGCCCCCGCCACCTTCCCGTATATTCCAGTCGCCACTGCAAATATCACGAGTGATTTCGATGGACTCAGAGAGAGCGTATTTGGAAACAAAAGTGATTTGACGATGTATAAGTAACTTTTTGCGGCCTTACGTGGGCACACGTGCTGGGACGTGTCACTCAGCCACATAGGCTTCTGTCTTACTTTCGGTTTTCAAAATGAAGGATAAAAGATCTTTTTGGTGCATAGTATCACGCATCAGCGACTGCCAGTATCATCACCATATTCAGCCAGAAATCTGGCTTTGCTCATTTTACTAAGCTGCATAAACTAGCAAACTTTGATGATGATCTACTCCTGAGCCCAGGGCAATTGACCTCCACTAAAGATACATTAATCACAGAGGTAGGGGCTACTAATATAGTGTCCTTTTGTCTAGAAGACACTGCTAATCCTATTTGTCTCCTTAAATCTGCAAAAGCTCCCGGACCTGATCAAAATACTGGTGACTTGTTACAATCAGAGCCCCAAGTTTGGGCAAGCGACGTCAATCTTTTATCTAACGCCGTCTCGGTCAGTGTGGAAATCCCTGTTTCTTGGAGACGGGCGGAGATAACCAACATTTACAGAAAGGGCAATGCCTGTTTTCCATCTAGCTATAGGCCTATAAACCTTATGGACAACCTGCAGAAAATCTTTGCAAAGCAAGTTCTTGATCAGTTATTAAAATGGGTAGAAGAAGATCATACCCTGTCCCCATTACAAGTTGGCTTTCCACCAAATACCAGAACTTCTGATCATGTATTTAGATTTGCTCTCCTCTACTGGAAATACACATTGTTAAAACAAAAACTGTATGTGGCTTTCGTAGACCCTTCAGCTGCGTTTGATTTGTTGCTCAGGACAACCTGTGGAGAGTTTTTGTCAACATTGGTGCTCCGAGGAATTTTCATCAAATTTATAAATAAATTACATGACAAAAACTATGCCCAAGTCCATTGGGGTAGCAAGGGGGAACTGACAGATCACATCCCAATTCAGCGAGTCGTGTGCCAGGGGTGTGTTCTCGCTCCTACTCTGTTCGCTCTGTATATAAGCGATGTGGTGAGTGCACGTTTGGACTTCAGGAATGATTCACCCGCTTTAAAAAGTAAGGGGCTGATTCACAGAAATAACTTAAGACAAAATCCTAAACTTACTACTTTTGGTATACACAGAAGTTAGGATTTTGTCTTAAAACAGACTTAAGACAGACTTAAGACAGAATCCTAACTTAAGTTGTACGAAATACGAATAGTGAATACGAAAAGTAGTAAGTTTAGGATTTTGTCTTAAGTTAGTTCTGTGAATCGGGCCCTAAGAATTTGATATCTATTTTTATAGAGCACAACATGTGCCCGAGGGCATCTTGGCGCTAGTGTCTTTACCAAGGAGGATTCTCTGCTTTTAGAAAGTATTTGTATATACATGGAGTATGTGAAAAGCCATGTTTTTACCTGATTCCGAAATATTAACAGGTTAGTCTGGCTTCTTAGGTGCCAGAGGAACAGGTTCCATAGTTTGCAAGTTGAATGCATAAAACTTCTGCCACCACACAAGGTAATATGAATTCTTAGTATCCTGACATTTTTGCAGAACTCTGAGCAAGGTAAACGTCGTTTACAACGCGGAGTTTACACCGCACAACCTTTACCACGCTGCCATTACAATGCAAGTCCTTACTACGACTTGCACTGGATGGCGCTGTTGGTTAAGGAATATTGTAATTTCATATTCCAACACCTTCTCTACTGTTACGTGGACTGGTGTTGGAATATAACATTATAATATTCCTCAATCCGCGCCCTCCAACGCAAGTCGTTGTAACGACTTGCGTTGTAAAGTCCACGATGTAAAGTACCGCGATCAAAATGATCGCGTTGTACTGACATACATCCCTGAGCAAAGGCATCTTCCATGGGTATACCATGAATATTTCTTCTGAAGGTATTGTGACCCGAAACAGGGAAGTGCTTTGTATGCTGTGCACAGTGCCTTAAACGCAGTTCTCTGTTTTTTATCTCGAGCCAATGCAGCTCCTCCAGGCCTTTGAGACTGGGTCCCATTTTTTGATGTTTTTGATCAGCCTAACAGCTGCATTCTGAACTCTCTGCAAATGTTTGAGAGAGTCCTGCTGCATTTCCAAATACACGGGGCATTGCAGTAGTCTAATCTTAATAGGACCAGAGACAGATGACCACGGTCTTTTGTAAGCATTTAGCAATAAATGGCAAGATTTTCCTGAGGGTTTTCAGCTGGTAGAAGCATATGGATGTGAGTTTATTTGTTTGTTCCATAAACTAGAGTTTGGAATCAAAAATTATTCTAATATTTCTCACTTTAGGAACTGGGGTTGGAAAAGGTCCCAACATCTGTGGCAACCAAGTGTCACTCCAGAAGGAGGTATCCCTCCCAAAGAGAAGTACTTTGTTTTTTTTCCAAAATCAGCTTAAGACAGTGGTTGCTCATCCAGCTAAATTCTGCTCGCATATATTTGTTGAACCGCTGTGTCACCTCCTCAATGTTACCCATGATAGACATCCCAATTTGTGTGTCATCAGCTTAGAAGATGGTTGAGAAGCAGAAAGATCTAATGAGTTTGGCACGGGGGCCACATAGATATATGGTTGGACTAAGCGACGATCCTTGTGGTTCGTCGCATGGCAAGGAGAAAGGAGTGGAGACAACATCTCTTAACTGGCTCTCTATCCGAAAGGAAAGAATGCAAGAGATTAATTGGCTGGCCCGATCTCCTTTATCCTTTGCATCAAGACCCACTCACAGTATCAAAGGCTGAGGATGGGTTCAGTAGGATCACTGCAGCTTTGCCTCCATTATGCATGATGTCCCTAAATTCTTCTCTACCCACTATGAGTGCTGATTCAATACTATACGCCTTTCTGCTTTTCTAATATTTTTGCTGGGAAGGGAAGAAGTGATATGGGGCGATAGTTGATATGGGGTGACATTTCCTTTCCTCTTGAGGATCCAATAGAGTTTTTTAAGCAAAGGCAATATGGGGGCTTTTTTCCACTCATTGGAGAGGAGATGGTGTTGATAATGGGATTTATTAGTGTAGTGAGATGGGGGACATAGTGCCTGCAATCTCATGGAGTATTGTTTAGGGTGCAGGGTGCAGGGGGCAGATGGAGCGCCTGATTTAGTTTGTTTGACCAGATCCAATACTCTCTCAGTAGAGAGAGAAGGAAAATGGATGACCTTAGGATGAGTGGCTTCCTCCAAGTCATTTACTTCACAAGAGGTGCTGGTATTTACAATACGTACAAGTCCATATAGACAGTCTCAACTTTAGTTTTAAAGTATTCCGCCAAGCGATTGCAAACATTTTGGCGAGGTACTAACATATTGCCAGAGGATTGACAGGCCAGTTCTTGAACTTTTTTTACATAGTTCTTGACTGGAGTTCTTTGCCCTATTGTTCCTTTCTGTGTTGAAGGTAGGTTTCTTTTCATTAATCTTGTTTTTGTAAACCTGAATTAGTTGTTTATTTTTTGGTTTCTCGTCACTGGTGTAATTACTCCTCCAGACTTTCCACTTCTTTCTATAATTCCTTTTTGATTCCCCAAGTTTGGCCAAGTTCTGAATCTTTAAACAGATTTGGCTAGAGCCAGTTCATTGGTTGCTAAGTTAATCCATTTCTCACAGCAGCCATATTGTAGTCACTCCTCAGGTCATTAGGGAAAAGAGTCTGGGGGGCATCTAGGTTAAAATTGAATTTAGTGCCTATCAGGGACACTTACCCTCCTATCTATGTTCCCTCTAAAGTGAGCGCCTGAGTGGCCGCGAATCTCCTGCTCAAGTACTGCACATTTGTATTCATTCAGTGCACACACCCTTCAAATTTAAATAAACCTGTTGAAAACCAGCATGACATAGGCGTTATCCTGTCTTCCCTTTTAAGTGTTGGTGAGACTCGCCCCTTCCTCCCTCCTTTGGCATAGCACGAGTGCAGGGGAAAACAAAGGGCACTATTAAGTCTCTCAGATTGATGGCTCTGTCGTCATCTACTGCAGACAAGACCTTCAAATGTAAACAATGCTTTTCATCTTCTATACTGAGAGTCAAAATGCTCACTTTGGAGTGCTTCTTTAAATGTATGCACTGCTCTTGGGAGGTGGAGAGGCTATAGAGGAACGTGGGTAAAGGACTGATAGGAAAGAAAATTCTGTTTTCCAAACAGTTAAGTGGCTTTGTTTATGTTGTGTACAGTAGTGCTTTCTTCGTGCATTTCTGGGTCTCATTGTACTTCAATTGCATCAGAAAACGGTGGAGGCTAGGTTTGCACCCTTTCCCAGAGTAAAATACCAGACAACTTTTCACCTCTTTAAGATTCTGAAAAGGCCCAGACACGATTCCTAAGTACAACCATGTATTAAATTGGCTGCACATTTTTAACATAACTTTTCAGTCTTCCTTTACTTTAATTATTAGTTTGAGATCACTAGGACAGTTATAAAAGACATTTTAAAGTGTTTTCTTCTTACTACTCTCAGGGGCCAATTGCGATGTCATCAGGAAAGGCTCCGAATCGGTTCCGGGGTCTGCCAAATCCGATTTGGGACTCTTGTTTTTTACCGAATCATACACACTTCCCAACGACTGATTACGATGCCCGTAAACTGTTATGGCTGCCTGAATCGGTTCCGAAAGGCATTGTGACAGGTCACATCTTTCGGAGCTGAATCGTACAGCTCTATGGACTAAGTTTCCGAGCGAGCGATTATGATGACTGATCCGGACACCCGTTCTGAAACGGTTTCTCTGGAACAAATGGGCTGCCAGAATCTGTCTTTGGGGGCCCGTAGCAGGGCCCCCTTCGCCTGGGGCCCTCCAAATCAGGCCTGTGGGGGTACCCAAGGAACACCCTTTCCATCCATGCACAGTGTGGCAGGCACCAATGGGGGTCCGCAACAGGGTGCACGATTTTCCTCAGCCACTCCTTTTGTCAATGGGAGCGTGTGTTCTCATTCGGGATCAAGGCTGCCATTAAAGTCAATGGGAGTCTGACCAAATCGTACACGGAAGAATCAGGATACATTCAAATTGCTTGGTTGGACTCACCCGAAAGCATTTCAGGACAGAATCGGTAGGAATACTTTCCAGACGAGATCGTAATCGGTTCCTTAGGGGGAAAAACTCCAGAATTTATGCCATTTAAAAAAAAAATTATTTTTGTACCGGCAGAAAATACCTATCCTGCCATTATAAAACTGGGCAGATGTTCACCCTAGTGGAGGTCCATGGAAAATTATGGGCAATTCATATTTTTGTAGCTGCCTGGAGATAGATTGTTTAATGCATCAAAAAAATTTCCCTCTCGTATCACTTGGACTACACTATCACTGGTGTTCAGCTGAGAAACAAAAGCACAGGCAGCAGTGTAGAAGTAAACTCTCACAAAGAGTATCTGTTTTGTATTCTTTACTAGCAATAGAGTGAACACTGTCTTATGAGAATGGAGCAGCCCTATAAAGGCAATAAGAGTACCATAAATTGGATAATGATATGCTTTTTACAGCGTTTAAAAACACTATCCATGTGGTAGGTACCGCTATATAAAAGAAATAAATATTATCAAGACTGATAAAGGGCAGAGGGGATAAACAACACTTAATAGATTCCCAACCGGAAGCTGTGCCAGACCCTGAAATGGCCTCTACTAATTATACTGAATGGCTCCAAAACGCATTTAGCAGACTAGTACCTTACAAAACAGCTTCCAAAAATAGAAAGACTCCCTGGGTGCCATGGCTTACTGAGGCTCCTAGATTGGAGAAACAACACTGTAGAAATCAAGAAAGAAGCTAGCGCCTAGAATATGATGACAATGAAAAAACATGTTACAAGGCGGCTCTGACAAAGTACAAACATCTTATAATTAAAAAGAAAAAAGTAACTATTATACCAGAAAAATCGAAACTGCACGAAATTCAACTTAACAACTGTTTCAGGTAGTGGCCAATCTGGCAGAGCCTGTGGTGAATTCCACTAAGGAGGCGTCTCAATCACTCTGTGATTCCTTAGCCAGCTACTTTCAAGACAAGGTGGGCCAAATCTATTCCAATTTCTCCGCCCCGACAAGGGGATGGAACCAATTGGTTGATAACAGTAGAAACAGAGACACCCAGAGCTTTATGGAATTCAGGCCAGTGTCGGTGGAACAGATTACTGATTTAGTCAACACAGTCAAATCAGGCTCCCCGTCCACCCTATGCCCCAGCTAGTCCTAAAATGATCCCGGACTTGATATGCGCTAATCTAGTGAGCATTTGCAACTCTATGTTTTGCTCAGGCACCTTTCTGTCCATTTGGAAAAAGGCCATCATTCAGCCACTGTTAAAAAAAGTAATCTCGACCCGGGATGGACCAAAAACTATAGACCGATTGCATGTCTACCTTTCCCAGCAAAGATCATCGAAAAAATTATGAACATCCAGCTGGCGCAGTATATTGAAGAGAATAGGTTGCTAGATGACACACAATTTGGCGTTAGGAAAGGCCATGGCACGGTGACTGCACTCATCAAAGCATCAGATGAAATTAGAATGGTGCTTGATAGATGAGGTGCTGCAGTCTTGGTGCTTTTGGATCTATCAGCAGCTTTTGACATGGTTGATCATGCTACTTTGATCAACCGTGTCTCAGCCATAGGCATCGGACGAAAGGCCAAAGCCCTTCTGGCCTCCTTCCTCTCCAATCGGACCCAGGCAGTCAGTAAGGGTGTTTTTGACTCATCAATTTTCTCTCTCCCTTGTGAAGTCCCTCAAGGATTGTCGCTAAGTCCGACTTTGTTTAATATATATTTGACAGACCTGGCACGAGTAATCAAATCCTTTGGGATGGGTCTCACTTCGTATGCTGACAATACGCAACTGGGTGCAGAAAGATGGAGAGGCAGTGGCGGCGAGCTTTCATGATGGCATGTTGGCCATTCGCTCATGGATGGTAAGTAACTGTCTTAAACTAAAGTCAGAAAAAAACGAGGTAATGGTCTTTGGCAACCTTGCCTCAGGATGGTCTCCGACCTGGTGGCCAGCTGAGTTGGGATTACCCCCCACCCCTGTTAAGAAGGCTAGAAACCTAGGTATTATTTTTGATGAGAGCCTATCTTTTAAACACCACGTTATTTCAGTGGTCTCCTCGTCTTTTTATGTATTAAGGACGATAAAGAAACTGTTACCTTTCGTCCCAGTCAGTACTGGAAAAACACTCATCAGTGCTCTGGTTATGTCAAAGGTCGACTATTGTAATGGCCTTCTAGTTAATGCCCAAGAAAAAGTTCTGAGTAGGCTGCAACTGATACAGAATGCAGCCGTCAGGATACTGACAGGTACTCCAAAGTTTAAGTCAATTACTAATGTGGTGCGCCAGCTTCACTGGCTGCCCATAAAAAGTAGAACTAAATTTAAGGCGCTATGTATTGCCTTCAAGGCAATTCACGACCTCAATATCTGAAAAAAATATCAGAAAAATGCTTTTCTAGCATATGCGCTCAGCAGAGCCTTGCGCTCAGCAGATGCCAACCGTCTGATCATCCCCAGAACTAAGAAAGTTAACTGTGGTGATAGAAGATTTATAGTGGCTAAGGCTAAACTATGGAATTCGCTCCCCATACAAATTAAGACCAGTCCTACCTTGTTATCATTCAGGAAACAAGTAAAAACTTGGCTCTTTGGACAATAAGTGACCAGTCCTCCGCTAATCCCTACAGTCCATAGCGCCGAGACACCCAAGGGTATTTGCGTGCTCTAGAAGTTGTTTAAATAAAATGAAGGATTAAAGGGAGACAGGCCAGTCCTGCTTTTCTCTTATTTCCTTACATCTTGGTAATTAATCAGGCCAGACCTGCTTTGCTCTTCACTTCCACAGGATTTACCGGTCTTTGGTTTCAGTCCTTCTTTGTGTTTCTCTTTATCTGTGGTGTTTGCTAGTCCTTACTGGTCCTGTCCAGCCTATCCCCCTTCCTAGAGGTGGGCGAACCAACAAATTAAGAGGGGGACCCAAGCCAGAGATTAGGCAAGAAGGGTCTGGCTGGGCTGTAAGAACCAATGCACAGGCCAGGTCCTAAAAATAGTTGGTATCTAAATCAACCAACAAATGATGTGAAAATGTGATTCTTTTTAAATACCCAAGGAAACTCCAGTGCCTTGAGGCAATTGTTTATTCAATTATTTATGGCTAAGGGCACCATACACTCTCCAGGAGTCTCCTGCCACTATTAAATATTAACACCTTGGCTGCGGCTGGAATTCCGCCCCGGTGCTGGACATTCCGATCGCTGGCGTGATCATGACGGCCCCCAGCCGTCATCAGCACACCCCCACCGTGACTCATGACGACTGGGAGTCGTCATCAGCAGCGAAAGGGTTAAATATAAATAATTCAGTGTGTGATATATAATGGGCAGCTTAGTCACCATTTCCAGAATTGTACCCCTGCAATTTGTAATTTCGGAGATGGGAGAAAATCTGAACCACTTACTGAGCAAATCATGATAACAGCCTAATTGCTTTTCTGCGATGTGGAGCTTAAAAATGTTTGAGACTCAGAAAAGGAAGACCATTTCAATTGTTTTCTCTTTTATCATGAGCTAAGCTTTTTATCTAAAAGTTGTTCTATTTTTACAATGCAATTGGATAAAATATTTCCAAATTTAACCATTTTGCACAAAGAAGAAATAAAAGCTAAACCTAACCTCACACCAAGCCTAGCCTGAATAGGCTGCTGACACAATGCTGTAAGACATAATTTAGTTTTGCACATGGGTGAGAGAAGCGCACACATACAGTCTCTTGCCACACATGGAGAAATGAAATTAGAGGTAACATTGCCTACCATGTTGAAATGCAGCAATAGTCCCCTTTGATTGGTGAGAAACTGGGCAGGTGTTCCAGCACCGGTCGCAGTTCAGCCGCGGACGGGTGCAGACAGGCTTGCCTTTAGCGGGCTTTGGCACACCTGCAGCTCCCCCTCTGCAGGGGAGGCCTTAGGCATGTGCAAGCTGTGCACCTGCACAGGGCCACCAAATCCCAGGGGCCGCCACACCAATATATATGCTTAATATAATAATCCTCTGAGGATGGATACATATTTGTGTGGCGGCCCCTGGCAGGGATTTGGTGGCCTCCGGCTCTGTTCCACTTCCATACACCCTGACCCCCCCCCCTCTCTTCACTGGGCTCCGCCCGGAACCCCTCTTCCGGGGCCCCCTACCTACGCTCCCTGCCCAAGGCCACCATGAGCCTAGAGCCGCCGCTGCCCTCTGCGAGCATCGGTGTGCGTCGGCACCTACATAGGTTTAACTACATGAGTGGAGTTTAGCACCTAGACCGCTAACTCCACAATGATCGTGGCAACAGAAAGTGGGTGAAAAATGCTTCAGCTATCTCCGCTCAATCTGAAACCCTGCAGTGGGCCAAATAACTGAAGACGGCGAATTGAAAGCAAGTAAAAACTAAATAGCAGTGAATTGTCCACCTTTAAAGTACATAGAGCATGCTCAGTGTGGGTCAACTGTAGTTGGGTACAAATCGATCCGGTTCCCATCCCTCTTTTCACTCCTTATTTCCAAGACCCCTATGGGCCTTCAGATTCCAATTCAAATTATTGGGATTCTGTAAATCTAGAGGTTTGAGCTGAATGTAACTAAACCAGAATATATGGTGTTTGGGTCAGGTGTAGCAAAGATCTGTGCAGTAAGAGCTGGCAATGAACTCTTGGAAAGAGTTTACAACTTATTTGCAAGGAACACTGACCACGCCCACCACTATATCATCACATCCCTGGTTTAAGCCTCAAGGGCAAGAAAGACCTCGACCAGCCAACACATGTATGGAAGGCCTCAGTTCTATCTTCCAGCCTCCTCACCCCTCCCACATAACAGAAAGAGCACAGAATCAAACAGGTTTGTTGCGGAGCAACAAATACTGTTTATTCTTAACTGACCTGTGTTCTCGTTCAGCCTCCTTGTCTTTCTCCCATAAGGGCGCTTCCCAATTCGATCGTTCTCGGGAAGTAGGTTTGCCTGCCTTGGTGGCTGAGAGTTTGTCTAAGAATGTCCTTTAATGGTTCTTGTTGGATGTCCAGAGGGCCTTGCTCATCTATTTGGAGCACACTCAGGAGGTTCAGAAGTCCAATTCCTTGTTTATTCCCTGGTGAGAAAGCTTCTTCCTTGTCCATTAGTCCATGGATTAAGCAAGGGATTGAGATGGCTTATTCTCTTTCGTGTTCTCCTGCTCCTGTGGGGGTGCAGGGTTGCTCAACTTGGGGGCTGGTGGCTTCCTGGGCTGACTTTAGGGGGGTTTCCCTATCTGACATTGGCAGGAATGCTGCTTCAGCCTCCTCTAACATCTTTGTGCAGCATTACCAGCTTTGGAATTTGCTGTGTGAGAATGCTAATTTTGGATGATATTTAATTATTTAATTGATATTTAATTACATGTGTGGAGTTTGTACACCACCTTTATTGTGGAACGCGTTATCAGGTCCTATATGTTTTGATGTTCCCATTAAGGATTTTTATTTTCATATCCTTAATTTTATGTGCTGGGAAAAAAAAGGGTGCCACAACCGGTATTTTTTTCTCCTGGCATTGATGCTGTAGTTATTTATTTATTTATTTATAAAGTTTTGTATAGCGCGAACATGACCCTAGTTGGTATCAGAGCGCTTTACATGAACGGAAGGTAAGGTATAATTGAGCTAACTAAATTAATCCCATCACCTCACTCCAATTGGAGAACCTCCTCCCCTCCTGCAGGGACCAACGATCATGTAAGGAACTGTCTCCCATTGTCGAACCCCCAACTAAAAGCACTGGCATCCGTGGTAAGGACCACAGGAGGATCGGGCTGTAAAGGCACCACCCTGGGAAAGATAGTCGATGACAATCCGCCAGCGCAGATATGATGGGCGGAGTCATTGGAACCAGCTGGTCGAGGTCCTGAGAGACCAGATGCCAATGCACAAGCAGATGTATCCACAGAGGCCTGAGATGGAAGCGGACCCAGGGCACAGTGAACACTGCCGCTGCCATGATACCTAGAAGGCGCAACCACAGCCGAGCCTGAAAAGGAGCACCCCTCATCACTCTCACAGCCAGGGACTCCAAGGCCAGAGCCCTGGGGGCCGGCAAGAACGCCCGGTTCAGGTCGGTGTGAAATCTGGCCCAATAAATGTCATATTCTGAGAAGGAATCAGCTGACACTTCAGAAGGTTCTCTAATAACAACAGGGGATACCCAATCAACCACTAGGCATCTGGGTGAATATAAACTAGCAAAATACAAGTGATGCCAATGGTATCAATTTAGACGTAATTATTTAAGGAGAAAGATACCATCAATTATCTATCTCCACCATACACATTTATAAATGACTAAATCAACTGTTCTATTTTTATGTTCATCTTATGGCTAATTATCTGAAAAAAAAAACACATAAGTGATATCTGTTACTCTTTTAGTAGTTTTTTCAAACTTTTGTAGAGATCTACAGTATTATAATCATACACATCAAAAAATCACATAATGTCTATTCTCTTGTGTCGAGCAATTTTCAACAAGACATACAGGTAGAAAAAACAAATAACAAATAAAGTTATACAAACGTTGACCCTTAATCCATGGGTTATGTCTGAAGCCCAATAGCTTGCAAATAAGGAAAATTGGTAATGTCTCTTATGACCTTAATTCCTTCTTCGAACACCACAATTGTATCTAGGAGTAGGTGAAGCACAACTCAATGTTTTTATGGCTTCTCAAGTCAGTCCAACTCCTAGGGAATGTATCCCGTATTGCTTCCAAATCAAACAAAGTGTGTCGAAATCAATAATAAACTGTCGACGCGTTTCGGCCTGTCAAGCAGTTTCAGGCCTCATCAGGACAATGGGCAAACAAAACAAGCAGTACTTTACCGCGTTCAAAACCGGTATATAATCCCAGCCTATTTTCCAAAATGGTATTCGCTATTGTATATCACACCAAGCATATCATTTGGCAATTCTCCATATTAGCGAAACACTAGGCCTAGTGGTACGTCATTCTTTGGGAGACGATCGAGTGTATAGAGAATATCTGGCGTGATTTGGAGACGCTGTTGGTTGCTGGACGTGTTTTGGATTTATATCGTAGTCCGGACCCGAAAACGCGATTTAACCACACATTGTGTATACAAGGTGTTTCGCTGATATGGAGAATTGCCAAATGATATGCTTGGTGTGATATACAATAGCGAATACCATTTTGGAAAATAGGCTTGGATTATATACCGGTTTTGAATACGGTAAAGTACTGCTTGTTTTGTTTGCCCATTGTCCTGATGAGGCCTGAAACTGCTTGACAGGCCGAAACGCGTCAACAGTTTATTATTGATTTCGACACACTTTGTTTGATTTGGAAGCAATACGGGATACATTCCCTAGGAGTTGGACTGACTTGAGAAGCCATAAAAACATTGAGTTGTGCTTCACCTACTCCTAGATACAATTGTGGTGTTCGAAGAAGGAATTAAGGTCATAAGAGACATTACCAATTTTCCTTATTTGCAAGCTATTGGGCTTCAGACATAACCCATGGATTAAGGGTCAACGTTTGTATAACTTTATTTGTTATTTGTTTTTTCTACCTGTATGTCTTGTTGAAAATTGCTCGACACAAGAGAATAGACATTATGTGATTTTTTGATGTGTATGATTATAATACTGTAGATCTCTACAAAATTTTGAAAAAACTACTAAAAGAGTAACAGATATCCCTTGTGTGTTTTTTTTTTTCAGATAATTAGCCATAAGATGAACATAAAAATAGAACAGTTGATTTAGTAATTTATAAATGTGTATGGTGGAGATAGATAATTGATGGTATCTTTCTCCTTAAATAATTACGTCTAAATTGAAACCATTGGCATCACTTCAGAAGGTTCAGCAGGAACCCATGATCTGACAAAACCGAACACACCACCTGCAGATTGAGAAGAAACTGCTCCCCAGGTGGAGCATGGAGCAGGCGATCATCCAGATAAGGATAGATGTAGATTCCCGAAGATGCAAGAAAGCCATCAACGGAGCCAACACCGTTATTAAAATCCTTAGGGCAGATCGAAGGGCAGGACACAAAAGTGATAATGGGTGCCATGAGCGCTGAATCGGAGATAATGCTGGTAGAGGGGATGGATTGGAATGTGATGGTACACATCTTGAGAATGTGAAAGCGAAACAGGCACCGAGTCCTCTGGCTTCCCACTGCCCATTTCCAGCAAGGTCTCCCTGATCAGTCGCTTCAGCCTGCCGTCATAACCTTCTCTCCTACGTTTAGAGACGGATGGGAAATTTTATAATCGGTGTTTAACATAGCTAAGGGTCTGTAGGAGCCCATACATGTCTCTTCCCTACCGGGTTTCAGGAGCGAGACCAGGGTGGCTTCATTGAACGTGGCCGGGAGCGCCGAGTCATCTATTGCGGCGTTGTACACTTTGAGCAATTCCGGGACCAGGGTTTCTGAGCATGTTTTGAAAAATTTGGCGGGTAGGCCATTTGGGCCAGGTGATTTGCCGTTAGAAAGAGCGAAAATAGCTTCACGCATTTCTTCCGGCGTGAACGGCGCCTCTAGGTCCCCTTGTTGTGTATTCGTGAGGGATGGCAGCCGAATATTTGCGAGATAGTCTGCGATATGCTCTGATGTGACCCTCAGTTGCGATCTGTACAGGACTTGGTAGTGTTTCACGAATGCTTGATGTATTTTGCTTTGAGTATACACCACCTCCTCCTCAGCCGTTCGGATGGCAGACACCGGTGCAGTACGGTTCTCTTGTTTGACTAGCCAGGCCAATAATTTCCCGGGTTTGTCGCTGTATTGATGCACACGCGTCGAGTGGGCTGCGTAATTAAGGTGGCGTAATCGCTCCAGTAGTGCCGTGTGCTCTTCACGGGCCTTGCGCAGTTAGTCATCTGCTCTTGCCACTGCTTCCTGCTCCCTGCGGAGCAAGTCAGTCTCTACCCGGCGTAGGTCAACCTCCAGCTTTTTCTGCATGTTCCCCTGTGTGCCCAGGCAATGTCACCTGACTACAACTTTGAAGGCGTCCCATTCAAACAGCGGGGAGGACGCTGTACCTGAGTTTTCCGTGAAGTATTGGGCTACGCAGGCTTGCAGGGAGTCTCTGAAGGGGGCATCTAGTAACAGGGCAGGCTGTAGACGCCATGTGGGGATGGGCGGGTGTGGGCGTTCCCATGCAATATCCAGTGTGTGTGGATTGTGGTCTGAGTGTGTTCGGCCAAGGTATTGAGTGTCCGTGATGTGTGGCAGCAGTTCCGAAGACACCATGTATCTGTCTAGGCGTACATGTAATGCGTGTGCTCCTGAATAATAGGAGTAAACTTTGGTGATGGGATTGTGGGTGCGCCAGGCATCTTGTAAGTCCCACTGTGCCGCCCACTGGATGAGTGTCCTCATTGCTCCAAAAGATGATGCATCAGGCCGGGGTGGAGCCGAGCGGTCTAGTGTGACATCTAATATGTTATTGTAATCACCCCCGAGAGTCCAGGGGACTCCATGCCAAGGCGCCAGTTTCTCTGAAAGGTGTGCAAGGAAGCCCCCCTGATCTGTGTTGGGAGAGTAGATGGACGCCAGAACCACGGGCTGCCCATCAATGCGGCCATTCACGAGCACATACCTGCCCTCCAGGTCAGTGTGGGAGTGTGTCATAGTAAAGGGAGTGCCCGGTTTCACCCACAGTAGCGCCCCGCGGGCATACGAGAAGTACTCGGTGGCATACAGTTGCCCCCTCCATCGGCGGCGCAGTGCGACCACTTCCGCCTTGTTCAAGTGCGTTTCCTGCAAGAGTGCAATTTGAACCTGGTGTCTTTTCAAGTAGGTGAATATTTGATAACGGCGTGCTGGCGTGTGCATGCCCCTGATTTTCCAGGTGCAGATTTTTATCGCAGACATTTTATCAATACAGGTAGCCTCCCCCCCTCTCCATACACCGTAGCCGGTCCCTGGACCATTTCCAGTAATACACTCAGCACAACCCAGGAATACATAAAAGGGGGGATAAACAGTTAACAAAGGTAACCAACTGTGGGTGAACCATATTTGAATGCCAAAAGGGCAGTAGCGAAACGTGCCACCGTCCATACTCTCGATTGAGAGGGACAACCGTTCAAGTCTAGGGGGTATCATGTGCTAGTCACAGTCTTGGCGATTTATCTATCTGGATAAAGAAGGAAATCGATGTCCCTCCCTAGGCCATATGTTATATGCGTCTTGCAGCCAAAAGTCATTGTGCAGGGATATGGCGCTGCCTGCTGTGCAGGGGTCTCAGTCTAGCCAGCCATGTAGGGGGAAAGTAAAGCAGGTCTCACATCCCAAGCCTCTGGCATAGTTAGTTCCCTGCGTGTTAGTGCCAGTGGGCAGGGGGGAGGAAGGGGGAGGACCGCAGGGTGGCCCCACCATTACAGCACCGTTTCAGCGTCTATGTGAGTGGGGCAATACTCACTGCGTCAGTGCTCCACCGTCCATCTTAGGGGCAAGGGGGGGCGCTCCTGGCGTCACCAAGCTCCAGCGGCGCTACAGCGTCCATTCGGCCCCTATTTCTGTCTCTGCCATTCCAGCAGGTTCTGCCAGGACTCCTCGTGCAGTTTCAATGTAGCAGGTCAGCTGTCTGCGGTGTGATATCCGGCAAGTCCACCGAAAGTTGAGAGTCCGGTATTCCGTAGATGGCTTCATCGTCGCTTGGGACATTCCGTGGGCTGGCGCCCGGTACGACGTCCGATGCCGGTTAGCTGCTCAGCTGTGAGACCCTTCGGAGTGCATCTCGTTGCTCCTGAAGAATTTGATCCGCTGGCGGGGAGCGGCGTGCTGCTTCTTCCGGGCGACGGGCCTGCTGGTCCCTGTTCCTACGACGTTGTCTCGATCCACGTGCCCGTGACCTCGGCTCATAGCCCTGTGCTTGCCTGGGCGCCCTGTCAGTGCCGCTGTCGAGCCAAGCGCGTACTTCTTCAGGGTTATTAAAGAAGTAGGTCTTATCCTGAGCCACCACTCTTAGCTTCGCGGGAAAGAGGAGGGAATATTTGAGGCCTGCTGTGCGGAGTCTTCGTTTTACCTCCAGGAAAGAGTGCCTTTGACGTTGCACTTGGATGGTATAGTCTGGGAAGAACATTACTGTGGCATTGTCTATGCGAATCTCCCCAAGCCTTCTAGCTTCCCGCAGGACCGCATCTCTGTCCCGATAGTTCAGTATCCTAAGGAGCAGTGGTCTTAGGTTAGAGCCAGTGGGAAGTGGTCTCGTGGGTACACGGTGCGCCCGTTCCACCACGAAGTAGGGCAAAAGTGTGTCTTCTGGCAGTATGTCCCTTAGCCAGTCTTCTACTTGTTGGGCAGGGTTGTTGCCCTCCCATTTTTCCGGGATCCCCACGAGTCTGATGTTATTTCGTCATGCCCGCCCTTCCGCATCCTCGACACGGTCTTCCAGGAACTCTACTCTGTTCAGGAGGTCCTGTACTTGTTTATCTGTCCGGGTGACTCGGGGCTCAAGTTCCGCCACAGTTCCCTCCAGGGTCTTGGTCCGATCTGCCAGTTTCTTGTGATCGTCTCTTAGGTGGGTGAGATCTATGGCGACGCTGTCGATTTTGGACTCCAGTGAAGTTCTAGTCGATTGGAGCGACTCTTCCAGGCGCTCCATGGCAGCGAGCACGCTATCCAGTCTCGCGGTCACCTGGTCGGCATCCATCTTCTTTAGTGCCTTATCAGTCTTCCCTTTCAGGGGGGCACCTCCAGTTCCGGTGCGCGTCCTTACCCCTCCGGACATGGGCAGAGCTACTTGGCTATCAGTCCTGTCGAGTTTTCAGGAGGATGAGGTGGCTTATGGCTCGTGATCGTGTGGGGCGTTGGTGATGTCCGAGGTCAGCGGGACGATAGGGTGTATGATGGCCCCAACGCGGTTAGCCACTTGGCGTAACATGTGTCAACCGTGGCGCTCCTCTAAGCAGGCAGGTGTGGTGGCGTCAAGCAGCAGGTGCCATTCATCAGCTCCGCCTCAGCGTGCGCATCGGGCAGGCAGCATTTCTTATGGTGTCGGGGCAATTATGTAAGGCGGGGGGGTCCGCGCCGGGTCTCCGGTGTCTCCTCTCCGCGAATTGCCTCGAGGGGGGCCGGGCTCTTACCGGTTTCAGGGATGGCGTCCCAGCGTTGTTTCGTTCTCCCTCAGCGCTTTATTCCCCACCAGGTCCGAGGCCACCTCTCAGCGCCCCATGTGGTCACAGCAACTCCAGTCCCTCAGCGGAGGCCCATCCAAGTGATTCCTCCCGGCAGCCGATCATGAGAGGCCCGGAGGGGGGGGCCTGCGTTGACTGGCCTCAGGCAGTGTCTCCTAAGGCAAAGTTTGTGCCCCACTCCTGTGATGGCGCTCTCGTGGGCCTCTAGCGCCTTCTCCGTGTGGGCATTTGCGCCCGATTCATGTTCTCCCCGGGGTTCCCCGTTGCAGCGGCTACTAATGTGGGTATTGAAAGTCCTCGCCGCGTGTTCGCGGCTGCTCGGCGAGTCCCGGTGGGGGCCCCTCACCTCCGGTGCTGCAGTCCCACCGACTCGCTTCTGGCAGTGTTCTAGGGGCGCCGTGTCGCCGCCGGGCACGGCAGGCAGCGGTTGGGCGGCAGCTCCCCTGGCCGGGCCCCCACCTTTGCATCGGGCGGCTGCGGCCAATCCGGTCCTCGGTCTTCAATTCAGGTGTTAGCCCTACCGCGACCTCCCGGAGACACCGCTGGTACCGACTCAGGGCAGCTGGAGGGTTTCCCGGTCCCGTTGTCGGCTGGCGCAGAGACCGAATCCATCAGCCGGTAGGCTGCGTGTGTGGGCCTGTTCGGCAGTGCAGACCACGGCCTCGCGTTGCTGCCTCTGCCGGCCAAGCTGTAGGGAACCCCGCAGAAGGTTTCCAGGAAAGGCCGGTGCTGACCAGGTCGGTCCCTCCGAATAAATTTTGGCTAGTGGGTCGGTGGTAGCTTTACAATGCTCCGCCTGCAATTTTGGGCGGCTGCTTTGGAGAAATGGCGGAGAATCAGCCCAGGGAAGGGGAGCTCGGCACGGAGCTCTACCCTAGTGCGACTGCCGCCATCGCGTGCCTAGCCACGCCCCCAACATCTCTCACACTCAATGCGTGGACTAAGGCCACAAGACGCATGGGCTGGGAAGGGGGCGTGGTTTGAGCGCCGACGGGGATGGCTGTGTGAGCGTGCAGCTCCGCGCCGAGTCCCGACAATAATCCTGTGATTCCTGCCATTGATGCCCCGGAGTTGTGGAATCGTAGCATAAGGCGTTGCTTGAGCTGAGGGGAGATTCTGTGACCGGCGGGACCTCGGGGAAGTGCGAAGATCCGACCCCGGAGTCCGGAGGAGCCGGGCCGAGGAAAAAAGAAAATGGCGGCGAGCGCTTTCTGAGGGACTCAGGGGCTGACGCACCCGAGCTGCACCGGTGCTTCGGCGGCTGCCAGCGGAGCAAGCGGAGCCGGGGCATGAAGGAGGGCGCCTTCGGAGTTGGTCCTGAGCGGCAGAGGTCCCGGGCCTCCAGGCTCGGTGAGTGCGGCGCCCCTCCCCGCCCCCTGCCCTCCGCTTCGTGATATGGTGGCCGGGTGAACAACGGGCCGCTCCTGGACGGCGACGCCTGCAGTCTGCGGCGGTTGCGTTCCTGGGGAGCTGGCCGGGTATCACTGGCAGGGGCAGTATTGGAAGGCGGGCTCTGCCACCTATGAGGGGGGCGCTGGAGGCGGGTAGCGGACTGCGGCTAGGCAGCGGGAGCGGACCCAGGCTGAATATCTCCGGCCCTTGGATGTCGTGGAGCGCGGCGGTTCCCGAGAACGACAGGGACTAGATTGGGACGTACCCTGCATACCAGTGGGGGCCTTGGGGTGCCTTCATCAGCGGTGGACGTCGCCCGCCCGGGGAGCTCATACTGTGGTGGTGGACCAAAGGTGGAGCGAGAGTTGGGACAGTCCTCAGCTCGTTACGGGGCACTGTCTTGGGCGACCGGCGAGATCGGCTCTAGGGGGCCCCCACTTGCGCTCCCGGGGGTGTGCTGCGGGGTCGCTGTGCCTGGTTTGCAGGGCCCCCTGGACCTTTGCTGGAGCTCTGGAGGCCCCACTCGGCACATGGGCATAGGACGTCAGTGGTAGCCTGTGGATGGAAGTGTGCTTGGTGGGCACTGAAGAAAGGAGGACAGAGCATGGACGGTCCTTGGTGGTGAGCCTGGAGCCTTGGTGTTCCTAAACATTGGTCCCCACTGGGAGGTGTCAGTGGGTAGAGGGCTTGTGCTGAGGGAGCTGTGAACTGGCGTGGCCCTTGGTGGTGGACGGGGAAGCGCACCTAACGGGGTCAAGATGGCCGCTCTTGGCGGGGCCCTGGCTACGCCGCAGGGGCGAGGTGACGCGACCGCTCTGGTTCAAGATGGCGGAACCCAAGCCCCACTGGAGGCTTCGACGCCGGAACAGAGGCTGAACCTGCGTCTCGACGCTATCTTGGACGCGATCACCACGACGAAGGACTCGCTACATCAAGACATAGCGCAGGTCGCAACGGGGCTGGGCCTACTGAAAGCAGATCATGCCAAGCTCTCGGACAGAGTGAAAGAGAATGAAAAATTGCTTCAGGAGCTGAAACCAGCGGTGGTGACCGCAGAACACAAACTGACAGATATCCTCGGCTGCCTGGCGACTCTGGAGCGACGGGCGGAGGATGCCGAAAGTCGTAACCGGAGGAATAACGTGAGGGTGGTGGGTCTTCCGGAAAAAATTGAGGGAGGTGACGCCGTGTCCTATATGGAGAACTGGTTTAAAACGGTTGTGGCACCGGAGGGTCTGTCTCCCTTCTTCTCCCTGGAAAGAGCGCATAGGGTTCCGGCTAGACCGCCCTTGGAGGGCCGCCCGCCTAGGCCGATGGTGGTCAAATTATTGCACTATAAGGACCGCGACTTGTTGATACAGAGGGCATGATCTCAGGGCCCCTTTCAAGTGGACAACAGCAAAGTTACGGTCTTTCTGGATTACACACAGGAAGTCCAGAAAAACAGAGCTTCCTTCTTGTCAGTGAAAAAAGAACTGAGGGACGAGGGGATTCAATACTCCTTGCTTTTCCCCGCCAAACTGAGGGTGATCCTGGATGACAAGACCCACTTCTTCCAAACTCCTGACGAGGCATGGTCGTGGCTTGAACTGTACCGTGCTGGGACGGATCGCACGACTAGAAGTGGAAGAGAACGGCAGAAGCCGGTCTGGATTAGGAAGTCGCAGCGCATCCGCACCCGGAACAAACTCCAACGGGCCGTGCAAGAAGCTCAGATGGCAGCCGACAGGAAGGGAGCATTGGCTGCAACGGCGAGCATCACGGGATCGCAGCAGGAGAAGACGTCGGGGGGTCGGAGGAGGAGGAGGAGGGAGAGAGATCTGAGGGGATTGAATCAGACACGGGGAGTGCAAAGGGACCGGCAGTCACGCCACAGACTTCGGATGGACTGTTTAACGAGTGAAGTATCGGAGTACTGAGCAACCCCGAGGTACCCATTGGAACGTGCTCACCAGACTTTGATGGACTACCAGGTATGGGGCTGTGAAAGCAGCATGGGACTGAGGGCGCGGGGTGGGAGCTCTGCACGCCCTGGGTCGGCGCTTCATCACCCTCTAGTGGCCCTTAAGGCCTTCTGTGGTGGAGACCACAGATTAGTGTAATGTGTGGGGTGTTGATGGTTTGGAACTGGGCTGAAGCTGGGTTATTAGGTCCTGTCCTGGGGAGAGGGGGTTGGGGTGTTGTGTGGGGGAATCTGAAGGGGGGATACAACTGCTGCGATGCGGGGAGAAACTGTTTGTTGATGTCACTGTGCAGAAACGTGTCTTATGGGGACGTTACCTAATTTGAAATGCATTACATGGAATGTCCGAGGGCTTAGAACGATGGTGCGACGCCATAAGGTGCATGCTTATTTGGTGAGGCGGGGCATACAGATAGCAATGCTTCAGGAAACTCACTTGACCAAGAAGGAATGCGGGGCCCTACAGAAGAGGTGGCGGGGGCAGGCGTTTGGCACAACATACTCCGCATATGCCAGAGGGGTGCTGATATGGGTGAGAGCGGGGACACCATTCCAGGTCACGAACCAGAGGGTTGATCCTGAGGGTAGATATGTGGCGGTTGAGGGGCGACTTTACGGTAGGGAGGTGGTCCTGTGTAGTGTGTATGCCCCCAACTCTGATCAGGCCCACTTTTTTGAAGGTTTGACAAGCTCGCTGGCTTATTTCCTGGCTGGCCCTGTCTTATTGGGGGGCGACTTTAACTCGATCACTGATGTGGTGCTGGATAGATCGCATCCGCCATTAGCCGACTCCCCGGTACGTAGGCTGGCAGCTCACAGGAAGGATTGGCAAGAGAAGTGGGGTCTGGTGGATGTATGGCGGGAACAGCACCCTGAGGATAGGGATTACTCCTACTTTTCCACAATACACGAATTGCATGTTAGACTAGACTCGGTGCTGTGTGGTGGCCCCTTGGCGGCTGTGGTGACCCATACTGAATATTTGGCCAGGACCATCTCGGATCATAACCCCTTATTGGTGTCAGTGCAGTGGCAGCAGGCGAGGTCAGCGGTTCCATCATGGCGGCTGCGGCCTGACACACTAGAAGATCTGGTGTTTCGTGAAGCGGAAAAAAAAAAAAAAAGACGCATGGGCTGGGAAAAGAAGCCTACACGGCAGACACCGCTGTGGCACTGCCGATGGTTGACAGAACTCTACAAGCTGCGAGGTTTCCAAAGGTGGGACGATATCGGCATCTCCACTATAGGAGACGTGATAGCCAAAGGGGAGCTGAAATCTTTTCAGGTGCTTAAAAAGGAGTTCCGCTTACTCCATACACAGCAGTTCAAATACATCCAATTACGACATGCATGGCGAGCCCAAAATGTCACACTCGCTGATATCCCAGAATACGCACCGCTGGAGGGGCGGCTCCTCCAAGAGCAGATAACAGGGAAGGCGGTCTCCTTAACCTTAACTAATAATATGCTAGGGGACCTAGCAAAACTCAGATGTACGTGGGAGGCAGAGGTGGGGGAGATGGAAGACCTAGATTGGGAGATAGTGTTGATGCATCCCCGGGAAGTGGCAATCAAATCAAGACTGAGACTCATTCAATTCAATGTGCTCCATAGGACCTATTACGACAGGGTACGGCTCTGTAAAATGGGAAAAGTAGACGGCTCACGGTGCCTTAGATGCCACCAATGTGAGGGGGACTTCTATCATACCATCTGGACATGCGGCACAATACAAGAATACTGGACGCAGGTGTTTAGGGAACTAGAGGAGGTCCTGGGGGTTCCAATCCAGCGCGAGCCCAAGCTGGCATTGTTAGGCATGACCAACGAGGTAGACCTGACTCGCCCACTTCTTACATTCCTGGTTCTTGCACTGGTTGTGGCAAAAAGGGACATAGCAAAATACTGGGGGGCACCGGAACCTCCGGGAATGGAGGAGTGGAGGAGGGGGCTGGATCTCTATATGGCAGCCGAGAGAGTTACTTATAAGGCTAGGGGTTGCCCCAAGAAATTCCGGAGAGTTTGGTCCAAGTGGCGCCACTATCACGGGCTAGATGGAGGGATGTGAGGGATATAAATGTTAAGCATAGGTCAACACGCAGAGAACACTTTACATTGCTAATACGGATGGGATGAGCCGAGATGAACCCGAGAGGAGCCATGGGACACTGGACATTTGAGGCTTCAAACGGTGTCAGACTCTACTGGCATTGGGGGGTGGGGGGGGGGGTGGAACTGGAAGTGAACCTGCTGCTATTTACGTGACTGCATTGTTTATGTAAATTTCTTTCACGTACTGTTTGGTTGGTTTTATTGGGGGGAGGGAAGGGGTAAACAAGAAAAAACAGATACTCGAAATGCCCATTGGATGCTCACATTTGTTTATCCGTTTGTATTCCAACCACCCTAACGATATTTGCCGCCCGACCTCCGGGATGTGGGCTAAATGGCCGTGTGTTGCTCTACCGACTATGCGGTGTACTATTACTGGTGAAAAGACTGGAATATTGATTGATCACGGGTATCCTTCTGTGTGTCTGCAATAAAAATAAATTAAAAAAATAAAAATTATTAGCAGGTGACATTGGGTCTGATGTTCCCATACCTGGGAATACCAGCTGCGGGGACACCGGGCTGGAGGGGATCTAGTGGAATGGTTTCCCACTTGGAGATACCGCTCTGCCTGACTCGTAATCAGGATAGTCTATGAATTGAAAAGGGGAGAAATATATGATCACTGGCAAACTGAGTTGCAGTGCAACAGGGTATTTATGTCCATCTATGTCACACGAACCCCGACACTACAAAGCATCACGACACCCCAAAAATGTAGGCAATCTGCAAGGAAAGCCATAACAAAAATGACCTCTCTCTGTTTGGTTCCAAGGTGAATGCCAACCACAAATCTGCAGGCTGCTGAACTGTACACATTCTTTCCTTCTCATTTTTGCCATTAGTACCTTGTCTGTCATTAGGCAAAGGTACTTGCAAAAGGACCATTTTCATGAGTGCCTCTTTTGCACCGATTGAGCCCCACAGTTCGAATTGCAACACACAGAAATTAATATGGTAATTGTTTCCTGTTTAGAATGAAAGCAGAAAATATGGTGTCCTTCTTCTGTGTTGCCTTCCACACATTCCACAGTAAATGAAAATGGATGCATCACTTACAAATGAATATTTCTCCTTTTTCCAGTATCTGTTCCTGTTTCGCACAGTAAAAGGTAAATGGCTCTTCAGACACTAGGAAACGTAATTAGATTGTCCCCCCTCTGCTATAAAGGAATTATTTGTTTCGGCTTTACTGTAAGTTTTTTTGGAAGTGACCATTGCATGCTTGAAAGCTGGCAGGTATAACTTAAGCCGGGTTAATAGAGGTAATATATCTCCAAGGCAACATCTTTTATTTTTGCATTTTGTTTTTTTTAAAGCACACTGTTCGTGTGGCGCGTGCTTCTAAATTTCTACAACGAGTCAATACAAGTCGGGCTTTATTAAAAGGCACTGAGTGAATATTGACCCTTTGCTGCGTGATTCATTCTTTTTGTTGGTGGTACAACATAAGAAACATCATCACATAGTGCATCTGGGATACATATAACAGAGTGACCAAGTCGAATACATAAAAAACATATTTGATAACACAATATTATACATTTCGTTTATGGATACATTTCATAAAATCTAAGAGCAAAACCTCCCTCGAAAAGAAAAAGAATTCGGCCACAACTTTGCCCTCCCTCTTAATCTAGAAGAGGACCCATAATTTGCAAAATGTCTTTGAATTGTCTGATCAAGTGTAAAACTCTTTCTCTTCCTAACCCCAGTGGCGGCTCCTCCACTAAGGCGGAGGAGTGTCGCCCTACTACCTCAAAGTAGGAAAAGACAGGAAAAAATAAAATTATAATAACAGAATGTTATTGTTATTCTATTTTGTCCTTCTGCAGTGGCAGCTTTGCATGAGGGCTCGGGCGGGACTGAAGAGGAGGGAGGACCAAGAACTCTCCGAAGTATGCAATGACTGTTTGGCCGGCCCTCTTGGGCAGCCCAATAGAGTCATGAGCCCTTTCCCTGTTCTCCATGCAGGCTGCATTACCGCCTGCGTGGAGAACATGCCCACCCACTCCAGCTTCAGAGCACTGCATTGCAGCGTTGTGATTGGTCAGGGGAGCCTGTGGGCTGAGTGCTTCCTTTTCCTGGAGCACGACCCAGGAGAGCAGGAGCAAAAACGTGAGACCCTGCGGCAAGGTAAGTCTTTCGTTACTTTTTATTGTTACCCACGCCCCCCATTTTCCACCCATGCCGGGCCTGCCACCCGCGAGCCGTGCCGGCCACCACTGCCTAACCCTCTGCATTTTATTGAACCAATCAAGGAAGCAGGGAACAAGTTTGGGCATCGAATTTGATAATTTGCCATTGTCTGACCTAGGGTGGTGTGGAGTGCAGAAAAACAATGGATTTAGGCCCAGATCTTTGTACTGGGGTGAATGTAAGACATTGTTCTGCATTCTGTCCATCAACTGTGTTTTTTGCGAATTTGACAACAGCAGTAATCATGCCACTAGCATTGAAATGAAAAGCAACTTCTGATGTCTCACCGAGATGCCCGGCATAGGGCAGTAACACAGACGGGCAATCATGGGGTTTTGGGGAATTTGACTCTGCAGGTGGTTTTCTAAAAACCCGAAAAACATCCCCAGAAGTTATCCAAGTTACTGCAGAGCCAGATGTTATGTAAACAGTGTCTGCAACCCAACCTATTGGACCTAAAGCGCTGGTTGGGACATCCTTCATTCATTTTGTTAAGCAGTTGGGTGGTCCTAAATATTAACCACTTTGAGAAGAATTACATCTTCTGAAAATTCGCAATTTTTGGTGTTTTAAAGCTTAACTTTAAGATGTTCTTGGTCAGACCTACACACCTCTGTCTCAACCATTTCAAAGGTAACCTACCGTACACACCAGCTTTCTCTGTGAACAAGAAATATCTAATCCAGAACTCCAATTTCTTCATATATGTAGCAAATAGTAACTTTTCAGCCAGCTCTTTTTTGTGAAATAGAATCTTGGGGTCAATCTGTGTAGAATACCATATAACCCCCTATACAACCACTGCAACCACATTTTATTCCTACTATTAGGTGGTTCTATCTTTTGCCACGTTTTCCATTTATCTTTCGCCAGAAAGTCACCCAACTTTACAAATCCGAATTGCTAGGACTAAGGGCTCGATAAAAAAAGTCAAGAAGGATTAGAGAGAGGGGGCAGCCCTGTCTGTTTTTTTTTTGCAGGACTTTGAATGCACTGACTTCTGAAGCATTTAAAATCACTTTAACTTCAGTGATCAGATACATCTTTTCTATAAGTCTTGTGGTCTGGCTGAAAACTCCAAATCTCTCTAAAATACCAAAAAGTCTTTCCCAGACCACAAGATCAAACACCTTTTCCGCATACAGCAAAAAATCGCTCCCAGCACCGTCTTCAAAGCCAGCACATCCAAGGCCTCAACCAAGTAATCAGTATTAGTGCAAAGCTGCCACCCTGCTGTAAAACCATTCTCATCCACATGAACCAGTTTAGGAGATACCTTATTAAACTTGTTTCAAATAAACTTCATTACAAATTTGTAATCAGAATTTATAAATGTAATTGGCCGATAAGAGTTGGGATCTTTACCCTTCTTTAAAAAGAAGACCACATTCCCAAAGATTCAACAATTCAGCAAATACTTCATAAAATTCTGAAGGAAACCCATCTGGGCCACCAATTTTGCCCCCTGGTAAGCTTTTCACCACTTTCTCCAGTTCTTGCATGGAAAAGGGACTAACTATAAACCTCTAGTCTGCCTCTGACATCACAGAAATTGGAGTATGATCCAGAAAATAAGTCAGTTTCTGCTTATCTACATTATGGAAGATACTAAAAATATTCTTCAAATGCTCTGAAAAACATAGCATTTATTTCATCCTGAAAGGCGACACACACCCCTGTTCTAGGGCATTTCACCCCACTAATAGTACATTTTGTTGCCCGCTCCCAAGACTGCCATGCTATAAACCCTCCTGTAAATTCGCTCTCTTCGTAAACTTTTGGGGCCAGTGTAGTAATGAGATTAAAGGAGATCAGGTAGAAGTCTGTAGGTTTATTGTAACAGACAGCTTGAACAACCACCTTCAGCAGAGGCTCAGTAGAGAATGAACAGTCATCACATAGAATGTTACAGTAGAAATGTATGATAACAATTCTAACACAGAATGCTACACTACAACTCTAACATAGAATACACTAACATGGAATACTACACCCCTTCCCCCTTTGAAAAAGAAAAAAAAACTAATACACAAAAAGGAGAAAGAAATCAGAATAATAAGAAGAAAGGAGCAAAAAAAACTAAGGAAAGAAAGTTCAACACAAATAATCATGTAACTTCACAGGAATTTGCTTAACTCGAGAACTTTTCCTAGGAACAAAGTCAGGAACAGCATTGTCTTGAGAAACAGGGCTTTGAGACATAGGAACAACCTCTTGGAAACTGGAATTGCCAATATTACTTTCATTGACAGGTGTAGGAGAAACATTCTGAGGAGAAATACCACCCACAGGGACAGGAACATTTGAATCTTGGCTCTCCTGCATGAAAGTGTCAACAATGGCAGAGTAAGGAGCATGGTCCTCAATGATGGGGTCCTTAAGTGGGAGAGAAGATAAAAGATTCGGATTTTTACACAGAGAAACTCTCCTGAAATTCCATACTTTACCCCCTTCGACACAAACAGCTTTGGAGAAAATTTCAATAACTTTGCAAGGATGAGACCATTTGTTCCACTTGTTCCCAACAGACCTTCCAAACTTAACACGTACAAAATTACCAACACTGATTTTCCTACTGCGATTGCTTAGAGACAAGGAACTGTTTTTCATTTTTTCTTGGTATTTCAACACCCTATCCCTAACTTCATCACAGTCAAAGGAAGATTCAACTGGAAATTTAATTTTCATCCACCAAGGGAGAAGCTTTGAACCAGGTTTCCTACCTCTAAGCATCTCAAAAGGAGACAGACCTGTAACGGAGTTAGGGGAGGTACGATAGGATAATAGTGTGGCACATAGGGTTTTCCTCCAATCAAGGTTGCTCTTAACTGCTAATTGGATGGACTCCTTGATGACCCTGTTGAAGCGTTCCGTCTGACCATTGGCCTTGGGATTATAATTGGACACTCTTTTGTGGGCAATGCCACATCTTTCAAGAAAAGACCCAAACTCTTTACTGACAAACTGCGGACCGTTATCAGATACAATTTCAGCTGGGATTCCTTCTCTACAAAAGACTTCGTCCAGGAACTGAACAACCTGTGTAGAACCAATCTTGTCCACAATCTTGAGCTCAGGCCATTTGGAAAAGTAATCGATTAAGACTAATGCAAAAACCTCTTTGTTCGGAGACAAAAATAGAGGTCCAATAATATCAATACCTAGTTTCTTCCAGGGACAGTTGACAAACTCGATGGGAGAAATGTCCGTGGACAAGGGTTTCACAGTTTTGTCACTATTGGCACACGGAGAACAAGAACTTACCCACCTATCCACCATTCTGTCAATGCCAGGCCACCAGTAAAATTCACGGATACGTCTTTTGGTACTGGACATACCCATATGGCCCTCATGTGCCATAGAGACAATCTTTTCTCTCAAGGTAAAGGGAGGGACAATCTTGTCACTTCGAGTCACAAAACCTTGGTTAAACATAAGTTCATCCTTGACTTTAAAGAAAGAGAGAACATCACCAGACAAGTACCTTTCTTGGGGCCAACCATGTTGTAAATAATCCACAACACCAGATAAACAAGTATCATTACACATTGCTTCTCTCCAAGCAGTCTCAGATATGCCAGTAGACAGACCTGTACTGTTACATTCATTGACATCATCAATGTTAAAAACTACATCAGAGTCAGATAAGTGGGGACAAATAGAATTGATTAGTGGTAACCTGGACATGCAGTCGGCATGTACATTCAAGCGACCAGGAATATATTCCACAATACACTGGAACTCTTGTAGTTTCGCAGCAAGGCGAGCCAAACGCGCAGTTAAAGTTCTGCCACCACCAGCTGCTAACATGTGTATCAAAGGCTTGTGGTCAGTTCTTAAACGAAAACTGGTACCCCAAATGAACTGCCTAAAATGCTCACAAGCCCAAGTACATGCTAGGAGCTCCTTCTCTATGGTGGAATAGTTATATTCAGCACCACGCAAAGTCCTGGAAGCGTAAGAAACTACATGTTCTACACCTTCACCTTTCTGGATTAAGACAGCACCCAAACCAGTATTGCTTGCATCCACGCACACTATGCATTCTTTACCCAGGTCAAAAGGTCTGAGGAACGGAGCATTTGCTACTTCTTGTTTCATAGCATCAAAAGCAGATTGTTGGTCTTTACACCAACTGAATTTTACATCTTTCTTTAACAAAGATCTTAAAGAGTGTACTTTGGAGGCGTAGTTCTGAACAAACTTGCTATAAAATTCGGTCAAACCTAAGAAGGAGACTAATTGTTCCTTGGTTGACGGTGCCGGTGCTTTCAAAATACTCTGTATATGGTTAAACTTAGGTTTAATGCCCTCTGAAGAAATTTCATGACCCAGGTATTCTACTTTGCTCTGCCTGAACTTACATTTGGACAATTTCAACGTTAAACCTTTTTCCTGGACAGACTTTAAAACTTTCTCTAGATTAGCATCGTGCTCCTCATAATTCTTACCATAAATGAGGATATCATCCTGAAATGCAATTGCACCCAAACAACCCTCTAAGACAGTTTTCATAAGCCTTTGGAACACAGAGGCTGCACTGGCTAGGCCGAAAGGCATGCGGCAATATTGAAACATGCCTTCCGGAGTGATGAAAGTTGTTAAAAACTTTGACTCTTCATGCAACAAAACCTGATGGTATGCACTAGTCAAATCTAGAGTGGAAAATACCGATGCACCAGACAGGGTAGAGATGAGTTCATGGATATGGGGTAAAGGGTGTCTATCAATCCAGATTTCTTTGTTTAAGCTACGAAGGTCAACACACAGACGGGGTTCGCCATTGCTCTTAAGTGACAAAACCACTGGCGAAACCCATGGAGAAGAGTCAACTGGCTAAATGATTTTCTTATCAACCAAGTCCGATAGAATACCCTTTAATTTTTCACGATATGCTAAGGGAACATTCCTTACTCTATGTCGAATGGGTATGGCTGAGTCTTTGAGAATGATACGGTGTTTAAAGTTCACAAAGGTCCCCAAATTGTCTGAAAAAATGGATGAAAATTTGTCTTTTAATTGGGTAATGAAATCATTTTCAGGAGGGACTACGTATACAGGAGGAGAAGCATTGGGGTCAAGCTTAATGCCTAGATCGTATTGATGAGGCCAACACAAAATGGAAGCCCCTTTGGAAGATACATAAACCTTCCCTTTAGTGGTTCTATCTTTGAATTTGATATCTGCCCACATGTAACCCTCAATATCAATTTTCTTACCCGTGTATCCACCAGGATGTACATCTGGTGGTAATAGTTTGGTCGAGTGCCAGTATCGGTAGAATTTTTTTTTGCCGATTATAGTGTACCAGGCGCAAGAATCAATCAACATAGAGATCTCCTTACCATTGATAGTGATGATATCAGTAGGAAAACCTTTACATTCTGAATCACCTACGCATAACAAGGTGTTGATCTCAGAAGGTTGTTCAGTATCATCATATTCTTCGTAAGACAAAAAATTTACTCTTTGAGCAGACTTGCACATTTTGCTAAAGTGACCAGATTTTTTACACTTTATGCAAATCTTGCTCCAAGCGGGACAACCTCTGTAGTTACCTACGTGATCATTGGCACCACACCTATAACAAATAATCTGAGATTTTTTAACAGGAAATTTACTTTCTCTCCCAGCAAAATCTTTTCTTGGAGAAAAAGAACTCTTCTTAAAATTATTGACATTTTTAACTAACGAGACTTCAGGAATAACTACCTTAGATTTAGTATCTTGACCTCTAATCTCATTCACGAATAGTTCGGACTGTTCAATGCCTTTGGCGATATTCAACACGGCACTAAGAGAAGAATCGGTACCCATCCAGAGGCGTTCTTGGATTTTTTTGCTTTTTGTGCGCATCATAATTTGGTCCCTCAAGACCTGTTCAAAATTGATGGTTTCAAAAGCACAGGACCCAGCCAAGGTGCGCAAAGAGGCTACAGAATTTTCAATAGACTCATCGTCTTTTTGTGCTCTGGAATAAAATTTAAACCGTTCCATTACAATGTTAATTTTTCTTCCAAACCTAGCACTTAGTTGTTTTATGACAATAACGAAAACATTTAAATCCCCAGCACCTGTGCTTTCTATAGGAGGTAAACTTTGTAATTCTTTGAGTCCAGCACCACCTAGACAATTCTTTAGCAAAGCCAACTTCCTTTTAGGAGAACAACCATCCTCTTCAACAACGTCTACATAAGCTAAAAATGTAGGGTACCAAAGATCCCATTCTACTTTTGGATCACCTGCTGTGGGTAAGAAATGTGCAGGGGAAGGAATATTATTTGACATTGTTACACTTATAATTTCACATAAATGAGAAAAAATTTGAAAAGAGAAAAACGAGGACTAATTACACAAAATAATAAAAGTAGTCACCGTTGTCAATGAGGCAGAAGTCCCAAAAGAATTCCAAGTCTTCTTACTTCAAGCTCTTTTTAAAAAAAAAAAAAAATGAGAAAAAAAACGATGTGGAACAATAGTATGTTCAGCAAAGGTAACTTGGTACAATGAGAAATGTAGAAAAATAGTTTTAAAACGAAGTGTTTATGAGAGGCAAATTACTGAGAAACGATCGTGAATGTTGATGCAAGACGATCGTGGTTGTTTCCATGGAAACGTAGAGAAAACAAAATGGTCGCTGGAACGCATACGCAAGAGCGTGATGCGTGCGTGATGACAGTAGGGAAGTGACGTGGTGATGAGTCACAGGCTGCAGCGCTCGTTCGAAGAAACTCGAATGATGGAAGCAGAGATGCTCGTGGAAGCAGAGACGCTCGTGGAAGCAGAGACGCTCGTTCGGTGAGTTTCAAATGATGCAGATGAAGTTGAACAGTCAATGAAAACTGGGAAAAGGCACAAAAATATAACGCGTTGGCAGACAGCGATCGCGTTAAAATAGAACAGATAATAAATAAGCGCTAGTCAGTTTTGAAGGGAAAACGGGAACATATCGCCGATTTCAAGCGAGGGAGAATATAATAACAATGAACACAAACTCCCGCTGGTGCAATCAAAGCACAGAAAGGAGACAAACAGCCGCTGGTGCAATCTTTGTACACATAAGAAAGGGAAATACCTTAATTTTCTTTAAGCTGTAAAGGTGAACGCTGTCAGTATCCCTTGACTTCACCAGATAGGATCCTTGAAAAGGCGGGTTCTTTTCTTGAAAAAAAAATAATTGCAGATTCTTGATGGTTAGTTGAAGATCCCGATCGTCGCCAAATTTATGTAGTAATGAGATTCAAGGAGATCAGGTAGAAGTCTGTAGGTTTATTGTAACAGACAGCTTGAACAACCACCTTCAGCAGAGGCTCAGTAGAGAATGAACAGTCATCACATAGAATGTTACAGTAGAAATGTATGATAACAATTCTAACACAGAATGCTACACTACAACTCTAACATAGAATACACTAACATGGAATACTACAGCCAGATGTACCAAAAAGTCAGTTTTCTAATTGCAAATTTTTGCGATTCACAGTTAGGAAATCGCAAACAGCTATGTACAACAGTGTCTAGACACTGTTTGTGATTCCCGATGGGTCGCAAATGGACCTGTCTCATCAATATTTATGAGGCAGATCGCAATTTGCAACCGATTGGGAATGGCTAAATCACAGTGATGGAGCCCTGCTGAGGTCAGCAGACCACCACGTCTCTAATTTCTTTCTAAATAAAGCAATTTAGTTTTGTAATTCACCGGTTTTCCTTAAAGGAAAACGGGATGCATTTTAAAAATTAAAATGAAAAGCTACCTTTACATTTTTTAAGAGTAGACAGTGGTCTGTGGGACCACTACCATTCAGGAAAAAACTCAAGACCATACTTTTCCAGGAGGCCTGGGGCACACAGTAAAGGACCCTCTCCCCATCAGTAACCAAAAGCAGAATCCCTCTCTCACAACGCTTAGAGACCGTTGGTGATAACGCGCTATATAAATGCAAATTACAAATTACTACCTGCGCTTAAAAAAATTTGGCACCCACATTCACAAAGAGGAAGGGGTCCCTTGGGACCCCTTCTCGTTTGCGAATGGGTTACCACCAACTTGAAGTTTGTGGAAACTGCCAATGTTTTCCAATAGCATTTCTAGTTGCAAAACATTCATACATTTTGCTGCGATTCGGTATTATGAAGGGACGCTCTAAACACACCCCTTCCTAACACCGAATCGTAAACCCTTTTTGCGATTCAGTAATAGGTTACTGAATCACAAATAGGATTTGGTACATCAGAAAATGCTTTTTTCTGGTCGCAAATGCCCGATTCTGTGAATCAGGCCATTTGTAAGCAGAAAAAAAGCTTCGTACATCTGGCCTTTGTGAATAAGTCGAGTTTTGCACATAATTTTAAGCATAGTAATATTCCCGGAGGACCATTTTCGCTTCAGCAAGCGCCTTCCTGCTCACTCCTGCACCTTTCATTAAGAATCTCTTATATTCGTATTTGATCCAGTTCTTCAATGGGGCTCTCTCTGAGTGTTAATTCTGTTATATCTTTTAAAATCAAGAAATCTCTCAAGATGGCCTTAATGCATCCCAAGCCCTACAGACAGAAGCTGAGCCCTTGTTAATTTCATAACAACTCTCAATTTCGACTTTGCAAGTCCATATCCAGCTCTCCTCACCCAAATAGCGCCATGAGACCTCACGGTGATATGTGCGCTATATAAGAACGTTTGACATTTGACAAATACATGTTATTGAAAACCCATCTTTGATGTTTAGGGGCCCGTGCCCCATCTATTGTCTCAGTTCTAATGCAGAGTGGTCGGAAAACCCATTTGGCAGCAAATTTAGATAATTAATTCTAATTGTGCATGAGGTCAAAAAAATCAATATGAATCACAGTTTTATATCTACAGGAAAAGCCAGTATACTCCCTCTTACAGGGAAAGCCGCTCCACAGGGAGCCGCTAATCCAAAAATTCTTAGATACTCCCGAAGGATTTTCGCTGTCTGAGGTTTGTGTTGCTTCGTATTGCTCGTTGAACTATCTCACCCAGGATCCTGTAGGAAGTTAAATCTCTCCTGCAATAATTTCCCGCCTAACAATAGCCAATGATTTAAAGAGCCGGCTAAGCGAACCTGAATCATCTTCTACCCGGGCATACTTATGAACTGAAATTAGTTGCAAAGAGATTATCGTGAAGCTCACCTAGCACCACCGCTTTTCTTTGTCCATTGGTCATAAATGAATCTAAACATTAGCACTCTAGTCAATATAAATCGCAACCTACCTATTTGCAGCAGTACCCGAAGAGAAGCATTTGTACCCTGCCCATGTACTAAACATGTCACACTTCATTAGCTAATTAGAAGGAATATGAGTTTCTTGCAAAAAGATCGCGGTTGGGTTATTCTCCTTAATTGGGTTATTCTCCTTCATCCAGTCATCCACTGCCCGTCTTTTCCTTCCATTATTCAGACCATTGACATTCAGTGAGAATAATTTCACCATGTCAAAAATACCTCCACAAATGCAAAGCGCATGCACCTAAAGTACCCTATAATATAACAATAATACAGTAACTTTACCCTAGATTGCAACTAAATTCCAAACTGTTATGAAATTCATACTTTTTTTTTAAAACCTTTATTGACATTTCAACCAAATACAAGTATGGGCCTACAACCCCCGGGGCCGGCCGCTAAGCAGATAGATAAACAGAGAGCAATTTTAATCACATGCAGCGCCTCGGGGAGCAGAATCTCCATGCTAGCATACTCTCGGTCACTGAACAACCCAATTAGGAAAACAGGATACAAAAGGTTTTCATTTTATAGTATAAGATGGAAGGATCAGGTGCCAAACAATTTCCCAGCAGCGAAAAATGGCAGGCAAAATAGTAAACGTGGCAACAGTAAACACTAATCAATTGAATCAATGGCGCTGAAACAGGAGGTCAGGATGTGAAGGGACATTACGGTCAAGACCCAGAGAACACCACGAAAATTGAGGCACAGATGAAAAAGCAGTGATTGATACCAAAGGAAACCCACTGCACTGACCCAGAAAAAGAAAAAGACAAAGAAAGATAAGAGAAGAGAAAAAAGGCCATAGAAACAAAATAAAAGCAAGAAAATACCCTCCCCCAACCCCCCACCCTGCACCCCTGCAGATGACTACGCCCCCCCCCCCCAGCAGTGTGCCTGTCGCCCGATAACCAAACCCGAAATACAGAAGAAACAGAGAAAAAGGAGAAAGAAAAGAAACCCCACCCAACGGGGAAACGGAGGAGGGCGATAGTCCATGCGCTCCCGGTCTCTCCCCCCCGCCCTAACAAAGGGGGCCCCCCTAAGCCAATACTAATAAAGTTGTCCACCATACAAAAATACCCTGGGGGGAACCACAAACCCCCCGCCCCGGAATCCGTCCGTTAATGAAGCAGTCCTGTTACCAATAGATCCATCGCAACCAATTCAACCCGCAATCTCAGCCTTGGCCCCGTCTAACAAAGTTGCTGAGTCCCTCGGATAGGACAGGCCCCATCCCCGGAATGTCATGATTCACACAGAAGCAGCCGAAGCTTGTGTCAGCAAATGGGAGAGGAATAGCAGGTCCCATCGCACACGGCTTGCACCAACAATGTCCCTCCCCGTCTCCGAAGCCAAGCATCGTGCCATCCGCCATGTTGGGAGACCAATTGGGGAGGGGGAGCGGCTCGCTCCGATACAGATCAAAGTGTGGGCCAACAGTGTCCAGGATGGGGGAAGCAGTGAAATGCTCCGATAACTGTAGGACCGATGTTTCCGAGAACGTAAGAGAGTCACCAATCTCAGCACACACGATGAGTTCCATTTCTTCAGGGGCTGGCACAGCTTCCAGCACCGGGTCCAAAAGCGCCAGTGGGGCTTCCAACAGGGGGTAAGTCGGCTGCTGGGGCCCAAAAATCAAGTCAGGGCCCGCTCCCGGCACTAAGATCCCATCTGCTGCCGACAGCCAATGATTGGCCTGGGCCCTCACCATCGCGCGAAGCGCCGCAAGTTCCGCCATTACCATCCACAAGGAAGGGCCACATTGAGTCGGTTCCGCCAGGTTCCATACGGCCGCAGGCATACCGATCCCCACGGAGAGGCCCCTTCTCCAGGGCAGGATAAGCCAGAGCAGAAACAAGCCGTGAGGGACGGGCCAGCAGCACGCAGCAACGCGCGGCGGGACCCCTACCCCGGGGCACCAGCGGTGCTAGTGCCGGGCCTCCGGGCCCGGGCCCCCCGCGACGCAGTACCGCGCGCCACCCGTCGCCTCACCTTGGGTACTGCACCAGGCAGCAGATGGTTGCAAAGTAGTCCAGAGAAATTTTCAAAAGTTCCAAGGACCGGACCCAACCACCCTCAGCAGTCCGTTGTTGTTCACTTTGGACCCGGGTAGACCAGCAATCGAGACCCCGGCTTCCAGTCTGGGTTAGGCCTCAAAACATTTTCGATGTTACTTCATCCCAGAACATCAGAAAAATTCCACGATCACACCATCGGGGTGCCGACTAGTTCACCCACACGAATCCGGGGCAGGAGGTCAGGATATTCGACAGGATAAGCGAGCGTAGGACGGGGGTCAGCGGAGCCGGGAGACTATGCTGCCATCTTGGTTGGTGACGTAGCTCCTCCCCATGAAATTCATACTTAATCAAAAGTGCATATCTAATGAAGTGCATTGTGTGTTAAGTGGCAGTAAAGTGCATTATACTCATATAACTGGGGCGAAGTCTACTTACCTCACCTCCCCAATTACTTCTTTGCGCTAAAGGCACCTCCTAGAATGTTAAAATTGGTGGTTCATGCACTCCTAAATAATCAACAGGTCTGAAACAATTCAATTGAAAAGTAGATCACCTCTCTTCGTGCTACAGGGTTTCGCTTTCTGATCAACAAGCGTGAATAGAAATGGAGGAAAACCGTCACCAGAGGGGTAACGTCCCCTAGATGCACAGCAAAATATCTGAAGATGGAGTAATCCAATGTTAATCAAATATTGAAACGCTGTTCGATTCCCAATTTGAAGTTATTAAATCATCAATGTTAAAAGGGATAGAAGAATTCGTATCATTCTATGTAATGACAACATAAAGACTTAGGCAGATGGTGCTTGTGCAGTCCCAATGGATTACAGGCAAGCAAAGCCCTTCAGCAGGGGAAATTGCATTGCCGAACATGCACAAACGGGTACTAGAATTTCTCATCCATCCCAGTACGATATTTCATGTCTAATAGCTCAGTTTTTAGGTCTCACAAGGGCGGAGCAGCGAAGCTGCCACGCCTCTGCGAGAGATATTGTTAGAAAAAGGGTACTGTAAGCCCCGCCCCTCCTTTTCATTGGGTAGCTTCAGCGTTTATGGTAAACGCTGGCTTCCCTTCGAAAAGGAGGGTTTTTGGTTTCCGCCCAGTCCGTTTTTTGGACAGCCCCTCCGGACAGCATGGCCTGCTTTGTGGCTGCCGTAAAGACTTTTCTTATCTGCTTGTTTAGTTAACAAGCAGATAAGAAAATACTTCACCACAGCTGTGAAGCAGGCACGGAAAGCATAGGCGCAGGGGGCACGGGGAGTGCAGTTCTCCCCCCACCCACCTCAGCGGGCTCTCCCTCCCATCACCTGCAGTCAGCCACTGTAGCAGGGGAGAGTATTTCCCCTGCCCTCCCACCTTCACCATCTTCCTGGTCTTTGTTGAAAGATTTCTGACAGGCACTCGAAAGAGCCATATCCAGAGTAACCCACTCCGAGGCCTGCCAGTGACCCCTGGAGGCCTCTGCAAACATTGTTGGTGGGGGTGCAACCGCACGCATGCAGGAAGGAGGTTATTTTACAAGAATTCATTACAGGCCCCGCCAGAGTGCTGACTCCGCACTTCTCATTGTCTGTGAGCCCCTTCCAGCGCCTCTCGAGTGGACGGGGAGCTGGCATAAAGCGCTTTCTGCTCTACGGCCCAGTCTACGGAGAGCACTTGAGTAAAACATTTATGCTCCATCGGACTTGGTCTGGTCTCATTAGAGGGGGAGAGAGAGCCAGTGAAGCTATATTTCCAATTTCAGTGAAATTAAAAACGCTTTCTTGGTTTTCTTCCAGATGCCGAGCTCACCCCCGAAACCCTGGGACTCAGAGGCTGCTCTTCAACAAGGAAGCCAATTTTATTTACTCCGCCCCCACTCAGTGAACATAACAAGCGGCTGCTCTCGAAATGGCCCGGGGTACTGCGAGAACTACCGAAGCAGAAGCAGTCTGCCCGCTGCCTCCCTGGGCTCCGCTGGCGCCGGCTGGAGAGCTTCCGGGCCCCGGCCGCACTACCTGGTTCCTCTCTGCACAGCGATGCAGAATGATGGCAGGAGCAGTGCTTAATTTGAGCCGAGAGTTCCCGGTGCTCAGGCCCACTAATAAATAAAGACGAATATTGAAATGGGTCCCAATCGGACCTTAGATTGATGTCCTTAACTCTAATGGCTAACAACATCGATCAGTTTATATAAAATGTTAAGGTTTCTCCTGTCAGTGATTTAGTTACTGGTTTTGTTGTTGTTGCAGTTTTATAAAGCGCAGACTCGACCCGAAGGCATTTGAGCACATTACATGAGCACCAGTTACATTACACAAGAACACATTCATTTATGGTTTAGTACTTTTGCACTCTATTTCCCCACTATTCACAGGAAGGGACGATTGCACGTGCTGTTTAGTTAAGTGTCCCCTGTCATCTGTGTGCGTCACCATCAGACATTTCTATCTTTTTAGCTGACAGTCACATTTCGGGGGACCTTGGCGGGAGGGGGAGTCTGTGAGCACAATGAGGAAGCGGAGCCGCGGCTGCCGCGGGCACTTGTGATCTGCTGGAAATACCAGGTGTGGGAGGGGCTCGCTCAGTGTGAGGAGATATTCCACCAGATACAGGTGAAGCCCGGCAGCATTTCACACCAGGACGGCACCCCAAGGGCTCACAATCCCGAGTGGTTCATCCTAGAACAAAGGAGCACACCTACTTCCCAGGATTCATCAAGCAATGGATAGAGCACACCTTTCAGATGGATATAAGTGTTCGCATCTAATGTGTGACCTGGTGCACTAAGCCATCGGGTGCCCATCTAGAATCACACAAATATTTGACGGTTTGGGGATTGCCTCAGATTTCCTAAAGTGATTATTTTGCCATCTCACATAGGTGTCTACTGGTTCAGCATCTCAGAGTATCACCAGACCGTCCCGTTCTTCAGCTTTCATCAACACCCTATGCTGAGACTTGCAGACACAAACCACAACAAACATTTGCAATGCAATAGGTTTCGCATTTGTGAGAGTTTGAGCTGTTGGCATTGTAAATGAAAATGCCTTTTATTTACGTGTTGGTTTTTAAAACATAAATAAAAGGCTTTGCCATTTACAATGGCAATAGCTTAAACTCTCACAAATGGAAGACCTATTGCATTGCAAATGCTTGTTCTGCTGCACTGCCCAGACAACCTTCCTCCCCTCCCTTTCAACTCCTGTCCCCCTGTTATGATGGGAACATCCCCCTTTTTCCCGTCCTAAACACCTTCCACCCTGACCAAAGGCCGCCAACACCATGTTAGGATGTTGTCGTTGTCTAATTCCCGACATGTAAAATCATCCCTCCCTCCACTGATCTCCATCACTACAAACAATTGGTGGACCAGAGCCATTCTCTTAATGGGGCTAAGAGTGAACTGAAATAAGACATTGGGTGTTCTCAACCACACCAAATTCAAATGTCCTAGTCAAATTATTTTATTTCCAGAACCCATCAAAACTCAAACCCACCCAAGCTGCTAAATCTGGGTGAAAAAATAAAAACGACATTTGAACAGAACTTTCAATTTTGCCATTTGAACCAGTGAAGCCTGGGCACCTGCAACCTGGAATGGTACAATTATATTCTTGAATTCACTTTGAGACAGCAGTCTCAAAGGTTAGGTCAGCAACAGTTGGAAAGTGAACTCATTTTGTACTGTGGAAGACGTTTCTCTGATAGCTTTAGCCAACACCTTCTCCTTTAGCCAACACCTTCTCCTTTAGCCAATAGTCTGAAAATCTTACCAAAATACTACATGACTACTTAGCATTGGGCAGGATATGTGAGGAGACTTTATGCGCCCGCATGATAGATAAATCTTGACAAAATTCTGGTAGGACATAAGATCTTATCAGTTTACATGTCGGCAATCATCCCCACACTGTCCTCCTTCCTTTCAGGTATCCCAACAATCCTCAGGTTCAACCGCCTTGAATGATTTTCTAGTTGCTCCTGTTTTTCATGAAGAAGCCTAATGTCTTTCTCCAGCGGTGAGACTTGGCGTGAGGCTGTCTCCATTTTGTCTTCACATCCAGAGATTAGTTGCTCAAGCTCATCACATCGAACTGCACACTGTGCCTTCTGAGACTCTATTCTCCCCAAACACTATTTAATCTCATTGGTCAGCTTACACAGTCTTACAGGATCTTACAGCATCCCAAACATGGCACTTAGCCAACCCCCACTATAATCTCTTTGTCTCCTTTGGGCAGACTCGCAGTGCTGCTCTACAATTCTGGCTATCAACCACCCAGCAACTGAGTACCTATTACCCAGTGCGAGCAGATTCTAGCTGTCAGAGTCTCTCTTATCTCCTCCTGCACATTCTCCGTTTCTCCACTTGTAAACCCACAGCACTGTTCACCTTGCCTCACTTGGTTTCATCCATCCAGCTTTACATACTGAATGATTTGCTGCTGTGCACTTTCCCAAGGCACACCGTTTATCCCCACCGCTGGCTTGAGGTGCACCCTGCTATCCGCATTTGTTGAGGCTACTACAAACCTCGCTCAGCCACGGTTTCTACTGGCTCGAGAACTCTGCTATCCCTCTGAAGAGCACTGCATCTCTGGAGCACGCAATAGAAGCCATGCTCCACTCTGCGGTCTGCATTTAGAGGACAGGGCGGGGTCTGTCCTGAGCCGCATGATACTACTCCAGCGGCGTAGCGTCCTGCCACCAGCATACAACAACGAAACTCGAAGCGTGTGATTAATTCTTGTTAAAGATCATGCCAGCCCTGTATGGGGATTATTAGTTTTCATTCCACTCTCAAAAATTAGGTTAGCATACTTTGACCTCTTAATGGGGGAGGTCTTCCGCCCAATCTAGGCTTCACTACAGAATGTTGCTTGCACTTAAGACAGCTTTCTTCCAACTACTACTCTGGAACCTGTACATAGCAGTGTGGGTATCCATATTCAAGGATCCTGGTTCATCGCCAGTGAAATGGTGTGTACCATTTGTGCATGTGCTGTCTATATCCATCACTGGGGTCACCCACCCCTGGTCCGGAGCTCCAGCATCCTGTAGACCCTCCTTCAACTAGAGATGTGAGTGGACAGCAAACCATCATTTTAGACAATTCCCTGCAATAGCACCAAAATTGTTTTCCATCCGAGTGTGCAACAGAGGGGTTTGCATATGCATGTCTTGAAAGATGTAGGAAGCTTTAAAGGCTACAGTAAGTTAGGGGTTTGCTTCTGCTCTTCCAGGAATCTATTGTCTAAGGATATGTACAAGGAAAGGGCAGCTATCTTTTTTTCATCCAGTCAGTAGTGAATAAGTGTAGCGTAAACATCACATATGGCAAGAAAGTTATTAATTACTAATATCCTTTGGCCAGATGTACTAAATCACGTGTTTGAGATTTCTTAATAGCAAATCTTAGCGATTCACTATTAGGAAATCACAAACTGCGATGTACAACAGTGTGTTTGACACTATTAGCGATTCGCAGTGGATCATAAATGGACCTGCCCGCACCAATATTCAAGAGGCAGGTCGCAATTTGATACCCATTGTGAATGGCTACAATCACAGGGATGGTGGCCTGCTGGGTCAGCGGACCACCACGTCTGTGTTTGTTTTTTAAATACAGCAATTTTTTTTCTCCGTAATTGAGCCCATTTTCTTCAAAGGAAAACGGGATTCATTTAAAAAATAAAATGAAAGCTACCTTTTCATTTTTTAAGAGCAGGCAGTAGTCTGTCAGACCACTGCCTGCTCTTAAAAAATGTTGGCGCCCACATTCACAAAAGGGGAAGGGGTTCATTAGCGACCTCTTTCCGTTTGCGAATGGGTTACCACCAACTTGAAGGTGATGGTAACTGCAAATGTTTTGCAACTGTATTCCCGGTTGCAAAACATTCATACATACCAATGCTATTTGGTATTAGGAAGGGACACCCTAAGCACGCCCCATCCTAATACCAAATTGCAAAAGCAAAATGTGATTCTGTAACAAGTTACCGAGGTACATTTTGCTTTCTTACATGGCAAAATGCATTTTACGGTCGCAGACGGCCTTCTGTGGCTTGGAAAATCTTATTCTAGGATTTGCATCACCCTGCGTCCCTTTGCATGGCACAAGGGCTACACAAAACCATAATAAATGTGGGCTATGGTGTCTGCATTTCACCGGTGACCTCCACCATCCCACAAGATCCATTGTCTCAATATACTTTAGTTAGGTTTATTGGTAATTGAGAAACACATTTGCTGATTATGTTTCCCAATAGGGCTGAGACCCTTTTAGAAATCTAATAAGTACTCAAAGAATGAGCTGGGAGTTCTAAGTTTTCTCAAGAAAGTACAATTATTTAATCACAATTGACACACCAAAAATCAATGATTAAGCAACACTTCATTAAGAAAACAATGTAATTCTTGTATTCCAAGTGAATTTCTTTATATTGCCAGCAGCCGACGCGTTTCGTCCTAAAGGTAGGACGTCATCAGGGCTGGAAATATAAACACAAAATACATGTACGTAAGTCAAATGACAAATATTATTATTGTTTCTGTGGAAAGACCAATAAATTATATTACATTTTATTCATACAACCCCTTCCAACCTGGTGCCAATGGGGTAACATTCTTTAGACAAGAAACGTTCTTATAGTATTTACTTATACAGCTCAGAGATTCCGCGGGAACTATATACACATACAAAAACATCTGTTCATTTGTTTTATTAAATAAAGTTGGGCATACTGGGATAGTAAGGGCAACCTGTTCGAAATTTAACACTGATAGCAAGTATGGTATCATGTGAAAAACATTCACTAATCTTCTTCTCTAATGGGTTCTCTACAAAGAGGCAAATATGATCCCATGTGGGCAATATTACATACATACATGGGACTATAATGAAGGAAGGATTTTCACGTTTGCCCGTGGTTATGATGAGGTGGCTAGACCCAAAACTAAATCAAATCAAACATCTGGGACAGCACAACCAGGTGATTTGAGCACATTCACGAATTACAGTAGTTCTAGCATTTCTTCTATTGATGACAATACAGCTGGAGCTGTTGGAGGGACCCCCTAAACCAATTCTTCTTTTTGCGACGAATTAAAAATGATAAAGAAAGGTCGGAGAAGGTTTACAGGAGGATCAGAAGGTGGAGGAGGAAATCCCACAAATACCAGGATGGGTACCAGGAGTCAAAACAGAACCAAGAATTAGACCAGGATCAGGCTACCAGGGGAGAACTAGAAGCCATCAATCTGTCAGATAGACATTTGAATGAGTATGACATTTCTGTATTAAAAAAAGGCTTGAAGTACTGTCCTGTAAATAATTGTGATTATACGGATCTTGAAATTGATTTGTTTAAGTTTTTTAGAAATGTAAAACTTAAAAGTTTCTTCTCACTTTTGGATGCAAATGTACAAAGGAAAATACTAAATAAAAACTCAGAAATGACAACAGCAGAATTACATAATATTCATTTGTTTATTTATTTTTATTTTTATTTTTATTTTGGAGATTTATAGAGCGCATGGCTGCCCGGAAGCGTCCCAGCGCTATTTGAAATCCACTATGAGCTCCAGAGGTTGGGTCAGGAGGGGTGAAGAAGAGGTCAGGGGAACAGCCATGTCTTCAAGGATTTGCGGAATGACAGGAGATTAGGTTGGGCCCGAAGGTCCGGTGGAAGAGTATTCCACATCTTGGACGCCTGAAATGAGAACTACTGGCCTCCAAAGCGTGTTTTCTTGATCTTGGGTATTTTGGTCAGATGGGCGTTGGTTGAGCGTAGAGTTCTGTTTGTCGTATAGGGAGTCACAAGATCTTTCAGGACCGGCGGGGCTTTTCCATGCAGGATTTTGTGGGTTAGGCACATGGCCTTGAAATGCACTCTTTGCTCCACCGGGAGCCAATGGAGTTCTTTGAGTGCAGGTTTGGCCGAGCACTGTTTTTTAGTGCCTGTGAGAATTCGGGCGGCCGCATTTTGCACCACCTGTAGCCTAGCGATGACTTTTTTTGGGGAACCAAGATATAAAGCGTTGCCGTAGTCAAGTCTAGACTGTATAAGACCCTGAATGAGCAATTTCCTCGACTGGAATGGGAGGAGTGGGAGGATCTTACGGATGGAGCGAAGCAGGCCAAAGCATGTTCCTGCGGTTTTCTTGGCCTGCGTGTTGAGGGTAAGTTTGTCATCCAGCCAAATCCCCAGGCTTTTAATATCAGTTTTTGGGGTTGGTGGTGGGCCCATGCTGGGAGGCCATAGAGACTCCGGGCGGAAGTGGGACTGGTTGCCCAGTACCATTAGCTCGGTTTTGTCCCCGTTGAGCTTTAAGTGGGAGTCGCTCATCCAGCTGACTATATTCTCCAGGCAGGAGTACAGATCGATGGTGGGGGATTCTGACTGGCTGAGGGAAACAACCAGCTGTGTGTCGTCCGCGTAGGTCAGGAGTTTAATGCCATAGGGGACGACAATTTGTTCAAGAGGTGCCATGTATATGTTGAAGAGTGTAGGGCTCAATGAAGAGCCCTGGGGCACTCCGCAACGTATCGGGGTTTCCTTAGAAATGCAGTCTCCCTCCGCCACCTGAAAGGAGCGGTTGTGGAGGAAGGATTTTAGCCATTCGAGGGCCGTCCCAGTGATGGCGAGGTTTTCCAGGCGTTGGGCCAGAATGCTATGGTTAACGGTGTCGAATGCTGCGCTGAGGTCCAGGAGGATCACTGCCACTGATCCTCCTGCATCGATGATTTTCCTAGTTTCTTCGACAACCGCTACCATCGCCGTTTCTGTCCCTTGGACAGGGCGGAAACCGGTTTGAGAGGTTTTTACCAGCTCGTTAGACTCCAAGTAATGTGAGAGTTGGGAGTTGATGTATTTTTCCGCCAGTTTGCTAATGCCTGGGAGAAGTGATATCGGTCTGAAGTTAGCCAAGTTGTCCGGGTCGAGGTTAGGTTTTTTTATAAGTGCCTTCACCACCGCTTTTTTCCAACTTATGGGCACAGTTCCGGATTCAAAGGAGGCGTTAAGTAGGTTGGTCATGAGTGGTAGGATGCTCGGGGCAGCCTGCTTCAGATGTCTCACCGGGGCTGGGTCATGAGGCGATCCACTTTTGAGGGCTTCTAGTAGAGAACCAAGGGTTTCCGCGTTGATGGGATGGAACTTGCTTAGTTCAGTGTCTCTGTTCTGATGTTGGGAGGAGAGACGGAGGGAGGGATCTATAGGAGAAAGAGACGGAAGTTGTTTAAGTATTGTTTGTATTTTTGAGTCGAAGAAGTTGGCTAACTCATTACAGTGTTCGGTTGATGGATCGCGCGCAGCTGGGGGGGTGGGGGGTTTTAGAAGCTTTTTCATGGTGAGAAACGTCTCCCTCGACGAATTTGTTGCTTTACTGATTTTTTCACTATAAAAGGAGATTTGTGCGTTTTTAAGAGCTTTTTTATAATTAAGAATCATCAGTCTGTAGTTGTTTTTGCTGATGGGATTAAAGTCGTTCCTCCAAACTCTTTCTGCTCTCTTGCAGATTTTCTTTAAGAGGCGTATTTCCTGGGTAAACCATGGAGAGGTTGCTTTTGTCCTTGGTTTACGATGAGGTTTTTTAGGGAGAGCTATGTCTAGAGAATTGGTGATCCAGGATGAAAATTCACTATCAGCAAGGTCAATGGATGAGCTAAGGGTTGGGACTGTATCCTCGAGGGCTTGTTTCCATTTGTCATAGTCTAATTTCGCCCAGGGTCGAGATGGTCTACCGGGTGCTTGGGTTTGCGGCGGTTTGGGGTAGGTGCGCCAGCTGAAAGGAATAAGTAGGTGGTCGGACCACGGCACAGGGATGGGGGGCCTGGTCACAAGGTCCGGGAAGTTACAGAATATGGGGTCGAGCAAGTGCCCCCGGTTATGGGTGGGGAGGGAGTTCTGTAGGTGCATTTGGTGGACTGCCATATCTTGGATCAGCTCTGAGGCCGTGTTATCATTGCTGTCTTCTATTTGGACATTAAAGTCCCCTAAAATGAGTAAGTTGGTCCGAGCGCTAGATCTGGCCAGGGAGCATTCTAGAAGGGAGTTAAGGAATTTTCCCATGGTACCAGGGGGACGGTAGATAAGGAATCCGGATAGAGAGGAGCAAGGGGAGATTTACAAGGTAAAGTGGACGTTTTCACAGTCTAGCAGAGGACTATCAAGGAATCGGCATGGCATTGAATCCTTGGAGATGACAGCGATGCCTCCGCCTCTGCTCTTGGGACGGATAAGATGTTGGATACCGAATCCTGGGGTAAGGGCTTGGACTATGTCGGTGTCTGAGTCAGGCGTCAGCCACGTTTCTGTAAGGAACAGTATTTCTAGGTTAAGGTCTTCAATGAGCATATTTATTTCAAGGGCGTGTTTGGGCAGTGATCTGCAATTGATCATTGCCATGTTTATAGTCGTCTGGGTGGGGATGTTATTGATAGAGGGGGTGTATTTGAAGGAGCAGTGCGGACAGTGGGTAAGGCGAGAGTCTCCTCTCAGTACTTGGGAACATGGCGATGGGACGGGCCTGTTGAGATAGAGTAGGGCATCCCCTGAATAAGTAGACCTTACCTCGGTCCTCTTGCCTGGCTCCTGGCGTGTACTGGCGCGGACGGGCGCAGACGGGCTTGCCCTAGGCGCGCCTTCGGCGCGCAAACGGCGCTCCCGCTGCGCTCGTCCGCTGCGCTTGCGTGGAAGGCACATTTGAGGAGAGGAGGGGTGGGCGTGGCCTGTCAAGTGGGCGTGGCCTCGCGACTGGCGATGGCGGCCGTCCAAAACAAATTCACGAAGCAGCGCTAAATCCGCTGCCTGTGGGATGAACGATTGTCAGTAGCCCAGCAAGAGCTCAGGATAGGAATATAAGTTTTAAAAGATGTCATAAACAGAAGATAAACAATTTTAAAAACAGCGTTATAATTCCTCCGGCTTCCGCCTCAAAGGTAGTGTTTTCCAAAGGGCGCACTTGTAGTCAGTGCTTTTATAGGCGGGAGGGGTGGGCGTGGCCTGTCAGGTGGGCGTGGCCTCGCGACTGGCGATGGCGGCCGTCCAAAACAAATTCACGAAGCAGCGCTAAATCCGCTGCCTGTGGGATGAACGATTGTCAGTAGCCCAGCAAGAGCTCAGGATAGGAATATAAGTTTTAAAAGATGTCATAAACAGAAGATAAACAATTTTAAAAACAGCGTTATAATTCCTCCGGCTTCCGCCTCAGAGGTAGTGTTTTCCAAAGGGCGCACTGGTAGTCAGTGCTTTTATAGGCAGGAGGGGTGGGCGTGGCCTGTCAGGTGGGCATGGCCTCGGGACTGGCGATGGCGGCCGTCCAAAACAAATTCACGAAGCAGCGCTAAATCCGCTGCCTGTGACTTTATCGGGGAAATGGATCTGAATTTGGATGATGTAGCTAGTCTCTGTGATATAGAAACAGATTATCACTGTACGAGTGGGTTACATTGTAAATCTAAGTTTATCCCCCATGGCAGCCAGTTCGTAGCTATTTATTTATTTATGGAAAGAACTCTACAAGAGTTTCATAGATTACAGGACAAACCATTTCGAAAAAGTAACAACAGAGACAATCTGACCCAGCTGGAAAGATTAGCTCTATCAGACCTCAAACAAGATACATCAATCACAATTAGGGAAGCCGACAAGGGGGGAAATATTGTGGTTATGAATAAATTGAACTATATATCTGAAATACAGGAACAATTGAGTGATCATAGTTGTTACGAGAAAATAAGAGGCAATCCAATGAAAGAAGTAACAAAAATCATCTCAGAACATCTTTATGTTTGGAAGGAAGAGGGTCTGATCGATGCATCAGAGTATAAGTATTTGAATGTCATTCACCCCACCTTTCAATTTTTATACACATTACCTAAAATCCATAAATGCAGGGAGAATCCGCCAGGAAGACCAATAGTCTCTAGCATTGGCAGTGCCACTGAACATCTCTCAGAATTTGTAGATGGTTTTTTAAAACCCTTAGTGGTGAATCTACCCTCCTATGTGAGAGATACCACAGATATTTTGAATAAATTAAATGATTTAAATTGGGACGAGGGTATGATTCTAGCCACGTTAGACGTGGTTGGTCTATACACTTGCATTCACACGGATAAAGGAATAGAAGCATTAGAACATTTTCTCAGCAGTAGAAGTGCGAGTCTAAGGCACCACTCCAGAATGCTTGTGGAAATGAGTCGGCTGATATTGAATAATAATTATTTTCTCTTTGAAGATGAATGGTTTAATCAAATCAGGGGTACTGCGATGGGTTCCAGGTTTGCTCCCTCGTATGCCAACCTATTTATGGGTTGGTACGAGAGGGAGCATGCCTGGAGCCGCGGAGCAGGTGAATGGATGGATCTGGTGGTATTTTGGGCCAGATTCATCGATGACATTCTACTAATATGGAGAGGCACTTCTGATGAATTAAAAGACTATCTGAATTATTTGAATGACAACGATTTCAATGTAAGACTAACGATGAATGACATTAATGGCAGATGGGGACAGTATACAAAGTAAATTGTTTAGAGAAGAGACTGCCACCAACTCTATCTTAAGGGCAGACAGTTTTCACCCAGAAGCTGTTATCTCAGGCATACCATATGGAGAAATGGTTCGGGTTAGAAGGAATTGTAGTCGTGAGGAAGACTACACCAGGGAATTGAATGAACTGCAGGAAAGACTCGGTAGGAGAGGCTATGCCAACAAAGATTTAACACGGGCTAGAGAGAAGGTATCAAAAATCAACAGCGAAACCACTCTACTTTCCAAACGGAAAGAAGTTACTAGACGGGGGGCATCTTTTGTTACGACATATTGTATACAAAAAGATAAGATTAGACAAGCTGTGTCGGGTTTGGCAACTGAGCTGGATGACAAACTGTAGTGAAGGAGGTCCACTCAGGAAGATTGTATTTCAGGATGCTTTATTCATAAAGACAACAGGTTGTAAGGAACAGGACATCATGTTGATAAGTGGTAGATCAGAGCCCCACCAGGAGCTGCCTGTCAGCTGCTCAGCCCATGACCAACTGTCGCTCTGCCTCTCTCAGTCCCAACATTCCGAGGCATCATCAGACTCCAACATTCCACTGAGACAGAGCACAGGCACTGGCAGAGCAGGGCTGGTAAAACACCTTACAGTATAATATGCAGGATACTACATATCCCCTTTCGTTCAAACAGAAGCATTAAACCACTACGTGAATAACAACTAGCGAGAGAAAACCAAGGAAGAGATAACAAGGAAGAATAGCAGAGGAACAGAAACAACAACAAAGAAAGGTGTAAGCAAAGCAGCGTGAAGAGACATGTGGAAGGAAATGAGGAGTAGGAAGAGAAGAGTAAAGCGGGAACCGATAGAGATAACACAGACTCACGGACATAGAAAAGATGAGGGTAAGATGAGTAATCAGAACATGGAAATACCAAGGGGCAGAAGAACTCACACGCACCAAGGACTAAACCCCAAACACACCCACTGGCCAGGCAGGCAGGAAGGGAAGAAAGAACAAGGCACGATGGAAAACTGACACCAGCCTCCACACAGACACAGGAAAGAGGGAGTAACAGATTTCCTCCGAAACAGGGAAGGAAAGAGTGAAAAAGAACGTAAGAAAGCTAGGAGGCAAAAGACGACAACAAGACGTGTAGATCCAGAAACCAGGGATGGCAATGAGAATTACACCACGAGGAAAACTGGACGAGTAGGAAAACAGAGAAGAGGCAAAGTAGATACAAACAGTATAACTACAACTTCCCTCCGTTTTCAATAAACAATATAAATGCGATGTAAGAGTAACATTGTGTTATTCAAAACAGCAAAATTACAAAATGTAAGAAGACAATATCAGTCATAAGGACTAAAACCCATGACCGTCCTCTACTCCTATGTAAGAGTGTGAGGAGCACTGTATATGGGACTGAAACCCGTGTGACGCCCTATGTAGGGTGACCATCTAAATGTAAATGGGACTGAAACCCATAATAAGCCCTGTGTGTGGGTATAATGTAAATGGGACTGTTACCCATAATACGGTTCTCAGTGTGAGGATACTCGTGTAAACGTAGAAGAGGATAAGACCCTAACTACAGTGCCCGTGTAAGGCTAAAATTTGTATGTTACCTATGTAGGCAAATGTATATGGGCAAATGGGGCTATAACCCATTCCCATCCCTTTATAGGGTAAAAATAATGTGAACAGGCACATATGTGTGTGGGCAAAAAGGGGAACCACCCATTCCCACTCCTGTGTAGAGAAATATCTTGACATAAATAAAGATGCAAATAATGCAGTTTTTTCCTCTTACTTTTTTTGAGGATGCTAATGGGGCTAGAACCCATAGCTATCATCTATCAATATAAAATAATGTGCCATCGTTTTTCACTAAACAATTTTTAAACTCTTTTTTTTTTTTTGTAAATAGGTGTGTGTGTGACAATCGTCCTGTGATACTAACTGGAAAGTCACAGCCATTAATACAATTTAACCGTATGTTAAACATCTTTTTCTTTGCTCCTTGAATGTGCCAGAATAAGAACAGCACTCTTAGAAAAGTCCCCATGTTCAATAGTTAATTGCGCAAAATTAAACAGCTCACCAATGCTCCTAAAGTGTCTCTGCAACTGAAATGAAGCATGAATACAACGATGAGTTCCACAGTGATCTGCCAAAGTCCACTGCATGTAAAGATGATGCCACAGTAGAAGATAAATCATTGCTCGATCTGTAGCATGAAGAGCGAAAGGAATTAGGCTGTTATTTCTTTCCGGCAAGAGCTGACAAAGCCATTCCTCAGAAAAGTTAAAATGAGCTCCAGGACTTAAGGTGAAAGATTCTTCAAAGATGAAAATGGCGGCACGCACTGGACCTAGCACCGGATGGCTCGCAGCACGTTCCTGCTCTCAAACTGTGCCCTAGAACCTCAGATGACGTCACAGAGGCTTCACAGAGAGGAAGAGAAATGCGCAGCTCTTCTGAAAGAGGTGAGATGCGCGCGAAAGAAAAACGAGCATTTTATGACAGTTAAACTGTCACAGAGCAGGCTGCAAAGAATGTCACTGATTAAAAAAAACTGTAGAGAGATTCACCTCGCATATTTATTCTCTGTGGCAATGTGAGGAAAAGTGAATAGTGCGCACTGGGGGCATATGTGTAAAAAAAACTCATTTATTTTTTTGAAGAGGCAGTTAAACCGATGAAGGGACATTTCATGAAGCGGTAGGCAGTCCATCACAGCAAATGTCAAGAACAGATAACCTCAAACGTTGACCCTAACAGTATTTTACAGAGATGCCTTTACAAGCACAAGGCCAACACGATGGATGAGGTGAAAAGTTAATCTTTTAAATGTAGATGTAGCCACCCAGCGCTTCTATGTGCACAGGATCACACCATGCAGGAATAAGGTGCAGAGAATCACACAGCATAATGAATTGAAAAGGCATATAGTTCAGTAGCCACATCTTACCACTTTTGGTAAACAAAATGAAACAAAGAGGTGTCTGTCATTTTTAGGAAAGCGCGTAGTAGTGTAGCAGACTGATATGGTAAAGCCAAAGTACATGAAGAGTAGAGATGATAAGCACAGCACGCCAGGGCTAGGGCTGGCCGGTGGTGAGGCCACTGGTGGGGCTAAAAGGCGTAATATTTTGTGCTTACTTGTTTCTTGTTGTCTTCTTTTTCTTTTCTTTGAAGTTTTTGTTTCTTCCTTGCAGGTGTCTTCATTGTACTGTGTAGAAAACACATTTTTCTTCTTCGTAGTTAATTCCTTCTTGTGGTTACCTCTTCTTCTGTAAATTGTGGTAGTTGCCACTGTAGTTTCTTTATTTTGCGCCATCTCCAGGTCTACTTATAAATCAGGTACCTGAGATTTGCTTGTAGCTGTAGCTGTAGCTGTAGCTGTAGGTTCTTCGTCACCACGTCGCCAAAATATGTAGTGAAGGAGGTCCACTCAGGAAGATTGTATTTCAGGATGCTTTATTCATAAAGACAACAGGTTGTAAGGAACAGGACATCATGTTGATAAGTGGTAGATCAGAGCCCCACCAGGAGCTGCCTGTCAGCTGCTCAGCCCATGACCAACTGTCGCTCTGCCTCTCCCAGTCCCAACATTCCGAGGCATCATCAGACTCCAACATTCCACTGAGACAGAGCACAGGCACTGGCAGAGCAGGGCTGGTAAAACACCTTACAGTATAATATGCAGGATACTACACAAACCTAGATTAATTTTCAAAAAATGCCCAACGATTAAAGACAGGATTTCTGCTAATTATATTCGCCCGATGACTGTAACAACACAGGACTGGTTTCCACCACAGCCTAAAGGTTTTTATGTCTGTGGTGCTTGCAAAATATGTGCATATGGCATGAATAAAACCAAAACTTTCAAATTCAATAGTAAAAGACAATTCTGGATCAATGAATTTATAAATTGTAACAGTACAGGAGGTTTATGCCATTTTATGCAGTTGTATGAAAGTATACATAGGGAGTACTAAGAGGCCCCTTAAACTAGGATACAAGAACACAGGCGGGCGATCATCAATGGTGATGTAAAATCCCCACTATATGTACACATGGAGAAGGAACATGGTTCCAATAAAAACTTTAAATTTCATGGAATACAGAAAGTTTCTCAACATGTGAGAGGTGGGGATTGGGAGTTACGAATCCGTCAGACAGAAGCACGATGGATAACTAAATGTAGAACTATGAAACAAGGTTTGAATATTGATTCTGAGTTACATCATTTTTTGGCATAATCTGATCAAATTACTGGAATAAATTTAGATATACTATACAAATAAATCAAGTGTAATGTAAATATTAAGGAAATAAACCTGAATATGCATTTTTTCTGTACACATACTGGGATAAATACTCAGGCAACCTGTTGTATATACTAATCATTTTTATCAACAAGGTAGTACCATTTCTTTGACCCGCTAATATTCCCATGGTCAGATTAATTATCGACTTTAAAAAGATCGATTTATTTGAATGTAATACATTCGAATTGGTTAAGTGGTACATATGTTATTTTTTGCTCAAACCACATGCTTTACAATATTCGTGTCTTCATTTACCTTTCGGAATCTAGAAAAGTAAACACAAATGGTAGTAAGACCAGGGCCCAATCAGATAGGGACATATAGATCTAAATAACGAATGACGCTGCCTTTTACTAAATCTTGTCTCGGCATGTTGACAACGGATATGTATGGGCGTACACCGGACGTTATTCTTAGACGGACCACATTGAAAGCTGTTATTGGATTACAAGGTAAGATGTGCGCTAAACGGAAGTTGCCGTGAATAGACCGGATATATTAGGAGTACCGGACCTTGGTGGAAACCTGTGGCAGCACACAGGTGTGTCTTGTTTAAGTTTGCCCGGGAAGTTTAGCGGGTCGTGATTGGATACGGGGCTCCTTATAGCAAGCGGGAGTCTTTGGATGATTGCTATCGGGATTTATCGAACCCGGCGGCGGTGGAGTAACATGAGGCTTACAGTGTGTCGGTAAGTGGATAGGAAAGGAGGAACCCTTTAATTAGACAGAATCTAGTTAGATGATACTAATGGTGCGACGTGCTTGCCTTTTTTTCACTTCTGTAGATAGTACTTGGTGCAATGAAGAAATGAGATCGGAATTGAGGATTTACAAAATATTCATTTTCTAGAAACCTTACTTTGGGTGAGTGATTATTAGTGTCACAAGTATCTTATATAGTAGGAGTTCTATAGATGTAAGACTCCTCATGTTTTAATGTACGATGAGTCTAAAACATGGTCTGCTCACTCCATAATAGGTGTGACATTTGAGAAGGTGATCTGACGAATTGAAATGTTGAAAAAAGGGACAGATCCAGTGGTGATTACAATTGGCTGAGTGGCTTTAAGGTACTTCAACTCATGTTGATATAAAATCTGGCAACAATGATGCAATTAGCGAAGAATAGAATAGTACGGTATGGTCCACAGGAGTAGATATAGAACTAATGGGCTTGAAATAAAAGACAGTGAAGAATGTATCTAAATAAGGGGTTTCATAAATGGAAATCTCCTAATAATGTTTGTATAGTTACTAAGAGCTAGGAACATGATAGATTTAGATTGACTGATTCCCCTTTTCTATTTTTAATCTACGTATGGCATTACACTAGTAGATCGTTGAAGGTACGTGACTTATTTTGGGATCCTCCCAGACTCAAGGCATAGAAATATTGCAGATTTGGAAGCGTTGTAATAAAAAATTTCAAGGTGAGCTCGATTTTTTCTGAAATATTGCCCACATGGGATCATATTTGCCTCTTTGTAGAGAACCCATTGGAAAAGAACATTAGTGAATGTTTTTCACATGATACCATACTTGCTATCAGTGTTAAATTTCGAACAGGTTGCCCTTACTATCCCAGTATGTCCAACTTTATGTAATAAAACAAATGAACAGATGTTTTTGTATGTGTATATAGTTGCCGCGGAATCTCTGAGCTGTATAAGTAAATACTATAAGAACGTTTCTTGTCTAAAGAATGTTACCCCATTGGCACCAGGTTGGAAGGGGTTGTATGAATAAAATGTAATATAATTTATTGGTCTTTCCACAGAAACAATAATAATATTTGTCATTTGACTTACGTACATGTATTTTGTGTTTATATTTGCAGCCCTGATGACGTCCTACCTTTAGGACGAAACGCGTCGGCTGCTGGCAATATAAAGAAATTCACTTGGAATACAAGAATTACATTGTTTTCTTAATGAAGTGTTGCTTAATCATTGATTTTTGGTGTGTCAATTGTGACTAAATAATTGTACTTTCTTGAGAAAACTTAGCACTCCCAGCTCATTCTTTGAGTCCTTATTAGGTTAATTTGGGGTTGGACGGTGCCCTAGTAGCTGGTAGAAGTGCACCTTAAAAATATTAACTGATAAAAACCCTCTGAGTGCACCCAAGTACACCCTATGTCGTCCACTAGTTTTTGTTGAAGCCTTTTAGAAATCTCTTGAAGTGCTACTAGTGTTTCCCTGTTACCAACTTCACGTTGCTTAACCCTATAGGAGCCTATCACCTAGCTGGGATACGTTGCCCTGTGGCCACAGACAACGGCAAAAGAAGCTGCTGCGGGTCTCTGAAAGGCACTGGGAATAGATTCTATGCATAGGAGCAACCTGAGAGTGCCCAGTAACTTGTATAGCATGAAATGGGTGCATTAAATATGCATAGGTTTACATTTTTGTGTATTATACTCGCACATACCTAATTTTTCTTCAAGCTCCATGGTATACTTGCATCTCTCTCGCTCTCTGTCCCTCTCTTCTTCTCTCTCTCTCTCTCTCGCTCTCTCTCTCATGCATACACACAGCAGTTATAAATCAATACAAAACAGTAGCGTCTGACTGCTGCCTGTGCTTTCAATCTATTTATAACTGATGGCTGAGTTAATGTCTCTCTATAAAGGGAGGCAGGATAGGGCACAACATGCATAACTGCACAGCACTTTACTGTTCACAAGGTTCTGAACACCTTTGGCATCTGAATGCAGCTCAGATTTCATGCACATTTGCACATTCAAGACTAGTAAGATTGCTAGGCAATTCTAGAAAGATGGGGCGAGAAATAAACAATAGTCCCAGCATTTCCAGTGACCTCAGTAGTTCTGTTCTAAAAATCATTGTCCCAAACATCACACCGCGTGGCTGATGAAATTCCTGCTATACCTAATCTGAAGCGTATGATGAATAGGAAAAGAATAGTAAATAGAAACCTGCCTCCACAACCTAAATGTTTCAGAGACATTAACATTCTTTAACACCTTCAAAAAGGTTTCATTGATGGCCCCCTTCGCCTTTACGAAATCCACGATTAACCCGGCCGTAATCCCGTCTGCTACCGAGCCACCCCGAAACGCACCCACGGACCCTTCACCTACCAAGCCTGCCAGTTCATCTGCCTCCGGACCTGCACCGCACCCGCCAAGCCGAGCACCAGCAACAACCACCTCAAGTGCATCCTGCTGAACACCCGCTCCGTCCACAAACATGCCGTCGAACTCTGGAACCTCCTCGACACAACATCACTGGGCATCGCCTTCCTCACGGAAACCTGGATGAACGCCTCCTCAGCGCCCGACATCGCCATAGCCATCCCGGACGGATACAAGATCACCCAGAGGGATCGCATCAACCAGACCGGAGGAGGCATCGCCATCGTCCACAGGTACACCATCCGCATCACGACCAACTCCGACGACACCCTCACCGCCGCCGAGCACCTCCACTTCCAGATACACACCGACCCCAAGACCACCCTCAGAGGCACTCTCATCTACAGACCCCCTGGACCACGCACACAATTCGGTGAAGCCATCGCAGACTTCATCAGCCCGCACGCCCTCGCCCCCACCCACTATGCCGGCCACACGCTTGACCCAATCTTCTTCCCCAGCAAGCACATCGCCTTCGGCCACTCCACCGGACTTCATTGGACTGATCACAACTGCTTCCACTTCAGCTTCAGGAGAAACACGACCCATCACCAGCCACAACAAGTTCCCCGCAGGAGCTGGAGCAAGATCACCACTGACCAGCTCACCACCTCCCTCAGCCAGAACCCTCCCACCAGCACAACCGTCCCCAACGAGGCAGCCCGCATCTTCACCCAGTGGCTCATCAACTGCGCCAACGACCTTGCACCACTGAGGAACCCTCCCAGCAGACCCAGCAGCAAGAAAGCCTTGTGGTTCACCGACAAACTCAAAACATCCAAGAAAAACTGCTGCACCCTTGAAAAAGCCTGGCGCCTCGACCAGACTACAGAAAACATGACCGCCCTCAAGAACGCCACCCACAAACACCACCAACTGATCCGCACCACCAAAAGGACAGCTTTCAAAGAACGACTGGACTACAACACCCACAACAGCAAGGAACTCTTCAGCATCGTCAAAGAGCTCTCCAACCCCAGCGCTGGAAACGACAACATCACTCCCTCGCAAGACCTCTGCGACTCACTCGCCTCCTTCTTCCACCACAAGATCGCCGACATTCACAACAGCTTCGGCACACCAACCGCGCACACCACCACCGAACCAACGCCCCCCAACACTACCCTCCACGCATGGACCCCGGTCAGCACCGAGGACACCACCCACACGATGAACACCATCCACTCCGGATCCCCAACCGACCCCTGACCCCACCACGTCTTCAACAAGGCCGACTCCATCATCGCACCCCAGCTCCGAGACATCATCAACAGCTCCTTCAACACCGCCACCTTCCTGGAGAGCTGGAAGCACGCCGAGCTCAGCGCCCTCCTGAAGAAACCGACAGCAGACCCCACCGACCTCAAGAACTTCCGCCCCATCTCGCTCCTCCCTTTTCCTGCCAAAGTCATAGAGAAGTCCGTCAACAAACAGCTCGCCGCCTCCCTCGAGACAAACGGATCCCTCGACCCCTCACAGTCCGGCTTCCGAGCCAACCACAGCACTGAGACCGCCCTCATCGCAGCTACCGACGACATCAGATCCCTGCTCGACAATGGGGAAACAGCTGCCCTCATCCTCCTGGACCTCTCTGCAGTGTTCGATACTGTCTGCCACCGCACCCTAATACAGCGCCTCAGCAACATCGGAATCCAAGAAAAGGCACTGGAGTGGATCATCTCATTCCTCGCCGGAAGAACCCAGAGAGTCCGCCTCCCCCCGTTCATATCCGAGGCCACCGAAGTCATCTGCGGCACACCACAAGGATTCTCACTCAGCCCCACCCTCTTCAATGTCTACATGAGCCCCCTTGCAGCCATTGCACGCCAACACAACCTCAACATCATCTCCTACGCCGACGACACCCAGCTGATCCTCTCCCTCACCAACGACCCTGCCACCGCCAGAGCCAACCTACACGAAGGAATGAAAGACGTCGCCGATTGGATGAAGAACAGCCGCCTGAAACTGAACTCAGACAAGACGGAAGTCCTCATCCTGGGATCATCCCCCTCCTCCTGGGACAACTCCTGGTGGCCACCTGCCCTGGGCACCACCACCAAACCAACGGACCACGCACGTAACCTGGGCTTCATCCTGGACTCCTCCTTCTCGATGACCAGACAAGTCAACGCCGTCTCATCATCCTGCTTCAACACCTTGCGCATGCTCCGAAAGATCTTCCGATGGATCCCCACCGAAACCAGGAAGACGGTCACCCAGGCCCTCGTCACCAGCCGTCTGGACTACGGGAACACCCTCTACGCGGGAACCACATCCACACTACAGAAAAGACTCCAGCGCATACAGAACGCCTCCGCACGACTCATCCTGGAAATCCCCCGCCACAACCACATCTCCGTTTACCTGAGAGACCTGCACTGGCTTCCCGTCAGCAAGAGAATCACGTTCAGACTCCTCACCCACGCACACAAGGCTCTCCACAACCTGGGTCCCAAGTACCTCAACAACCGCCTCACTTTCTACGCGCCCACCCGCCAGCTGCGATCCACCAGCCTCGCACTCGCCACAGTTCCACGCATTCGCAGAGCCACAGCCGGATGAAGATCCTTCTCCTACCTGGCGGCAAAGACATGGAACTCCCTCCCCATCCACCTACGGATGACCCACGACCATCTCTCCTTCAGGAAGCAACTCAAGACCTGGCTTTTCGAGCAGTAACAGACCCCCCCTCCCAGTGCCTTGAGACCCTCCCGGGTGAGTAGCGCGCTATATAAATTGTTTGATTGATTGATTGAAATATGTACCGATACTTTCGACTCCTCAAAACTTACTAACATTGGAACTGAGTGCTATTTGGATGACGGGTGTGGTATTTAAAACAAGTTCACATCATTTCAGCAACATCCATCCCATACATGTACAGATAAACGATAATCTACCACCAGTGCGTGGTATACTGCTGATCAACAATCTACAACATATGCTGAATTAACGGCAGTGATTTTTTTTTTAAAACAAAACAAAAAATGGGGCATATTTACAATCCCCTATCGCCACAGAAACGTCACTGTCAGTGAGGTTCCTGTGGCGATATGTGCTTCACCTTTATTTATTTACAAGGCAGAGTTAAGCCACTTAACGTGGCTTAGTTCTGCCTTGTAAATAAGACCCCCTTTCACGCTATACTTAGCATGAAAGGGGTGGGCAATGGGTTTTACGGTGGGCATTCCAACGCAATACCCATTGATTTTGACACTGCCCCATATTTACAAGGACGACGTAAATATGGGGCAGCGCAAAAATTAAGACCAGGGTAAAACCTGGTCTTAAGCAGGCGCAACGAGGAGAAATGTTTAATTTCTCCCCGTTTTTGCTGTTTCGATGTGCACTGAATTGTGCAGCACACATAGGAAACAGCAGAAGGCCTTTGATTGTTTATGTGCAGGAAGGGGGACCTTCCTGCACATAAACAATCTTCCCCTCAACGCGAACACCCTTGCATTAAGGTGGAAAGGTGCCTGCCTTGGCGCGAGGCTGCTAAATTTAGCACCCGCACAGTGGGAAACGCAGGGTTGCACCATATTGTTGTAAATATGGTGCAGCCCTGTGTTTCAGTAGTGGCGGACCGTGTCGTTAAACCAAAGAGGTTTACGCTACGCTCCGCCACTTCTCTAGTAAATATGCCTCAAAGTGCATAGGAAAATAGTAATCAATTTTGAATTGGCCTTGCTAAAAGAAATATGAAAAGCATTAATTTCAAACAACATGTGAATTTTAAAATTTCACTTTTCCCTGACTATTTGGCGTAAAATACAGAAGCATTCCCTGGCTTTAGGTTATATGACAGACAGCACACTACAATTCAAAGTTAAAAAATTCACAGTCTTAGCTTTTATACCACCTGAACCATTTCATCTCAATTTCAGTGCATTGGTTCAAAGTGAATGCTAAAATAAAAATCTTACATTATTTGGAAAGCACTTAAATTTGGCGACTAAGCGGCTCCAATTGCAGAAAGTTACCACGCTGCAACATGCAGTGGTGCAGCTGCTAATCGACGTCTTAGAGGGTGATACCTAAACAAACACCGTACAAACCAAGCATAACCCCTTCTCTACTTCCATTGCAAGACAACATCCAAACTACAATCACTTCCTGTAAATTCTCGAAAAAAGAACACTTTCCCAGAAATGAGAGAAGCAGAATCTCTTGCAGGAAGACTAAAAGCAAAAATTAAAAAAAACTAAAGCTATGTCTAGTCGACCTTTGTTAAGAGTGGGGAGTAACTTACCCACAAAAAAGGAGGGAAACTCTGCTTAAACTTTGAAATGTAAGGATGTACAGACTCTGGTTGGCATTGGGCAACTGCTCAACTGTCTGTACTTGTAAATGGTTTTCTTCCACACTTATGTACCTTGACAATAAATATATGCAAAATATGTAGAGGTCAAGTTAAGAATATTACATCTACACATACCTTCACAGTATTTTGGTTCTTTGGGGCAGATTTATGTTGGACTTGCGCCACGTTTGCGTCACGCAACGGCGACGTAAACGTGGCGCATCTTGGCGACCCATTTACAACGTGACGCATCTATGCAGATGCGTCACATTATAATGCACTGCACCACATGTGGGCGTTCCGGCGCAGGGTGGGCGTTCCGGGGCAGGTGCGCCTCGCAAAAGTGGCTGAGTGAAATCTACAAGATTTCATCCAGTCACTTTTAGGCCAATGCTGCGTCAGAACCCTGCGCCTGCTTGAAGCAGGCGTAAGGCTTGAGGCAGCATTGGACAGATAGGGCACCCCGAGCCTTGCTGGAGCTGCGTCGCGCTTGCGACGCAACACCAGCAATGCGCCACCTTTACGGCACAGATGCGTCACGCATCTGTGCTGTTTTTGCCCCATGGTGCGCCGCATTGTAAATGTGGTGCACCATGGGTGGCGGAGCTGCGGCGCACAATAACTGGCGCATCCCTGGGGATGCGCCAGTTATTGTAAATCTGCCCCTTTGTATTTACGACTCGATATTTGTTTTGCGCCACAAAATATTTTTATCAATGGTTTGAGTTACAATCCTTGTAAATGAGAGCTGTAGTTTACCTTCAGCTTATTAAGCAACTTTTGAAGTTGGATCTGCCAGGATCCGGTTGTCGTTGGTGATTCCTTAGTCTGGAGTTAGGTTTCGACAAGCAATTGAAGTGCATTAAAAAAAAGTATAGGAAGTGTGATCCGGAGTTCAATGGGGGTGGAGTCAGGGACCGTGGGGCAGAATCATAGGCGTGGCTAAAAAGGAAAACAAATCTGTTACTGTGTTGCTGGTCTTTCAACTTCAGGTACAATGGGGCAGATTTACAATAACTGGCGCACCATGGGGCAAAAACGGCACAGATGCGTGACGCATCTGTGCCGTAAAGGCGGCGCATTGCTGGAATTGCGTCGCAAGCGCAACGCAGCTCCAGCAATGCTCTGGGGGGCCCTATCTGTCCAATGCTGCGTCAAGCCTTACGCCTGCTTCAAGCAGGCGCAGGGTTTTGACGCAGCATTGGCCTAAAAGTGACTGAGTAAAATCTTGTAGATTTCACTCAGCCACTTTTAGGAGGCGTTCCTGCGCCGGAACACCCGCACCTGCACCAGAACGCCTCCTTAAGGCGCAGGGCTTTACAACGTGACGCATCTCCCAGATGCGTCACGTTGTAAATAGCCCGCACCATGGCGCATCTTTTGCGCTGCCGCTGCGTCACAAAAGTGACGCAACGGCGGCGCAAAAGAGGTTTAAGGGGCTTGTAAATCTGCCCCAATGCATTTAAGATAATGCACACTTTAAATGAAAAATAAATGCAAATTAAACTAATCCTTGAGAGATGCACTCATTTATGTTATGAAACCTCTGTCGGTTGATGCGATCACTACGCATGTATGTGTGAACTTCTAAGACCCTCCTCTTGACTGGGAGGGAGCCTGGGGAAGGGGGGCTTTGGATCTCTACTGCCCGCACTGCGACTTCTGATCTTTTCTTTGTGGATTCCCAATGTGGAACTGAAAGAACCCGTTTGTATCCTCAGGTGTGCCCCCCAGGTGAAGAGACAGTGACCGGGAGCCTCTGGGGCCCTAAGTATTAAGATACGCCCTTGTTTGGTGACCAAAGCTGCTAACCCTAAATCCGGAACATAGACTTACCTTCTTGGGTCTGTGAAAACGATTCAAACTCTGAGACCTGTTCGCTTCGTTTGCAGGGCACTGTAAATCGTTTGCAGTTACCTTTACTCTCTTCTGTGCTGTTTAACTTGCTTGTGAACAGAGACACAATGACATTCGACACATAAATATTAATGACAAATATTTTGTACCTCTGCAGAAATGAACACAAGAAAGAAGATTTCACTTTCCATTTGGATTTACTGATGTCAAAATGAATCTCTCTGGATCACCGTCACATGTCTGGTTAAAAGAGTTTCAGCCTGGTTCACAAATAACAACAACGTATAACAAGCAAACCCGAACACCAGCACATTTCCATTACTTTGCCCAACACCATAAGGCCCACGACTACAAAAAACAAAATACTAATGTAAAGTCATGACAGAAACTAAGCACAAAAAGGGCAGGCATTGATTACCCTCTGCGACCACACCATCACTAGAAGCTGGGGTTCCACCAATAATTGGAAATATGATGTTCAATATTCCTTCAGGAGAGCAATGTACTCAAATAATTCATACAGATCAACATCTGGATAAAATAAAGTGCATTTCATTATCCAAATGGCATACATCAAATGTTATTTCTTTAATCGAGTGCCCATGTATGTTTATTTGTATTTATGATTATTCAGAATTGGAAGGTGTTCTCTTTAATGTATGCACTCGGGCTAAGCATTGAGGGTGGTAACTTCTGGAAGAAGTGTTCTTTGCAGAGGAGGCTCCTGAGTTTAGTGGGTAAAACAAGCCAAGAAATAAAAACACACCAGCCAGCATAGGTCACAGAAAAAATGGAAACCTCTAAATGCATCACTGACCGAACATTAGTGCAGAAAATTCACCCGTGACAGCCATTTATGTGATTAATTTGGCTACCATACGTTGGAATGTAGAGCAATTGGTCATTTAGAAAGCACTTAAATCATACATGCCAACATTTCAGAAGAGCAAAGGGGGAGATTTTTTTGAAAAAAATCGGGAGAATGGGGCCGTGAATCGGGTTACTGTCATGTATGGGATTTGAAAGTGTCTTGATGCAGGATCGGACATTTGAAACGCAAACGCACGTTCTTTTCTTACCTTTTAGAAGCATGGAGCGCAATCGCAGGCAGACAGAGGGTGATGCAATTGTTGTGCACTGGCCTGGCAGGTTGCTGGCAGTGCATGTACCCCCCCCCCCCCCCCACCCCTTCCCACCCCACTGTGGCATCCCGGACTGAAAAAGCTTCCCCTGCACACACACCACAGCTGCCCCCCCAACAGCCTCCCAGTACTTCACAGGTCTTTCAAAGACCATTCCCTTGTTAATGACACTGTTGGTTTTTCACACCTTCTAGAGCCCCTGCATTGCCACTCTAACTAGTGCTGGAAGAATTAGCACTTTACACAATACCAAGCCCTGTCAGCTGAAACCCCTGATGAATCGGGTTTTTGCTTGCAGGAATCGGGAGGCGGGAGACTAGCCTTGAAATCGGTAGTCTCACGCCTGAATCGGGAGGGTTGGCATGTCTGCAAAATGGATCAATATGTACTATTTCTGCACACACGTTCACCTCGAGAAAGGAACTACACAATATTGTTTTATGAATACTGATTGGCTGATCGAGTTTCATTATGACGTAAACCAGTTTTAAACAATCCATTGGACGTGTTGTGCTTCTGTTCAAGGCGCTGTGGCCTGAAGAAGTAGAACATGTCTATTGTGCATTAGCAAAGAAAATACCAATTAAGTCTTTGTGTAGTTCTAAACTATTTACAATGTTGTAAAACAGCAGCATGATTGTTTCATCTCGTTTCAAGCTCTTCTGCATCATCCCTAAAACTAAAATATTTAAATGTATTTTCCACAGGGATTACCAGTTAATTCATTGGGAAGAGCTAATCAGTATAAGGCAGAAAAGGAAGCGGCCTCGGGGTGCCACCTAGTGGTTGCATTCGAATTACAATAAAAGCCAGACAACTATCAGTTTATCATTGGGGAGTACGCCAACAAAATTGCCTAGAATGCTGAAAATGCACCACGCCTTTCCGTTAAGTCACGCTGGAGTAAGCAATTCTATGATCTAACATGCTCACATTATGGCACCTGAAGTCGGCGATTCGCCTCATCTTAGAACAGACATTAGTTTCATAAGCAGCTCACCCTCAAAATATGTCTTAACAGGTATAATTATGAGTTATTTGATCGGTACAACGCTGTAATCCTGAAGTTAACAGGAACCAGGGGCGTAACACAGGGGGGGGGGGGGGGGGGGCAGGGGCTGCAGGGGGCCCTCTCAGCACTGTACTCACGCCAGAGAGCGCCGGGTGAAATCCAGAGCGGGCCCCTCTGTGTACCTTGTAGGGGGGGGGGGGGGGCTACTACTTTCGTTAGGCCACTGACAGGAACTTTTGCTTTTGTAATTTGTTCACTTGTAATGTTCTCTTGTATTAGTTCTGTTCCTTTTGTGACGCGCTCTGACACCTTCGGGTGAAGTCCGTGCTATATAAAAACGCATAAATAAAACACGGAGAGCAAAGACTCTCATTTTACGTGTACTTCAGGTTTCCTGGTATAAGTTATTTAGTGATCCATCTGTCTTCCTTTCTGTTCTGGTTCTTTACTGACCTCTAGTGGAAAAGTACAGAATAGTCGCCCTAAGAGTGTATTTAAGCAAACAAAACGCGACGGATGACTATTAATTGTATCTATTTCTTTGTTAACTTGCAGAGCGCGAACTCTACTCAACCGGCAGGTTTCAGTGCGCTGTACAGCGTCAATGCGAACCAACAATACATAAAAATTAAACAATAGTTGTGGTGGGACAACAGACAGAATATCAATATAGAAAGTACTATATGAGTCTTAAATAATTGTAATGGTAAGTGATTTGCTGCACGAAAGAAACATGCTGTGGGAGACATATGAAGTAATAAACGTGATGCCTAAGGGACACTAACACACATCATTTCTGGAAACATATACAATTGATTATCTCTTCCTAATGCAAGTTATTCTTTTTTAAATAAATCTTGAGTTTCTTTTACACTCCTTCAACTAAACGGCAATCCAAAAAGATTATTCCAATTTATTGGTTTATTTATATCATTTAATAAACCAATTTTTTCACAAAAATTGACTTTGTATCATTTGTTTCAGTTTTTTTACATATATATATATATATATATATATATATATATATATATATATATATATATATATATATATATATATATATATATATATATATATATATATATTGGCAAAACGCAAAAACCCAAAGCTCCCGGGTTTAAAGGAAAGAGAGCACTCAGAGCCAATGTGGCGTAGGTCAGCCAGGTCTTTTATTCATCAAACTCCCTCGGTAGTCAGCTAGCAAACGCGTTTCGGCGTATCCGCCTTCGTCAGTGTAACTGACGAAGGCGGAAACGCCGAAACGCGTTTGCTAGCTGACTACCGAGGGAGTTTGATGAATAAAAGACCTGGCTGACCTACGCCACATTGGCTCTGAGTGCTCTCTTTCCTTTAAACCCGGGAGCTTTGGGTTTTTGCGTTTTGCCAATACTTTTCGCATCTCACCGTGCGAGAGAGGCACCCGTGTTCGAGTGGAGCGGAGGCTGGTGAAAAACGAGTGCCGAAAAAAAAAAAAAAAATATATATATATATATATATATATATATATATATATATATATATATATATATATATATATATATATATACACAACTCATACATATATATACAATATACAAACAAACATATTTATATACAGACAAACAAAAATATCCTTTAACCTTTTTTCAGGATTCTCTGCCCTTAATTATATCAAAAGGACGCTTTCTCAATCAATTGTAAAAAGACATTCCTTATAAACAGGTCACCAAACAACGAAATAGGAGCATCTGAGGAATCATTATTTTTATACTCCTTTGAGTTCATTTCATATATTCAGAATTTTGTAACGGTGCCTTCAACAAACTGTCGACCCGTTTCAGCCTTTCCAGATTTCAGGCATCATCAGGATTTAGGACAATCAAGGTTCCGCCATCATATTTTACAATCGTGTACCGTCTCGGTGTCAAGATCTCTTTTAATTCACAGCTTTGACCACTCGACGATACCTCCGTGTGCAGCATAGGGGCTCGAACTTTCAACTAACTCCTTTGGACCGGTAATTCGTAATTTAATTACAGGGTTCCTTTGTTGTTCATTAAATCCGCGCGTGATCCAGGGCCGCCATTACGATTCCCACATATACGGCATGATCAGACAACGACATTGGCAATGATTACAGAAACTGGATGAGGAAATACATGTAATCACTGGAAATCCTAGAGCAACGTTTTCTTAACCCCTTCCATGCTGGTGACGAACCCCAGCCGTCACGCTCTGCGGCGCTCGTGTGCTGATGACGGCTGGGGTTCGTCACGGCCCCGCCCTGTTCTTTTGTTTACCGCACAGCGGCGGAAACGGCCCAGCATGGAAGTGGTTAAAATGTATAGCAACACAAACCAAACAAAAATGCAACTCTATGAAAAGGGAGCACATTCATGAGAACGTTAAACGTGTGAGTGTAAGGAGAAGGAAGTAAGTGAAAATATACAGCATGGAAAGGGACATCCTTGTTGGTCGCAGAGAGAGGGGTTGTGTTGGACTGTGACAGAAAGAAGGGGAGAACAACATAAGGAGAGCAACAGCAGGGAAATGTGGATGGGATGCACACGTATATGCAGGGCAAATATGAACAGGAATGGTATCCTGGAATGGGAATGGAATAGTCATATGGGGAGACATAGAAATGTGGGAGAAATGGGGAGACAGCTCAGAAGGTAACATAATGCACTTTTGTTACCTTCGGAGCTGTCTCACCATTTCTCCACAGGCTGCACGCCTGAGGGATGAGACTGGGTAAGTGAGGGCTTTGAGTTGAGAGAAAAGAGAGCTGCACAGGGAGGGAGTAAACGGCCCAGTCGCTCGAGATGCCACCTTTGGAAACTGAGGGCTCAAATTCTTTTTTTTAAATTAATTTTTATTGGCTTAATAAGAGAGTACCAAGAAAAGAGTCAGAATAAGGGAGAAAAATAGCATAGTGAATACACATAACTAAACGATATTACGATAAAAGAAATGATGCTGTCATGGAGGAAAAAGATTGTAAAATGCAACCTTACGCTATAAGAAAAGTAAAAAGATTAGAGTATCTTCCAAACAAAAGTTATTTATATATTTTAAGACAGAAAATATACATATATATTTTAAAGACAGAGGGGGGATGAGAGGAATAGAAGAGGGGAGGGAAGGGGAAAGGAATAGTCAAATGATGACTAATGTAAAGATGAGTGTGAAGATAAGAAAGTAGTAAAGGGTAATCAGACTTGATTTTTTCAGTTGACTTTGTTGCAGAAACAGTACAAATTCTGTGTTCATCACAAATAAGATTACACCATGTTAACATACATACTTTAGAATTATCTTTCCAGCAAGTGAGAAGAACTATAAATGCAAGAGCAATAAAAAGATCAAAAAATCTTAACTTCGATGGGGTGTCATGAAAATCAACAGACATGGATCCAAGAAAAACATTTTGAATTGATAATGGAATACAACATTTAAATATCTTAGAACATTTAGACCGAATAGACTTCCAAAATTTAAAAACACTAGGGCAGTAATATATTATGTGGAGTAGTGTACCTCCAAAGGAAAGACAGGACCAGCAAAGAGGAGAAATAGAGGGATTCATTATGAATGAAGATGGGTTTACGAACCGCTCTATTGTATAAGAAAAATAGGGATTGGGTGATATTGGCAGTTCTGCAGCTAACAAAGATTTTTTGCCATAATGTATTCCATTGTTGAGTCGAAAGGGACATCAAGCGGTCTTGCTCCCAAGCAGTTTTAATCGAAGATTTTGGTCTTTCAGAGATAGAATCAGACAAAAGTTTACATATGAAAGAGGCTTTGGGATTAGAGTCCGGGGAGTTGTGCAAAGGAGTCAAAGGAGCAAATGGAATGGAGTCAGTAGGAACAGTCTTGGTTAATAGGAACGATTGAAGTTCTTGTGTGTGTTATTGGGAGTATTGGGATGAGCAAGAAGAAGGTAAATCATAATGTTCTTGTAATGTAATAAAGGGCATGACAAAGTTATAGGATACTAGTTGGTGAACTAATGGAATATCCTTCTTTTTTCAGTGTTTTAAATAGAATGATTTATGGCGAAACTTAATGAATCTGTTGCACCAGATCGGGGAGGCAGGAAAAGCTGGATACAAATTAGAACCATCTATGAATAGAGAATGTAACATATGTCGGGAGCATTTTAAGGTAGGATGCTTGGAAATGGAAGTGCAACTGGACATAAGACAAATATCATAAAAAGAGAATTTGTGTAATAGAGAATGTTTATAATTGATCCAGATAGGCATCGGAGAGTCTTGATATTATCTATTTAATGCATACATTTGTCTAATTACAAAAGCAGTATGATATAATTTTATAATTAGGAAACCGCACCCCTCCCTCCTTGATTTTAGGTTTAATTAAGTTAGATAAGGAAATACATGCTATTTTGTTATTCCAAAGAAATTTAGTACAGAGATAATTCATTTGTTTAAAATAGTAATTAGAGATTTTAAAAGGTAGCATAGAAAGCAAGAAAAGAATAAGAGGTACAATCATCATTTTGATAGTGTACAATCTATCCCACCAGGAGAGAAGACCTAGAAGAGAGTGACTTTTGAATCTTAAGTTTTAGGGCACTAAAATTATGGGAAAGAGTTTGAGGGATGGTAGACGAGAACCAGACAACTAGATATTTAATTTTAGATGGGCACCACTTAAAGTTGGTGTCAGAAAACATGAATCGGTAGTACAAGGAGTTTAAAGGTAAAACTTCAGTTGTAGAGAAATTCAATTTATAGCCAGATATTTTAGAGTATAAAGCAATCTCCTGCAAAAAGAGAGGTATGGAGGTTAAGGGTTTCAAAAAGTAGATCAAAATATTGTCTGTATAAGCGGATAATTTAGTTTCGTAGGAGTTGTGTTGGAAACCTGTTATCAGAGAATTACTGCGAATGCGTTCAAGAAAGGGTTCGAGACATAGAAGAGGAGAGAGGGGACAACCTAACCTGGTACCTCTGTGCAGAATAAAGAAAGGGGATAAAAAAAACATTAACAGAAACACAGGCACGTGGATCTGAATACAGTAGTTTGATAAACGAAATGAATTTGGGACTGAAACCAAACCAATGAAGGGTTTTGAACATGAATTGCCAATTTATACGATCAAATGCTCTTTCAGCATCAAGGAATAATGCAGCCAGAGGACCAGGGTATCTTTTCCCTAATGCAAGAATATTGGAGAACATCCTAGCATTATCTGAAGTAAGTCTGCCTTTAATGAAACCAGACTGGTCAGGTTTAATAAACAGGGCTATAACATTATCTAGTCTAGAGGCAAGGATTTTTGTGAACATTTTGCAATCATAGTTAATGAATGAGATTGGGCAGTAATTTTGTCACAGGGTGTGATCTTTATCAGGTTTGGGCATAATTACAACGAGAGCAGCTGAGGAGGAGCCTTCAGGTTTAGACTTCAATAGAAAAGAGGTGAAAAGCTCCAGTAATTGTGGTGCAAAAGGATTGTACGACGGTACAATGCTGGTAAATATATTGCATGCCTTTCATTTTTTAGCAAGCATGTTTTTATCGCGATTATGCATTTACATCGCATGCCAATACCACGTATTGTTTTTAGTTTTAAAAACAATGTATTTGTGTGGGAGACCCCCAAACTTACCTTAAATGGGTGGTATTGGCATCTGCTGTAAGTGCAAAATCATGGTAAAAATATGCGTGCTGAAAAATCAGAGGAAAAGGAATACAATGTATTTATCTCGTTGGAAAGGCTGTTTCCCATGCAAAAGTAGATGAAAAAGAAGAGATAAGTTCAATAGAAAAAACATCTGGGCCAGGAGCTTTAGCTTTCTTCAGAGATTTAATGGCATTCCAAATCTCCTGAAGAGTGATATCTTTTTCAAGGAGAGCCATAGCATCCGGTATGGAGGGAGGAGAGGGGAGACCATCAAAAAGTGACTGGGTGTCATGGTCAGAATGGTGAGCATCTTCCTTAAATAATAAATTATAATAGGACTGAAAGGCATTAACAATATCTGAGTCAGAGTATAGTAAGTTGTTAGTGAGAACATTTCAAATAGGTCCAACAGTTTTCCTTTCCGTTTTGACTTTTAGATAATTGGCCAATATTCTACCACTTTCTTTTGACCCCCATGATATTTGGATTTGATTTTAAGAAGGATGTTACAAGCATCAATTTTAGCCAGTTTGTTTAAATCGGATTTCGCTTTAGTAAGGTAGCAGAGGTGAAAAGAAGATTTACAAGTAAAATAAGAGTATTCAAGAATCTTAATATGTTTATGGGTGGAAAGGTATTGGGAATTCATCAACGTTTTCCTTCTGGCAGTGTAGGCAATGGTAAACGCCAAGATAACCCCTGCTCACCCTCTAGGTAACGTGGTGCGAGCAGCAAGGCTAAACTTGGAGGCGGTATGAGTTAAGTATTTGCGCACGCACCCCAGCAACAACACCCAAGGCCCACCACAAAGGAAACTCCACACAAGGTTATGTAAAAAATAGCCTTTGTATTATAATAAAAAACACATTAGATAACACACAAACTTTACAATGTGCCAGAGGCACGGGCAGAATTTACAAGGGAATTATGTACAGGACAGGGCCACATGGACCACTGTCAGGGGTAGGCACTTGTTAGAAATAATACTTGTAGGTATAACACTTAGCACATAAACATATAATGACTAGCACCAAAATAGTACATGTAGCACACAACCAGTAATCACTGGAAAAGAGTAAATACCTCCTACGCAACCCTAAAACACTGTAGGAAAATCACGCAAGGAACTAGGACCTTATCATCAGGACCTAAGGAAGGAATACCAACACCTAAGCAGGTCACTCTTAGCAAAGGGAAGGAAACCTAAACATAAAATGGGACATCAACAATCCTCTAAGCAGGTCAGCAAAGGGGATAAACATAAAGTGGGACATCAACAATTGCACATGAGGCATTAAACACATTCAGAGGTGCAGGTTAGAACATTTGAGCAAGAATCACATAGCAAAGAAATCACAATGCGCAGGGTGCATATAGCACAACACTAGAACTTGTCCCTCAGGCCAACTGGCCTCGAAAGGGGCGGAGTGCCCTGAGTCTCAATGTCAGGGGGTCTGCGCAGGCAGCACAAACCACAAGCCTAAACGTAGCAACTGTCCACAAAGTGCTGGGCGGTTGTAAATCAGAACTGGGCAAACGTTGGAGCCAGGTGGGCTCAAGAACAAAGTGGACAAGGAGCCTCTCGGGGGCTCGCAAAGCAAATAGGCAATTTAGAGCTTCAGCGCTCTGAAAATAATGAATTGCCCCAGAGCCTCTCTCAGGGCTCTAAAGCGATGTGGCCAAGGAGCCTCGTGGGCTCAAAGACAATGTGGGCTGGAGCGGGAGCCTTCTCTCAGGCTCTCACAACAACTGCCCCCTCGAGCTCCTTGGGCTCGACAACAGAAAAGTGCCCTGAGCCTCTCGGGGCTCGCAAGAACCAATGCGGGCGGGTTGAGGTAATTGAAATTTTTATGGTCAAGTGTGTCCCCTAACGTGTACCCCATCGACTCCATGTACGAGTTCAAAGTGCATGTAACTTCCCTCCACAACCGAATCTGATGACGCAAATACATTTGCGTCCAACGTTGTCATGTCCTCTATCAGATCCACCATGAATGGATCCATAATTCAGTTCCTAAGTATGCCGTGCCACCGTCTTTACATGGTGCACTTTCACGTTTTTTCCTGGCTCTGCCGAGCTAGGCCCAGATTTCTGTCTTCAAGCCACTTCTGTCTCTGCCTCTGAAAGCTGCAGCATGGAGATGCATCCCTGACCTCTGCCTTACTTCATGCCAAGCGAGCGGTGCCCGGCTCGGCCTGGTCTGCCTGCCAAAAACAGTATTTTACCTTCGAATTATCAGCGTAGCCAGCTCAGCCTCCTCGAAAACACATTCCTGTCTAGCGAAAAGGGGGTAAACATATCCCCGGCTGCAGAGCAAAGGGCCAAGCCTTCCTGTCTCCTTCATGAAATTCATTGCTCCCGTTACCATGGTAGGCCCCTGGCTCCGTGCATTGCACTTAGACATGCATGCATTAAGTATAGAATAGCCTCTGCCCGAAAGACCTTTTACTTCAGATTAAAACATCCTCCAAACCCAAGATATCAGATATGTTATAGGAACAGGTCGATCTGACATGCCAGACTTCTGTCTCCTCTACTAGTGTTAAAAGTCAGACCCTTAGCTTCCTCCAGATGCACGTCAATCACACGTCATATTAGCTGCGCGCGCATTCAGGCCACAGGTTTCAGCTGACTCTGCAAGAATTCTCTAAGCATCCACCCACTTATGACACTTTTCTGTGACGTTTCTAGTACACGCCTCTGTGCACACCCTTGTTCACGCCTTTTTGCTACGCACATGTGTTCTTATCATATACATTTCACTTGTCACGCCTACTGTATTCACTGCTATTGTGTCATTATACTATATATGTCATGTACTGTTAATAAATCGTTGACATCTTCTCTGCCATCATTGCATACCCGAACCCTTGTATTGATGGAATAGATTTCCATGACTCGAGTCATTCTTGATTAAAGCCCTTATGACTCAGACACCACGGACTCTGCCTCTCATTTGATTGAGCTATTCTTTTTACCTGTCTGAAATTATATGGCAAACTCGTATACGGTAAAATATTTACCACATAATTTGGCGCCCGAATAGGGACCCCTCCCCCACCCCACGCCGGTGATGCGTTGCAGGCCTTGCCCCCTTCCACAGCCGTGACGGACCCCATGCGCATCTGCAGGTTTTCCTGTATCTCCCTCAGGCCTACGGAGGTAACGGAGACTGCGGTCGACATCCAGACGAGGCGGTGAGGAGTGCGGAGGATCCCGACCAGAGCCCAGCCGAGAGAGCAGTGTCCGAGGTATCGAGAGGCCCACCTGTAGTGTCGAGGCGCATGCGTAGTGCGCAGCAGCAGCAGTGACGTCGTAGCGGTCCAGTCCAGTCGAGTTTCCGAGGCCTTCCGTTCCGTGCTTCCCGGTGAGTACCGTTGCTGGGGACGCATCAAGACGGGTGCATTAATTTGTGTCCGGTCAAGACGGGTTTGGGTACACAGATCCGGTCTGCACTGTTTAGCAGTGTATCTGTACTGTTTAGCAGTGCATCTAGTATTCAGTTATCTAGTTATTAAGTATTGTTGTTCGTTTCAAAATGTGTCAATGTGTTTTAATGTCGTGGTATGAGTGACTGTTTGCATTTCCTTACTGTGTTTATTGTGTATAGTGTCTAGATCAAAGTAGCAATGCCTTTGTTTTCAAAGTTACGACAGATAGGAACTAGGAAAGGGATACTTGAAGAAGCAGTCCCCATCCCACCCAGGGACACTCCTGGACATTTTATGTACCACAAACATGGCTTAGATGCCATACTTTACTTAGACTTGTGGGTGGATTATACGAAAGACTTGGGAGAGAATCAGAGATGGCCCGTTACAGGGACATGGGATGCCGAGTGCATCATGAGAGTAGAGGAAGCGTTATGGAAGAAGAAAGCCAGACAGTCACAGAAAGATGCCATTGAATTATGGCGTATAGAATCACATAGAAAGCATTCAGAAAAGCAGAGAAAGGTAGAGAGGATTCCGAAAAGGCCAAAGAAAAAGAACTACTAGAAGAAGTAGAGCGAGTCAGAAGGGAACAACACGACAGACAAAGTAATGCAATTATTACGGGACTGTATCCAGTTCTGGCTGAGGGCCTGCCTAAGGCGACCCCGGAAATACCGAAAGATCCGACCCCTCCATTGGTTCCGACAAAATTACGTCATAAAACCGCAGCAGACATATTCCTTTCTTCCTATTTAGACGATGTAGCTCTCGCATATACCAATGTACCCGTACCACCTGCTGACAACAATCTGCCCCCAGGTCCGCAACAGCAGATCCCTGCTGATCCGACCATGACCCCTCCACGTCAGCTTCCCGCACCTGTTGTTACTGCCCCTACTATTCCCCCTGGTATTCATCCGCTTAATCCTTTTGGGCCCGCTGCTACTCAGGGTTTAATCCCGTTACAGATACCGACCCAGTCAGGATATGCTCATGCTTCCGCCACAGGAGGTGCTACAGGAGGTTATCGCACCCCGCCACATGTGCAACGTATGACAATGAGAGAATTAGCAATGCAGCGTACACCTAATTCAACCTCAGCCGAAAAGCTTAAAGAATATCTTACAGATTGTAGATATGATACAGTGCCTGGCAAAGCAGGACCCATGTTGTTAGCGTCGTTACGTTTAAGACGTGTTACAGAGTATTTGATGTTATTTACCAGAAATGCCAGATCATCTAGACAATATATATCATTTTATCAGAACAGGTGAAAGACCAGAGTGTATTCGTGAAGCCATGGCACATCAGAAAGTTGAGACACAATCTTTAATAATGCGATTCTTGATTAATTGTTTGATAAGGGAACAAGACCAGCCAGGCTTTCCGAAAGATGAGATGGAGGGATTGTCAAGATGGAGTCAGAATATTGCAGAGTGTAAACATGATAAAGAGAAATGTATAGAGGCTATGATTAGAAAGATCCGTAAAGTAATTGTAGCAATACATGCCCGACGAGAGTCTGAAAGGCATCTCGAGTCAGACGATAAAGAAACCTCAGATGAGGAAGAACTAGAGAATACAGCAGAAACCTCGCAACCAGCGAGGGGAGACCTGGTAGCATATGTAGGTAGAGAGAAACTCCCTAGACAGTATCCTCTGGATAGGCCCTTCGACAGACCCATTCGTTTAGAAAACAAGAAACGTTACCTTTGTCCGATACCAGAGCGATGTTCCCTTGAACATATATTCCAAATTACTGATAAAACTCTGAAAGAACGAGTAGGTTATCATGAACTCAATACCTTTTGTGATCAGGAACTAGCCCGGTCCGCAGTACAGTGGGCCGGGGATGACACCATATATAAAGACGATTCAGTAGTGCAAACATTTTTAAGTCTTACCCCAGAAGAACAGCGACTAGCTGGTATATACATGACCCAACATCTCATTATACAGTATGAAAACCAACAATCTGACCCAGGTCCATTATATAATCTATTGCAGGATTTACTCCTGAGAAGATGGAGAGGTCTAGGTACCGATTTAATTGAAATGATTTTAGAACAACGTCACAAATATAGAACTTTCTTGACTCCACATCTTGTTTCCGTTCCACCCCCAGTTAGGCAACCATATCACCTAGACAAACAGAATCCTTTACGAGAAGTCCATCCAGTCAGGAAACCTGATAATACCTTTGAACGTGTGTTTGTATACACGCCCATAACTAAAATAGAATTATTGGAAATGAAGAAAATAGTGCCAAGTCATGATAAAGATCCCGCAGGGTTCCACCGTGAAATAAAAGATGTGTTACTCATGGGAGATTACACCTATCCCGACATTATGAAAATATTGAAAGTGTTATTGCCTGCCGGTATTTACGAGAAACTCAAAGAAAAAGAATGGGAGGTGGGTGATAAAAAGATTAATTGGACTGAATTAGAAAACGAAGAAACTGGTCGAACCCCAGGTTTAGGTCTTGGGGACAAAACTAAAGCATTACCAGGATTATTAGTACAGGTTTTGCCAAGACTGTTGGCAACTAAAAGGGAGGACTGGGATGCAATCTCAGCCTGTAAACAGAAACACGATGAAGACACTAGTGATTTTTATTCCAGATTCGAGAAATGTTTTATTATTAATAGTGGCCTGAAAACGAGTAGTGAGTCATACCCACACCTTTTTGTATCCAAATTAGTTGAGAATTCATTGCCCCAGGTTAAGAACCGTGTATTGAAAGTCGAGAGCACATGGCAAGCTAATACGCCTTCCCAAATGTTACAGATGTTACAGTACCACCAGAACAGAATCAGGGAGGAACATGATCACGAACAGAGACGTATGAAAGACACGAAAATGAAAGTGCTAGTTGCCCAGTCAGTTCCAGCTGATGGTCATAAAAGGGGTACGACACAATCCAACAATTCAGCAGCTCCTGTTAAAGGGACATGCAACTATTGTAAACAGCCAGGTCACTATGTAAACGATTGTGCAGTTTTGAAACACAACATAGCTACAGGTAAAACTAAAGAGAGACCGCGTCCTCCCAGACAGGACCAGGTCCAACAACACGTTCCACAGAATATACAGCCTATGCAGATTCCACAACAGACCGTAGCGGTACCACAGCCACAGCCCATTGCTGCAACACAACATGTCACACAGCAGATGTACCAGTTTGCACAATCTGACTACCCCGATTATCAGCAATACACATGAAACAGCCTAGAGAGGGAGGTTGGCTTGCCTTTTATTGAGGTTCCTGTAGTTCAAGAGGGTCCTTATGTACATAGCCAGGTATTAAGAAAGGATAGAAAGTTTTTGATTGACACAGGGGCAAGCAGAACTACCATCAGTCACGACGAGGTTCCAGGAGCACCCCTCTCAGGCTCACAGAATGTTTCCCTTGGATTTTCAGGAAAGCCTATTGTTAACGAAGTATCGAAACCAGTTCCCCTTGCAGTTGGTCCATTGTCCCGTACTACGGATTTATTGCTCACGAAATCATGTCCAGAAAACTTGCTTGGTATTAAGACTCAGAAAGCTCTAGGAGCTGTAATTTGTTGTTCTCCGGAAGGAGTAAGGTTGTTCCTTCGTGATTTTAAAGGACATTATGTATTGAGAGATTTTGACCCCAGGTTACAGAATGTTCCTGCACATTTATGGGCAAAAGGCCCCACTGATGTAGGTTGTATGCACATTACTCCGTACCGTGTCACACTCAAGCCAGGAGTTATACTACCACGAATCCGACAATACAAGTTACCACCAGATGCTGTAGTGGCTTTACTGAAAATCATTGACGCGCTCATTGCACAAGGAGTGGTTGTAGAAACCGACTCCAATGTTTGTAATTCCCCTATCATTCCAATTCTTAAACATACTGATCCAAATGCACCTCCAGTTTATCGATTAGTGATCGATTTGCGAGAATTAAATAAATGCATTGTTCCACAGTATCCAGTGGTTCCAGACATTTCGTCCCTATTGACAGCTATTGATTCCGAAGCGACGTTCTTTACTGTAATCGATCTCAAGAACGCCTTCTTTAGTGTCCCCATTGATCCGGAAAGCCAATACCTTTTCTGTTTCTGTTTAAATGGCCGAAGCTTCAAATTTGCACGCGCACCTCAAGGATTCACAGAAAGCCCTAGCATCTATAGCCAAGCATTAAAACGACAACTTGACAGTATTCACATGCCTGCCAACACTGCCCTACTCCAATACGTCGATGATCTATTGATCACCGCCCGTAGTGAACCCGAATGTGAACAAGCATCACTGACAGTCTTGCATTTCCTGGCAGACAAGGGACACAAGGTGTCTCCTTCTAAACTACAATTCTGTGCCCAGCAAGTGGTGTACCTTGGGCACTTGCTGTCCAAGTGGGGTAGGCAGCTGACACCCGAACGAATTCAGTTAATTGCACATCTTCCGCAACCCAAGACACAGAAAGAAGTACGAGCCTTTATTGGACTCACTTCTTATTGCAGACAATGGATTCCACAATATGCATTTCTAGCTAAACCACTTATACAGTTGACAACACAGGAGGCAGCGTCTTCGACTGTTCTCCCATGGACACAGGAACATACACAAGCTTTTGACGAATTAAAGAAAGCCTTATGTCAAGCACCAGTTTTAGCGACACCATGTTACAGCAAACCTTTTACACTTTTTGTCACAGAACGCGATGGCACAGCGTTGTCGGTTCTCACTCAGCTACAAGCAGACAAACACAGACCGTGTGCTTATTTTTCGAGTACATTGGATCCAGTAGCCCAGGCCTTACCTGCGTGCTTAAAGTCAGTTGCAGCAACAGCTCTAGCAATCAGACAAAGTGACTCCATTGTATTAGGACATCAATTGACAGTACAAGTTCCACATTCTGTAGAGGTCCTCTTAAACAGAACACAAACCCAACACTTGACTATAGCACGACTGACAGGTTATGAATTGACATTATTCCAACCACACATAGAAATCAGACGTTGCAATACACTAAATCCTGCTACACTTTTACCATCAAGCACAACAGATCCTACTCCACATGACTGCGTAGATGTCGTTGACACAGTCACGAAACCCAGACAAGACTTGACAGATGTTGCATTACCCAATCCAGACCTGACACTTTATGTGGATGGTTCATGTTTGAGAACAAGCACAGGAGAGTTAGTGGCCGCATACGCAGTGACCACTGAAACTGAAGTCATAGAAACACATCGCATTGAGACCCTGTCAGCTCAAGCAGCAGAGCTCATTGCTCTGACCCAAGCCTGTATACGAGCCAAGAACCTGAAAGTAAACATATACACAGATTCACGTTATGCATTCGGAGTCGTTCATGACTTCGGTGTCCTCTGGCAAGAAAGAGGTTTCTTGACCTCTCACGGAGCCAAGATTCAACATGGTCCCCTCATTCAAGCTCTGTTAGAAGCAATACATTTGCCTACAGCCATAGCCATCATGAAGTGCAAAGCACATACTAAAGTCACAGACACTATTTCTCAGGGCAACGATTTTGCAGTCCGCATAGCGAAACATACAGCACTGACTCATACTCAAACGACGGACATGACAAAGACTGATGTAACCTCACTGACACATTGTATGACAGTCAGGGACCCCACACAAGATGTCATCGACATACAGACACATGCTACTCCAGATGAAATAAAGAAATGGGCTGAACAAGGAGGGGTCCAGACAGACCAAGGATGGATGACGAGGGGAAAGACCACATGGTTTCTCCCCGACTCTATGGTTCAAGTTATCATCAACACAGCACATAGTCCAGCACATTTAGGAGAAAAAGCCATGTTAGACAGTTTACAGAACCTCTGGTTCGACAAGCATTTACGAGCAGCAGCAAAACAGAAAGTGCGTACCTGCATTATCTGTTGTCAGTTCAATCCAGGAAAAGGGATTCCCGTAGAATAAGGTGGATTTCATCCTCCCGACTATCCTTTTGAAGTCCTCCAGATGGATTATATTCAGATGGACAGATGCCGAGGATTTAAGTATGTCCTCGTAGTTGTATGTGCCCTATCCCGATGGACAGAAGCATATCCCGTCCCAGATTACACTGCCCCGACCACTGCCAGGCAGTTGGTTCGTGAGTTTTTCCCCCGATACGGTTTGCCCCGTGTCGTATATTCAGATAACGGTCAGCCATTCTCATCTGAACTTATGAAGCAGGTTTCTCTTCTATTGGGGTACCAGTGGAAGTTTCACTGTGTCCGACATCCCGAGGCTGCAGGTCTCATGGAGCGACACAATCAGACTCTGAAAACTCGCCTTGCCAAAGTGTGTAAAGAGAAAGGAGTAGATTGGATAGTAGCTTTGCCAGTTGCCCTTTTTTTATGCGAATGGTAGCCCATTCTAGGACAGGGCTATCCCCGTATGAGGTGGTCTTCGGTAGACCTCCTAATATGTTGGGGACGCCTCTGCTGCGAAAAATCACTGATGTTGACAGTAATATGCTGACAGATTACCTTGCTTCCTTGATGTCTGCACTACAATCATGTCGTTCACAGGTTGCGGCAGCCTTCCCAGACAACACCGAGGTGAAGCCACATGAACTGGTTCCGGGGGACGTTGTAGTTGTCCGAAATTTCGACCGGTCAAGCCCTTTGGAGCCCCGCTGGAAGGAGCCGAAGATTGTTTTGTTAACAACCAGGACTGCTGTTAAGCTGGAGGGGAGGAAGAGCTGGGTTCACTCCAGTCATGTAAAGCGCTTTTATGGACTTCCGCCAAAAACTGATTCCCAGAACTCTCACATACCAGAGACTGATACCAAACTCCCCCTTTTAGAGAAAACTCCCCAAGAGGAGTATCGACGGAAATTGAGGTCTAGTAAGTCAGACAGTTTAATTGTTTAAGTCCCCTCCTGGGTGAAGCGGTTAGGCAGTTTCTGACAAATGTACAAGTTAGACCCAAATAGAGAGAGAGATAGACAGGAGACTAAGAAACAAATATATTGTAAAAATCTCCGTAGCAGATGCGTCTGCACATTACTCATTATGCTTTTTCTGAGTCTTACGATTATTATTTTGAGTTGGATGCTATACATATATTTTCCTCTTGCACATTCTTTTCCTAATGACACTGCCGAGCACACGTTTAGTGCTCTACCCCCACACGAATTGTCTTATCGACTTGCGCTGCGCAACAATACATTCATTCGTATGTTACATCATTCTCACCAGATCAACAATGCTACCAATTGTTGGATATGTGGCCGACTCCCTCCCTATCGGAACTACAAGGGAACTCTGCCCCTCTTTCTTTACCCGTTTACACATAATGGTTCCTGTGGTGCATGGTTTAGTTTAATATCCTCTATAGACACCGACTCTAGGGTTTCCCAAGGCAATTGGATATGGGGAAATCTAAACACAGTCATGAACAAAGCATGTTTCCCAAACGAGGAGGGTCTTCCACAAATGACAGGGACAGATCTAGAAAATGAAGTGTATGGATTAGGCAATTTTACACTTAACCTCATGATTCTAAATGTTCAGTCAGAAGCCAGTCCAGACTTGCCATCCATATCAGTTCTACCAACGAAAGGTGTATTATGTGTCAGAAAGACTGGTTCAGTACATCTAGGTCACAGTGACTGTACTACTGTGGTCGAATTCAGTGATAAAGGCAAATCTACATTCAAAGCTTCCCGACATTCCTATTTTATATGTGGTCAGACAGCTTATGTCCGTTTACCTCCAGATTGGGATGGTACCTGTTTCATTGCATTCTTATTGCCATCAGTTTTCCTAGCCCCATCTGACTATCACAGGAATTCCCGCCTTAATATTGTTAGACACAAGAGAGATCTCCCACTAGTTGATCAGACTGAAACCGCATGGGAACAATATACAGATTTCAATAAAGGATTCTTTCCCTATCTAGGCACTGTCTCTAACAGTAAACTGATATGTAGATTAACCAGAATACTCGAAGCGGTAGTGAATGAGACTACTTCTGCTTTGGGCAACTTAACAGAGGAGCAGTCTGCTATGAGACTTGTTGTTCTTCAGAACCGCCTTGTCCTTGACGTCATCCTGGCCGATAGGGGCGGAGCTTGTAGAGTCATCGGATCCAGTTGTTGCGTGTTTATTCCAAATAACGCGCCATCAGTCTATAAAGCCATTACCAGACTTCACGAGATTGCTCATCTGATACATCAGAATCCAGGCTCATGGACTTGGTCCGGTTGGCTCTGGAGTGTAGTATCGGCCTGGGGATGGAAGCTACTGTCATTCCTAGGAATCATATTGGCCATAGTATTCAGTTGTTGTCTATGTTTACAATGTGGGCCAGCGATTTGCGGCTTGTGCGCCACAGCATGTGTTCCCCATTCAAGTTCACGTTCCCATTCCTGAAGAAAGAAGAACAGATGATGTTATATGAACAAATAGATGGTCTCATGAAAATCGATATATCTTAATGGGTCCGTAGGGGACAAGGAGGGAATGAGGTAATTGAAATTTTTATGGTCAAGTGTGTCCCCTAACGTGTACCCCATCGACTCCATGTACGAGTTCAAAGTGCATGTAACTTCCCTTCACAACCGAATCTGATGACGCAAATACATTTGCGTCCAACGTTGACATGTCCTCTATCAGATCCACCATGAATGGATCGATAATTCAGTTCCTAAGTATGCCGTGCCACCGTCTTTACATGGTGCACTTTCACGTTTTTTCCTGGCTCTGCCGAGCTAGGCCCAGATTTCTGTCTTCAAGCCACTTCTGTCTCTGCCTCTGAAAGCTGCAGCATGGAGATGCATCCCTGACCTCTGCCTTACTTCATGCCAAGCGAGCGGTGCCCGGCTCGGCCTGGTCTGCCTGCCAAAAACAGTATTTTACCTTCGAGTTATCAGCGTAGCCAGCTCAGCCTCCTCGAAAACACATTCCTGTCTAGCGAAAGTGGGTAAACATATCCCCGGCTGCAGAGCAAAGGGCCAAGCCTTCCTGTCTCCTTCATGAAATTCATTGCTCCCGTTACCATGGTAGGCCCCTGGCTCCGTGCATTGCACTTAGACATGCATGCATTAAGTATAGAATAGCCTCTGCCCGAAAGACCTTTTACTTCAGATTAAAACATCCTCCAAACCCAAGATATCAGATATGTTATAGGAACAGGTCGATCTGACATGCCAGACTTCTGTCTCCTCTACTAGTGTTAAAAGTCAGACCCTTAGCTTCCTCCAGATGCACGTCAATCACACGTCATATTAGCTGCGCGCGCATTCAGGCCACAGGTTTCAGCTGACTCTGCAAGAATTCTCTAAGCATCCACCCACTTATGACACTTTTCTGTGACGTTTCTAGTACACGCCTCTGTGCACACCCTTGTTCACGCCTTTTTGCTACGCACATGTGTTCTTATCATATACATTTCACTTGTCACGCTTACTGTATTCACTGCTATTGTGTCATTATACTATATATGTCATGTACTGTTAATAAATCGTTGACATCTTCTCTGCCATCATTGCATACCCGAACCCTTGTATTGATGGAATAGATTTCCATGACTCGAGACATTCTTGATTAAAGCCCTTATGACTCAGACACCACGGACTCTGCCTCTCATTTGATTGAGCTATTCTTTTTACCTGTCTGAAATTATATGGCAAACTCGTATACGGTAAAATATTTACCACATAATGGAGCATCTATGGCTCACAAACAAATGTGCCCCAGAGCCTCTCGGGCTCTAAATCTTCACGGGCGTGAGGTCGCGCTACGGGGGATGGGGCAGACACCGACAATGTGTCCCGATGCCCCTCTCCCTCTTCCATGCACTCACCGGCTGTCTCGTGGCGGGCGGGGCTCTCCTCCTCACACGGGAGCCTCCTAGCAGCAGCCGCGCGGGGCTCCTCTTCAAGCGGGGAGCCTCGAGGACACGGCCAGCTGCTTCCTCCGTCTCCCGCCTGGCCTTGTCTCGCCGTACTCCGCCTGACTTCCGCCGGGGCCGCCAATGGCAGCGCGGCCCTGGGGGTCAGGAGGCGGGACTTCCGGGTCGCACCAGGCAGCGGCCCGGCAACGGTTTCCAGTGCTCCTGGGCTGCGGCGGTGATTTCGATACGTACTATTCCTCGGGGGCAATGCCGGGTGGGCACCGGCTTCGAAACAAATAATAAAATATAAGCGAGGCAATGCCGGGTGGGCTCCGGCCTTAAAATAAAGACAAAGCGAGGTGGCACTCGCTACTCCGAAAATTGGCAAAATAGAACGGGCAGATGCCGGGTGGGCACCGGCTGCACACAAAGCGCTTCCAAACGCTTAGGGGCTAAAGAAAGTGCTCCTAGCCCTAGAAATATAAGCAAAGCGCTATTGAGCGCTGGGGCACAAAGAAAGCGCTCCTAGCGCTATAAATCAAATAAAGGCGCTTCCAGGCACAGCAAAAGCTCCAGCAGGGTCTGGAGGCAGACAGAGGGGCAAGGCAGGGCCAGAGCCAGCACACTGGGTCTCCAGGCCGGGAGACAGCCAAGTGGCGGTCCTCTTGGCCCCAGCAGCAGCAGCAGCCCCCTCTGGCAAGGATCCACAAGCAGAACCAAGGACAAGTTGTATGGGGACACAGCCCCTTCTTATACTGTAAATTCCCTTTGTCTCATGGGTGCAGGGTGGGGGAAAACCAGTCGCAGCTGGTTTTGAAGTACTCTGTTTACCTCAACCACCCTCTCTATTCACTGGCAGGGCTAGGGACATCAGTCGCATTACAGGGGGTGGAGCCAGCATTGTGTGGGGAAAGTCCAGGCCCATCAGGGACCAGGTGCACTCCTCCCAAGCCATCAACATGCTAATCTCACACTCACCACCGGGCAGACGCATCCAGCCTTCCTGGAGCCAGGCTCACCAGCCAGCTCCAGCCAATCACACGGCAGGCATATTTTACATTAATATGCCAAGTCCAAGAAATGGCATTTCTACACATGACACACACATGCCACATACACCATTGCGAAGCATTCATTCCCACGAACTCGCACATACCAAATTCGAGCATGCACTCCCCATGCATCAGGAACTACCAGGGACACAGACATTCCCCATGCATTCCTATGGGAGGGCAGGCCAGCCTAACTACATGCACGCACTTTACTCTGGGACACAGAGAAAAAGTGCGCACAGACCAGAAATCATCCATACAGATCACAGATCTAAAAGCAAAAAGATTAGGGGTGAACCTGCCTTAAGGGCCAAGTCCAACACAACCCCCTTCTAGCCAAAACGCAGGGCAGACCAATCACCACCGTGATGGGCTTCCCTGCTTGGGGCGATAAAACACGGACGCGGGCCCGCAACTGCAGGGACACCCTCCTGTTTTACGCCACGGTGAACCCCTGGGGTTCTTTCTAAAACTATGGTAGGGACTAACTGGGCTACCCCACTGGTACTCTCCAGCTGCCCTCGGCCAGGACCAGGCCCTAGGCCACCCAGGTGCCACTGGTTCCTGCCTACTCACAAAGTGGGGGTAGTAACCCCTGGCACATAATAGCCATGCTCTACTCTTCCTGTCTGCAAGACAGGGCTAGACTGCCACTGGCTCTCCAGCCTAGGGTCTACAACCTTAAGTGGACCAGGAGTCTCAGGGAAGGCTCTCCTCCCCTTACCTCTTCTCCTAGGGTTCCTCCTCCTCCTTCGAGGGGTGCCCTCTAAACACCATTCTCCCAACCTAGGGTTTAACCCCTTAGGTGGTACCGGGGTCAGAGGTGGGCTTTCCCACCCTCTGCACCCCCTTCCAGAGTCCTGCTCCCTCCCAACCGGGGCGGTACCTCTGGAGAAAGAACTGGTCAGGACACTGATTACAGTATTCCCACCCTTCAGGTCAGGCAAACCCTGAACCTGGACCTCCAACCTCCGGTCTAGAACATTTGGTGGAATCACTGCCTGGCACTCCAGGACTTCTGGGAACTCACATCCTCTCCCCTCATCACTCTTTTCACTCGACTTCTGTACTCTCCCTACTGGAGCAGTACTGCCAGACTCCACAACTATAGAAGCTCCGCTCACAGATGCTCCAGGTCCTCCACACACTAGGAGATCTCCCTCAAGTGGACTAACAGGTAAGCATAGGTCCCCACCCTGGTGTTCCCCAAAGAAACCATCCAGGCTCTGAGGCAGGGCTTCGGGCATCTGGGGACTCTCGGTCTCACACTCACTCCCGCTCCACTGAGACAGGCAGTAAGCCCCTACACCCTCCTCACTATACTGGGACCTAGCTGGGCTACTCTCACCCTCCTCCACCACGCTGGGTTGGAGAAAACCGGACCCACTATTATTGGAATCACTCACTAGCGACGCTAAGGAACCTCTTGCACTTTCCCATCGGTCTGCTTCCGCTGCAAGCTCACATGCAATAAACGATCCAAACTTCAACAGGTGCTGGCGCAACTCTGGCACACAATAACTGAGCAGGTGCTCTGTGACAACCATGCTAAACAATCCGCCAGACTTGTCATTCATGTGAGCCTTTTCCCAATCAAACAGTGCTCCACAACACTCATCTTCAAAGTCTTCCCAAGACTGATGAGGCAGTTTCCTAAGTCTCCTGAACTTCAACCCGAACTCCTCTGCGGGGGAACCAGGTACCATACTCAGGGAACTGGGAGTGGGACTGTCAACACTTACATTTAAAAAGCTGCCACCACTGGACTCCACCCTCCCTGGGGAATCCAGACAATTACAACGGCACTCAGGGGGTAACCTACTCTCTTGGGCTACCTTCTCCCTGAACAAGGCCTTCTCAGCCTCTAGCTTGGCATGCTCCAACCTGAGCTGTTCCATCGCTAGCTGATGCTCCCTCTCTTCCTTCCTATCCAACCACTCCTCTGGGGACAGGGAAAGGGATGGGGCGCTGGTACTGACACTGGACCCAGCAAGGGACTACCTATCTATGGGGTCCTCACTCTCTGCTGACATCCATCCACTGTCATCACCATCCAACTCACATTCATCAACAGAATCTTCAGGGCTCCCCACAGACTCACCACCCTCATGGCATGCGGCCCGGGCCCTATCTCTCTCACTGTGCTCAAGATCCCACTGACCCTTTTGCCACAGGATCAGGTTGTCCCTAAGCTGGGACTGAGTATCCAACTCACTCACCTCTATGCCTCCCTTTTCACAGAATCTGACCAGCTCTAATCTACTGTACCTAAACAGACTACAGAGATCAAAAACTGGCTCCATTTTGGCGGACGTTCTCAAGAAAAGTTTGACACAGGGAACCTGGGGGTCTGAGCTAAACAGGAGAATACAATCAACAAAATTCAGCAAGATTCCTATCTCAGAGAACTTGCACTCCACTGTCCAGGTAAACACACACTCATTCACACACACCCTCCCCTCGGACTGGTAAGGCAGTTTCTACCACCCCTGATTTTCTCAACCTGACCACAAGCGACACAGGTACCAAACTCTGGGAGCAGGGCGGGGAACAAGGTACTGGACAAAATACAAAATGACACCTTTCAGGAGAAGCAATACTGATCTTCACCTAAAAAACAATAATCCCCAAAATGTGGTTATCTAAAAATGTGGCCTGTCGCCACTGTGGTACAGCGCAAACACAAATCCTTATCCCACCGCTTGCCGCCAATGTTAGAAACGGGACCCTGGCGGGCCAAGACTCGCGCCAAAGTCAGTCAGGGATCACGTTACCTAGAGGGTGAGCAGGGGTTATCTTGGCGTGTAACTCCCTTGCCCTGACCTTGGGAATGGTGATCCCTGACTGACTTTGGCGCGAGTCTTGGCCAGCCAGGGTCCCGCTTCTAACAGCGCCCAACGTGGGGCGGTATCAGCGGTACCGGTCCAAGCCAGAGGTTCGTGAGGAGCTTCGTGTGAAAATTCCGGAGGACGGCCAGCCACTTCAGCGACCCCTGTATGTCGACGTGGTTCCGAAGGTCTTTGCTGCGAGGTTCCCCACTTCCCGACGGCTACGAAGGACTGCTGCCCTGACTATCGCCCTGATTTGGACCCTTGATGTTTGGTAGAGCGAAACGATAGACGAGTCTTCTGGTGACGTCATCGATACCTCAGTTAAGTATGAGTGGAGCGTCTCCCAGTCCTTAGTTTGTTTGATGTCCCCTTTGTGGGACCGCTTTGATTTGGAACTTGCAAGCGCCAAAGCCGAAGGACTCGTGTATTCACAAGCAATATCGTAATCGATAATCCTTTGAAGTTTGAAGCTAGACTAGAGAACGAAGATTCCTGGTCTTAGCAGACTTGGAAATTTGTTTTGTCTTGGTTGTAATAATAGGGACTCCCGATTGGAGGACTCGTGTCCGGTTCCTCCGATTGGAACTCCAACCTATGAACTATATGTGAAACATGGGGTAGGCCCCATCACATATGCAGTGTGGATAAAATACACCAGAAAGGATGGTGTTTTAAAATGGCCCCAATATGGTAGCTTTGATAAGGAAATCCTAGACAATCTCGAAGTTAAACTCTTTAAGAAGAAAGCCCGGCCGGCAATGTTTGACTCTTTTCGCTTATGGCGTAAGGAGGCCAAACAAAAGGAAATTAAATTAGAAAAGAAAAATAAGAGAGAAAGGGGTATCTCGATAATGCAAGCTGCTAGGCAGTATAAAGACAATGACGAAGAACAGATGAGTGAGCAGTTGCACAGGCAACGTAAAATGATAATAGATAAATGTTATCCAGTTTTGCCGCCTCTTCAGCAAGAAGCAGCAAAAGAGCTTGAAAAAGATACCCTGATGTCGCATTTGTTAAGTTCACCACCGCCCTATGCGCAAAATGCTACAGCACCTCCACAACCTTTAGTTGTGCAACCCATGGTTGTTATACCTCCTGTTCCTCCACAGCACCCACCAGCTACTCTTCAGCTGGCTCCTATTCCTCCAGTGCAGCCTTCCCAAGGGTTACCTGCCTTTACATCTGCTCTTCCTATAATTCCTGCAACTTTACCTACTGTATCGACTACCACTGCTGGTACTCCTCCTGACACTGCTTCTGCATCTGCCTCATCTCATCCTGCTTTCCCACTTGTCTTTTCATCGACTTCTCCGTCTGTCCGCCAGAGAGTGGCAAGTACTGTTTCTAGTCTTCTATATCCTTTGTTTGGAGCAGCAAGTCCGGCTCCTGCCTCTGGGCATACACAGTTACGCAGCCATCTGCCTGATTCTAGGGAGAAAGAAGTATTGGATCGTTTGGCACATAGATGGGTGACTAACCCGACTATATATGATTTAGAATGTGTTATGGATGTTTTCTATCAGTGGGAAGCATCAAAGCAGAGGTACGTTTTCGAGAAAATGTCTGTTTTTCTATGCGAAGACTTAGAAGAGAATGATTTGGACTCTAGTCCACCCCAGTTGAGCCATGTATGGTTCGAATTTTCAAAAGGCACAATTGTGGGTTCAGATGTTAGGAAAGCCGTTGCGACGTTGTTATCCCTTAGAACTGAAGGTGTTTCCAAGTCGTTGTTTGATCTTGATTCCTCTGTCAAGAGAAAAGGAAGACAATATCCCATGAGAGAGGTTTCCCCAGTATGGAGGGAGGGTAACGCAGCAGCTAACCCACCTATTCAGCCTCATTTTCAGCGTGTGTGGGTACATGTCCCATGGAAACGAGCTGAAGTATTAGCCCTTAAGCAGACATTGCCCGATCCCCGCAAAAATCCTGCACTATATTACAAAGAATTATCACAGACTGCAGGCTCCTGTATCATGAATTTAGCTGATATCGATATGTTATTTAGGAATGTTGTTCCACAGCCTTTATGGGGAAAGATTCGTCATACAGATCATGATCAAGAGCTAGGCGACACATGGGCAAATATTACTGCTGCTGATACTAGACAAGTTGGTGGTGCTAAACCTGAACCTTTAATAGCAGAACTCCCTGGTAGAATTATTACATATATGAAGACTTTGATGCCCGAGTTGCGTGTAAATTGGGATAAGTTGTCTGCGTGTAAGCAAAAGAAAGATGAAACGGTGTCTGATTTCTTTACCAGGTTTGAAGAAACGTTTGTCGACCACAGTGGTCAAGATATGAGTACAGAAGGTGGTCAGCGACTGTTCGTCGATAAATTCGTGCACAGTCTGCTTCCAGAGTTGTGTAAGAAGTTGAAGGATTCAGAGAGTTCGTGGGCAGTTTCCTCTTCAGCACAGATACTGGCCACTGCGCAATATTATGAAAATAGAGACAAAGATGAGAAAGAAAGAGCAGAAAAGAAAACTAAAGAGTTAAAAATGAAGGTCCTGTTACAGCAAGCATACCCGCCACGTGGTGGTAGTAGTCAGAATAATGGTGGTCAGAATAACTATCAGAATAATTATCAGCAACCTCAACAGTTTCAAAAGCCAAGAGAAGAGTACAATCAGCCACGCATTCCTGTAGGTCCCAATCAGTGGTCATACTGCAAGGAGGAAGGTCATTTTAAATATAGTTGCCCTATCCTGTTACAGCGCGCAAATGGTGTGTCAAGCACAAGAGGTAGAGGTGTTCAGCAAACACCTAGAGGTAGAGGACGTGGAAACATCCCTCAGAATACACGCTCCCTTCCACCTCAAAATTCTATGAATAGGTTTGATCAGCAGAATAACACGTCTAGCAGGACAGCTCAGTACTATGCTGATGATTACTATGCAGAAGATGAATATATGGAAGGTAATGATTGCTAGGACAGCCATAGACAAAGAGAGGGAGTTGTTTCAGTTCCCGTAGATCAGAGTGGACCATACGTTGAGGTGATTACATCAGGTGTGTCAGAACCTTTTCTGTTGGATACTGGTGCTACAAAGAGTTCTATGATGCACTCAAAACTCCCTGGCGCACCTTTGTCTGGCGAAATGAATGTTTCTGTAGGTTTTTCTGGCGCCCCGGTTAGGAACCCGATTTCATGTCCTATGTCCCTGTCTGTTGGTCCTTCGAAGCGCCCCTTATTCTAACAACAGGTTGTGGTGAAAACTGGCTGGGATTGGACCTGTTAAAAAGATTGTATGCGACTTTGTACTGTTCTCCTACAGGAGTACAACTTACACTAGGTAAGAAAGTGGTTTCTCCAATGTATTTGTCGAAGGATAAAATTCCGACAGAATTGCTGTCTCTACCTGATATTCTTTGGGCTACTGGTCCTAACGATGTGGGTCTCTTGGAAATACCACCATATGTTGTGACATTGAAAGCTAACATTAGGATGCCACGAATTCCCCAATACAAAATTTCTAGTGAAGGAGAAAAAGCGTTGTTAGCGATCATTTATGATTTGATTGAAAAAGATGTGATTGAAGAGACAAGAGGCAACGTTTGCAATAGTCCTGTTCTGCCTGTTTTGAAAATAACTGATCCGTCTCAGCCACCTGTGTACAGATTTGTGATTGACCTTAGAGAGGTCAATAAAATAGTAGTGCCACAATTTCCAGTTGTTCCTGACATTACTGCCCTATTAACTATGATCCCAGCCTCTGCAGCATGGTTCTCGTGATTGACTTGAAGAATGCTTTCTTCAGCATCCCGATTGCTGAGGAGAGTAGGGACATTTTTGGCTTCCGCTTTAAACGCGCTCCCCAGGGCTACTGTGAAAGTCCATCAATATATAGTCAAGCTCTAAAAACACAGCTTGACACGATTGTGTTACCTGAAGGCGCTACACTCATTCAGTATGTTGATGACTTACTTATTGCTGCAGATTCTCAAGAAATCTGTAAAGAAGCCACGTTGTCATTGTTGCGTCATTTGTGTGATCTGCATCACAAAGTGTCCCTGTCTAAATTACAATATTGTCGTCAAGAAGTGACCTACTTAGGTCATCTCTTATCGAAGGAGAGAAGGAAACTAACCCCAGAAAGAATCCAGGCAATAGCAAAATTAAGTGTGCCCAAAACACAGAGAGAAGTGCGTGCTTTCTTGGGTATTACATTGTACTGTAGACAGTGGATTCCAAATTTTTCTTTACTGGCCAAACCATTGGTGGCATTAACATGTAAAGATACACCCAACCCCGTGCCTTGGTCCGAAGAGTGTCAGAAAAGTTTTTCTGAATTGCGCACAGCATTATGTTCGGCTCCTGTGTTGGGTACCCCCGACTACAGTAAGCCCTTCACCTTGTATGTCCATGAGCGAGAAGGTTGTGCATTATCAGTGTTGACACAATTGTTTGGAGACAAGCAGCGTCCATGTGCATATTTTTCGTCGACTTTGGACCCAGTAGCTAAAGCATGCAAGTTGTTTAAGAGCAACAGCAGCAGCAGCTGTTTCTATTCGACAGTCTGCTGGGTTAGTGATGAATAACACGTTAGTGGTAATGGTTCCACATGCAGTGGACACGTTATTGAACAGAACCAAGACACAGCACTTAACTAGTACTCGATTGTCAGGTTACGAACTAACTTTGTTAGCAAGCCATGTGCACATCAAACGATGCAGCACACTAAACCTAGCCACGTTGCTGCCAATTCCAGTTGAGACAGAGAGTACTGAAGAGCAGCACGATTGTTTTCTTAGAACAGAGGAAGAAACAAAAGGGAGAATAGACCTCCAAGACACTCCTCTTTCTGAATGTGATGGTACCTTATGGGTGGATGGTTCATGCTTCAAGCTCCCGAATGGTGACACGACTGCAGCATATGCTGTCACCACTTTGCATACAGTCGTTGAAACTGCACGTATTCCACATAACTCCGCTCAAGCAGCAGAATTGATTGCACTTACAAGAGCGTGTGTGTTGTCAAAAGGAATGAAAGTAAATGTGTACACTGACAGTCAGTATGCCTTCGGTGTGGCTCATAGTTTTGGACGTCTGTGGCGTGAACGTGGGTTTCTGACTTCACATGGAGCCAAGATCCAGCATGGTCAGTTGGTGAATGAGCTTCTTGAATTACTGACTTTGCCTCTACAAGTTGCGATTGTAAAATGTAGTGCCCACAAGAAGGTGACTGATGATGTTGGTCGTGGGAATGCATTTGCTGATGAAGTTGCAAAAGAAACAGCAAGGAATGTGATGAGCCGAATGTATGTTGCAGGTCCTGCAAGATGGGTTGGTGACGTTGGAATGTGTGAGGACACAATAGAGAGTGTGAAATTGATACAGTCTGAGGCCACAGAGAAAGAGTTGAACACGTGGAGAGAAAGTACGGGCAGAATGGATGCAAATGGCTGTTGGGTCGAATTGTCAGAGCATCAGAGATGGTTGCTGCCCGATGCGTACGTGCTTGCAGTGGTGACAATGGCTCATGGAATGGCTCATATCAGCGTGAAAGGGATTTGCAAGTTGTTGGCCCCAGTATGGCAAAATGCTGGAATCCCTAAGTGTGCAGAGAACGTGGTTAAAAATTGAATGGTATGTCTGAAACACAATCCTGGTAAGGGAACCCCAACTGCAGCTGGTCATTTTGCACCTCCTACGTATCCATTTGAGGTTTTGCAGCTAGATTTCATACACATGGAGAGGTGCAACAATCTAAAATTCGTACTTGTTGTTGTCTGTGCCTTCTCCAGGTGGGTGGAAGCATATCCCTGAAGGACAACACTGCCTTGTCCTTAGCGAAAGCCCTTGTGAAAGAGTTTTTCCCTAGATTCAGAATGTCTAGAATGGTCTGGAGTGATAATGGGAGTGAATTTGTGGGACGAGTGATGAAAGAAGTGTGTGAAGGGCTAGGCATCAGACAAAAATTCCACGCTGCAAATCACCCCCAATCAGCTGGATTAGTAGAATGCTACAACGGCACCCTAAAACTAAAACTAGCCAAGATTCAAGCGAGCACTGGTCTTAAATGGCCTGACGCTCTGCCTTTAGCACTCCTATCCACCAGAATGACAGTGCATTCCAGAGTAAAACTTAGTCCCTATGAAATTGTTTTCGGCCGTCCAGCCAACATATGGAGGGTGCCCAGACCCACCAGGTTCAGTGAGATTGAACACCCTGTTTTGCTTGACTATTTGTACGAATTGACGGCTAAATTGCGTGTTTTACACCAACAGGTCCATGACTCTCTGCCTCCGGTCTCTGAAGATCCAGGGCATCAAATCAATCCTGGATCCTGGGTGTTGGTGAAAAACTTTCAACGAACAAAGAACGAACAGCCCAGGTGGACCGGCCCATACCTTGTCCTTCTTTCCACAAGATCAGCCGTTCGTGTAGAGGGAAAGAAAAACTAGATCCACGGGATCCATTGTAAACGGATCCCCCTGCCTCTGCCCTATGACCGGTGGGTCCAGGAGGGTGTCGCCGACTCAGAGACTGAATATGTGCCAAGCAAGGTTCATCCCTTTCAGTGATGCTCGTGTGAAAGGAACAGTTACAGAACAAGAGAGTGACAATATTCTGCAACCAGCCGTACCATCATCAGCCCAATTGGACACTACAGAACCTGAAGCCTTGTTTCAAGACCATACAATACCGGGAAAACAACGGTATAATCTGAGGCCGAGAAATACGAACTAATAATATTGGACTAATAACATTTTTTTTCCCCTAAGTACTATTTTTGAAAGCGCAGCTCTCCCACCTGAGAAACTTGCTCATTTTTGTTTTTTCGAACCGCCATCCGGGTTCCGCTGCTAGGGTCGCTGTTGCCACAGTCTTTGGAGTGCAGCTGTAGATGGTTAGGTCAACAGTTCTGGTTGGTCTAAGGGAGTTACCCTGGACTGAACAGAAGCACTCCTTAGCAGAATCAATCTCCCACCGCGGGCAGCGACATAGAGAGGATGGAGTTTTTCAAAATGGAGAGACCTGCCAAAGCTGTGAATTTTAAAACAAGAATATGTGGATTGATGACAAAGAAATGTTTTTTATTATTATGCATTTCCTGTTATTAAGTGCAATGATGTTTTTAATAGGATATGTACTGTTTTCTTTACAAGTGACCTTTGCACCGACTACATCGCCCATACCTCCTCCTACTATTTCTTCACATTCTTTTCAACCTCTTCCTGAACATGAGTCAGCTAGGAGATTAGAGTTTATTAATAAATCCTTCATCCAGCTCTTGCACCAACACCAACTAGTAATGAACACGACTAACTGCTGGGTGTGTGGTCTTATGCCTCACACAACGGATAAAGGCATCCCTTACCTTGTCCTGCCATTCAGCCACAACGGCTCTGTGTGGGCATACAGAACAATGTTCATTTATGCACATGAAGTCTACCCCCTACGTTCTGTAACAGACAACCCTAAGAATAGTGCTCTGGTTAAGGGTATAGTGGATATGAATAAGGAAGATATTTCCTATGAGACTATCCCGAGAGATGAGACACTAGTATACATAGGATGGAACGTGACTGGATATGGTGCTACTCTGAGTGAGAAACAGCAAGCTAAGAGATCTTCCCCGATTTGGATTGTACCCCATCAGGGTCATCTGTGTCTGCAAGGTACTGGCAAGAATCCCAGAGCTCAGTTAGGGAAGACTGTCTGTACTGAAACGTATGTTTTTGCATCTCAGACTTCCCCTTCGTTCCTAGCAGCTAAGGGGACCTATTTCATCTGCCATGATAGAGCCTATACATGGTTGCCCCCTGGCTTCTCGGGCACATGTTTTGTTTCGTTCCTGTTGCCTCCCACCTACACGGCCGCGGCAGATTACCATCGGACAAGGACAGTTAGGGGTGTTGTGAGTAAAGACGACACCGCGGAACAGGAGTTTGGAGATTTCGCAAAAGGTTTTCTGCCGTTTTGGGGGCCCATGGTTAACAGCAGAAACATAAGGCAATTAGTGAGGGTGGTTGAATCTACCGTAATTGAAACTGCTGGTGCCCTTAGTAACTTAACTGCTGAGCTCCAATCGGACCGTCTTATGACCCTTCAGAACAGGGTCGCATTAGATGTCATACTTGCAGACCGAGGTGGGGTATGTAAACTGATCCAATTGAGTTGCTGTGTATTCATTCCAGATAACCCTCCAACAGTGTACCAGGCTATCTCCAAACTGCATAAAATTTCCGAATCTATTCATATGGATAAAGGGGATTGGTCTTTTGTGGGATGGTTCTGGGAACTGATATCCGGCTGGGGATGGAGAATTCTAATGGTCATTGGGATGGTCTTAGCCATTCTTTTCCTGTTCTGTCTGTGCGTGCAGTGTGCTCCTGCAATATGTAGCCTCTGTGCTACATCATGTGAGATTAGGTTAAATTGCCTATGTTAGGGCAAAAGGAGGGTTTGTAGTTCCGAAAATTCTGGACTCGTGCAACAAACTTTGTCGTAGCATAACGATTTTGGTGTCAAAAGACCGATAATGACTAGTACACTATGCACAAGCATTTTCGTCATAATCGAGTAACGATTTCACCACGAAATCGCCATTTTCATTTTTGAACCCTTGGGTTCCATTTTAGCTCAGCAGCCATTTTGTGAGTTGCCCTTCACATAGGCTTGTAACTTCAGCTGAATTCGATATCAAAGGACACATACACCTTAATTGACTTCTCTGTGACCTGGGCAAGCTGCAACCATTGCCCCAAGCCAACCCTGTTTGGGCAGTTTCTCTCCCAGTGGCCGAACGAGATAGCATCAAGGCACAACAGGCCATAAACTGTTCCCATCGCACACACCCCCGCCCAAATCTTGCTCACACCTGTCTCTGCTCTTTTCTCTTCTTGTGCTTTATGATGATGAGGAGCCCGGTTTTATTGAGGGTACACCGATATCTGATGGAAATGTTGGGCCTTGCCGGGTAATTGATCACGAACTGGACACTCTAAATGTATACTTGTCATCATGACTCTGCTTTTTCTTTTGTAATGAAAATATGTGAATAGCTCACTGTAAATCCAAGAATGTTTGCACTGTAAATCTAAGAATGCTTGCCTGAAGCTTAAAAAACTGTATAAAAGAAGAAGCCAGGTTTTGTAAATTTGAGCAGTCTCCTGAGAACATACATGAGCTATATGCTATTGTACTTCTAGGACGTTTGTTACTTGGTTGCAGCCAATAAATTCGATCTTTGACTTCACCTAGAAGACTCGTGTTTCTGTGGTCTGAATCAGGAAAGGACTCGAGGTCTTTGGGTGTTGCCCTGACACCGCTGGGTTACCGGATCAGTACCGGTTCTGAAAAACCCAGTACCTCACAAGGCCCAGAACCTGAGGTTTAAGAGAGAGGTCGTTGTCAACCTGCATTCCAAAATCTTTTGCGACCGCTGAGGCGCTGGAGGGGGGAAACATAGCCGCCGGCCACCATGACTTCCACCTAGAATCCGGAGGGCAGCAAAAGAACAACACCTCTGATTTATCGGTGTTGCACTTGAGGCTGTTCCGCTGAAACCAGTAAAAAACAGCCTCCAGGCAGCCCCTAATGATCTCACCATCAAAGTCGGAGCCTCTGTTACACAAAAAAAGGAGCTGGGTGTCGTCGGCATAAGACACGATCTGAGCTCCATGGGCCTCCGCCAGTGCCGCCAAAGGGGCCATATAGATGTTAAAGAGAGTTGGGCTAAAAATTGAGCCCTGGGGAACTTCCACCTCCAGTGGCGGCATTGTGGCGGAGAACGGGGTGCCCAGACCGTTTGTTGGCGGTCAGCTAGAAAAGACTCAAACCAACTGTACACCGACCCCCTCAGGCTAATCTCCCGGAGTCTAAAAAGGAGACGGCCATGGGGGATGGTGTCAAAGGCCGCCGAGAGATCCAGCATCACCAACATCACTTTGCCCCCAGAGTCCAAGGTTTCTTTGATGGCCTCGGTGACTTCTAGCAGAGCTGTCTCAGTGCTCAAGTTGGATCGGAAACCTGACTGCAACTGGTGTAGAATATTATGCGTCTCCAGAAAATTGGCAAGCGTTAGATGGACATGCTTCTCCACAATTTTCGCAAATGCTGGCAAAAGGGAGATGGGTCTGTAGTTAGCATGAACCGTGGGATCAAGATTCGATTTTTTTTAAAGTGGCAGAATGAGTGCTTGTTTCCAGAGCTGTGGCACCATCCCTGTACTAAGGGAAAGGTTAAGCACCGGATTCACTAAGGGGTTAATCACATGAGCAACTTTAGCGAGAAATTTAGCAGGGCAGGGATCTAGAGGGGAGCCTGATTTTAATTTCATCAGAAGGTCCAAGGAGGCCTGAGAAGTGAGAGGTGGAAAGTCCAAAAGGAGAGGGCCGTCGGTGTCTAAAGCTGGAAGGAATGAAGGCGTTTCCTGTGCTATGGCCGCCCCGGCAGCAGCGAAAGAGGCTTGGATGGATTTCACTTTATTTTATTTTTTTATTTTTTTTTTTTGGTGTAAGAATTTTATTGCACTTTTGTTCATTACATTCAAGACAAATCGATAATCACCAATAGCGTGCTCGCCTACAACCTCAATGGGCCGGCGTCCAGCAACTATTGTTATTAGCAACATTGTTAGATGTACACAGCCCATCAGCCGACATCCAGAGGACCGGCGGCGAATTGTCAGATAGAGTCCAGTCGCACGTCAGTGCTACGTCCGCTGCCTGATACATCAATAATCTTACTTTTTACAGTTTTTTGTTCCTTTTAACTTAAATGTAACTTAACTGTGCATTCCCCAACTTGTAGTTCTCTCCCTGCATCCTACCCTCTGCATCACAGCATCCTCCCTCCTAGGTGCCAGCACTTTACATTTGTTCGTTCTGTGTTGTCCCCATCAGAAGTCCAATTACATCGCTTCCGATTCTGAATCTGACTTACCATGCTCAAGCAAATAGTCACGTAGGTACCCCCAGTAGTCTTTGGGCCTAGAGCCAATTGGTAGTTCCTCCTCGTATGTGTTGAGCGTGTCTCGGCAATATACCATGTCTTCAATCCAGCGTTTCACCTCTGGTGCCCTTTTACTATTCCAATAGATGGACACCCTCCTTTTAGCTAACAGGAGGGCAACAGCACAGAATTTACGCTTCAAGGCTCTCAAGTGTGGAGTTATACCCAATAAACAGATTTTTGCTTCGCACGGCATGTTAACCCCCAACATTTCGTTCAACACCTGCATGACTTGTTCCCAATATCCCGCCACCTTTCTGCAGTGCCACGCTAGATGCATGAAGTCAGCATCTGCTTGTTTACACCGGCAGCAGTTTGAATCTTCCCGCAAGCCATGCATGTGTAGCCTCTGGGGGGTGTGGTAGATCTGATGTAAGTACTTGTAATGTATAATTTTCAAATTCCCGTTGGGTGTCAGCATACCCGTAAGCATGCATGCGGAGTCCCATTCCACTTCTGTCAGGGGTTCTGCTAGCCCAGCACTCCATCTGTCCCTGGCCTTGTGTGTGTTGTTTCCCACCGCTCCTTGTGTACTCGCATACAGCTTGGACACCATGTGAGATGCTTTGGGTGTAGTCAAGAGCAGCTGTAGGGGTACCAGCGTTGGTGGCTCCTCTGGATATGTTGGGTAGTGTTCTCGTATTGCTCTCTGTAGCCTGTAGAAGTTAAAATTAAACAGCGGAGATGGATTTGTGATGTAATGTAATTTATCTAGCGTCTGGAATTCTCCATCTTTGTATAGGTCCCCCAATGTGTCTATTCCGGCCTGCCGGAGCAGATCCATGCCAACCCTTTCCTGTGTCACCGAGAGGGCTGGGTGATGTGCTAGTGGGAGTGCGGGTGCGTACAGTGGCAGGCAACTTGCTTCCTTGCCTATTAGCCGCCACGCCTCAGCGGTCGCGTTGACTGTGTTAATATCCCGATCATGTAGTCTGGTACGTTTGTGCGTGAGTACATTGGCCAATGGAATCGGGTCAGTGTCGCCCGCCTCCACCGCCACATGAGTCAGGAAGGGCACTTCATGATACCAAAAGTGTGCGTATTGCGCCTGCGCGCACAAGTAATACAGGCAGAAGTCTGGTACCTTGAACCCCCCCTGGCATATGGCAATGTCATGGTGCGCAGGTCCATCCGTGCCTGCTTGCCTGCCCATAGCAAACTAAGTACTAGCGTTTTGATATTGCGGAAGACAGCGGCGGGGGGTTTTATTGGGATGTTGTTAAATAAATATAGAAATTTTGGCAAGAGCACCATTTTTATTATCGCTGCCCTGTCCGCCAACGAAAGTGGCAGTCTGTTCCATTTCTTTATTTTATCCTCCAGGGTTGCAATCGCCCTCCCGTAGTTCGTCCTAATGACCACCTCAGGGTCTCTGTGGAACCATATACCCAAATATTTAGTGGGTTCTTCTTGCCACTCCAATGGATAGTCTAGTTTGGTTGGTTGCGTGCTGTCAGTTAGTGCCAGCACCAGAGACTTATCCCAGTTTATCTGTAAGCCTGCTTGGCGACCAAATTTTATATATTCCCTCAGTAGGGGATTTAGGTGTTGTTCCGGGTGTTTAACATACAACACCATGTCATCTGCGTACAGTGAGATGTGTATGGGTCGGGAGGGCATTTGAATCGCTGAGTGGTGATAATGTTGTCGGATTTTGCAGGCTAGAGGCTCCAGCACTAAAGCGAAAAGCATCGGTGAGAGCGGGCACCCCTGTCTAGTACCTCTGCAGATTTGTATGGGTTCTGATATGTATCGGTTCACTCTGATGCGTGCTTTCAAGTCTGTGTAGAGCATCGCTATCCACCCTCGAAATATCCAGGGGAACCCCATGCGCACCAGCACCGCGTGTATGAAGGGCCAGCCTATTGTGTCGAATGCTTTAGCAGCATCTAGGAGCACTGCCACAGCCTTCGTTTCCGGAGCCAGATAATGCGCCAATGCGAACAGTGTCCGGGTGTTGTGTGTGGTGGCCCTGTCTGGAATGAATCCTGACTGGTCGGGTCTAATTAACAGTGGCATAAGTGGCTTTAGCCTGTCCACCAGCAGACTAGCTATGATTTTGGTATCCACATTTAACAAAGATAAAGGACGGTAGGAATCGCATTTATTAGCGTCTTTGCCCGGTTTTAGTAGCGTGATGAGCAGGGCTTCCCTTAGCGAAGCTGGCAGTTTCTGGGCCTCATGTGCCATCCCGTACATCCGTACTAAGTGCGGCGCAAGGAGGTCCACGTATGCCTTATAAAATTCCGCTACAAAGCCATCCGGACCCGGTGCTTTGTTGTTGGGTAGGCGCCTGATGGTGTCCGTGACTTCCTCTATAGTTATGGGGCGTTCTAGGTATTTCCTATGTCCATCTGCTAACCACGCCATTTCAATATCTTCCATGTATTTCAGTAAGTCAGGTTGCGACGGCGAGGGGTGCGCCTCGTATAGTGTGCCATATGTGTCCATGAATGCTTGCAGTATACCCTTGGTGTCCGTGACCATCTCCCCGGTGCTAGTGGTTATGGATGTGACAGTATGCGGCGTTTTGCCTGCGCATATCTTTGCGGCCAGCTCCCTGCCAGGTCTACCTCCCTCTCCATACCTCCTCGCAGTGGCTCGTTTAGTGACATAGTTCAGCTCGTCCGTTGCAAATTTAGCATGTTCCGTCAATAGTGACTGGATATCCCCCAGGAGTTTGGTGTCTCCCGTCTGTGTATAGGATTGTTCTAGCGCTTGAATGGCTTGTTCCCTTGTGTGCAATTGGTGTCTGATATCCTTTAGGATGCCCGAGGCCGTACTGAGGCAGACTCCCCGGATGGTAGCCTTGAAGGCCTCCCACAGCAGACCTGGGTCTTCCGTGGTTGGGCCGTTAAGATCAAAGTAGTCCCCTATCGCCTTATGTATAGTGGAGGCGTACACTGGGTCTTTCAATGAGGCTGCGTTAAATCGCCAGGTGAAGGGTGGTGGGTCGTAGTGTGGGATATCTACTTCCAAAAGTACCGGACTGTGGTCCGACAGTGTACGTGGTAAGTGTGCAGTATCCACAACCCATGTGAGTACTTCTTGTGTGCCCAGCCAGTAGTCTATCCTGGACCAACTGTTGTTTGCTGCGTTTATGTGCGTCGCTGTTGCCACCCCTGGGTTGCGAACCCGCCAGAGATCTACCAAACGTAGATCCTCCATCACGTCTTTCACCATAGCCCTGGCATTACCATGTTGTTCTAAAGTGTGTGCTGCTCTGTCTAGAGTGTCCTGCAATGTTACATTAAAATCCCCTCCCCACAATACATGAGGTGCCTGCATGTTTGCGATGTTGTGCCAGACCTTGCTAAAAAACCCCGGGTCATCCATATTTGGGCCATATGTGTTCACCAATAAAATCTGCTGTCGTCTAAGTCTGCCTGCTAGCATTATGCTTCGCCCGTCTTTGTCTCTGTGCACATCTGTGACTTCAAAGCCCGTACCCTTCCTGATTAATATGCTCACACCTCTCGAATATGTGGAGTAGCTAGAGTGAACCACTGTCTCAGCCCATCTATCCCCCAGTGTGGAGGTGCTGTCTCGGTCTAAGTGCGTTTCCTGCAAGAAAACAATGTTAATTCGCAATCTATCAAAATACGCAAATAGGCGCCGGATCTTCTTTGGGTTTCCTAGGCCCCTTACATTCCACGTTAGAATTTTCAGCGTGTTACTACGTGACATGGGCATGTATTTGGTGATGATTTGTACACTGCAGATGGCCAATCTGCTTGTTATACCCTGCGTGTATGGTGCCATAGTGTACATCTTGTAACATTGACAACGTCTTTCGCTGATTGCAAACATTATGTACATGCCAGCACAGACCCAAGGAGTTCGCCATGCTTCTCAGATACAGAGGTTGCAGTCGGTTAGATTCTGATCCCCCCACCCTCCCCCCACCCACTTTAGCGCCCAAACTTTGCCAAAGCCATCCCTGAGTCAACTTTAACTTTAACAGTAACTTCTGTGTCCAACAAAGTACGGGGTACACCCGCCTGGGGGTGTCACCAGGTTCACACATCTCCACCCACATAGTGGATGTGGACAGTCGCAAGTGTGTGTTTTAGAGTATAGCTTGATTGTGACATCCCCCAACCCCTTGTCACCCACTAAACATAGTTAGCATCTCTGCAGTGATATATCTCAAGTACTCCAGACTCCCCCACGTCTCTAGTTCCAGTGTACACGTGGGCTACGCCATGTAACATGTGTAACGTCCCCTGCTCAGAGATCAGTTGTGCCACCAGGCCGGTCATGGTCATGGCTACCTGCCCGCCGCCCCACATTCTAGTAGCCGGCCACCCCGTCCCTCCATGATTATAACATAGTTTCGCATACTCACAACTGAAGTAACACTTCCACGGGATCTCAGCCACAGGGGCCCCACTTACATTATGTCTGTAAGCGCCAGTCCCGTACAGCCGTCGCCACCATTGCAGCCAATATGGTCCATGTGATTGTCCGCAGGCCAAAATGTTTTTAGTTAGCCGCAACTCATTGGCGAAGTCCGTAATTCCGTCTTGCTGGTTAGTGTTCTTTCTCGCTCATTCCACGTCACTGGTTGGTTCATTTCTGTCGTGCTGTTTTCTCCTCTTGCCTTGTTGCTTGATATATTCCTGTGCCGCCTGCACCGTTTGTAGTATGACAGGTTTCCCGCCGGTGATGACTTTGAGTTTCGCCGGATATAGCATGGCGTATTCCAGGCCAAGTTCTCTGAGCTTCTTCTTGACAGGAGCGAATTCCTTCCTAGCTTGTTGCACCGCCATAGTGTGGTCTGGGTAAAACTCTAGCGTGTTCCCCTGGTGCGTTATTTTCCCCATCTCCCGTGCCAGCCTTAAGACCGTGTCTCTGTCCCTGTAATTTAGCATGCGGGCAATGATCATGCGCGGGGTAGCTCCGGGTTTTGGCACAGGCGCCAGTGATCGATGCCCGCGTTCTACCAGGAACACTGAAGATAGTTTGTCGGCTCCAAAGATTTCTTTCAGCAGGGTTTCTACATAAGTCTCCATCTTCCCCGTGTTTGTGGATTCCGGCAGGCCCGAAATCCGTACGTTGTTTCGCCTGGACCTGGCTTCCTGGTCCTCAACCCTCGCTCGTAGGTGTTCCACTGTTTTTTCCAGGCCATCACAGGTCTTGGTCGTGGTTTTCTGGTCATCTTCCAGCCTCGAGATCCACTGCTCTGCCTCCGTGAGGCGTCCGTCGTGTTGTTCGATTTTCGCCGCCATATTGTCGACCCTTTGTACCACGTTGTCGAGTTTACCGTGCATTTCCTGCAAACTTTGCTGTATCGCCCTTAGAACTGACTCCATGCCTGCACCCTCTGTTGAGTCCCGGCCCCCTTCCACCTCCGGGTCAGTTGCGTTATTCTTACCCTGGTTCCGCTTTTCAAACTGGAGCTTAGTTTGATTCCGGTCAGGTTTCCCCATTTCAGGGTGCTGTTTGGACGGGTGTAGCTCTGCTGATTTTGGGCTGCTGCCCGATGTTGCGCTGGCTGTGGAGATGGCACGAGGCACTGTCACTGCAGCACCCCCCCTGGCCGTTCGTGTGGTCATCTATTGGCTACCTAGCGCCTGGATGCAAGTTGGCGCCCAACCAAGTCACCTCCGTCATGCACGGTAGGCGGTGTCGTTGTCTGGGCCGTTGAGGCACTACAAGGGCAGTTTTGCACAGTCACACATCCCGCTGTGGGGGGGGGCAGTCCCCGTGTTGGTGGTGGAGCCGGCGCTATGCCGATGCCTATGCGTTTCTGCGTTCAGAGTACAGGCGCCTTCGTATGTTAGCTGGTCTGTCTGCTAACCTCCGTGGCTGACACACTGTCGGCCCCCTGCGTTGTCCTGCTGTCGGCGCACTGAGTGTCGGCCGATGCGAGGCACGCACACTGGTAAGCGCCGGGAACCTCCCTCTGCTGCCGGTTTATATGTGCGTTCTTCACAGGCAGATTATGGGGGGAATTCGACCGGCGGGAACGTCCGCCGCCGCCTCCAGCCCGGTGCGTTTCACGGGCGCCGCCATCTTGTCCGCGGTGGAACGCACGCCTATCTGTTGCGGCGCTGTGTCTTGGGGGCTTACTCGAGCCTCGCAATTGTCGCGCTGGTGGTCAATGGCCACTTACCAAGTGGCGCCGGGTGTGCTCTGTTGTCTCGCTGCATCAGGAGCCTTGGTAAGCGCCGATCCGCCAGGTGTCCGGAGCGGCCATTTTGGCGATGCTGCAGCCTGGAGTCCTAGTTTCGGGCTGGATCTTCCTTTCCCCGCACAAAATGCCTCTCAGTATTAACGTGGGATGTCGGCCTCACCTTCCGATGCCCATATTTACAATCGCCGCATTTTTTCGTGGGGTTTCAAGGGGTTAAGGGCCGCTTGGCGCGCGACCGTCCGGCGGAGCTGACAAGCTAGCCAGCCATTCCGCAGTGCGCCCTCTAGCGCCCCCCTGGATTTCATTTTATTGGCAAAAAAGTTGGCTAGCTCAGTAATCCAAAGCTCGGAGTGCACGCTTTTGGGGGCACACCAAGAGGGAGAGGTGAAATCCTTCACTATCCTAAATATTTCTTTGCAGGAGTTGGCGGCTGCCTCGATTCTTTTAGCAAGGTATGATTTTTTCTCTGCTGTGATGTCATGATGGTATTCTCTGATCGAGTCTCTGTATGCCTCCTTGGATATAGAGTCATACTGTCTACGCCAGGGGTACTCATAGTACGGCCCGCGGGCCGGTGGCGGCCCGGCAAGCCTTCCTTGGCGGCCCGCCGGACCTTGCAGACATGTACCAATTTAAAAAAAAAAAATCAATAGTTTTAGTAAACACCGGCGTTGATGCAGCCTGACTCGGAGAGGCTCTGCTCTAGGGGGGCTGGGAAATTCCAGCCATAGAGTGGAGCTGCAGGGGCCTCAGAAGAGGTGAAACAGAACAAAGCCTCATTAACGATTTAATGGTCTTTTAAAGACCTGTGTAGTGCTACGGCTGTGTGCGCGCCAGGCAAGCTGACTCATCCCGGGCTGCCACAGAGGAGGGGGGTGGAGGGGGGGGATTGTTGGACAATTACAGTGATCAGGACAAACCCCGTGACTGATTGAACCGAGCCACTTGGAGATCACTCTGCGCAGCCTCGAGTAGCATTTGTTTTATCGACACTGAAGGGATGAAAGTCTGAATCAGCCCAGCCTTATTTGGAATCTCTGCCCTCCGGATTACACCTGATCTCTGCTGCAGTGGTCCAGACAGCTCTCGTGCACCCTCTACATTAGGGAGTCACTAATAATGTGCTGCAGATTTTGGGAAGGCTGGGGAAGGTGGTTCGATGTGTGCAGCAAATAGCTCTTGCTTTTCGTGATATTTCTAATAGAATTAATACACCTTGCCTAGACAGAGATAGGGAGACAGAGATGGAGAGAGAGGGCGAGGGAGGGAGACACAGAGGGAGGGAGAGTCAGGGGAGGTTGAGGGAGTGAGAGAGTCAGGGGAGGGCGAGGGAGGGAGTGAGAGAGGGAGGGGGAGAGTCAGGGGAGGGTGAGACAGGGGAGGTTGAGGAAGGGAGAGTGAGGGCGAGAGAGGGAGAGTCAGGGAAGGGAGACAGAGGGAGAGCCAGGGGGGTGAGGGAGGTAGAGAGAGGGAGAGTCAGGGGAGGGAGAGAGAGGGAGAGTCAGGGGAGAGGGAGGGAGGGAGAGCCAGGGCAGGGAGAGGGAGAGTGAGAGTCAGGGGAGGGCGAGGGAGGGAGAGACAGAGGGAGGGAGTGTGAGGGGAGGGAGTGAGGGGAGGGAGGTAGGGAGAGTGAGAGTCAGGGGAGGGCGAGGGAGGGAGAGACAGAGGGAGGGAGTGTGAGGGGAGGGAGGAAGGGAGAGTGAGGGGAGGGAGGTAGAGAGAGGGAGAGTCAGGGGAGGGAGAGAGAGGGAGAGTCAGGGGAGAGGGAGGGAGAGCCAGGGCAGGGTGAGGGAGAGGGAGAGTGAGAGTCAGAGGAGGGCGAGGGAGGGAGAGACAGAGGGAGGGAGAGTGAGGGGAGGGCGAGGGAGGGAGAGACAGAGGGAGGGAGAGTGAGGGAAGGGCGAGGGAGGGAGAGACAGAGGGAGGGAGAGTGAGGGAAGGGCGAGGGAGGGAGAGTCAGGGGAGGGCGAGGGAGGGAGAGACAGAGGGAGGGAGAGTGAGGGGAGGGAGGTAGAGAGAGGGAGAGTCAGGGGAGGGAGAGAGAGGGCGAGTCAGGGGAGAGGGAGGGTGGGAGGGAGAGCCAGGGTGAGGGAGAGGGAGAGTGAGAGTCGGGGGAGGGCGAGGGAGAGAGGGAGAGAGGGTGAGTCAGGGGAAGGCGAGGGAGGGAAAGAGAGTCGGGGAGGGAGAGAGAGGGAGAGACAGGGGAGGGGAGGGAGGCAGAAGCATAAGGAGGGAGGGAGACAAAGGGAGGGAGGGAGGGAGAAAGAGGGTGAGAGGGAGAGAGAGAGGAAGACAGGGAGAGAGAGGGAGGGAGACAGTTAGAGAAAGGGAGGGAGACAGTTAGAGAAAGGGAGAGAAAGGGAGACAGAGGGAGGGAGACAAAGAAAGGGTGGGAGACCAAGAGAGGGAGGGATACAGAGAGAGGGAGGGAGACAGAGAGAGGGAGGGAGACAGAGAGAGGGAGGGAGATGGAGGGAGGGAGGGAGGAAGTGGGAGGGAGTGAGGGAGACAGAGAGAGAGGGAGAGAAAAAGAGAGGGAGGGAGAAATAGAGAGGGATGGAGAGAAAGAGAGGGAAAGAGACAGAGAGGGGAGGTAGAGAAAGAGAGAGGGAGGAAGACAGAGGGAGGGAGGGAGACAGAGATAGGGAGGGAGGGAGACAGAGAGAGGGAGGAAGACAGAGAGAGGGAAGGAGACAGAGAGAAGGAGGGAGACAGAGAGGGAGGGAGGGAGACAGAGAGAGTGAGGGAGACAGAGAGAGTGAGGGAGACAGAGAGAGTGAGGGAGACAGAGAGTGAGGGAGACAGAGTGAGGGAGACAGAGTGAGGGAGACAGAGTGAGGGAGACAGAGGGAGTGAGGGAGGCGAGAGAGGGAGGGACGGAGAGAGAGAGTGAGAGGGAGGTAGAGTAATAGAGAGAGGGAGGGAGGAAGAGAAAGAGAGAGAGGGAGGGAGACAGAGAGAGAGATATGTGTGTATGCTCGGTCTGGTGGCTCAGTGGACAAAGACATCCGCTGCCAGGGCCTGTGTTCAACCTCATGGTCACAGTTTTTTTTGTCTCTAGCCCCGCCCCCTCTCTCACTGACCACGCCCCCACCGGTGCGGCCCTTGGCCACAAACTACACTGTAAATTTGGCCCCTTAGAGAAAGTTTGTGAGTACCCATGGTCTACGCCATGCTCTTTCTGCTTTTTAGGTCTCGCCTGTCGATGCGCATGCGCATCGAGCAAGGCGAGAGTATTGGGACTTATCTACTCTTTATCCACACTGCAAGGAATCGTGGCGATTCCTTGCAGTGCCCGTGACTTTTAAGCTCAATGCGCATGCGCATTGAGCTTAAAAGCGCGTGCACGTCCGTCTTTGTTTACCCGCTCCGCCCCCTCCCCTTCCCGCCGTGTCGCATTTCTCCCCCCCCTCCCCTCTCTTCCCTCCGTCTTGTTATACACAGCACTCACGCAACGCCATTTCCGGATCTAAACACGCCCCCTTGCATCACACGCTGATTCGACTCCCAACAGCAGACACGGAGTCGCAGGCCAGCAGCCACGAGTGCAGAACCACTAGTTTGCGAATAGGTAAGCGCATAAAATTACCCCTCCTTAAGTCGCAGCACATCACCGTAGTTGCATTTAACATTTGTGATTTCTTAGCTCAGAGGTTTCTACCAGAGGTGACAGCGGAACCATTATTTATTAGGTTAACAGGAAAGCCCCTGCAGAGCTGCTCTGTCGCAAGAAACGCCTTGGAAACTTAGCGCCACTCATCAGGATTCATCGAGTGCGTGTGATTGGTGTCTCTCTGCCTCGTGTGCCTTCTCTCTCACGTACATCTCTCTCCCCTCCCCCCAGATCTCATCCTCCTTAAGGGCCCGCCCCCTCAACGGTGACTCACCTAGCAGGCATCCAGCTAATGAAACTGCTGGACTTTAAAGGGCTCCTACCTGCTCCAGCAGACCCCGGTCATGTGACATGGGGGTGGGGGCGCAACGCCCCCCCACCCCCCATGTGGGGGAACACCCAATGTACTGTAACCCGACCGACCCACTCCATTCTTATCTGCACGAGCCTCCTCGTGCGCAGCCTGGTTCCCCGCCTTAACCTTGTAATTAGACGCTTTGCTGCCCTTCTTTAAGCCACCAAAACGAGGCCCCCCATACCCCTCCACTCTCGTCGCTCCCACTCCTGTGCTTTGTCTCCCTCTAACCTGCCTCCGAAATTGAAGCGTTTTTATGCCCCCCACCCTCCCCCCCGTTGCGTCTCTCCAGGCCAAATTCCTCTTCGTCAGTACTCTGGGAGACTACTTATCGGCCCAGGATCACAGGATGTTGAGCCACACCGAGTTTAAAATGTCATTCCCTCGCTTCAAAGTCAACAGCTCTGAGCCTAGAGCCCCCTCGCTTACCCCCTCATACCCCGCCATGTACTGCTATTGTCTTACCCAAAACCTTTCGCTCTTGCGTACAATCACTAAATATACAACTCCTAAGCTGAGGCTCCTGCAGCAGCCCCCCGCCACTCGCGCTCGCCCCTCGTGCGCCTTTGTCTACCCTTTAACCCGACTCCCCATTGAAACCTTCTTCCTGATACTCCGTGCGTCACCCCATGCCAAATACCTGGTTTGTTTTACTCCGAGAAGAGTAAATCATCTGCGCAGGATCACAGGATGTTGAGCCACTCCCAAGTCGGCAGCTCTGTGCATAGGCCACATCACTTCCCCTATGGTCCCCACTATAGCCTACGGTTGCCTAGCGGGCCCCATTGACTAACTTGCGCCTTCTGTGATCCTGTCCGCCCTCCGAGCTTAGCCTGCCACTCACGAATTGCAATTTTCTAACAACCATTGAGCCAGCCCCAGACAAAACACTTCAACCCTCCTATCCTCACACATCATTAACCTACCCTCCCGCATATTGCTCCACTCCTGCTGCCATATGAACCATCGCGCTGGGGGCAATGCAGTCCTCCATGCGCACTGCTGCTAGGCCCGCAAGGTGGTACCTGGGCTAAACATTGGGTGTAGCCACACCCTATTGTAATTGTATACCACTCTTTACCCCAAAACTCTGCCCCACATCCCTGCGTGCCCGTTAATACTGACAGCCCGGCCGCAAACCACCTGCGAGCTCAGGCTGCAGCACGCATCTCATCTACACTTTTCCTGTTTAGCAGTACTTACATGCTGTTCCACCGTCCCAACCCACACCGCCCCTCACCTCACACCATCCGCTCAGAGGAACTGCCTCCACCCCGCCTCGTTCCATGCCCTGCTACTTTGGAAGGTGACCCGCGTAAACAACGCTTGGCCCTCCTCACACTTCTCACCGCAATAACACCCCTTCATCCCTCCCCAGACAGTGCTTCACCCCCGCCCAGGTCTCCCGAGCGCCCGTAGGCACCGTGGTTGACAAGGAACTGCAACCAATCTCACTGGCCCCAGAAGGATGAAAGGCAGAGGGCATGAAGACTGGACCTCGAACCCCCTACACAAGGACACCAGCCGCTCCCTGAATCTTCTCCCTATGGGTTTCGGTTGGAGCCAAACCAGCAATCACCTCGAGGGCAGCGGACTGACAACCCTCCCTCATGCCTGTGCAAGGCGACAAGACCCCCCGCCCATCCGATGGCACTGTGATCTGCGCTGCTCCCTCCTCCCTGTGTGCTGTGCCCCCAGTACCACCAGCCCCATCAGCCTAGCTGCCCCACACATCTCACCCACCCTCTCCCCCTGGGCAACAGCACCTCCTCCCTCCCAAGGTCTACTGCTCCCCGAAGCTATATCTGCAGGAATACTGATCTCACTGTAAGCTGTAACTGCAATCATAGTAACAATACATGGATGGGTATATGTATTATCCACTCAGAGCCCTTATTCCAAAATGCGTGGGTGTTAAAATTTTTCATGTATTAGATTAATGTGATAAAAAATAAATAAAGCCAGTACCATTTAGTGTGGCAGCGTGTCTTCGGCTCATTTTAAAACGCAGCTTATTAACGCGAATCAGTATTTCAATAACACCTCTATTTGATCCAACATAATGTGGTTTCATTTCAGCCCACTGTTAGGCCAAATCAGTGCAGCCTTGGAATAGACACCGTGGCACGTTAATTCTAATTCAGAGACTTCCAAAGGAAAATGTTTCATTCATTATTGCAGTGCTTTTGTGTCGAATGATATGAAATGAGTATTAGATACACACAAACAACGTTCTGACGATGCTTTGGTTAATTAAGTTCTTGACTCACCCTCAACCCCTCACCCTCACCCTCACCCACCCTCAACCCCTCACCCTAACTCACTCACCCTCACTCACCCTCACTCACCCTCACTCTCACTCACCCTCAACCCCTCACTCACCCTCAACCCCTCACTCACCCTCACTCTCACTCACCCTCACTCACCCTCACTCACCCTCACTCACCCTCACTCACCCTCACTCACCCTCAACCCCTCACTCACCCTCACTCATCCTCACTCACCCTCAACCCCTCACCCTCACTTACCCACCGTCAACCCCTCACCCTAACTCACTCACCCTCACCCTCAATCACCCTCACTCACCCTCACCCTCACTCACCCTCACTCACCCTCACTCACCCTCACTCTCACTCACCCTCACTCACCCTCAACCCCTCACTCACCCTCAACCCCTCACTCACCCTCAACCCCTCACTCACCCTCACTCACCCTCACTCACCCTCACCCACCCTCACCCTCACTCACCCTCAACCCCTCACCCTCACACAGTGCAATAGGTCTCGGAGCATTTGAGTTAGAGCTTTTAGAATTGTTTATGGCTTTTTTTATTTGTAATTCTTTAGCATTGGCTACAGGAAACAAAAATGCTAAAGATTTACAAATAAAACCCATAAACAATTCTAAATGCACTAACTCTAATGCTGCGAGACCTATTGCATTTCCAATGCTTGTTTACATTGCCTCCGTTTTTCTGCCAGAGCAGATGAAAACCAAGGGGCAGATGCTCGAGAAGAGTGTTTACGGTCTGCATGAGAAGGTGCCAGTTCATCGGATTGCTGGAGAAGCCAGGTCTGCAGGTGCTCTAGATCAGTGTCCAGAACGCCTGTCCACTGGCACGTGTGGGTGAGTACTTCTGTTTTGTTGGTGTTTAGTTGTAGGTAGCTGTTTTTCATCCATTTGGCGGCAGCTTCCATGCCTTCTCGAAAATTGTGTCTGGCGGTATTGGGTTCGTTGGATAGGGAGAGGATGAGTTGGGTGTCGTCTGCATATGACACAATGTTGAGTCCTTAGGTTCTGACGATGAGGGCGAGCGGAGCCATGTAGACGTTGAAGAGTGTAGGGAAGAGGGAGGGCTACTGGGGACTCTTCAGGTGGTAGGTGTAGGGTGAGAGATGAAAGGGGGAGTCTGACCCGCTGCGTTCTGCCAGAGAGGAAGGAGCAGATCCAGTTGAGAGCCTTGTCTTGGATCCCTACATCGTCTACTCTGTGTATTAGGGTGTGGTGAGAGACTGTGTCGAACGACGCTGAGAGGTCGAGGAGGATGAGTGCTGCTGTTCCTCCTTTGTCCAGTAGGGTGCATATGTCGTCTGTTGCAGCGAGGAGGGCGGTGTCCGTACTGTTGTTTTTCTTAAGCCGGATTGGGAGGAGCCAAGGATGTTGTGCTCTTTGATGAATGTGGCGAATTGACTGTTGATGGCTTTCTCGATGACTTGATGATGGTGGTAGGGCTGGTCAGTATCTTGAAGGGAAGGTGTTCCGTCAGTTCTGTGGGCGCGTCAGGGAGTGTGCTCAAGCGGAGGTTGGATTTGGGGACAATGGCGTTACCTCCTCACAAGCGGGTTAGGCGGTCCTTCCTGGAGATCTTGTATCCTTGGGGAATGGCGATGGCGATGTCTGGTCCCGAGGTGGTGTTGGCCCATGTTTTGGTGAAGAACGCTACATCCGGGGTGGTGATGTCGAGGAGGTCATATATTATGGTGGCGTGTTTGTGGAGGGATAAGGCGTTGAGGAGGATGGATTGAAGGGTCTTCGGTTGGATCGTGGTCTTGCGGGCAGGTTGCCCCGGGTCCGTGGTCTTGACGGTGCTGCAGGTGTGCCGGCAGTGGTGACAGCTGAAGGGTCCGTGGGTGTCGGCTGGTGATTCTAACTTGTAGTTGTTGTTGTGTCCTGGGTTTAGAGCGTGGGGTGCAGCTGGGTTTGTAGTGTTGGTGTTGAGGAGGCCCACGATTCCTGGTGCTGGTCGCGGTCGGGTCGTGGACGGGCACAGATAGACTTGCCTTTGGAGTGGCTTCAGTGCGCCAGCTGGGTGCCCGCTGCCCGCTGCCCGCTTCCGCTGTGCGGACACGCAGCAGCCACCATTAACTAGGGGTCAGGGAGGGCTGGACAGCTGGGAGGCGGGAGCAGGGAGGAGAGGTGGATTGGTGCGAAAACCACAATTGATGGACAGAATGCAGAACAATGTCATACATTCACCCCAGTACAGAGATCTGGGCCTAAATCCATCGTTTTTGCACTCCACACCACCCCAGTTCAGACATGCAAATCAGTCTGACCCTGTGCCTCATGGGAACAGTCCAGCCCGAACTGCCAAGCCATGCCTTCCCTGGACCGGAAACAAGCTTCCGAGGACCGGTTTCTGGCATTCCAGCCATCTTCAGCCTGGCTCACTTGAATCCAGTGGTGTGGAGTGCATGGGACTCACGTCTGAGCATACCCATCCCACTCGGGGTGACAAATGCAAAAACCACAGTTGATGGACAGAATGCAGAACTGGATTGGGCCAGTCACGTTGGTCGTGCTGGGGGGAGGGCCCGAGGGGGCAGCAGCGGCAGGGAAAAACAGGCAGAAAAGGCAAAAGAGAGGAAAGAGTGGAAATGAGGCAGTGAAAGGTGCAAGAAAAGTGGGAGAGAGACACAGAAGGAGAGTCAGAGGGGAAGATTAAACCAGTGGAAAACGAGTGAAAACGAGGAAAGACAGAGGGGGAGTGAAAGGGGGAGATTGAAATCAGTAAAAACGAGTGAAAACGGAGGAGCGACACAGAGGGGGAGTGAAAGGGGGAGAATGAAATCAGTAACAAAACGAGAGAAAATGGAGGAAAGACACAGGAGAGGAAAAGGGGGAGATTGAAATCAGTGAAAAACAAGTGAAAATGGAGAGAAAGAGCAAAGCGAGCGAAAGGTGACAGAGGTCCACTGGACCACCAGGGATGAGGCACAGGTAAAACCTGCAGGTGGAGGAGGGCCTCGAACACCAGCACTCAAGAGTGCAGGGGCTCGGGGTAAGGCCTCATTTGATGGTGGAGCTGCGAGGGGAGAGCAATTTCACTGACAATGAGTCAGTGGTCTTGCTTGCCTGTCCCTGCAGCGGCCGCCATTAAGTAGGGGTCGGGGAGGGCTCGACAGCTGGGAGGCGGGAGCGGGGAAGGGAGCTGGTTTGGGCCAGTCACATTGGTCGTCCTGGGGGGGAGGGGCCGCAAGGGCAGCAGCACCAGGGAATAACAGGCAGAAAAGGCAAAAGAGAGTAAAGAGTGGAAATGAGGCAGTGAGGGGTGCAAGAAAAGTGGGGGGAAAAACACAGAAGGAGAGTAAAAGGGGGAGATTGAAATGAGTGAAAAACGAGTGAAAACGGATGAACGACACAGAGGGGGAGGAAAAGGGGAAGATTGAAATCAGTAAAAAAACGAGTGAAAATGGAAAAGAGACACAGAGGGGGAGTGAAAGGGGGAGATTAAAATCAGTAAAAAAGCTAGGCGTGGATGCAGGACACGCGCTGCTGGTCGCCGCTTCGATTTACTCAGGTTCGAACTCGGTGTACTTTGACCGGGGTTTTGGATATCGTACTAAGGTCATACCTCACTTGGCCCCTCATATATTGTCAAGCGGTGTTTGGATTCATAGGTACATATTTCTTCATTACAACATTGTAGCACAAGCGTGCTTGAGAATACCTCACGCCTTATGTTCAGTGCTGGTTTTTAAGCCCTGACGAAGTTCACCCGGATGAACGAAACGCATTGGCTGAGACTCTTTGCACATGTTGATGACTAAAAACAGGGGTACGGAAACAATGGTGACACATTGCAGAAACAACAATGAAAACAAAAAAACACAGTTCGTCAAGAATCGGGTAACACAGAGAAATTACCAAAAACGTGAGGAAATGAAACAAATAGACACGCATGCAATTGTAGCGAGAGGAAGAGGAAAATAGAAGAGGAAGAAGAGAATAGAAAGGAGGGCATAGAGAAAGAGGGGAGGAGAGATGAATTAAGAAGATAGAAAAAAAGGACAGATCAAGGACATAAAGCCAGAAAAGAGGAAGAAGTGAGAATCAGGCATATCAGCACCCAGAGGCAGAAGCAGCAGCAGAGAAAAGAGACAGAGATAAGATAGAGAGATTATGGCCACATAACCCGTATTTGAAGAGCAAAATTAGAGATTACAACAAGGAACAATTAATATTTTTAGGACATTGTGCATTTATGTCCATAGGTGACTTATAGATAGATTGAAAAAATAGTTTTAGTTTAGATGGATCTTCAAACAAGCGAGAGACATTTTCATAAGTATGCAATAACGGATGTTCAGAGATCTCAGTTGAGGACGAAGTGCTAGGAATTCCTTACTTGATCCTGTGAGATCAAGATGTTATGACCAGACCAAACAAGGCGATGTTTCTCTCTGGCACTTTTTAATACACGCATCAGGTCGGGAATTCTAAGAAGAGCTTTATAATACCACGTGGTTTGGTAGATTGAGGCTGAGGATGACCAAGACGATGTGCCCGCTGGATATTAAGAGGAGCGGAAGATTGAGGTTGAGAAGGTCAGGCACAAATTTCTTTAAGAAGGAAAGAAGATCAGGGCCTTCAACATTCACTTGTAAACCATAAAAGGCGAAGATTGTTCCTTCTGTTGTGATTTTCGAGGTCTTCTGTGTGAACCTTCAGGTTATGAATTTCTAGATCCAGCAAGGGTATTATAGTGGCCATGTCTTGAAGATCAATTAGAGAAGCAAGGTTGTATTACAAGATTTATCTTGTCACTGCAAGGGATCTCTTTACACACAGTTGAACACTAAGGCCCGTAAGGTCACGTCTGCCCGTGCTTCTCACTTAAATCAGAGCTCAGCTGAGCCCATTTTCTTTGACTGCCCAGTCGAAATTCATGTGCTGGTGGAAATATTAGGTGCTCCTTAATCACACAGTCCTGATGAAGACCCCATGCTAAGGCTAGATTCACCTAGAATTTTAGAGGGGTCGAAACGTTGACTACTAATACTGCACAAGCCACGATGACTGAAATTCAATATCAGTGTCTATGCAATACTATGTGGTGTAGTTGGAACAATTGACCTGTGTTAGGCGGGATTGGTCTTATGATGTGAATCGGATGTTTATATGTCACATCACCTTTCCCTTGTCCACCAACTTCACTTACTCACTCTTATCTCAAACACCCCACCCTATCTTTTCCCAACACTAGAGCACCGAGTAATATTTAAATTGCCTTTATATGAAGGAGCAACTGCGTTGCCGAAACAGAAATTAATAATTGTCTTGAATATAAATTGTATTCACTGCAGACTATGCTACATTGGTATTGTGAATGCTTTTCTTTATGTCTTTTGTTTTGAAAAAATGTTGCTACTGTGACCAATTTTCCATTATACTGTAATTCTGACCCAGGTCTGGTAGCATTTCGGGTAACCCCATTCATACATAACACTTGTCTTGAAGCTGGCCCACACGTGGTTCCACTTCAAAGATTTTGCCTTCCATATTGATCCATAGGTCTTCAATCTGTTGCAGTTTCTCATTTGTGGTATTCAGGAATGGTTTAAGTGCACATAGTTCATCTAAAATTGTGTCCAGGACTGGGTTAGGAGATGACTGGATCAGAGATGGAGGGTCATTTTTGGCTCTTTTAGGTTTAGTGCCAGACGAAGATGCTTTAGCAAGGCTGAGGGAATCACTTCCCATCTTGGGCATGCGTACCGGTTGATGAGTTAATTTTTTATTGGTAGAAAGCCGGCCCATACAATAGGGAACTGGTGAGAGACAGTAAGATATAGTAGTGCGATGATTTACACACATTGCTAAGGAGGACAGCGATTAATTATATGCGACGGGCTCACAACCGCATAAGAGACAGGGAAGCGGAGAATTATAGAGGATTCCACTGGCTTGCAACATGCAAGGAGACATCGTGAAAAGATTTTCCTGGAATATCGCCTCACAGCTTGTGTGACTGATTCACATCCCCTCTGGTTCAGCCTCACGAAAGAGAAAGTGTAGCTAGTCCAACAATGCCATTATGCCATTAAAGCCCAATCCTAATATATAGTAATATATATTAGGGTAATTATGCTTAAAGGCTTGAAGTAAACTGATAATATAGCAACATTAGCATGGGTCAATGAAAGAGTAGGACATGTTGAGGAAAGTCACTAGTTCAGATTTGAACCATTACGTAATTTCTCCAAAAATGCATGAATAAAGGTGAAGAACAAAAGGAAGCTCACCCAAGCGTTGTTAGCCGCAATAGGAACTAGAGAAAAAATAATACGAGCGGCGCGCTGACAAAATGGTGGCCCCTCGTGTGTATGGAAAATCGTGTTCGCGAATTAATCAGGTGCAGGAGCCGTGCGCTAGCCTGTAAATATCCTTTTCCTCCTGTTCTTCCGCTTAGTGGGAATTGAGGGAGCTACTTACCCGCATTTAACAAACTGCACACCCACACTTGTGGGGTAGAAGGGACTCGGGGGCACTGTTTACTCCTCGCGCCGATTGGAGAGCGCCATTTTGGATTGGGGGAAGCTCTCTCTTGTGGGAGCGCCATCTTTGCTGAGGGAGAGCCACTCGCCCTGCCAGGAACCACGCATAGGAGGTGGAGATACTATAAGTAGCACCTCCTTCTTTGCCTTGTTAGATCTTAATCCCTGCACTCGCGCTGCAAATAGAACTGCTAGCCTGCTTTTAATCCTTTTAACTTTGATTGTGTTTCTGCGCCGTGCGCTAGCCTGTAAATATCCTTTTCCTCCTGTTCTTCCGCTTAGTGGGAATTGAGGGAGCTACTTACCCGCATTTAACAAACTGCACACCCACACTTGTGGGGTAGAAGGGACTCGGGGGCACTGTTTACTCCTCGCGCCGATTGGAGAGCGCCATTTTGGATTGGGGGAAGCTCTCTCTTGTGGGAGCGCCATCTTTGCTGAGGGAGAGCCACTCGCCCTGCCAGGACCCACGCATAGGAGGTGGAGATACTATAAGTAGCACCTCCTTCTTTGCCTTGTTAGATCTTAATCCCTGCACTCGCGCTGCACTCGCGCTGCAAATAGAACTGCTAGCCTGCTTTTAATCCTTTTAACTTTGATTGTGTTTCTGCGCCGTGCGCTAGCCTGTAAATATCCTTTTCCTCCTGTTCTTCCGCTTAGTGGGAATTGAGGGAGCTACTTACCCGCATTTAACAAACTGCACACCCACACTTGTGGGGTAGAAGGGACTCGGGGGCACTGTTTACTCCTCGCGCCGATTGGAGAGCGCCATTTTGGATTGGGGGAAGCTCTCTCTTGTGGGAGCGCCATCTTTGCTGAGGGAGAGCCACTCGCCCTGCCAGGACCCACGCATAGGAGGTGGAGATACTATAAGTAGCACCTCCTTCTTTGCCTTGTTAGATCTTAATCCCTGCACTCGCGCTGCACTCGCGCTGCAAATAGAACTGCTAGCCTGCTTTTAATCCTTTTAACTTTGATTGTGTTTCTGCGCCGTGCGCTAGCCTGTAAATATCCTTTTCCTCCTGTTCTTCCGCTTAGTGGGAATTGAGGGAGCTACTTACCCGCATTTAACAAACTGCACACCCACACTTGTGGGGTAGAAGGGACTCGGGGGCACTGTTTACTCCTCGCGCCGATTGGAGAGCGCCATTTTGGATTGGGGGAAGCTCTCTCTTGTGGGAGCGCCATCTTTGCTGAGGGAGAGCCACTCGCCCTGCCAGGACCCACGTGACCTCTTGGTCAGGCTTCTTAACATGGTGACTGGACAGGCGTGCAGCGACGGCGCGCAGCGGACGCGCCGTAGACGCGCCGGAGGTGCGCCAGAGGTAAGCCCATTTGCGCCCGTTCGCGTAACGGACGCGCAAGGGGCCGCTGCCTCTGGCCACCTGCACTCTTCCCCTCTGGTCTACTCTCACTCAGACTTGTGCGCTTTGAAACCTCCGGGTGACCCCTCGACACTCGGATTTATTTCCCGCTCGCCGCCCCAGCCACTTATATGTGGTTTGCTTAATGTGCGTTCACTCTGCAAGCACCACACGGAGATCGCCTATTTGGTTGAATCCTCCGGGCTGGATGTGTTGTTTATGACGGAGACTTGGACTCGGGAGGACTGCCTAGTTGAACTGGGCCTGGCTTGTCCCCCGGGTTTCAAAATTATTCACACTCCGCGCCTACTGAATCGTGGCGGCGGAATTGGTATCATCTTCCGCGAACAGTTGGGTGTTTCCCAGCTTAAAATCAGCGAAGTCTTGGGTTTTGAGGTTATGGGCTTCTCGTTCAGTAACCCAGAGAGAACGCTGTTATCTGGCGTGTTATGTTACAGACCGCCGGGCTCGGCCTCTTCGCTGCCGGAGTTCCTGGACTTAGTGTATGATCTTTCTAATACTCATTCTAATCTGCTCGTCCTGGGAGATTTTAATCTCTGGCAGGGGGGTCCTTCAGATGGAGCGTTTACTTCACTCTGCCAATCTTTGGCCGACATCCATCTGCAACAACTGGTTGGCTCCTCGACTCATAGGGGCGGTCATATGCTCGATCTTATTTTCGCAGGCGCCCACTTAGCGGCGATCATTGACATCCTTGCCCAATGCTGGACGGATCACGCGCTGGTGGTCTTCTCTCTATGCCTTGGGAATAACCCCCCGGAGGTTGCAGGGGTAGGATTCTCGCAAATGGGTCGACCGTGGTCCAAACTGCTCAGTCTAGCCCCTCTGCCCCCTTTGTTATCTGCCAGTTTTGACCTGAGGAACTCAGTGGAAGACAGCTACTCCTCCTTCTGCCGGTCTATTACCGAGTCACTCGATAACATCGTGCCACTTCGGAAAGCAAGAGCGAGGGTGAATCGGGCCTTTCCTTGGTATACGGTGGAGTTACAACACCTGAAGCTGAGCTGCAAACGGGCAGAGAGAGCATGGAGAAGGGAGTATTCCCCCTCGGCTAAAGCCTTGTTTAGACTTGCACTGAGAGGTTATAAGGAGCAGATAAAGCAGGCTAAGGCGACCTTTATACAAACGTCCTTATTACAGGCGCCTAATAAATCCCAAGCCCTGTTTACAATTGTTAAGGACTTGTCCCACCCGGTCTGTGCGGCTAACTCAGTGCGGGCCTCTCAGGCTTTATGCGACTCGCTGGCATTGGCTTTTGAGGAGAAGACCGCCAAGATCCTGGCTGGCCTAACACTTCCTGCAACTGAGGAGGCCTGCCCTGCTAGCCTCGCGGACAGGGGGCGTGGAACCCCGGGTAGCTCACCCAGTCGACCCCAGCAGGTCGTGGTGGGAGCTCCGGGGGAGCAGCCCAGCCGACCCCAGACGGTCACTGGCGCTCCCGTTCTGGGAGCTCCGGGCAGCTCACCCAGTCGACCCCAGCCGGTTGGTATGGGAGCTCCGGGGGAGCAGCCCAGTCGACCCCAGATGGTCACTGGCGCTTCCGATCTGGGAGCTCCGGGCAGCTCACCCAGTCGACCCCAGCCGGTTGGTGTGGGAGCTCCGGGGGAGCAGTCCAGTCGACCCCAGACGCACACTGGAGGCTCTGATCTGGGAGCTCCGGGCAGCTCACCCAGTCGACCCCAGCCGGTTGGTGTGGGAGCTCCGGGGGAGCAGTCCAGTCGACCCCAGACGCACACTGGAGGCTCTGATCTGGGAGCTTCGGGCTGCTCACCCAGTCGACCCCAGACTGCCGTTTTGGCATCTGGGTCGGGGGAGTTGAGAACCTCACCCAGTCCACCACGGTTGAACTCTTTCCCCCTCCCGTCCTTTGAAGAATTTTGTAAAACGGCTTTCATGGTGTCATCTGGTTCCCCGCTTGACCCACTGCCCCCCAAATTTTGGAAAACTTTTCATGAAGAATTGTTCCCGCCTTTGTTTTCAATCTGTCTGCAATCTCTGAAATCGGCGTCTGTCCCAGATTGCTGGAAGCTAGCAGTGGTGTCGCCTCTGCTAAAAAAGCCAACCTTGGATCCAGCCGGCCTTTCCAACTATAGGCCGATCTCCTTACTTCCCTTTCCTATTAAGATCTTAGAGAAGTGGGTAACTCGCTCTCTTTCCGGCTACTTGGAACACACTGGGTGGTTCGATGAGGACCAGTTTGGCTTCCGACCTGGTCATGGGACGGAGACCGCACTTGTGACCGTGCTAGACAATCTGCGTTCGCGTGTCGACAGTGGTCGGGCAGCCTTTTTGGTGCTGCTCGACATGTCGGCCGCATTCGACACGGTCTGCCATCGGACCCTGGCTAGGAGGCTGGAAGAGTGCGGGATCTGCGAGGGGGCCAGAGACTGGCTGATCTCATATCTTGAGGGCAGGCAACAGCTGGTGTCACTTCCGCCTTTCAGCTCGGAGCCAAGGAAAATCGGACAGGGGGTGCCACAGGGCTCGGCCATCAGCCCGATATTGTTCAACCTGTACCTTCGTCCACTTGTCCAGCTAATAAAATCTTTTGGGGTCTCGGCATTTAATTATGCCGATGACACTCAGCTGGTGTTTTCCTTGGAAGGGAACAATGCGATTTCGCTGAGCACCTTCCATCGCTGTATGGCAGCTACAGCAGATTGGCTTCGAGCAAATTCTTTGCAATTCAATAGCTCGAAGACGGAGGTGCTCCACTGTTCCACTGATCGGATCCCGCGGGCTCTACCCACCGATTTCTGGCCTAGCACTTTTTCCGAACCAGTGTTGGCATCGGAGTCAGCTCGTAATTTAGGGGTCATGTTTGGCCCTAACTTACAATTAGACCTACATGTCAACAAAACCACGGGAACATGTATGATGCTGCTCCGTATGCTACGCAGAGTTTTGCCTCTGCTCCCCGCCCAGTCCAGGCCAGAAATAGTCCGTGGGACTATTTTAAGCCGGCTTGATTATTGTAATGGTCTTCTCCTGGGGGCCCCAAAAAACTTGATAGGGAAGCTGCAGAGGGTGCAGAATATGGCTGCTAAACTGGCCCTCTCTCGACCCAGATCTAGCTCTTCTACTCTGGCACTTCGCGATCTGCATTGGCTCCCGGTAGATCTACGGGTCCAATTTAAAGCGGCCTGTTTGGTGTTCAGAGCGGTACACCTCCTAGGCCCTATCCCGTTACAAAACATGTTTTCATGGTATTCTGCCCCACGGCTTTTGCGGTCGTCATCGGCTCACCTTCTGGTGGTGCCTAGGTTTCAAAGAGTGAGGATGGGTGGCCGCTCATTTAGAGTGGCGGCAGCCAAATTGTGGAATTCTCTCCCACTCACTCTTAGGAGCTACCAGGACTATCTTCCATTCAGGAAGGCTTTAAAGACCTATCTCTTTCCCAAGTAATGGTTGTGCGTCTGTGCTTGTCTAGTGCGGGGGTTCTCTGATCAAAGCGCCAGGATGCCCTCTGGGTGACAGGTTTGCGCTCTATAAGTATGCTAAATAAATAAATAAAATAAATAAATAAATAAATAAGGATGGGTGTGTAGAATGTCCAGTTAGGTCATGAGTATGCTGCAGCAATACGATGTATGAGACCAGCATTTGGGAGTGCTGGGCATAGTCTTGATATGGCCTTAAATCGTTTTGTAAGCTCCGTGAAAAGACGGAGCTTAGAGGTCTGCCGCCATCTTGTCTCGGCACCTAAGCCACGTCCCCAAGAATTCTAATTGTGGTCTTAGTGCTACATTCTGGTGAGGTAACAGGGACCCCCTGAAAGGGATACATTTCCTGGGTCAGGGTTAAGCAAACATGTGCAAGGGCAAAAGCCCAGGCCAAAAACACAAAGTCTGACTAAAACAGGAAAAAAGACACAACATAAGGAGAAAAGGACTCAGAAGAAAATATTATATGATAAAGTAGAAAGTTTAATTAATAAAAATTGATATGAACATATCCTTTGATACACATGATTAAAACAGAAAGGGTAAAAAATTGATTTTTATAAAATAAGCTATTGCTACCAAGAAATATACATAGATCACGAAAATATTGTAAACATAATGATAATGCCCAGAAATTGTTGAGGATGCTGATTTCTGTCGACGCGTTTCGACACACCCTTTTGTGCCTTCCTCAGGACAATATCAGCAAAAATCTTTAGTGGAGCTGGGAAAGTCTTAAAAACAGGAAGCCAAGAGGCTGTAGGCTTCGTTTTAAACACTATCAAGTGCAGAAATTGTCATGATCTAAAAATTCCTGATTAACGTGAGTTGACAATATTTTCGTGATCTATGTATATTTCTTGGTAGCAATAGCTTATTTTATAAAAATCAATGTTTTATCCTTTCTGTTTTAATCATGTGTATCAAAGGATATGTTCATATCAATTTTTATTAATTAAACTTTCTACTTTATCATATAATATTTTCTTCTGAGTCCTTTTCTCCTTATGTTGTGTCTTTTTTCCTGTTTTAGTCAGACTTTGTGTTTTTGGCCTGGGCTTTTACCCTTGCACATCTTAGTGCTACATTCAACATCGTGTGATTCTAGGGGAATCACTTAGGAGCTTATTTACAAGCACCTTGATCCGCTGCTGCATCACTTTATTTGATGCAGTGGCTGGGGAATCAGTGCCCCACGCTGCTCCATATCTATAAACTGACACAGTGGGTGCAATGGGTCAGTTTGTAGAGCCCTGTGTTACATTATATCTGCTCCAGGTATAATGTATGCAGGGTAGGCATTCCCATGCAAAAAAGCCACCGAGAAGTGTCGCGGTGAAATTTATAACATTTCACTGCATCACTCTACGATTTCACTGCATCAAAATCCCTTTTTTTTTTTTTTATTGATAAAAATGGTACATAAATGGACAAATTTCAACAATTATTACATACATGATAAGAATTTGATAAATATTTGATATATTTACATACATTTTTAATTACATCTTGTTAGCGGGAACGAGAAAAATAAATAGATAAATAGGGTTAGAAATCAGTTTCAATTAATTGGAGACGAACAAAAATTTTATCCATTTCTATCTGTTCTCCAATTAGTTACAGGAGCCCATAAGCGTATACCCTCCTTACGCTGCCTCATGCCTTTATATTCATAGAGGCAGGATTCTACGTTATGAATTCCTAGAAATCTCGAGAGCCACATCTGAAAGGATGGGGGGTTCGTATCTTTCCACGCCGTAGAAATTAAGATTCTAAGTACAGCAACAGATAGAAATATTAGATCTCTTTCAGCCTCGCCTAAACCCAACTTAGAGTCTGTACCCAGTAAAATTAAGGTAGGGGATAGGTCGATGGACTGACCTAGCAGCCCCTCCATAAATTTCATTATTTCTTTTTTAACATTTTCCAACTGTTTACATGAAGAAAACATATGTACAATGTCTGCCTGGCTTTCATTACATCTGGGACAATTATCATTTTCGCTTAGACCCCAGGCAAATATCTTCGCGGGTGTATGGTAAAGATTAAAAATAGTCTTGTAGTGTTGTGCGCGAAGATTTGATGCCCGGAAATTTTTTTTATTCAATACGAGAGCAAGATCCAGATCAACATCAGAATCTCCTAATTTTGTCGCCCAGTTAGACTCAACCTTCTCAATATCATCCGGGATTTGGTCCAATAAGCAATTATATAAAATCTTAATCTTCCTACAACCTCTATTTAGTAACTCAATCAGTGGGAAATCTGCTGTGTGTGAAATCTGTGGCTTGACTGCCTTAATTGCCCTGGTAACTTGACCATAAACCAGCCATTGACTGTCTGGAATACCAAATCTTTCCTGCAGCATTTCGAACCCCAGAATTTCACCTTCTTCCAATAAATCTCCCAAGGTTCTAAGCCCCAGCATTTTCCACATCAGCAAATTATTATCATTTTTTAGTTGAGGAAAGAGAGATGAGTTATACAGTTGCAGATAAGAATAGATTTTCGGGATATTAAACATTTTCATAATTGCTTTCCAAACTTTCCACGCGCCAATCAGTGTCTTCAATCTTGTTTTTTTATAAAAGCTTCGTTCCAATTCACACTGAAATACATTTATAGTCTTTTCACCCAATAGCATCCTAAATATCTGGGGCGGACATTGTTGATCTACAAACCCAGGTGTTATATCAGGTACAGATGTAGATTGAAATAGAGTGGTCATATGGGTTAGCAAGCAGGCCCAATGATATAACTTTAAATTCGGCAATCCCATCCCACCCCTTTCTCTAGGCAGTGCCATTAAGTTTGTAGATCGCCTTACCCTGCCATATTGCCATACGAATCTGATAAACATAGATTCAAGTTGTTTCATGATCCTGTCCTCTATTGCTAAAGGGATGGCCCGAAATAAGTAGAGAACTCTAGGGAACATAGACATTTTAACTGCATTTACCCTTCCTATTAATGAGAGGTGTAGCACATCTATTCTTTTTAATTCCTTCTCAATATCCTTAATAAGTGGCAGATAATTCTCACTTACAATTTTCTCAACATTGGCATTGATTTTTACCCCTAAATATATGGCAGAGTCGACGAATCTATAGTCAGTTTTGGCTATATTTTTAGAACAAATAACCTGCGTTTTTGTTTCATTTAGAAGATAGCCTGACTCTTCCCCAAACAATTTAGCCATCTGAATTAGAATAGGAAGAGTTTGTTGTGGATTATTTGTTAGCACTGCAAGATCGTCAGCGTAGGCCAGTATTTTACTTGAATAGCCATTGCATATCACTGGAGCTATCTCTGGGCAGTCAAGAATACACTGTATAAGGGGGTCAATATACAGCGCGAATAGGATAGGGGAACATGGACAGCCTTGCCGAGTCCCTCTTTTTATATGTATAACCCCTGATTTCTCGCCCATTGCTGTTACCTTAGCTGTTGGTTCTACATACATGGCTTTAAGGGCCCCTATAATATTGGGACCAAATCCCCTCGCCTCTAAAATTGCCCAGAGAAAGCTCCAGTCCACACGATCAAACGCCTTCTCTGCGTCGAGCAGGATCATAGCGACATCCCCCCCCCCACGGCAGCCTGGGCATCAAACAAAGATATTGCCCTACATGTATGATCCGTTGTACCCCGACCGGGGACAAACCCATGCTGCCATGGGGATACTAGACCGCCAATGACCCTGCCCAACCTCTTTGCCAAAATTTTAGAATAAAGCTTAGTATCGGAATTTATTAGTGAAATGGGTCGGTAAACCCCCGCCTTTTCCGCTGGTTTCCCCTTTTTATGGAAGATTGCTATATTTGTTTCTTTCCAAGAGGAGGGTGTTAATCCTGTACACATAACCCCATTAAACAAATCTACCAGAAGCGGAGTGATTTCGGTTTCTATTGTTTTATAGACTTCTAAAGGTATCCCATCGGGGCCTGAAGCTTTACCTGAGGCCAATTCCCGCAATGCAACTGTTACTTCTAGTAATGAAATTTCTTCTTCCAATTTTTTTTTAACTGAGTCTTCTAAAAGTGGGCCCCGATCTCGTATTCCTTCCCCTGGTTTCTTAGTAGGTTCTTCCTGCTCATACAACTGCTGATAAAATTTCTCGAATACTCTTAAAATGTCCTTACTTTCTGTATATCTGATCTCATCCTCTTCAATACATACAATAGTGTTTCTTGTTTTTTCCTGCCTTAACCTGAGGGCAAGTGCTCTCCCTGCCTTCTCACCGGTCTCATATCTTTGAAACCCTATTCGATTGGTATTCTCCTGTGACTTTCATAGTTACTTCTCTCTGGAGTGCGGCTTTGATTGTAAGTAAAGCTTCCTGACTTGCAGTAGTATTAACCCCTTTGATTATATCAGTCATATGTTGCTCTTCTACTTTCACTAACTCTTTCATTAAGCCCTCAATCTTCTTTCTATCTTCCTTTCTTAATCTAGCTGAACATCAAAATCCCAATTCTGGCTCAGACCAGGCGTAAGGATTGATGCAGGACTTTTACAGTGGGACTCGCCTTTGTGTTCTGACACATTGCTGGAGTTGCCTCCGTTTTACGAACAACTCCAGCAAAGCCTCACTTTTGCGCAAACAGATGTGTCAGAATTTCTGATGCATCTGTTAAATCCTTCTGCCATGCCACCCTGTATTGTAGATACAGCACATCTATAGTGTAGCAAAGACATTTGGTGCAGGCGCAAGGAAACTAACGCATCAATGCTGATGCGTCAGTTTCTTGTAAATGAGGCCCCAAATCTCCCCATGTCTAAAAGTGTCTAAAATATATTTGTGTAATTAATTCCTTCTGGGTGCACACAGTTTATGATAGCCTACCAACCGTTAATCTAATGTATAGCGTTTTGTTGCTTGCAACTAGCTTTGCGCTACAAATACTAGTACATACGTGTGAGTCATGAGGTAGACTGACAGGTGCTGGAGGTTCTCAAGTGGCAAGTTTTTAAGATGGGGTGGAGGGTCTGAAAAGAGGTGGGCTTTTTATTATGAAGAGAGAGGGTTCAGCAGATTCTTGTGGCCTTGTTGGAGAAGGATCAGTGAAGCAGGGGCTTTTTCTTTAATCGCGGAGTGGAGGGAGATCTTCTGGCCTTGCAAGGATGAGAGTGAGATCCTAAGGTACAGGCAAAGCTTCTGCAAAGTGCTTGGATGTCAAAGATTTACTGTACGGTAAGCAGTTTCATAGAGCAGCGACCCTGCTTTGATTGGGAGCCATATAAGGGAATAAAATTTGAGAGTAATGTGGTCCAATTTCCTGGTGTATGTGAGAAACCTGGCAGCGGCTGCTGGAACTGTTTTACGTGTGGCAGGTCTGTATTTCTATTGGCCAGAGACGTGGGATGACCATAGAGGAAGCGGGCGATTACCATAGCTACGACTGCTGTCTTCATATTCCTGGTGAGAGAATATGTTTAAGTTTCCTGAATATGAGAAGGTGGAAGCTGGGATATTGAGGACACAACCTTTGAGTCTAAGATTTTAGTTGAAAAGAAAACCCAAGGACTTAGGAGAGATGGTCAGCTTGGGAGTCCTTGTACCCACTTTTATGGATTTAAGACAGAGGGAAACTGAAGTGTCAGGTTTGAGTATAGTGAGAAGACATTTGGGGTCTCATTTATGGGTATTTGCTGCAGGCCCTCCTGTTGCGCTGCCCTATGGCAACAGAAAAGGGCAGGAATGTGCTGCATCTATCAGATATTGCGCATTCCTGTACACCGGCAGCACACTATGGGCTGCCGTGTGATAATGCAGGCACCTTTGCACCATGGTGCAAGGGTGCCTGCGTTGTGGGGCACAAAAACAATCACAAGAGGCTTTTTCCTCTGTCTATGTATGCTCTAAATGCTGCAGACATTGAAAAAGAAAAACAAGGAGAAATAAAAATATTTCTCCTCGTTGTGCCCCCCCCCCCCCCCTACGCTTCCCCTCGTACGTTTTTGGCGCTGTTCAAACGTACGATTTCTTGTAAATCTGGGGCAGTGTCAAAAAGCCATGAATGTTGCTGGGAACGCCCCCCACAACACCCATAGCACGCCCATTTGCTCCTGCGTTAAAGGGAACAATATTACAAGGCAGCAATAAGATCGAATCGTATGATAGTATTATTGTTGAGAACATATGCCCACATGCATCAAAGTCAATTGCATTTGCAAACGGTGCGAATCGCAATTTTCGGCCGTTTGCGAATGCAATTGACTAATTTGGAATGCATCATGCATTTCGCAATTTTAGGAATCGCAACCATGTTGCGATTTCTAAAATTGCGATTGCATTTAAGAAATTGCAATTTCAGATTTCTTAAATGCAATGCATGATTATTTTTAAATTGCGAATTCGCAATTTGGAAGGGGTAAATTAGCATGAAGTTGAACTTCATGCTAATTTACCAAAAACTTTCAAACATGCACTAGTTTCATATTTGAAAGTTTTAATTTACACACACACATGTACTTGGGTCATGTGTATGTGTAAATTGCACTTAAAGTTACATTTCAGGGGTGCAGGGAGGGGTTCTTTGAACCCCCCCTGCACCCTTGAAATTGCATTCACTTTTTGTGATTCGCAAAATGAAATTCGCAAAATGTGAATGCCTTCCCATTCATTCCTATGGGCCTTTTGGAAAAATACTGAATCGCAAAAATAAATGCGAATTATTCATGCATTGCCGTTTGCGATTTCTAAATTGCGATTCCTTAATTTTCGCAATTTAGGAATCGCAAACGGCAACAATGATGCATGTGGCCGCTAGTTCATGAGAAGAGTTTTGACGATATACCACTTGATGCAACAATTCCTGATTAAATGAATCCTGATAACATGAGTTTTGGGGAGATGAGATTTTTTGAGATGAGCCCTGATGAGATGAGTGATTATGCAATGAACATTCATGAGATAGACCTTGATGAGACGAGTCATAAAAAGATGAGCCTTTATAAAATTACGGTAGAGGAGATGGATTTTGATGAGATCAATTTTGAAGAGATGACACGTTAAAATATCTTTCCAATCTTATTAAAACTGTTGTTTCTTCCACATTCGTAGCTGCACCAGGCACATATTTCAGTCCTTCCTCTCAGGCAGTCATTACCATAACATGTCTGCCTGTTCATCTTCTGCATCTCATTGCCACAATTGCTTTGACTGCCAAATACATTGTCTTGATGGAAATACTTAAAAACATCAGAAACAGGCACTCACATATTTAATTTTGCATTAACACAGTATTAAGTGAAAGTGGTCTGAAGCTATGAATGCACTCAAGTTTACTGTTTCCCATTTAATGCATTAAGTGCTCAATGATCTTTAATATGATCATGATGGCAACATCTGAAACGCTTAATTGCAGATAATGAGATACTTTAGATTGGAAGCTGGCTGGCAATTACTTATCAATTTAGCACACAAGAGACAAACTATTGTTTGTGCATTATGTCTGCCTAGGCAAATGCTATATTAATAATGTATGAAAAGTCAGGCCAGACTTGAGGATCACGATGGAAAGTAATGCATAAGTGAATAATACTTGCTTACATATTAGATTATTCAGAAACATACAGCATACAGCTCTGTTTCTAGTTTCTTCTCATGGAAGTACCTTCTGTGGTTCCAGTGTAAAATATCTCTGTTTTTTCTGGCATGGTCATACATGCCAACATTCTAATCCTGTAAAGTAGGAGATTTTGAAAACACAATCAATTTTTCATTTCATTAATCTTTATTTTGGCGATTTTTGCCCAAAAAGATACAATGATAAAAACTACAATGTATAAAATCTTGAAAATACCTGGATGATGAATAATAAAAAATAGGCACAATCGATCGGGGGAATGTATTGACCTCTATTGATGCAGAGGCGATTTTAGCCGGGAGACAGCTAAAATAAAGCCATTTTTTACTTAAAAAGTAGCGAGTCTCCCACCTGACATGGGTCTGTTGGCATTTATGGGTATTCCATCATCGTGTTTTGTTTTCTAGCCAGTCAGAATTGAGTGTCAATTTCAATTTTACTCACTTAAGGTGAAGGAATGCATAGGTAGGTTATGCATAGTACATATATTATCACTCCATATAAATAATTACATCCCTTTCATCACCTACGAATGCTGAAAATCTGATTCGATCTCATGATAGCGAAAAAGCTACGCAAGAGACATATCATTTACCTATTCTCCATTGTGCACACCACCACAAATTCTCCTGCAGTCTCAGCCCTCCATCCTCGCTGTGCCTCGAGTTTGTGCTTTAAATTAGCCTTAAGAAGGTACAAATTAATTCTATAAAATAAGCTTTAATAGATCAACAAGCCCTTATGTCCTGACTGTACAAGGCGGGTATTCACTCCATTACACTAGTATCATTATCCCATGGGCAAAACCCGGGAGGCGGCGAGTATTTACTGCATTACCCTAGTATCGTTATCCCATGGGCAAAAGCAAGGAGGCGTAGTGTACTCACTGCATTACCCTAGTATTGTTATCCCATGGACAAAACCCAGGAGGCGGAGTGTATTCACTGCATTACCCTAATATCGTTATCCCATGGGCAAAACCCGGGAGGCGGAGTGTATTCACCGCATTGTCCGAGTATCGTTATCCCATGGGCAAAACCCAGGAGGCGGAGAGTATTCACTGCATTGTCCTAGTATCATTATCCCATGGGCAAAACCCGGGAGGCGGAATGTATTCACTGCATTACCCCAGTATCGTTATCCCATGGGCAAAACCCGGGAGGAGGAGTGTATTCACTGCATTACCCTAGTATCGTTATCCCATGGGCAAAACCCGGGAGGAGGAGTGTATTCACTGCATTACTCTAGTATCGTTATCCCATGTGCAAAACCCGGGAGACGGAGTGTATTCACCACATTGTCCGAGTATCGTTATCCCATGGGCAAAACCCGGGAGGCGGAGTGTATTCACTGCATTGTCCTAGTATCATTATCCCATGGGCAAAACCCGGGAAGCGGAATGTATTCACTGCATTACCCTAGTATTGTTATCCCATGGGCAAAACCCGGGAGGAGGAGTGTATTCACTTCATTACCCTAGTATCATTATCCCACGGGCAAAACCAGGGAGGCGGAGTGTATTCACTGCATTACCATAGTACCATTATACCAGGAGAGATATATACCAGACATTGTAATTCCCTCCTGTTATGAGTCTCCGCCCTGAGAATGAAGCATTGTGGAATATTTATCACACCAAAATCTAAAGTGTATTCACTGCATTACCCTAGAATCATAATCCCATGGGAAAACCCTGGAGGTGGAGTGTACTCACTGCATTACCTTAGTATCAATATCCCATGGGCAAAACCCAGGAGGTGGAGTGTATTCACTGCATTACCCTAGTATCGTTATCCCATGGGCAACCAGGAGGTGAAGTGTATTCACTGCATTATCCTAGTATCAATATCCCATGGGCAAAACCAGGGAGGTGGAGTGTATTCACTGCATTACCCTAGTATCAATATCCCATGGGCAAAATCCGGGAGGTGGAGTGTATTCACTGCAATACCCTAGTATCATTATCTCATGGGCAAAACCCGAGAGGTGGAGTGTATTCACTGCATTACCCTAGTACCATTATCCCAGGGAGAGATATTTACAAGACATTGTAATTCCCTCCTATTATGAGTCTCTGCCATGAGAATGAGGCATAATGTAATAATCATCAAGCCACAATCTACATGTTTTGCCTTTTGACCTCTTAACTTTCCCTCTGACACACTTCACCAGGTTTTTATGTGCAAAATACATCAGAGGAAAACTGTGACTATGTTATAATTATCCCATAACTTGTGACACTGACCCCTCTGCAAACTTCTGTTTGTACAAGGATTGGAATTGACATAATTATTTATATTCAGGCCCTAAGTGTTACAAAACAGTTGCTAGTACCAGGACTATCGCTGCCCACATCTCGACTGACTTAAATGCATATGTACAAAGAGTAATGAAGAAATTAAACAGGTAATGGGTGAAATAAGCCTTGATCCTGCTCCAGTAGGAAATATCAAGCAAGCGTGCCACACTAGATTCCAGCTGAACAAGAACACAAGCTACTCATCACTGGTTTCAGCTTCTTTGAGCCTCTACAGTAGCATGTAGGTTAAGTCCAATGGCACAGTGAGCATGTGATGCATGTGTAGGCATACCCAACACATATTGGGTGTTGCAATGAAGAAAACAAAAAGTGATGGGTAAAATGCTTGAATTAATCTCAGCCACTGGTAATTGCTTGCAGGTCACATAGTAGTCCATCGTTTTTCTGCCCATCGTGCCACCTTAGACAGGAACCAGTCATATCAAATCAGCCTCGATTCTGCTCCAATAGGAACAGTTCAGCCCAAAAAGCAGATTAAGCTTACTCTGAAAGGGAGCAGAAGCAACCCAAGGCTGGTTTCAGCCTGTTTGGGCCTCTTCAGTAGGGTGTAGATTGAGCCCTATGGCACAGTGAGCACAAGACCTATGTCTGGTCATACATGTCATATTTTGGGCATCGAACTAAAGAAAACAAAAAAGGGATGGATGGAATGCTTGAGTTAATCTCAGTCACTTCTAATTACTCGGGCTCCATTCTAGTCCATAATTTTCTTGCCCACCATGCCACCTCAGAGAAAAACTACTGATATGTAAATCAGACTTTCTCATCCTCCAACAAGAATAGTCCAGTTCGAACTGTCAGAATAGGTCCTGTATCAACGGGGAACACAAGAAACCTCAATCCGAAACCGGCCTATTTGGGCCGCTTCAGAAGAGTGTAACTTGTGTCCTATAAGCACAGTGAGCATGGGACCCACGTCAGAGAATAACGGCCAAAACACATTTTGAGGTTGCATGTGTTCCCTTCTGAATGGGGGCCTCGCCTGGCTGTTCAGGATGGACTATTTCCATGAGGGGCAGGGTAAGTACTGCCCTGCATAAAGTGGGTCTCTGGCTGGAGTGGCAAAGTGATTGTAAAAACAATTAGTTTGATTACTACCCAGACGAATTGGCAGTGGTTTAGGCTATCTTCAATGGGTATGCAAAATGTGCGTAATTTGCTCAGGCTTAATTATGCAAAATTTCTGTAAAATTATGTGAAATTACCAAAAATGCATCTCTGGTAACACTGTAGATGCATTTTTTGTTAAAAAAAATAGTGCAAAACGGTAAGGCGAAACTGTAAGTCGTGTGGTGTAAGCGTGTAATGATTTTGTTTACACCAGCCTGCTCCTAATACCTAATTTTCCCATGATTCCTTAGTTCACACACTATCGAGACACTAATTCTACCAAGGGTAAATGACTGGGAGGGAGAGTAGACATGTGCTGGATCTCCAGGCAACCTACAAAGCCCAGAGAGAGGGCACCATTCCCAGCAGATAACATAGCTATTACCCGAACAATCCACACCTCAGGAGAGATAATTTTTGGTTCACCCAGCAGAAGCAACAGAACCACTTACTGCCCTCTTAAAAGCAGACAGTAAGTCACCAAAGCAGTTTCATTTAAAGAGGGTGCAACACACCCCAGCCTATGTGGCAACCAAAGACTCTATTTTCGTGGCTTGTCTCAAGCCCAGCCTTTTGGTGCTCATCCCAGAGGATGCTGAGTGTGGACACCTAGCCCTATCTAAGAATCATGAAGCTTTGATAATTGATAAAAAAGATCCTCTTGTGAATAAGCGTTGAACGGGGGCTGTCTATATTGTGACACGATGTATATTCTGTATATTAAATCAAGGTTTTCTCTGTGCACTGAAATGCTATATGGTGTAGACTCTGTACATTAGAACTGAGGGGTAAGTTTATCATAGTGTTGCATCACCCTTGCGCCACGCAATGGGTGCAAGGGTGATGCAACACTAAAGTTAGACTTAACCAGCCACGCAAGGCCACCATGTGTGCTCCTGAGTGACTTGATAAATCTAGAGCAACGCAACGCAGCTCAGATTGCTGTGCTCTTTTACTCTGCCCCAGGGAGGCATTCCATGGGTGGAGCGTGGGGGGTTACACGCAATACCCATGGATTTAGGCACATTCTGAGATTTACCATTACTGGAGGACCTGGGAATGCACCAAAATGCTATGCATGGATCGCGAGGGCGGCTAGACAAGATGGTCGCTCTCTAGCATTCCTGCCAAAGCACAGAGAATACTTTTGCCCAGGAGAACACTTATACTGACTTGGCTTCTTGCCTTGACATTCCAGTTCGCATGGGAAGCTCCTGGCATGCTAACCGGAATGTCAAGGCGAGCCGCCAAGTCAGTGTAAGTCGGGATAAGTCTGTAGACCTTTAATTGGTCCATTAGTGACTGTGGAGTTAGTTTCCCTGCTGCTCCTGTCACGCTCTGGAGCGCGGCCACCATTTTGCGAGCCTCCAGCAAGTTTATTTTTTTCTTTTCTCACGGGAATTAACGCGCCTTTCTTTCCCACCTGTTTCCTGGGTTCAAAGTGGAAGATTATTTCATTGACAAGCATGCCTTCCGAAATAGAGTATTTTCTCCCTACTACTTTGTGCTCAATACACATTAGGTAATTTTTCGAGCATTTTAACAGTGGCATGGTTATTCCAAGGCGATTACATTGAGGCACATTAGTAGTTATTTTTCACGCTGCTCCTTTCAATCTTTTTTTTGTGACTCAACATATGAACTAACTTTTCTAATATAGCTGGTCTTTTCAGAAATATGAGAGCATTAATGGTGGGTCCTAGTTGCATGCTTCAAAAAATTGAGGGGAAGTGGGCTCATCTTGACTCCAGACTTTCAGAGGTTGAGCAGCGAGTTAGTGATGCTCAAGATATGGTCGCTAAAATTGACATATTAACTAAAGAGGTGAATCAGCTAAAAAAGGTAGCGGAGGACCTTGAAAATCATAAAAGGCACAATAAACTAGGTGTATATGGCATACCAAAAGGTTCTGAAGGCCCTGATATGATTAAGTTTTAAAGCTTCATATTCCTTAAATAGTTGACCTACAAAAATCTGTTGATCTCAACATCTACAAGGCACATAGGATTGGTCCTTCACAAGCCTCGGCCTTGAAAAAACTAAGAGGGATTATTGCCTTTTTTCTCCAGTATTCTCATCTATTGATGGTTCTTACAGCAGCTAAACAGTGTAAACAAATGCGTTGGTCAAGTCGTAAGATTTTTCTTTAGTCAGGATACCTCCAGGGATACTGCTAACCATCTGAAGGAATTTTTAGACCTCAGACCAATGCTTCGTTCCATGAATGCTCGCTATGGCCTTATTCATCCTTGTTTCTTCAAGGTCATATATAAAGACAAATCTACAACCTTTGAGGGTCCAGCTGATCTTAGGAAATTCATACAAACTCATAAAGGAGAAGCTATGGAACTTAGCAAATCTCAATTGTTATTTATTAATCTCTCTTTTTTGTTTTGCAGGTTCCCAGTCTTCCCCTGTCTAATGGATCAAGTTGTCTCTTTTCCTCAATGTATCTCTATTCCAATGTTCCTGTTTATCCACATTTTCTCCTGCAGTGTTTGGTAAGTTTTTTGGGCGTCATATTGGAATGTTATTAATATTGTTCTTTTTCTCTATTCATTGTTTCTCTACTTTTTTGTTCTTATCATATTTACTTATCCTCAGGGCTTTGCCTAGAGAGTATCTTCTATATTTTCCTGTTCCCTCCTTTCAGCACAATTGTCTCTTTTTTCTTTATTCTCATGGCTGAAGTCTTATGGCTTTCTGTCATCTTTCTTCTATATTTATGTTGGACGAGTTCTGTCACTCTCCTTCTTCTTATCTCTACTTTCGATCCTTTTTTCACTTCTTTCTTCAAATCTTTTTGTGTACTCTTTTTCTATATCGCTTATTTTTTTCTGTAGTTTTGTTTACTCCGAATTCCAATTTTTTCAATTCACTCGCTGTGGCTGCTTAAATATTATATTTACTCTAGGTTTCCTATTGTGTGTTTTTTAATTGCTCTCTATGTGTTCCTTCAATGAGTGGCTTGCGTATTGTCTCCTGGAAATTTAAAGGTCTTCATAACCCAGTGAAAAAGCAAAGGGTGTTGTCTCATTTATCAAAATTAACTGTCAAGTAGCTTTATTACAAGAAACACATTATAATGAACAAGATATAGCCTCCTTGCGTAGGCAACAGGTTTGGGGTGTCTTTGGCTCCCCTGCTGTAAATAATAAGAATTGTGTTATAATTTTGTTTCATAAATCGTTATGTATTCAACTGCCGAATGAAGTTAAAGATGACTTTGGTAGATGTTTTTTTTTTAAACATTAAGTTAAATGCTACCCAGTTTCTATTTGCAATGTTGATGGCCCTAATGGTGTCGATTTATTGTATTGGAATGATTTTTCCACTCTCTTATCTTCCCATGCATCAGAAAACCATATAGTGGGGGGTGATTGCAATCAACTTATGAAGCCTTTTTTAGTCTGGAAATCTCAAACCAAGTATATTCCTATTAAAACGCATAAGGCCTTTCAGAGAGCCATTTCTTTTAGAGGATTGATAGATGTTTGGGGAACTTCTTATCCTGATATTTTAGAATTTACTTTATTTTCTCCTGTTCACAACTCCCATTCTAGAATATATTATATATTTTGTATTCACTTCAATTCCAAAGACATGCTGAGAAAGATTAAATACTTATTTCAGATCATGCCCCTTTCATAGTCGATTTGAATCATCTTATTCCTAATAACTCTGCATGCAGGTGGAGATTTAATAATGCCTTTCTGCTCGATAACAAATTTACTGAGAAATTTACATTGTTTTTAGATTAATTTTTTTACAATAATCTTCCCTCAGATACACAAAGGAATTTTTATTTGGGCTGCCTTTAAGGCAAGTGCTAGAGGGATTATAATGCATTCAAAGACTTGTTGCAACTTTTAAAACAAAATTAAATCCTTATAACAAGAATATTTTTCTTCTATTCACACTGATACTTTATCTAAACATATTAATCTTAATATGCAATATAATGAACAATCTTGGGATAATGCTTGCGGTAACTTGCTTATGTTTAATGCTAAAATGTATGGTGGTCAGGATAAGGCTGGCAAATCTCTGGCAAATTATCTTAAAATTAAAAACAAAAGTATAAGATAGTTGCTACAACAGATACTGCTGGGGTCAGGCATGTTAGTTATTCCAAAATATTAGAGTGCTTCTTTGAATACTATACCAATTTATATATCCCTGAGTCCTCTTCATCTAAAAACCAATTCCTACGTTATTACATAAGATGGTAAATTTGTCCTCTCTTGATATTCCAATTTCAGAGAAAGAGATCTTAAATACCATTAATCACCTTCCAAAAGATATAAAAAAAACCTGGGCCTGACAGTTTTCTGTGTGTCTTTTTCTCCATTGCAAACATCTTTTAGTTCCTAAGCTGTTGCTTCTTATTTCTCATATTGTGATGTCGGGAAGGACACAAGGCTCTTTTACTCAGCCCATGCACTGTTTTCTTCCACAAAAAGGTAAAGATCTCTCTCATTGTAGTAATTATAGACCTATTGCCCTGATCAACACAGATTGTAAGATTTTGGCTAAATTGTTGGCACTTCATATTAATCATTTTATTCCTGATCTAATTGATTTGCATCAGTCGGGGTCAGGACGTTCTATCACGGATAATTCTAGAACTTTCCTCAATATCATTCATTTGGCCTTCAAATTGAACTCCCCCATAACTCTTGATGCTGAAAAGGCTTTTGATTGGGTGAATTGGAAGTTAATTTTCGGAGCACTCAAATGGCACGGTTTCAGCCCTCATATCCTCCAATATATTCAGTTACTATATTCTGAACCCTCTACCTCTATCTGGGTCAATGGTAATCAATCCAGTTATTTTTCCCTTCACAGAGGGATTAGACAGGGTTGCCCTCTTTCTCCACTTTTATTTATTTTATCTTTAGAACCCTTCTTGGGAACAATTTGTCGATCTTCAAATTTTTCAGGTTTCCAATTTAAGAGCATGGATGTAAAATTTACAGCATATGTCGATGATATTTGTATATTATTGTTATTATTGTTATTGTATATTTATCTAACCCAAACACATCATTGCCTTATTTTTTCACTATTAAACAACTACTATGTAGTGTCTAGGTATAAGCTTAATATAGCTAAGTCAGTGGTTTTGCCCCTAAATAACTATTGCCTTCCAGATATGTTTAAGGGTACTGGTTTCTCTTGAAATTCAAAAACGAATAAATGTTTAGGTATCCTATATTCACATAACATCAAGGAAACTATTAAAATTACCCTTAATGAAATCAATACAAAAATTACTTCATTGGTGGAGGGTTGTGTTATGTACCTCAAACTAGGCATAAGTAGCAAACGACCTTTCACCTACATTTGTCCTACCTTGCTCTGCATAATGGTTCTAGCACTGACCTTTTACCCAGTTATGTGCTGAATAAATGTCAAACAGTTTCTTTGAAACTAGCCTCATTTATTATGCATGAGGATTCTTAGAAAAGTCTCCTGCACATGATGTACATAACAGGATTTAACATACTCTGTATAAAAGTCATGGACCTCCTAACCCTAGGGCAAAAGAACTTCTTTGCATAATTGTAGGGATTGATTTAGGCTCAGTACCATTATCGTACTCACAACAGATCAATTGTGGTAGCAACCCCGAGGCTATCTTTATGGTATAAAAGAACAATACCTTCCCAAGATAGGCAGAGGAGAAGATTCCACACTGACAAAAGACACTGGGGTCCAGCCTGCAGAAGCTACAACATGCAGCGGTCTGACGGTTTACTTCATTCTCTCCCATCAGGTAATGGGGTTGGCTCTTTCCTAGGGTATTCTTGGCTTTACAATCACATACATGCTGGGTACACCTAGGTAGGGTCAGCATCGTAGGAGTATGCTTGATTTTTGTCATGTACATATGCCTGCATATATTCACTGTTTTAGCACTATGGTAGAATTCTACCTATTATTTTCTCTGTTGGTGCTTGTAATCTTTTACATTTGCTTCTGTCTAATGATTGCCGCAGCGAGCATGTTTTACACTAGAATGACGCTGGTTCAATAAATGCTTATTGAAAAAAAGTCTCCATCGTTTATGCTGTATATCTCTGAGACACTGGGTACAATTGACTAAGCAAAAAGTACTGTACTGTTGCCACGATCCCTGAATGATCAAGGCTTGTCATGTTCAATATTTGCCAGAAACTATTCGCTCCTTGGTAAGGTTAGGGGGCTTATGGTGGCATTGTGGGCTAGCTGGTCTAAAGGCTAACATATCCTTCGGGGGTGTCCAGAATCAGTCTAGACACCAGACCCTTAGTTTATTTTGTCTAAATGCGCAGATCCTATGTATTGTTAGGAATTACACTACATGGTGCCGACAACATTGGTTTGGTTCTTATTTAACAGTTAAACCTGAGTTGTTCAGTCGTTCTTTGTAAGAAACCACTACTCATATTTACCCAGAGACGTCTGGAGTGGGAAGGAAAAATCTGCTGCATCTGAGTAGGTATATCCTATATATTGACAGTAGGTTTTTTCAAGCTTGAAGGATTATAGTCCCCCACATTGTTCATAACATTATCTCTTTTCCTTTTCCTTCTACAATGTCTGTCCAGAGTGGCGCTGCGGATACAGGAGAAACAGTGCCTGAAGGTGTTCTTAATATTACAGAAAAGTGCAGATATGCAATTAGTATGAAAATAGTTGATTATGGCCTCCCATCAATGGGTGGAAATGCTACCTTTTTGATTGGGGCACATAAGGCATTCAGGACAGAGGTATTCTACTCTTGGATCAAATTCCCGCCTGCAGATGCAGGCACATATTTGTTTCATACTTACATTCCAGATGAGACTCTAGAACAGAGGTCTTCAAACTTTTGGATGCTGAGACCCCCCTGTCAACATTTTCAAACGTAAGGACCCCCTCCTGACAAAAATTTCTAAACCTCTAGGTTATGAGGAAGGTGAGGACCAAATTATGCGACAGGCTTGACTAAATTGTGTGAGTAGAAAATGTAAATAATGTTCTGTGATGCTGCGTATTTTGGGGTAGCATTGCTTTATTATTTAGAATTTTTTTAAACACAGTAATACTGAGGAAAGATTTCACCCCATCAGTACCAGTTTATAACCAAAATACAGCAATTAACATCAGAAAGAGGTCTAGTCAACGTCTGTGAAGGGCCTCCCAATCCGCAGGAATACGCGCTGCCACATTAGAAGGTCACCTGGCCATGGCCGGGAGCAGCAAGGGTGCATTCAAACCGTGGCGGTCTTGTGCAGAGTTAAACAGTTTACCAGTGCCCCTTTCCTCTCACCCCCTTCCTTCCATCCCTCTCTTCTCTCCTCTCTCAACCCAGGATCCCTCTCTCACATTGCAGGCAGATGGTTATTAGCCCCAGGACACCTTTTGGTAACAGTAGCGCACTACAAATGTAAATAATAGGCAGAAGCAGGGGATCCAGTAGACCCGAACTTCGGGGGGAGGGGCGGGGGGTTAACACTCCCAGCCAGGGCTTGTCGAAGCACTGGTCGCACACGGTGCAAAAGTCTTTCCACCTTCTCCATGAATTCCCTCACTACCACTCACCAACAATACACCTCATCTCTCTATAGCACCTGTCTGACAAACATTTCATTTTTTTATAGCGTTAATCATAGTTTACTCACACTCAGTTCTGTGATGTGCATGGTACATATTCTTTGTATCAGGCACTTTAACCTTCTGCACTGTGTGGGTGACAAGAGTGCCCATGTGACTGCATGGTGAGCAATGCAACAGTGTGAGAGTAGGGTAAAAGGAGTGACTGCAGGGTGAGTGAGGTGACCATATGAATTTGGGTTCGGCTGTAAGTGCAGAGTGGGACAAATTAGTGCATGGTTAGTGATGGCCTTGTTTGAATGAGCTACAGATTGAGCAGGGTAAGGGGGGGATAGGTGAGTGGAGTGTCACATGAGTGCAGGGTCAGAAGTGGGCTCGTGTGACTCCAGGGTGAGGTACAGAGTGAACAATGCAAGCGAATTTTTAGTGCAAAGTGATCACTGTGAGAGCAGGGTGAGCGGGTGAATGGTGTGAGTGCATGGGGATTGGTGTGAGTGCATGGTGATCAGTGTGTGTGCATGGTGATCAGTGTGAGTGCATTGTGATCACTGTGAGTACATTATGATCACTGAGAGTGCAGGGTGAGCGGGTGAATGGTGTGAGTGCATGGTGATTGGTGTGAGTGCAGGGTGAGCGGGTGAATGATGTGAGTGCATTGTGATCAGTGTGAGTGCATTGTGATCAGTGTGAGTGCATGGTGATCAGTGTGAGTGCATGGTGATCGGTGTGAGTGCATGGTGATCACTGTAGGTGCAGGGTGAGTGGGTGAATGTTGTGAGTGCATGGTGTGAGTGCATGGTGATCAGTGTGAGTGCATTGTGATCAGTGTGAGTGCATGGTGATCAGTGTGAGTGCATGGTGATCAGTGTGAGTGCATGGTGATCACTGTAGGTGCAGGGTGACTTGGTGAATGTTGTGAGTGCATGGTGTGAGTGCATGGTGATCAGTGTGAGTGCATGGTGATCAGTGTGAGTGCACTGTGATCAGTGTGAGTGCACTGTGATCACTGTGAGTGCACTGTGATCACTGTGAGTGCAGGGTGAGCGGGTGAATGGTGTGAGTGCATGGTGATTGGTGTGAGTGCATGGTGATCAGTGTGAGTGCATGGTGATCAGTGTGAGAGCATGGTGATCAATGTGAGTGCAGGATGAACGTGAAAGTGAAGGCGAGAATGAGAAGTGAGTAGTCTGAAAGCAGGGTGCATTCCCAGAAACTTGAAGCGTAGGGTTTCAGATATAAGTTAAACTATTGCTATAATGGCATTAATCAGGGTTTGAGGGTGGAGGAAATAAATAATGTGCTGATCCTGCAACAAACTTCCAGTCTAAAGATTAGGGTTACCAGCTCATTATTTTGATGGCCCAGAAATAAGCAGTCACCTAAAGCTGTATTTTTTGCACTTATCTGTGAATACGTAGAACAGCAAATATGAATAGAAAGCAATTTTAATTGTGTTCTAGGGATGCCACAATGATCAATGACTAATAATTAACCCTTTCGCTGCGGCGGCTATTCCGCCGCAGCGCTAATGGGGCGGGGCGGCCGCGCGGCGGCCGCATGCTGGTGACAGAACCGCTCCGTCACCAGCCGCGGTTGAGCTGTGCTGGTGACGGAGCGGTTCCGTCATGACCCGCCCCGCTCAATACAACTGCCGCGCAGGCGCGAAATCAGCGCCGCGCAGGTGCGGCGGCCGGGCCATGACGGAACCGCTCCGTCATCAGCACAGCCCAACCGTAGCTGATGACGGAGCGGTTCCGTCATCAGCAGGGGAGGGGTTAAAGAGAATAAAAACAGAAAAGTCACATAACTCATTAATACATACTTTTTTATTTATAACTCAATTTAGTGTCAAGAGCAGGTCTATGCAGGATCTTTAAACAACACACTTTTGGCAACACAACTTTATATTTCTTTTCATTAAATACATTCTCACACTACAGCAGTAAGTGTAAAAATACAAATGTAAGGAATAGGCAGAGTGGGGGCCCAAGGGGTACTGAAACCATAAAAAAAACGAAGCTCTGGTAATCAGTTAACAAAGGCATGTAAATATGCTAATGGTCTTAAATGACCTGTGAAAAGGCCGGAGATAAGACTCCAGACACTGCCCAGCCGAGGCCCCAGGAGCGGAGCTGCACTGCAGCAGCCCGGGCTGAGCCACAGGATGGGGAAGAGGGGGGGGCTGAAGCCCTGGAGGCCATGGCAGAAGTGACACTGTGAAGGCGCGACCCCCTTTGCATCGCTCCACGGCCCCCCCTGGGGTTCACGCCCCACAGTTTGAAGACCCCTGCTCTAGAAGAATACTCTCCATACGTGGACATAGAAGTCCCGCTAACTAACCAAGGACATATTAATTGGTTTAAAGTTGCCCTCTCCCAGACCACAACAAATGAGAAATTCAGTCTGCTCAGCAGAGAAGGTGCGACCTGGCTGTTCCTAGCTGCTTACACACCGCATCCGGTTATAGATACATTGCCAGCAGCAGAATTACATATATTTTGTAAAGATATAGTAAAACTATACAGAAACCTTACACATTTTGTAATGTGAAAACTTACAATTCAACCTATAAGGGTCACTCCTGCTGGTCAACCGCAAGGGACTCCGACAAAAAAAAGCCCGCAAATGCTGAACCCGGTTATGGACAAATGCACACTAATCGTGAGCTAATGCCGTTCTGAATAGCACAGAAAATAGCCCAGCTTGAAGCTGTATGTTCCTATTCGGGCTAGCAGGAAAAACACAGAATACAAACAATTTGCTTGCCAATGGGGATAGCTACCCCGATAGAGGATTGTACCACTTTGGGTACAGTTTTTGCTGTTGTTTATACCAGAACTCATGGTGTCCCCTGAATAGCAGTCCTACCAGAAGTATTGAAACAAATACAGAATGAGTATGGGCAGAACCTGCCCTGGACTTAGGGATGAAATTGATACATAATTTTGCTGAGGTATTAACCTCATGCGCGCTAGCGGAATTCCGCTCGTACGCTGAGATTTTTAAAAGCGCATGTTACGTGACGAGCTGGGCTCGTCATCAGCGTGCGAGGAGGCTACGCCATGACGAGCCCAGCTCATCATCAGCGTGGAAGGGGTTAACAATTATGTTAAGTAAAGTTCAAGTTCAAGTTCAAGTTCGGGGATTTATATAGCGCACTACTCACCCAGAGGGTCTCAAGGCGCTTGGGGAAGGGGTTCAATATTTGTCGAATAGCCAGGTTTTAAGTTCTTTTCTGAAGGAGATGTGGTTTTGAGTAAGGCGGAGGTGAGTGGGGAGTGAGTTCCAGGTCTTGGCAGCCAGGAATGAGAAGGATCTGCCACCCATGGTGGATTTTCGGATGCGCGGGACTGCGGCGAGGGCTTGATTGGACGATCTTAGTTGGTGGGTGGGTGTGTAGAAGGACAGTCGAGTGTTGAGGCATTTGGGTCCTAGATTGTAGAGGGCCTTGTGTGCGTGGGTGAGAAGACGGAACGTAATTCTCTTGTTGACGGGAAGCCAGTGGAGGTCTTTTAGGTGTCCGGTGATGTGATCTTGGCGCGGGATGTCCAATATGAGTCTCACTGATGCGTTTTGGATGCGTTGAAGTTTTTTCTGTAATTTTGCTGTGATTCCGGCGTATAGAGTGTTACCATAGTCCAGTCGACTCGTGACCAGTGCGTGGGTGACAGTCTTTCTTGTCTCGAGGGGGATCCAGCGGAAGATCTTTTTGAGAATGCGAAGTACGTTGAAGCAGGAGGATGAGACTGCGTTGACTTGTCTGGACATCGAGAGAGAGGAGTCTAGGATGAAACCAAGGTTACGTGCGTGGTCTGTGGGTGTGGGTGCTGTGCCCAGAGCGGAAGGCCACCAAGAGTCGTCCCAGGCAGAGGGGGAAGATCCTAGGATGAGCACCTCCGTTTTGTCTGAGTTGAGTTTTAGGCGGCTATGTTTCATCCATTCGGCTACTTCTTTCATGCCTTCGTGAAGATCGGTTTTGCCGGTGTTAGGGTCTTTGGTGAGGGAAAGGATTAACTTGGTGTCGTCGGCGTAAGAGATGATGTTGAGGTTGTGTCGGCACGCGATGGATGCGAGTGGGCTCATGTAAACGTTGAAGAGGGTCGGACTGAGTGATGATCCTTGTGGTACTCCACAAATGACTTCAGTGGCCTCTGAGTTGAATGGGGGAAGTCGGACTCTTTGAGTTCTCCCGGCGAGGAATGAGATGATCCAGTCCAAGGCTTTTCCTTGTATGCCAATGTTGCTGAGGCGTTGTATAGGGGTGCTGTGGCAGACTGTGTCAAAAGCGGCGGAGAGGTCGAGTAGAATGAGGGCCGCTGTTTCTCCGTTATCCAGTAGTGTTCGGATGTCGTCTGTTGCTGCAATGAGGGCGGTTTCGGTGCTGTGTTTGGCTCGAAATCCGGATTGAGATGGATCGAGGGAGTTGTTGGATTCAAGGAAGGCGGCGAGCTGGCTGTTGACGGCTTTCTCAATGACTTTGGCGGGGAAAGGGAGGAGGAATATGGGTCGGTAGTTTTTAAGTTCAGAGGGGTCTGCTGTGGGTTTCTTCAAGAGGGCGCTGAGTTGGGCGTGTTTCCAGCTTTCTGAGAAGGTGGCAGAGTTGAATGAGCAGTTGATGACATCACGGAGATGGGGTGCGATGATGGAGTCAGCTTTGTTGAAGATGTGGTGGGGGCAGGGGTCGGTTGGCGAGCCAGAGTGGATTGAGTTCATTAGGCGGATGGTGTCTTCAGTGGTGATTGGGTTCCAGACGCTGAGGTTGTTAGTTGGTGGTGTAGGATCTGAGGGGGGTGGGGAGGGTTGATCGCTGGGAGTGTTCTCAAAGCTGTTGTGAATGTCGGCTATTTTGTTGTAGAAGAAGGAGGATAACGCATCGCAGAGGTCTTGGGAGGGAGTGATGTCGTTAGATGCTGCTGTGGGGTTGGTGAATTCTTTGACGATGTTGAAAAGTTCCTTGCTGTTTTGGGTGTTGTTGTCGAGACGATCCTTGAGTGCTGATTTCTTGGTGGATCGAATCAGTTGGTGGTGTTTGCGGGTGGCTGCCTTGAGGGTGGCCATGTTGTCGGTGTTTGGGTTTTTTCTCCATGTTTTCCCCAGGGTGCGGCATAGCTTCTTGGATTTTTTAAGCTCATCATTGAACCAGGGAGCTTTTTTGCTGCCTGATTTGATCTGGTGCTTTTTCAGGGGTGCTAATTCGTCAGCACTGTGGGTAAGCCATTGCTTGAGATTGGTGGCCGCTTGGTTTGGGTCCAGTGAGAGGGTGGGAGGGTTTTGGTTGAGTGATGTGAGGAGTTGGTCGGAGGTGATTTTGTTCCAGTTTCTCCGAGGAATAGGTTGTGGGCGGTTGTGGGTCAAGGTGGTTTTGTAGCTGAAGTGAACACAGCTGTGGTCCGTTCAATGGAGAGCTGAGGTGCGATCGAAGGAAATGTGCTTGCTGGAGGTGAAGATAGGGTCGAGCGTGTGTCCGGCTACATGGGTGGGGGTGTCAACAAGTTGTTTGAGTCCGAGATTGGCCAGGTTGTCCAGAAGGGTGGAGGTGTTGCTGTTGTGTTTGTTTTCAAGGTGGTAGTTGAGGTCTCCTAAAAGAATGTAGTTCTCGGAGGCGAGGGCATGTGGGCTGACGAAGTCAGTGATGTCATCGCTGAATTGAGTGCGGGTTCCTGGAGGCCTGTAGATGAGGGTGCCTCTAAGTGTGGTCCTAGGGTTGGTGTGGATCTGAAAGTGGAGATGTTCGGCGGTTGCAAGATTATCGTCGGAGCTGGTCGTGATTTTGATGATGTTCCTATGGATGATGGCGATGCCTCCTCCTGTTTGAATGGTGCGGTCTTTTCGGATAATCTTGTAAGCGTCCGGTATGGCTATGGCGATGTCGGGTGCTGATGATGTGTTCATCCATGTTTCTGTGAGGAAGGCGATGTCCGGTGACGCAGTGTCGAGTAGGTCCCAGAGTTCAGTTGCGTGTCTGTGGACCGAGCGGGTGTTCAGCAGGATGCACTTCAGGTGGTTAGAGTCGGAGCTGTGTATGGAGGAAGTGGATTTGGTGAGGGTCCTGAAGCAGTTGAACTTGCAGGAGAGGCAGGCGAATGGGCCGTGGGTACGTCCTGGGGTGGCTTCGCAGCATTGTGTTGTGCGTCCGGGGTTGAGGGCGAGGAGAGTTGCGGTATCATATGTGAATCTAGTGGGCTGGGTACGGCGGGGACCAGGGGGTCGTGCGCTGGGCACGGTCCAGGCGCGGACGGGCGTAGACGGGCTTACCTTTGGCGCACCTTCGGCGCGCATGGGGCGCGAACGCTGCGCGTGAATGCTGCGCGTGAACGCTGTGCGTAGCGTGTTCTGACATAAATGGATAGTGGGGGGGCGGAGCGAGGGAGGGTCAGCTGGGAGGCGGGAGCGGGGTGGAGCTACGGGCTGGGACGAGGCACAATCACCAAATGGCGGCAGCAAAGCTAAAGTGAAACCAGGGTGAGTTTCTTTATGTAATCAGGCTAAATGTGGGTAGAAGCACCGTCACAATGGGGCAAAAGCTCCTCTCACCACTCACTGCGCACCAGCAGATAAGCGCTACAGAAGTGCATGTGCACGAGCAAGCAGCGAATTCCAATCAGGCACCAAATTACACTGCAGGCATGTAAAGCGCTACGCTGATATTCCAAAGCAGCAAATAAACAAAGAAGCAAGGTGCTACGATTCCAGCAGTAAACAAACAAAGAAGCAAGGCGCCACGATACCAGCTGTTGAGGGAGCGCGGGGAGCGACCGTTACTGCCAGAGTCAGGGCGGTCACAGCGCTGGGGCAGGCGGCTCCTTCCTGTTGTGTCTGTGGGAGGGAGGGTCAGCTGGGAGGCGGGAGCGGGGTGGAGCTACGGGCTGGGACGAGGCACAATCACCAAATGGCGGCAGCAAAGCTAAAGTGAAACCAGGATGAGTTTCTTTATGTAATCAGGCTAAATGTGGGCAGAAGCACCATCACAATGGGGCAAAAGCACCTCTCACCAGCAGATAAGCATCATTGGGAGGCAGCAGCAGTAGCTATATACAACTTGTACTGCACTTCTCGGCCGGGATCCTGGTTGTCCACAAGCAGAAAAGGGAAAGACTTTATTTCTGCTCAAAGGAACGTGATCCAACCAATCCTGGAGCTGGTCTAATGCTGAAAGCATCTCCAGGATTGGTTGGAGCAGGCTAACACGGTGTTCATTTGGAGGCTGGGGTCCTATGCCAGCAACCTCCAGGCTGTTTCACAACCTCTGGATTGCTGGGTCTGCAGTGGGCATGTCGGACAGAACAGCCGTAGCCAACCGGCCAATCCAACCTGTGCACTCCCAACCTTGCGCTGTTCACAGCATGAGCCAATGTGGTAGCAAAGTAATAAAGCAAAGCCATTTTATGTATATGTGTTAGCCTGCTGCGTTCGCCGCAGGCAGAGCGAATCTCCTCCGAATTTTAGGAGGACCCACCCCTACCATGTTAACATCCCTGAATGCAGACAGAGACAGTGATCCTCTGCAGTTGAAATGAAACAAGAAGCTGTACTACATTTTGTCTTGCAAATGCTTTTCTTGCATGTCTGAGCACCTGCAGGTCGATGCTCTATCTACAGCAACAAATCATTAAACAATCTCCATGCCTCTCTTCTGGTCATCATCTCCCCTTGACTTTCTCAAGCACAGACATTTTTACCTAAATTTGACCCAAATGAAAAAGGCCAGGAAATCGAAGTCCGTTTGATCCTGTTCTTCAAAAGAGGAAGTAATATCCCTTCATTATTTACAATATGAAAACAGAAGGATCCACAAAGCTGACCCTTTTAACAGTATATCAAAAACAATGTGTACTAGAACAGAGGAATGTTCTTGGCCTCTTGCCACTAACAAACGTACCACAAGGCATTGAAATATAAATGTACCGCAAATACACAACAGGCAAGATATTGGTATCTGCACTCCCCGCAAACCTGGCTCATGCACGGGTTATAGATGGGTATTACAAAATCATTTGCAGGGTCTTCACTGTGTTGCCAAATGCACATCTGAAATATGGCGTTCCTCTTTTGCATTGGGTTATGCCCTATGCAAAAGAGAAAGTACCACGCTCATGTACATATTCCATATAACTGTAGCACATGCACTGCCATAGTCTGCACCTGTGTTACTCACTCCAGGCGAACATATACACCTTATCGAATCACAACTTGGAAGAGATGTGTTGTACTTTCCTTCCAAACACCATTTTGGTATACAGTGTATCAATGTTTCAGAATTTTAATCCAGTCACAAAAGTCTGAAAAGATACCACTTCCATGTGCAAGCGGGAACACATTTCCACAAGGAAATGGACAAATTTAAAACAAGTAGATTTTATTGAAAAGTTGATAACACACATGGTGGTTTGCTGACCCTTGCATGCCACCATCTCTGTGAAGGCTATCATGGAGTGAGCAACAACTTGCGACTTACCTCATTAATATTCATGATGTAGGTCAGATTGAGTCCCCCTGTGGAATTTTGGCCTAGATGTAGGTAATTTTATTTTACCACTTCTTAAATATCGAATTTTACCGATTCGGTATTTAAGAAGTGGTAAAATAGAGGGGGTAGGGGGGGGGGATGTAGGTATTACAGAATCGGTAAATACCGAATCGTTAAGATTCGGTATTTACCGATTCTGTAAATACTGATTCGGTAATGCCCATTGATTCCTATGGGCATTGAAGCCCATAGCAATCAATGGGCATTACCGAATCGGTATTTACCGATTCGGTAAATACCGATTCCAGCAAGGGTGCAATGGGTGTCACTTTGACACCCTCTAGAACCCCAAATACAGGCAGACATGCACTAAGGGCATGTCTGTCTGTCACATGGCATAGGTGTGCATGCACACATGTGCATGCACACCTGGATTCGGTATTTTACCACCCAATTGGATTGGGTGGTAAAATACCGAATCTGAAAGGCCTTTGGGACTCAGAAGAGTCCCACCTACATCTAGAAGTTACCGAATCGGTAAAAATACCGATTCGGTATTTTACCAAATCGGTAAATTTACCAATTCGGTAAATTTACCGATTCGGTAAAATTGGCCCCCTACATCCCAAAAACCCATTTACCGGTCGGTAACGGCCAAAATCGGCCGCTGCCGGCCGGTAAATGGCCACCTACATCTGGCCCTTTATGCCTTAACCTAGTAAATATAGGTTGGTTCAAAAAATCCTTTACTGGCCTCAAAAATGATCGGTTACATATTCGTACATCTGGCCCATAGCTGCCTAAGCTGAATCCAAAGAAAATGAAACCACTCTTTAACCAATTGGAACTTGAATTAAAGTGGCACTAACAGACAGACCACTCACAATATGTCAGTGATCACACTCTCTCACTCAAGCATTCCCTCTAAACACCAGTTGTTGAGCTGAGATTGGTGAGACATTATTAGAGCTGAAAGAATGTTTTATGTTTCGCAGAACATGGTAGAGAAAGAACAACATTTAGTGGGTTTTACAATTACCTTTTCCATGAAAGAGAAGAAATAAGGTGCCAAAAGGTACACCTCTACACATGAAATTTCAAGAACATTTATTGGTGGTCATCAAACAACACAAACCACCATAAAATACATAATGTTCTCATAAACACCAATGCTGTGAAATAGTGCAACCGTTCCAGAAATTGAGCAGTTTCATAAAATCCACAGAAAGGTTGCTTAATGAGTGAAATTTCTTCTCTGCAAATTTCGCATGTTTCACATTTTGGCAGAATGTTTTGCCCAGATCCTCAGGTATAGTGATGCTTTGGGCAAAAGTTATATTTCTCCAGTGTCTCTTAAAGGAACAAACATTTACCCATCAAAATAGCCTGTGGTGGAAAGCATAGATGACTTAATTTACACTAAGGGGTTGATTACGATGGCATTCGGAAAGGCTCTGATTCGGATTCGGGTTTGCCGAATCGGATTCGGAAGCCTTGTTTTCCGACTGATTCGGAAACCTTTCCGAACGACCAATGACAATGTTTGGACTTTCCGAAACGGTTCTGAATCCGAAATGGATGGCATCCGGAAAGTCTGAGTCTCTCAAAGCCAAATTGTATGTGTCTACGGGCTGCTGTTCCGAATGACTCAGAAGCTTTCCAACCAATTAATTACGATGTCAGATTTGGAAGCCCTTCCGAATCAGTTGTTCCAACTTGGATCAGCAGTCTGAATCTGACTTTGGGGGCCCGTAGCAGGGCTCCCTTCACCCGGGGCCTTCCAAATCAATCCCGTGGGGGTGCCCGAGGGACCCCCCTTTCTAACCATGCACAATGTGGCAGACACCAAGGGGTGCCCGCCATAGGGTGCACGATTTTCCCCAGCCACCCCTTTCCCCTGTGTATTCGGTCGGGATACAGGCTCCCATTGAATTCAATGGGAGTCCGACTGAATCGTATCGGGAAGCATACGGATGCATCGTAATCGCTCCGTTGGACTCCCCGGATCCGAGTCAGTTGGAAACCATTCTGTGACCAATTTGGTCGGAATGCTTTCCGACCGGCATCTTAATCGAACCCTAACTGGTGACCCCTACAGAAGCTACTAAGCACATAACCTCGATTACAAAATTCTTGTTTCGTTTTTGCACAATGTTTCTGGCTGCATGATTCGAAAACTTCACACACAATAAAAATAGATGATGTTATTATCCAAGTCAGTGGAAAATAAAATAAAGGTTGTCATACTTTTTAAAATGTTTTTCCCTTAGTGGTGTTGAGGTCAAAGATAACAAAATGTATGGGTCTAATTTTTTTATTTCTACTGCAGCTTAGAACATGATTTTACCAATTACGTGCATAGATTTACACTGCCTCTACGGCTTAACATTGTTGTTCCTGTTTGATGATCAGGCAAATCTGATCTGTTTTAAGTCTGCAAAATAATTCATTCTAGAAGAAGTCATCCACTTTAAAATTCTTCGATTTTAAAAATATAGTTCATTTCGGCAATGTAAACGTAATGCAGGATTAAAATATTCCAGTCAAAATTATGAAGTGTAGGAAGGAGCAGATTTAGAGCTTGGTGGACAGGGTACTCCATCACAAATGTTACAGAGTACTTTGTCCACAAAACCTTCGCTCCGTCTACCCTATTTAGAAAGTGGGGTCTTTTCATCAGTAGTGCCCCTGTTGGCTCCATCGGTGGGATGGCTACTTCAAAGGCGTGGTGGAGTGCAGGCTATCCGAATAAGTGCATCACACTGCCCACTCCAATTAAGGCTGATAGTCTGAGGTGTGGTGTTCATTAGTTATTTGTTTAAACTGACAGTGGTTTCCACCAACTTTTGGTACCTTCAGAGGAACCACGATGATAGCAGTTCATCTGAAAGTACCGAAATCATTGCTGGGCAGCAGGTGACCTTTAAATATGGCGGTCCCCTTTTCAACAGGGTAGTGGCTGCAATGTCCTTCACCACTCTGATGGTCAGAGTACATACCCTCATACAAAATGCCCATGTTAATCAATATGAAGAGGTGCAATGTACATAATCCTGTCAATTTGATGACAAAACTGAAAAATCTAAAATATAAATACCATACACAGTTTATAAAACCATTCATCTTCTCGATAAAAATGCCTGTGGGTCATTCGCAATTGACAGTCCAACATCTACCTCACAAAGTATATGGATATGCTGCCATTCATGACTGCGCCTATGCTTATGCATACATTTATTTGAGATATTGAAAATATCATGTTTGTATTACCACACATTGATGTGTTTCCTTTTATTTTTAATAGTGTGACTATTTGTTATACCTAATTAACTATGTAGTTTAGGTGTTTTTTATTCATCTTCTTTTACAACATGTTCCCAATAAAAAACAAACAAATAATAAAAATTCATTGGGTTTGCATAAATCCATTGATGCCAGCATTTCATGGTGAATCTAAAGCTAGCGTTTCTAACTCAGATTGTTATCAAATTCCCGAAATATCAGTAAATACACATTTTTGCTTTTAATCTCATTGGCATTATAATGTCGTAAAAAGAGAGGCTAAACTGAATATGGAGGAGCTGTTTGATCTGTGAATCTTTATATTCCCTACACAATTTACCCCTTATCCAGCTTTTATTTATTATGGAAGAGCAATAGTTATTGATTCCATGCTTTACATTTCTTATTAAAATGAAAACAATTTTTCAGAAATGAACTGGTAATGATCAACTTCAGCGTTTTGCTACCACTGATCTTAATTAACTTTTATTTAAAATGTTCCTTCATATTTAATTGTTTTCAAAAGTGAATGGGTATTTACAATGTAACTTTCATTAATACACAATTCTTTAAACTCTGTTGAAAAGTATTATCCAATCATAATATTTTTTCTCCATTTTCCGATTGTTTTACAATATATAGTGATTTAAAAGAACATAAAAACAGAATTGCCCTGCCTGAGCAAATTGAGCCAAGGCATGAATTCTTCAGATTTTTAAGCAGTTCAGGATTCTGAGAGCCAAGGCAATTTTTAGTTTGTCTAATTTTTACCAGAGTAAATTGCTAAAGGTTCTTTGAAAACAAATGGGGTATATTCACAAGAAAGTGTGATAACTACCGCAAGAGTAACGTAATGCAACTTTCAACATCGCAGCCTATCGTGGGAAAATAACCCCATGGCAACGTGGAATTCACAACAAGGCGGTAGCATGCGATGGACACCGGATAACGCGGCAAATGTCCACGTGAAAATCAACGTCACACCACTAAAATGCAATACACGAACCCTAAAAAACATGCAATGAGGCCAAACGCAGTACAAAAATTGCGAAAATCAGCCACAGGCCTGCAAATCCCACACGTCTGGTGGAACAATGCTCCATAAAAACCACTGAAAAAACACACCAGAAACAAGTCAAAGCATGTAGCAACATGGATGCACCCTGACCCAGCTCAGAGGCCAACTCGAACCCCACATTCCCCACAGACTACCAGGAAGGAACAACGGGGTCGGGTAAGGCCAAGGAGAAGAGGGAGAGGAAGGCGGGTGCAAACTGCTGTAAAACAAGACCAGCGTGATGGAGGTGACAGAACACTACCAGCAACTGACCCACTAGCAGACTACCTTGATTGCAGTCGGAGTGCCTAGGAGGCCAATCCAGGAGGCCAATCCAGGAGGCAAATAGGCGCGGGCATGACGTGACTACCTTTACCAGGCACCAACCCGCTGCCAACAGAAAGGCAGCAACAGAGACAGGAGGTGGCAGTCCAGTGCCTTCGGAGGAGTCTGAGGAAACCCAGGCAACAGTCATCAGTGTGGAGACGGTGCAAGGAGTAGGGGGTACGGACACAGCTCGAGAATACCTGACAAAACATCAACAGGGAGTGCCACGAACAGCGACTGTATGGACGCGGGGAGAAGGGCACTATGGCATACATGCACAACGAGGCGTAGCACACTGCACTCCCACAAAGACCCTGGACCATGTCCCAGATCCCCTTGGCACACTGCAGCACACACACATAGCACGAACAGCACACCCACATTGACGACAACGTGGCACAACGTTCATAGCCATAGAATATGGGAACGGCAACCCCCTGTTCAATAGGTCTGGGAGAAGAGGGAAAAACTAACTAAGTATATATAGTTGCAATAGCAAACTCCCACTCGACCTCTATTGCTTTACCACCGGCTTGTTAAAGCTCTAAACCTGGAGCATTTTCAAGTACTACTCTTCAAACATCAACTTTGGTAATTATTATTTCATATTTTATTTGAGAAAAGTTTTTGTATTTTATATTTTTTAAATATTATAGAAACGCATTTATCAAAATTTAACAGTTAACTGAAGCAAAACTTTTCATTTTGTGCAATAATCACAGTGCAATTTCATATTTACGTTTCAAAATCTACATACTATTGATGTACAGAATAAATAAACGCAAAAGAATGACATCAATCCCCTGCACTCATACCTCATTCAGATACTCCACAACCATACAACATACTTTCACTATCATACTATCCACCAGACCAACACTGCATGCACAGATAGATGAAAAGTGGGGTGGCAATATCCACCCTCTTATGCTGAGCTGGAGTCTGGGGTGTCACACTCTCTGGCCGACGTACGTTTCAATGGACAATATCAATAGCCTCCATCTTCATCAGCACCTTAAGAATTGTATATACATTTTTGTGACGGGTAGAAGAATTTAAGGGATCTGATAAGGAACTTGGCCCTCTTGGGTGTCCGGGCTGCATGTTCGGTTGCTCCATGGCATCTGATGCCATTCCGATGACGCCCTGGGCTGGGCTCTCTACTGTGGTGCAGGCTGCCATCCGACTTTACACCAGGTTAGAGCAGGTGTAAATTTCCTGCTGCTAACGCGCCTTATCGTGTGTTTTGTGTTCTTATCGCCGATCTGTCTGGTCGTTGTGAATGTTGAGGTGTCGTGTTGTCGCGGGTTTTGTCACGTGAACGCCTACTCTGCATCTCATTAGCGATAGTTGCGGGGATGTTTTTTGCGTTGTTTTTTGCGGCTGCTATCGCGGGAAAACTGGTGCTGTGGGCTGTTAGCACCAGCTTGTGAATGGTGGGGTAAATTTATCACGACTTTGGCTGTGATAAAGTGCCGTAAATTCGGTGATAGCTCCTTGTGAATATGCCCCCAAAGTATTAGCAGCTCATGATCATGGAGTTGCAGCAGCCAGTCATTCTCAGAAGGGGACAGGAGAGGCAGATATTTGCTGATTTTCCCACTCATTAGCTTGGTACCCACACCTTTTTTAACATAAGAATGTAATAGTGTAGGCTGCACTGGTTACTTTTGGTTGTGTTTAATTATGGGGCCTCGAACTAAGGAAATATAATATGTAATACCCTTTAAAATAAACTAAGCCAGCATCTTAAATATGTCAGAGAATAATTTATGATGTGTGCAGTGTGAGGGGGTCAGGAGACAGTCTTCTTGTACTCATGACTTCAGGAAGAAACAGTGGTAGGGCCATTTCTTAAAAGGTCCATGCTTCTTGGAATTCTTATTATTGTGTGTAACTGTCTCTTGAATCATATCAGGTGAACCCCAGATTATTGTGACTGTCCAAATGAAATTGTACTGCCATGCCTAATTAGAAGTGGAATGGAAGATAAGAAGAAAAGCTACCATTCCTTGACCATCACTTTTAAAATGCAAGATGACCAAAGAGTAGTAGAGTGGTGGTAGAATTTGGGGCCATATTTATCAAGAAAGGGCGATATGTTATTGCCACTTTTATCGGCAGGAAACTGCAGATAAAGCGGCGATAACAGGCTTGATAATATGGCCTTGTGAATTTCCATAGAAGCCCAGGTTCTGGTGTTAACCTGGGCTTCTACGGGAATTCACAAGGCCATATTATCAAGTCCATTATCGCCGCTTTATCGGCAGTTTCCTGCTGATAAAAGCGGCGATAATTTTTATCGCCTGTTCTTGATAATATGGCCCTCTGTTTTCAGAGACTAAATTATGGAAGCTTACCTCTGCTAAAAGGTGGTAAAATGTACAAACTGAACCACATTTAGAACCAATGTCAGCCCTCGAACAAAACAACCATTTCGAGACTTAAGTATATGAATCAAGGATCTAGAATTATTTTGAAATGGTTACTGTGAAAATGGACAGTTACTTGTCATTGTTCACTCTTTCAAGCCTTCCGATAAAACACGCACCATGCAAGTTCTGTATCTTTAAGGTGATTCTTAAAAGCTCATATTTTATTCTGAAGGGCATTTCAATTAAATAACTGATGCATTAGTGACACTGAGGTTAGATCTTAAAAAGTGTCCTCATTTTGATCCTTTTATCTCAGCTGTTGATCATCACTTTACATTCCGCTCATGGGCGAAGTCTAACATACTAAGCATTACATTGAACAGAACAATTAACCCCTTGGATAAAGTCCATTTTTGCAAACTTTCAACGTTTTCACGCTGATAGTGCTCAAACTAAATTCAACAACGTTTAAGGTATAATTCAATATGGTTTGAAATCATAAAGTTTTGAATTAGCAGAAAGCGGGAAATAAATGTACATTTCCCTGAACAGGGGCGTCCAAATTTCCTGGACTGCATTTGCGATGTGCGGGGGTAACTGTTGAGGGTGGCATTAAAGGGTGCACATACAAGCAACAGTAGGTTTATGGCATGTTACTGAAGCTCTACGCGTTGGAGCTGTCGGGTTTTGAAAGAGGTTAGACTGCGGGAGTTTGAGGCGTGCCTTTACCAGGAGAGTATAAAATGAAGGCTCGGATCAGGAGTCAGGAGTGCATGGGCAGAGACTCCGGCCGGCCGCGTTTACTCTTTAGGTGTCTCTGTCTCTATACTCCTATTAAGAGTTTACACCTCTTGGGATGGGTGAAAAACTGTGCGGATATTAAATTACCCTGTGCTGTTCTGCATGGTATTCTCTTTACCGAAGGGTTTAAAGCAGACATTTACCACCTGCTCAAGTTCCTCACAGTCTTTGTAATGCACGCACCACAGGGCTGTAACTAAAGGTCTCACGCATTTTGTGCCAAAGAACTCTTCACTGTCTAGCGCCTATGCTCACAGTGCATATGCACCACAAAGCTCCTCGCAGTCTGAGTGACCCGTCACGCAGTCTGTGTGCCTGAAACAAACTCCTTAGTCTTCGTGCTTTAACTAGAAGTGCAGTCCGTGTCCCAAATAATGGCTGTTGAAAAGGACATCTTCATCTAGATACATAAGAAGGAGCTTAATATTTAGTTAGACCACTTTTGTGAATGCTAGATTACGAGTTGTGTAGGAGGAAAGAGGGTCGGGCTACAAGGTTATGTTTATGAGATATTTAGGAACAATCTGGGGTTTCAAAAATGGTATGTTCCCAGGGGAGTGGCCAGCAGCAGACTAAACCCATGACCACAGCCCCCAAGGTAACAGGTATCGAAATCCATCCACAGACCTACCAGATCAAGCGGTGAAGCCGCGCTGAGGCCTGTGACCCCGAGGAGTTCCGGAGACACAAGATGGCGGTGACGTCTCCAGAGTAGCAGTGCAGGTGAAATGCGACCTGGGCTGAGCATGGGTCTGCTGCACTGAGCGGGGAGAGCATGTGAAAAAAACAACCTAGGCAATTTACTATTTGCTTGTCAAATATAATAATGGAGAGGAAGAAAAAACTAATGACATATACAAAATCTGCTTTTTATTAATTCAATCAAAAGGTTATACATAATAGCACATTATTTAAAAAGATGTATAACTCAGTGGCAAAGAGCCAATACATTAAGGGTTAACACAAGATATCATAAATTTATATAAACAATATTTTGTTAAAAAGAAAAAAGACTCTCTTTTCCACAATAAAAACAACACAGTGGCACAATAATATTATCGACGCGCGTTTCGGCGACCAGCGCCTTCTTCAGGAGTAGCCACGTATTACTAAATCACAAAATGCGGACAGCGCAAAATACCTTGATTTCCACTTTCCATTTCATAAAAAGAAGATTTTTTTTATATTTTAATAAATTTCTAAAACAATGGTTTTGACTTTAAAAATCCTTCGCGATGTACGGAAATTGCAGTCAAAATTATATGAAGCTACAACTCGCATTGAATCACCGATATCAGATTAAATAAAAATCAGTGGATCTGTAGAGCAGCGTATAATGCACTTTCATCGATGCAACCAAACACGACTTGATCTGATTGGTGCCGAAGTTTATGCGTGCCTCCTGGTCTGTGAACGTACACACTTCTAATTGTTCCAATAAGCCATCCACCTGATCTGGGGATATAAGGTACTTAAGGTTTTCATATAGGTAGTGCAGACAATTCTAAATTTTCTAATGAACGGTCCTCCCCATTTGAGGGTATTAAGGTGCTTATAATATTTACACGGATAACGCAGACCAGGGGCAGATACAGGCGTACTTCTCGGGTCGGAAATTGTTCAGCCAAAGCGGGGAGAGCTGCACGGAGACCCGCGCCGGACAACGAGACTCAATAGGAGACCAGACATCGAGACAGCACAGTGGGGCTCGAGGTGTCAAGACAGTCCAAAGCAGCGGTGTTGCCAGGGCCCGAGAGCAGCAGAGAATCGCAGCCGCTGCTGGGAGCAGCGAACAAAGGTGTAGGCGCCTGGCCTGGGACCTATCACCGAGGGACACAGCCGAAATCAGCAACAGAAGAGAGGATCAGGAGGGGAGGCCCCTTCCTTTAGAGTGAACGAGCCCAGTGTCACTGGGGAAGCGCATGAGGCTGAGTAGACCCTGCGAGATAGACGGAGGAGGCATGTGGTGCTGCACTCCGCAGGTCGCACTGACGACGTGCCCTGAGAGGTTAATCCACATCAAAGTGCCCGCAAGAGGGATCATGCCTAATGCATCTTAGACTGCACGAGCGGTGGGGTAGGTCAGCGCCCACACGTGCAGGTTTGCCCCGGTGGTAGCAGAGTCACTGCGGTGTGGGACAGAAAGCAAAGCGGGCCAATAACTCGAAAAGTGTCATGGACGCAGGGTGGGGCGCTCGCCATTTGTCTCTAAGCCCCGTCCTTTTCAGACTGGGGGCGTGTTTTTGACTTTCTTTCTAGGATGTAAACAAGAGTCAAAAACACGCCCCCCAGTCTGAAAAGGACGGGGCTTAGAGACAAATGGTTCTTCTTTCTATCTAAGCCCCGTCCTTTTCAGACTGGGGGGCGTGTTTTTGACTGAGAACGTCACTAGTACAACAAAACTAAAAAACACGCTCCCCCATCCGAAAAGGACGGGGCTTAGATCAAAAGAATGACGTCACTGAGACCTCTTCTCCAATGGCTGGCTGCCGTTTAGGAGGCCAGCCAATGGAGAAGAGGGGCGGGGCTTAACCTCTCTACTCAGAGTCATTAAATCTCGCCAGCGAGACTTCGCATGTGCGCAGCCTATGCTAGCCGAGACCTAAAAACGAAGGCAAAACCCTATCAGCCTTTGACAAGGGAGGCTGGTTCGGTTGGTTCATATTGTCTGCTGGATTCCTCTTTCAGTGTGGTGTTTACTTCTACCCTGACTGGTCAATAATCGGTGCGTGCCTGTGAAGCCAGAGAGCCAAGTTGAGCTGCTGGCACTTCTTAGCTCTTTTTCTCTCTTCAATGTCTTCTTCAGCTTCTGGGCTCCAGAAGAGGTTAATTCTGCTGTCCTTTTCTTTTGCACTGAGCCTGGTACTCATAACTGAGCGGGAAACGTGTCTTTGAAATCACTTTTTCAACCTATTGCGGCTGCCCGCGGTGCATGCAGTGGGCCCTGTAAGAGGACGGTTCCCTTAGTGCCGCATTAGGCACATCCCCGTGGACCAGCTGCCAGGGCCCCCTTCCCACAGGAGAACCGCTCATGTCCGGTGCCTCTGCAGGCGTCATTTCCGGTGCACAGTGCACAAATACAGGGTATTTATCCCTGCCCCCACCCATTGTCCAGCCTCTTTGATCCCCGCTGGACAAGCTGTCACCCTCCCAACCGCTTACCCCATGTGCCAGCGGACAAAGGTATTTAATTTATTAATGTATGAATTTGTGTTGCACGCGGAGTTAAAGGGCGATGCGGAGGCTGATTGGTACAAAGGGTTACCCTTTCAGGACCACAGAGTGATGCCTTATGCCAAACCCCGGGAGTATTTACGGCAGAACCCTGGATGAAAACATTGGCACCCTTTTAGTCCTTTGGGCGGTTGTAAGCCTGAGCAACTGGGGGCTGGCCTTACAACGCTCCGCCCCTAAAAGCTGTGAGTAAAGTTATGAACTGGTGGTCAATGGTATGTAAGGGGGATAATCCCCACATAAATAGGTGCACGATTGGGTTGGCCACAGTGCAGTTTGGCTCACCAGGCAAGCAGGGCAGATTAGGTTAGTCACCGTTGCCTGCCCTTGGATCGCCCTTAAGTTAACCCACCACTTTGGCATACTTCTTGTATGAAATAAACCTGCAACAAAACTGTTTTCCAACAAAATTTGTGTGCACTGATTATTTGTGCAGTGCAACCATTTACTGCTAAGCGGGGGCGAGTTACCGATATCAGCACTATAAGCTTTAACATACCTCGTTCTAGTACACCTACCACCTTGAAGGCCTCTAAGAGAACACAGATGGGAGGCAGTGCTTCGTTTGTAGAAAAAATAAGGATCAGGGCGCTCGTCAGGAGGCCCCTGCAGCTTGCACCACACATTGCCCCTCCTATGCTGCCAATGATAGTAACAACACAACTACTAACAATCACACTCCTACAAGTGTGACAGTACGGACTAATCCAGGGCCCCAAAGTTGTAAGAATGTCTTGGGCGGCAGGTAATAGTAATTTTTGATGCATATTAAATTATGAATTACCTGTTGCTGTGGTCATCTCTAAATTAGCCAGACAGTGCCACCTTGTGGCAGACTGTCACAAGCCCCCGTGTTGACAGTTAAGTGCCAATGCTGTGCACCGGAAAACACCGGCTCAGATGAAGCACTGGCTGGGAGGAAGGCCTTCTCAGTGACAGCAGCCAGGCTCTGGAATACTCTCCATGGAAATCAGGAATTAGCCGATCCTGTTACCATGTAAGAAGTTATTGAAAATGTGTATTTATACCTTCTCGCACTACCTTCCTTCATTCATGATGGCTGTCAGGAATCCAAAACATGCATACATTACCTTTCGCTCCAGAGTAGCATGCTGCTTGCCGCAAAGCGCTTTAATACCTCTTCAGGGGTAGTAAGCATTTTGTAAATACCATTTACAATTATATTCGCTCCATTTAGGGCAACCAAAGTGTACCTGAACTTCATGCCAGGAACTCAACGCCGAACACTCTTACACGAAGATGGGCAGAGGTGTCTATCACTGAAGCACCAGGGCAAAAGATTGGCACATATCTCATGCATTTGATTCTGCGTTGTTGCAGCACGACTGATTGCAGCAGCACAGCTGCCTGAGCACGTGATCAAGAATGTAGAGATGGAGGTGAAAGGTTTAAAGAGACACACCACCAGCTCAGGAATTACTCCACAGACGTCCACATCCGGATTCCATAACAGTGTGTGTCTTGAGGGATCTAGCGGCCACAAGGCACCACATGGACAGCCTATATCTGTGCTTTCATCTTAGGGGTTTGGGTGAAGGAGATTTGTCCCAGTCAAAGGCATATGTGCAGTAAAGCTGGAAGTGTGACTATAGGCTTTACAGTTTTAAGGGTGTATGTTTACCCCTTCAATTTGGTCTAATAGGAGCAGTCAGCCTAAACTGCAAAGCCGGGTCCTGCCAAACTGGAACACTAGCAGCCCAAGACTGCTTCCAGCTTGATTGGACCTCTGTAGTCGGTGCAGCTTAGTTTTAGTGGCAGTGACCAAGGGACCCATGACCGCTCCGGTCTTATGTTGCTTGTGTTGGACTGTTCCTATTCGCGCAAGACCAAGGCTGACCTGCACATGGGCACGTTTAAACTGAGGTGGCATGATGGGCAAAAGAACAATGGGTTGGGATACTACACCAGCAATTGCCAGTGATTAGACAAATTGCAAGTATTTCTCCCATCACCTATTTTGTGCTTAATGTTTAAACTTAATATTCAATACATTGCTTTTATGTTTATGTGAATGCATAACCACAAAAATAAAATGTTTATTAGGGGGGGATGAACGTATCCCAAAAGGACTTATCAGCACTCTTCAGGCGTCCTTGTTTTCCAATAATATGGGTTTAGGGGCAGTGTAAATAATTTGGAAATATTACCAAAACCTTTTTACACTTTGGTTGTTCTGTTTTTTTGGTCTCGCCTAGGCAGCGCGCATGCGCAACCCTAGGAGATGACCTTTAGAAATTGGTTTGCTCTTTTCTACACACTCGTACAAGTGGCGGCATCCGCCTTGAAGGAGTGAGCAGCGATAGGCAGGGGCCATCTGTTTGTAATTAGGGACACGCATGTTTGTTTACGTTAGCCTGCTTGCGCTTTCACTTTTGTTCGCGGCCGCGCTAGTTATTTTATTTTGCTGTGTGCTTCTAAATGTAACAGATATATTTGAGACAACAAGGGGGCCCAATTAAGTCGGAAGGGACCTTGGGGATAATGCTATTCAAACAACAGTGGTCCCTTTAGGAAAAAATATACTCAGTGAATAAATATAGACTCAGTCGTAGCTATATTGATTTGGACTTGTCCAGCCGGACAGAGGTCTATTATTTACTTGTAGTTGAATATAAGAAATGTTACACAACAGTTCACAAAGTGGGGCACAAGCGTGCACCCTACTTAACACATGTGCAAGAGACATTCAGTGACAGAACTGGAACAAAAGGGCTTGTAGGCAAAAGCATGAGGTTTGAAGTCCCAGTAATTGCACAATGTCATGGTACAACAGAACATAACCAACACCTTTACATTAGTAGTACACATAAGGTTTTGAACTTTGTATAAGGTGTTATTAGAAGTCAACGGCGTTTCGATCCGTTATCTTGATAACCGGATCATCATCAGGACATAATTACTATGCCTAACAACTATTTGGCATAGTAATTATTGCCTACAAGCCCTTTTGTTCCAGTTCTGTCACTGAATGTATGTTGTTCATGTGTTAAGTAGGGTGCAGGCTTGTGCCCCACTTTGTGAACTGTTGTGTAACGTTTCTTATATTCAACTACAAGTAAATACTAGACCTCTGTACAGCTGGACAAGTCCAAATCAATATAGCTACGACTGAGTCTATATTTATTCACTGTGTATATTTTTTCCTAAAGGGACCACTGTTGTCTAAATGTAACAGGCTGCCATTTGCGTATTATAAGATGGTTTCTAAAGCTAATCAGCTTCAGGAGATGACCGGGGTTAAATGTATATGCTGTGCAGAGAACGTATGCTCGATAGACGATTACATGCAGGCGTGATGAGATATGGGCACGTATGAATGGCGGAAGAATTGGTGCCAATCTGCTCCAGTCCTCTGTGCCAACTTGTTTTTCCAACTTGGCAACTCCCCGGGCCCACCCGTGAACAGCCGATGGCATTACGATGTTTGCCGCTCTGAAGCTCGGCCCGTACCTCACAGACTGCCTTTGTCTTCCTTCCAGACCTTTGACAAGTGCGTGGCAGTTGGAGGTTCCAACTGCGCCCCGGAGAAGCACTGGCTTCAGATCCCATTCTTCTGGGGCCACAGCTCCGAGTGCTGGTAGGAAACACAGCACTTATCGTCCGCATCAAGGCTGTTGTCGCCACAACATGTACTTAACAAGTCTAAATGTGTCCTGCAGCGTGAGACATAAGAAAAAATGCCAGGCCTCGTATTGCAGCGCGCAGCTAAGTGATTTCTGCCTTTTCATGTTATCTCCTTCGAGCACTTAAAGGATTTGTTCGCTTGTTGCAGTGAGCTGTGCATTTTAAACGGCATGCTGTAGGTCATGCTTGCAGTGCTGTGGGTCCATTAAAATCAAGCTTCGAATATTACAGATTTTGTCCAAGGTGCTCAGAGATCATGATTAAAGTATTTAGGTGCAAAAATTAATTTTTCCCTTGGAGTCAACTACCATATAAACCACAATCATTAATCCAAAATGAACATCATTCACACAAAAATATATCAACAAGAGGGGAACCCAACACAATTATAGACTGACAATAAACCATATAAAAACATCAACAACAAAAAATGTATTTATTTCCCATTGGTATGAAAATGTATTAATGACACACAAAGCTAAAAAATACAAATTCATAAAATATATATGCAATAAATCACAAACATAAAGAACGAGAGACAATGACAAGTGAAATCTTTAAAAAAAATCATAAATCAGTAATTCGATTGAATCTATTTACAATAAAGTCATGACCATATAGGATATTCTAGACGTAACAGTTCCTCGAATTTAAAGCAACAAAGGCATCAACATGTTTCGGTGTACTGCCAAAAAATGCACCACCTTCATCAGGCCTTTCCAGGGTAAATGTCTCTTCTCTCAGAACTTATGGAGATGAATAAGATACCGAAGGTGTAGGAAGGCCTTTCTAATATCTACTTCAATTGTTAAAACAGGGGGTTCTCTGTTCCTGTTTCATCTAAGAGCACGTATCATAATGAGTGAAAGCGTGCTTGACCAAAACAAACTTCATGTTCCACGGCGTCCAAATGTATAAAATTACTTCATCGATTGCAATTAGCCCCTTAGTGCATGGAGGTTAATCGGAGTGGGAGCAGCGGAATGCCTTCCCATATGAAACACGGAGCGATCTTACTTCCGTTGATAGTGTCAAACCTCTGTCAATGCTTATGGACAATGCAGGCACTGTGCTGGATGTCTGCCGGGACACACAACTTTTGACTAAGGTATTCCGTAACTGGTAACAAAGTTGTGGCACAAGGTAAATCTTAAAGAATGATCGTTGCCTGTGACAGTGTCGAAGACCGCTGAGAGATCCAGTAATATTGGGACTGAGGGGTCATCTTCATCTGTGGTCAGATACGCATTGTCAGGGATGTTTATGGTAACTGTGTTCCTGCTGCAGGATCATGTAGGAGATGGTTGGCATTATCGGTGGAAGCAGCATTTGTTGTCAGTACGTTTTTTAGAGTACCAGGATGCTGAAAGTTTTGGTGTGCACTTCCATGTTAAAGGTGGAGACAGTGGAGACCGTGTGTTTTTATTAAGTTCCAAAGAACAAGTTGAAGTCACTTAGAAGGTATTGACGTCAGATGTGGAGCTGACATTGAGAAAACGGTGTTCAGACTTTAAGTTGCAGATAGAAAAGTTTTTTAAGGATCTGAAGAATGGTGTTCTCTTTTGGGGTGACCTCACTTTGTTGGTAGGATGCAAAGCAGGAAGAAGGGGATAGCGAGGTGGTCATTCCAGTCCAAGGATATATGTGGTTTACATTGAATTGTTGCTAATATTGAGAACATGAGAGCTACGGTGTAGCTATTGGAGTGTGTTAGTTGGAAAACATACTATACCACGATGAGCATGTCTATAAAGTTTAGGAGGGTGTCTATCATTTTTTAGCTTGCTTTGTCTGGAAGGATCAAGTCAACCCAAACTGTGGTGTGGGCATGACAGATCGATCAAGTGGTGATGAGATCCAGTAACTCATTACAGAGTTACACAGAGTGGGAATGACGTCATGGGCTCCATGGAGTTGAGTATCACTTTCTTTCCTAGGGTACAGGATCAGAAGGACTTATGGATGGAAGCAACGTTTCCTCCCTTTTGTACGCAGTCTGGAGGGCGGACATTGTAACCTCAGGGAACAAGGGCATCTGTGATGTATGTGTATGTTGGGATGAACCATGTTTCTGTGATGAAGATACTTCAAGCTTCTGATAAATGATGCAGTCTGCAATGTCTGAAGCATGGAAGACTCCAAAGCCTGTTTGAAAGTTTGAGGATGTGTGGTGGTTATTGGGATGTGTAAGAGATTGGGTCTATATGTTGTGAGCTTGCTATGTGAATGTTTGTTTGGTCTAGGTCTAGACGTGATTGTGGGAATGGGCAATGTGGGGTGGTGGATGAGACACATGATTACATTTTACCTTACAACAGAGGGTTCTGGTCCAAGAGCCTTCCAGGTCTTAACAGGCAAAACAGGCAATACACTAATCTGTATCTGCCCTTACAAGACCCAAGTAGGCAATGCCCTTGTCAGTGTCTGCTCTTAAGAAGTCGAATCCAGCAAAACCACTGTTTATGTCTGCTATTTGCTTGTAACAACCTGAGGAGATGAACGAATTAGTAGGAAGGAAGGACACAATTTCACTTTCTATAGAGTTGGATGCTAGGAAATGCAGTGATGTCACTTTTGTAGAGATGGATGATGGAAAATGAAGTCTGCTTGTCTGGCTTCTTCCTTAAAATATGTTTTTGTAAGCAAACCAGAGATATCACTTCCGGTTGAAGTGGACACTGAGACATAAGGTGTACTTCTCTGGCATCTTCATTTAAAGATGATTTCTGTGGCAAACTAGTAGTGTCACTTCCTGAAGATGTGGATTCTGGGAAAAGCAGTGATGCCACTTCCTGTGGATATGGAGAGTTACAATTTGTCGTACAGTTTATTGTGCAGTCGTCACACAGTTTTATGTCATTTGCCATCCAATGTGGCACGCACTTTGTTACATAAAGCCATCACAAACTGTTATGAAATCTGCCTTGCCATATGACTTTAATCACGTAAGTGCTGGCAACTCCACACAAACCCACTCAGCTAGTGCGGAGTCCTTTTTGTCCTGTACAAGCCACGCCACCCTGGATTCCGGTGTGTCTTTATTTTTCATAAACAACTGGTGTTGATAGGGTTCCCTGGATGTCACTTGACCCAGGCCAGAACATCACAGTGATCCACAATGGGAGGGGAGAGCAACTTTTTTTTAATGTTTTGTGTTTGCATTTCTGAGGTGTAGGTTTGATGTTCACATGGCATCTATGATCACTGTATGTTCCCCTGATCTCTAGTTTTCAGAAATGTTTAGAGTTGATAGGATTCCCTGGGTGCCAGCAGATGCTACACCCGAATACTGTGGCGATCCCCTATTCAAAGTTAGCACAAATTGGGTAATGTTATGCACTATCTTGTCGTTTGCAGTCAATTGTGGGTAAGAAAAATTGTTTGGATCCATGCAAGCTACACTGCTCTGGGTCTCCCTAAGTCTCTAGATCTCAGACATGACAGGCTTGCCAGGTTTCTCAGAATGTCAGCTAACCCAGAGCTCAAATACTGCAGTGATACATAATGGAAAGTAAAAGGAAATTGGGTGTTTTTAGACATCATTTTGGTATTTAATGGGCAATCTGGTGAAATAAAGGGGCATATTTACAAACCCCTATCTCCACCACAATGTCATTGCAACGCCGCTATTGTGGTGATAGGGACTGCACCTTATTTACAAGGCAGCATTAAGCCACTTAACGTGGCTTAACGCTGCCTTGTTCATAAAGCACCCTTTCACCCTTCGTTGTGCAGCACACATGGAAACAGCAAAATGCCAATGATTGTGTATGTGCAGAAATGTGTCCCTTCCTCTACATAAACAATAAAATAAAAGATTAAAGATAAAATTATCTCCCTATTACCTAGCTGTCGCTAACACCAGTTAGCGACAGCTAGTAGGAGATAGCGACCATCTTGGGCCCCGCTTTGCATATCAGAGAAATTTATCACTAATGACATGCAAAGTGGGCATGCCAAGATGTTAGTGACTGGAAACAGTCGCTAACATCTCTATCACCTATTACCAACTTTTGGAGATATTCGCGCTAAGCACGAATATCTCCAAAAGCTAACACCTGCCCTGAGCAGTTCTTAGCCATGTTATCCAATGGGAGGTGGATAACATGGCTAAGAGCATTAGCTCGCTAATGCATGAATATCGCTGACTTTTCAGCGATATTCATGCATTGTGGCCGATTTTTATTGCTTAGGAGATAAACCTTGATAATATCAAGGCTCCTAAGCGATGCAAATCGTCGCTACACAGCGATAAAATTATTGCCGCTAAGCCATCCTAGCAATAGTTATCGCTAGTTGTTGGTAATATGCCCCTAAGTTTTGCAACTTCTATGTGGTCTGCGTTAAGCAGCACACATAGAAGTTACAAAATGCCATTTAAAGATTGTTTATGTGCAGATAAACAATCACTCCCTTCAACGCAGGCACCCTTGCATTGTGGTGCAAAGGTGACTGCATTGGCGCTAGGCAGCTAAATTTAGTGCCAATGCTGGGGGAAATGCAGGGCTGCACCATATTCTTGTAAATATGGTGCAGCCCTGCGTTTCTAAAGTCACAGAGCGTGTTGTTAGGCTTCTAGACTTAACGACACGCTTCGCCACTTTTCTTGTAAATATGCCCCAAAATACGCTTTATATATGCCCCAAAGTCAAGTATGAGATGGAGGAGTCACACAGCCATCCAAATCTAAGTCCATCACAACGGCCATGGATGACACCATCAGCTTGGTACCTCACTATCTACACTTCCCCCATAGCCAGAGACCAAGCAAGGCGTCCATGCCACAGCCGGCTTCCCACACGGGTCCTACTTGTGCCCCCTGGCAACACTGCAAACAATAAGCGCAACATAAAGTGCACATATCCCACTAATGTGCAGGCAATAGTGGACCACCGGGGAATCTCCGCCAACCACCCAGGCAGTGTGCATGATCTCTACACCTTCCGACAGTCCATCATCAATCTGCGCTACGTGGATGGCACCCATGGAAATGCACCGCTCATTCGTAAATACCAAATGAACACAACACACACCTCAACTCCACTATCATGCAACTCACAACACTGGGAATGCACATGTCACAAGCTCACATACCACATGCCGAACAACATGCACACCCGCCAGACATGACAGCACAACTCACTGTGGTCACCTGGGCCAGCCATGTACATCAGCCATTAACGGCATGGCACCGCAGCCACACAATAGCAGATTGTGAGAAGAGGTGGGGACCAGGCATGTGCGAAGGAGGCAAGTGACCGATGAAGAAGAATGTACACAATGCCAAATGTGGCATGGATGTGAGGGCCAGACTGCAGTATGCAGACCACAGAAAGATCCATGTCGACATACACTGCTGGTGTTTGGAGTGTACTGGACAGTGGACGCAACCATGTCTCCCCAGCCAGTGGGGAAGTTCATGGAAATGTAGCTTGTTACGTCCCACCGTAAGCCTGAGCAGAGTGGGCAGGCCCGGCGTACGCCAGGCCAGCGCAGGGATGTGAATAAAAGGCACGTTACTCTGGGCATGATCCTTTTCCTTAATGCCCAATGTCTCTGCCAGGGCGGCACCTCTCACCCCGCCACGAGGCCGATGCCGCGTGCAGCGGGCCTTTGATCCGGTGCGCCTGCTGCACCCCGGGCCGCTGGTCTCCGGACCCATCCTGCCCACCCCTGCGCATCCAAGGCCTCACTGCTCACCTGCCAACACCGACATGTGTCAAAGTGGGCCCACCACATGCCGGTGCAAGCTTCAAGCCCGAGGCCCGCAACCTTGCCAGCCTCTTTAGACCATCACGGCCGCAGTGACACAGACCTGCAGTACTCCTTTCTCGTTTACGTACTTTACCGACAGACACAGCGGACAAGTAGGTCACACATTTGGAACTGAGTCTTGATTACACCATGGCAGTGAACAATAATTGTGGCAGAGTCTATGTCACTACACTTCCTTCGATTAGTGGTGCCACAAAGTCTGTGCATAGCATCACAACCACACTTGCATGCGGGCCCATGCGGATCACTGCCCTCGGCCTACTCTGCGCTCGAGTAGGTCACACAATTGGAACTGAGCATCGATTTTTCAAAGGCAGAGTACATATCATTACACGCAAGGAGAGGTGTAAGAGGATGACGCATTGCAGTCGGGAGGAAAAAAGGATCATCGTTATGGAGGTGATCAGACACTACTGTCGTTCCGAAGTTCGAGGGCAAGTGGTTCGGAGGTTCCGAACCCGTTCAATAAAGGTCGACGGAAATAGACGATTTTGGTGTCAGCGGACCGCAAATCACGAGTGCGGTGTGTACAAGTGTTTTCGTCTTAATCGATCAATGAGAACACTACGTATTCGGGGATTTCGTTTGTACCCTCGGGTTCCATTTTATGTACGGCAGCCATTTTGTGGGGTTGCTCTCACATAGGCCGATGACTGTGGCCAAGCGAGTCCTTGGGACACGTACACCTTAGCTGACTCCTGAATGACCTAGCCGAACTGACTCCCTTCCCCGAGGCTGACCTCGCTGAGCCAGTTCCTTGTTAAGCAGCTGGTCAGATAAAGATCACCCAACTTTCTATCTTGCTTCTCATCTGTTTCTGTTCCTTCCTTTACAACATAATCACTGATTTGGGTTGAGGTTTTATGATGGGTTTGTCCGGCCTGATCCAACAGGATATTGGAATTGTGCAGTCTCTAGCAAATCACCCGTGTTGTGCTTCGTAGTTCTCTGTTCCTGGTTGCAGCCAATAAACTTTGGATTTTGACGTCATCAAGAAGTGTCCCGTGTCTCTGTTTGCCGAGGCAGGGGAACTCGAAGACATCGGGCGTTTTCCCTGGCGCCGCTGGGTTCTAAAACCCGGTTCTTCAGTTGGCGCCCCGCGTGGGCCGCTTCAGCGGTACTGGTCCAAGCCCGAAGATCGTGAGGAGCTTCGTGTGGAAATTCTGGAGGAAGGCCTGCCATTTCATCGACCCCTGTATGTCGTTGTGGTCCAAAAGTCTTTGCTGCGAGGTTCCCCGCTTTCCGACGGCTACGAAGGACTGCTGCCCTGACTGTCGCCCTGTCTTGGAGCCATAGACGATTTGTAAAGCGAGACGATAGACGGGTCTTCTGGTAACGCCATCGACATTTCAGTTAAGTATGAGTGGAGCGTCTCCCAGTCCTTAGTTTTGTTTGGGTATCCTTCGGGATCGCTTTGATTTGGTACCTGCAGGCCCCAAAGCCGAGGGACTCCTATATTCACGAGACTATCGTATTGAGATTTCCCTTGAAGTTTGAAGCTAGACTAGTGAGCGGAGATGCCTGGTCTTAGCAGACTTGGAAAGATATTTGGTTTTGGTTGTTCTAGGGATTCCCGATTGGAGGATTTGTGTCCGGTTCCTCCGATTGGAACTCCGACCTATGAGCTCTATGTAAAACATGGTGTGGGCCCCATCGGATATAATGACATCTGGGTTAAATATTCGAGAAAAGACGGTGTCCTACAGTGGCCCCGTTATGGTAGCTTTGAAACAGAGATTTTAGATAATCTCGAAGGTAAACTGTTCAAGAAGAAAGCCCGGCCGGCAATGTTTGACTCTTTCCGCATGTGGTGCAAGGAAGCCAAACAGAAAGAAATTAAGTTAGCGAAGAAGAAGAAACGAGAACGAGGTTTGTCAATGGTACAAGCTGCTATACAGTTTAGGGATAATGAGGAAGAGCAAGGGAGTGAACAGATGCTTAGGATCAGGAAGTTAGCGGTAGATAAGTGCTACCCAGTTTTGCCGCCTAAAGAGCAGAAAGAAAAGAAAGATCTTGAAAAAGATCCTTTAATGTCGCTTCTATTGAGTTCGCCACCCCCTTATGCACAGAATGCTACGGCACCACCGCCACCAGTTGTAGCTGCGCAGCCTCCGGTTGCTTTGCCACCTGCGATTCCTCCACAGCCATCTCCTCTTCCGTTGGCTACTATTACTTTGGTGCAGCCTTCTCCAGGGCCACCGACTTTGCCTCCTTCTTCGTCTGCTACTCCTACGCCTATTTATAATACTCCTTCTGTTCCGACTTTGGATTATACTCATATTGTTCCGTCTTCTCTTATTCTTTCACCTTTTCCTTCTGCTAGACAAAGAATGACTGCTGCGGTTTCTAGTATCTTTTCTCCTCTCTTGGGATCATTGGGTATGTCTCCTGTTGTCGAGCGTAGACAATCGCGTAGTCAGTTGCCTGATGCTAACGAACGGACAGTGTTGGATCACATGGCACGTAAATGGGTTACGTATTCTACACAGTATGATCTTGAGGGTATTATGGATGTTTTCCATCAATGGGAAGCACCAAAGCAACGGTACGTCTTTGATATGATGTGTGTGTTCCTTCATGACCATTGGATTGAAGAAGTAGGACAAGCTCCTTCTGAGTTGTACCGAATACGTTCCGAATTTGCGAAAGGGACCATTGTGGGTCTTCTCGAGATTCAGAAAGCTGTTGCGACGTTATTGTCATTCCGGAGTGCAACTCCTTCTGAGCGACTGTTTGAGCCTGATTCGTCAGTTGGGAGAAAGCGCGTCAGTATCCGATGCGTGAGGTTCCTCCAGTTTGGAGACCTGGCGATGCAGCTGCTAATCCAGCCATTCCACCATACTTTCGGCGTGTTTGGGTACATGTTCCTTGGAAGCGTGTTGAAGTTTTAGCTATTAAGAAGTCTTTGCCAGATCCGCGCAAAAATCCAGCAGGGTACTATAAGGAGCTAACTCAGACTGTGGGTTCGTGTATCATGAATTTGCAGATATAGATATGTTGTTTGGGAATGTTGTTCCACAGCCTATTTGGAGTAAGATTCGTCATACGGATCATGCGGAGGAATTAGGTGAGACATTAGTTAATCTTAGAGATGCCGATAATAGACAAGTAGGTGGCGCTAAGCCTGAGGATGTGATCGCTGAACTCTCTGGTAAGATTATTACTTACATGAAGACTTTGATGCCTGAAGTGCGTGTCAATTGGGACAAGTTGTCGGCGTGTAAGCAGAAGAAAGATGAAACTGTGTCCGACTTTTTCACGCGGTTCAAAGAGACCTTTGTAGATCATAGTGGTCAGGACATGGCTACCGAGGGTGGCCAGAGATTGCTCGTCGACAAATTCGTACATAATTTGCTTCCCGAATTGGGTAATAAGTTGAAGGATTTTGAGAGTGCTTGGGCTGTTTCCACGTCAGCGCAGATTTTAGCTACTGCCCAGTACTATTAAAATAGGCACAAAGATGAGGTAGAGAAAGCGGATAAGAAGACTAAAGTTCTTCTACAACAAGCTTATCCACCCCGTACTAATAATCAACGCGATTATCAGCAGAATCAGCAATATTCAAAAAACTCGCAAAGGAACGAGTCTTCTCAACAACGTTTTCCGTATGGGCCTAATCAGTGTGCGTATTGCAAAGAAGAGGGCCATTTTAAGAGTAATTGTCTGGTTTTGTTACAGTGCACAAATGGTGCTTTTGGTGTTAGAGGTCGAGGTGCTCAACAAGCGCCTAGAGGTAGAGGTCGTGGTCAGAACACGCGTTCTTTGCCTCCACAGAATTCTATGAATAGCTTTGATCAGCAGAATGGTGCGTCTGGTAGGACGGCTCAGTACTATACGGACGATTATTATGTATAAGGTGAGGAAGTGGATGGTAATGATTGCTAGGACAGCCATAGACAAAGAGAGGGAGTTGTTTCAGTTCCAGTAGATCAGAGTGGACCTTAAGTTGAAGTGATTGCATCAGGTGTGTCAGAGCCTTTTCTGTTGGATACTGGTGCTGCGAAGAGTTCTATTATGCACTCTAAACTCCCTGGCGCACCTTTGTCTGGCTTAAAGAATGTTTCAGTAGGTTTTTCTGGCGCCCCGGTTACGAATCCAATATCTATTCCGTTGCCTCTTTCTGTTGGACCTCGTAAATTTGAAGCACTCCTCATTTTGACGACCGGTTGTGGTGAGAACTTGTTGGGATTGGACTTGTTGAAGAGATTGTATGTGACGCTGTATTGTTCTCCGTCAGGAGTACATCTTACATTGGGCGAGAGAGTGATCTCTCCGATGTATATATCTAAAGTTGGACTTCCACCTGAATTGCCTTCCCTCCCTGATTCGCTTTGGGCTAGTCAAGTCAAGTCAAGTCAAAGGATTTGTATAGCGCACTACATACCCAGAGGGTTTCAAGGCGCTTAGGAAGGGGAGGAGGATTACTTTTCAAATATCCATGTTTTAAGTTGCTTTCTGAACGCTTGGTGGTTCTGGGTAAGGCGAAGGTAAGTGGGGAGTGAGTTCCATGTTTTAGCAGCCAGGTATGAAAAGGATCTGCCTCCCATGGTGGTCTTGTTGATGCGAGGTACAGTGGCGAGGGCTTGGCTGGAAGAACGTAGTTGGCGGGAGGGGGTGTAGAAGGACAGTCGTGAGTTGAGGCAATCTGGTCCGATGTCGTAGAGTGATTTGTGTGCGTGGGTAAGCAGACGGAAAGTGATCCTCTTATTGACGGGTAGCCAGTGGAGGTCTTTAAGGTGGCCAGAGATGTGTTCGTTGCGTGGGAGGTCTAATATGAGCCTGGCTGAGGCGTTTTGGATTCGTTGGAGTTTCTTCTGGAGTTTTGCGGTAGTACCTGCGTAGAGGGTGTTTCCGTAGTCCAGTCGGCTCGTGACCAGAGCGTGGGTGACTATTTTCCTTGTATCGGAGGGGATCCAGCGAAATGTTTTTCTGAGCATGCGAAGAATGTTGAAGCAGGAAGAGGATACGGCGCTGACTTGTTTGTTCATTGAGAGTGAAGAGTCCAGGATGACGCCTAGGTTCCGTGCGTGGTCTGTTGGGATGGGTGCTTTACCGAGGGCTTCCGGCCACCAGGAGTCATCCCATGCAGAGGGGGATGTACCTAAGATCAGGACTTCTGTTTTGTCTGAGTTCAGTTTCAGACGGCTTTGTTTCATCCATTCGGCAACTTCTTTCATTCCTTCGTGTAGGTTAGTTTTGGCGGTGCTGGGGTCATTGGTGAGAGAAAGGATCAATTGAGTGTCGTCCGCGTAAGAGATGATGTTGAGGTTGTGTTGGCGGGCGATGGTCGCGAGGGGGCTCATGTATACATTTAAGAGGGTGGGACTGAGTGAGGATCCTTGTGGTACGCCGCAGATGACTTCTGAGGCCTCGGATATGAATGGAGGGAGGCGGACTCTCTGGGTTCTTCCGGTGAGGAACGAGGTGATCCATTCAAGTGCTTTTCCTTGGATTCCGATGTTATAGAGGCGTTGTAAGAGGGTGCTGTGGCAGACTGTGTCAAAGGCTGCGGAGAGGTCGAGGAGGATGAGGGCGACTGTGTCTCCATTGTCTAGTAGAGTTCTAATGTCGTCTGTTGCTGCGATGAGGGTGGTCTCGGTGCTGTGTTTTGCTCGGAAGCCAGATTGTGAGGGGTCGAGGGATTTGTTGGCTTCGAGGAAGGCGGCGAGCTGGTTGTTGACAGCTTTCTCGATGACTTTGGCCGGGAATGGGAGAAGCGAGATGGGGCGGTAATTTTTGAGTTCGGTGGGGTCCGCTGTTGGTTTTTTCAGGAGGGCGGTGAGTTCAGCGTGTTTCCAGTCTTCCGGGAAGGTGGCGGAGTTGAAGGAGCAGTTGATGACGTCTCTGAGGTGCGGTGCTATGACGGAGTCCGCTTTGTTGAAGATGTGGTGAGGGCATGGGTCTGTGGGGGATCCTGAGTGGATGGAATTCATCAGGCGGATGGTGTCCTCAGTGGAGATTGGGTTCCAGTCGTTGAGAGTGTTCACGGGGGGAAGATGATCAGCAGATGGTAGGGTGGGTTGATTTCCGGGTTGGTTGTCAAAGCTGTTGTGGATGTCTGCAATCTTGTTGTGGAAAAATGATGCAAGGGAGTCGCAGAGGGTTTGAGAGGGGGTGATGTCGTTGGAGTTGGCCGAGGGATTGGAAAATTCCTTGACGATGTTGAAAAGTTCTTTGCTGTTGTGGGCGTTGTTGTCAAGTCGATCCTTGATTGCTGTTTTCTTGGCTTTTCGGATCAGTTGGTGGTGAGTGCGGGTGGCGTTTTTGAAGGCGTCCTTGGTGCTAGTGGTTGGGTCTTTTTTCCAGGCCTTTTCAAGGGAGCGGCAGAGTTTCTTGGACTTCTTGAGATCATCGTTGAACCATGAGGCCTTCTTGCTGCCAGGTTTGCTTTGCCGTTTTTTCAGTGGTGCTAAGGTGTCGGCGGTGTTGGATAACCATCGGGTGAGGTTGGCGGCGGCTTCGTTAGCGTTGGAAGAGGGGGCTGGGGAGTTACGAAGGAGCGATGCGGAGATTTGGTCCGTGGTGATTTTGTTCCAGTTTCTTTGCAGGCTAGGTTGGAGGTGGATGTTGGGTTTTGGTTTGTTGTAGGTGAAGTGAACGCAGCTGTGGTCAGTCCAGAGGAGGTCCGTGGTGTGGCTGAAGGAGATATGGTTGCTGGATGTGAAGATGGGGTCGAGTGTGTGACCTGCGATGTGGGTGGGGGAAGTGACTAGTTGTTTAAGTCCGAGGTTGGCGAGGTTGTCCAAGAGGGTGGTGGTGTTGCGGTCGTTGGTCTTTTCAAGGTGAAAGTTGAGGTCTCCCAGAAGGATGTATTCTTTTGAGGGGAGCGCGTGTGGAGTGATGAAGTCCGTGATGTCTTCACTGAATTTTGCGCAGGGTCCTGGAGGTCTGTAGAGGAGAGTGCCTCGGAGTGTGGTTTTGGGGTCGATGTGGATCTGGAAGTGAAGGTGTTCGGAGTTGGCGAGGTTGGCGTCAGAGCTGGTTGAGATGCGGATTGATTTCTTATGGATGATAGCGATTCCTCCACCTGTGTGGCTGGTACGGTCCTTGCGAGTGATCTTATAGTCTACTGGTCCGAACGATGTAGGCCTCTTGGAGATTCCGCCATATGTTGTGACACTCAAGGGGAATGCTTAGTTACCCCGTATTCCACAGTATTGTAACTCGAGTGATGGTGAGCGAGCACTTTTGGCGATCATTTACGACCTGATTGAAAAGGGTGTGATTGAGGAAACGAGAGGTAATGTGTGCAATAGTCTGGTTTTCCTGTTCTGAAGAGAACTGATTCTTCACAGCCTCCTGTATATAGGTTTGTGATAGATCTTCGCGAGGTGAATAAGATCGTTGTTTTCCTGTTGTACCTGATATCACCGCTTTGTAGACTTTGATCCCGGCTACAGCCACATGGTTCTCGGTGATTGACTTGAAGAATGCTTTCTTCAGCATCCCGATTGCCGTGGAGAGTAGAGATATTTTTGGATTCTCTTTAGGAGGACGAAGCTTCCGCTTCAAGCGCGTTCCTCAAGGCTATTGCGAGAGTCCATCGATCTATAGCCAAGCTTTGAAAACGCTACTTGATCTGTTGGTTTTACCTGATGGTGCTGCTCTTATTCCCTACGTTGACGACTTGTTAGTTGCTGCTGACAATGAGGAGATTTGTAGAGAGTTTACTTTGTCGCTGTTACGCCACTTGTCTGATTTTCGTCACAAAGTTTCTCTTTTGAAGTTGCAATATTGTCGACAAGAAGTAACCTACTTAGGTCACCTCTTATCGAAGGAGGGAAGGAAACTGACCCCAGAAAGAATTCAAGCTATTGCGAAAATGAGTGTCCCTATGACACAGAGAGAAGTACGTGCGTTTTTGGGCATTACGTCATACTGTAGACAGTGGATCCCTAATTTCTCGTTGTTAACGAAGCCTTTGATAGCTCTTACTGGTAAGGATACTCCAAATCGCGCGGGGATGCCTTCGGGTCACCAGGCGCTCTACAAATCCTTAAATAAATAAATAAATAAAATAAATCCTATTCCTTGGACTGACGAATGTCAGAAGAGCTTTTCCGAATTACGCAACGCGTTGTGTTTGGCTCCTGTGTTGGGTACCCCCGACTACAGCAAGCCTTTCACATTATATGTCCACGAGAGAGAGGGATGTGCATTGTCAGTGTTGACTCAACAGTTTGGCGATAAGCAGCGTCCATGTGCTTATTTTTCGTCGACTTTAGATCCGGTAGCTAGAGCGTTGCCGAGTTGTTTGAGAGCTACAGCAGCAGCGGCTGTTTCTATTCGACAGTCTGCTGGCTTGGTTATGGACAATACACTGATTGTGATGGTTCCACATGCAGTGGATACCTTGTTGAATCGTACCAAGACACAGCATTTAACTAGTGCTCGGTTGTCGGGTTACGAATTGACCTTGTTAGCGAGTCATGTGCATATAAAAAGATGCAACACATTGAATCCAGCCACGTTGTTGCCGATTTCAGCTGAGTCAGATAACACAGAACAGCATGATTGTTTCCTTAGAACTGAGGAAGAAACAAAAGGGAGGATAGATCTTCGGGATACTCCTCTTCCAGAGTGTGATGGTACTTTGTGGGTTGATGGTTCATGCTTCAAGCTGCTGAATGGTGATACGACTGCGGCATATGCTGTTACGACTTTGCATATGATTGTTGAAGCTGCACGTATCCCGCATAATTCAGCGCAAGCAGCAGAGTTGATTGCATTAACGAGAGCATGTGTGTTGGCGAAAGGAAAACGAGTGAATATGTACACTGACAGTCAGTATGCGTTTGGTGTTGCTCATAGTTTTGGACGTTTGTGGCGAGAGCGTGGGTTCCTGACTTCGCATGGGACATCTTTCCAGCATGGCCAGTTGGTGAATGAACTCCTTGAATCACTTACTTTGCCATTGCAAGTAGCGATTGTGAAATGTAGTGCGCATAAGAAAGTTACGGATGATGTTGGTCGCGGAAATGCGTTTGCAGATGAAGTTGCGAAAGAAACTGCGAGAAATGTGATGAGCCGAATGTATGTTGCAGGTCCGGCGAGATGGGTTCCAGAGAAAAGTATGTGTGAAGATACGATTGAGAGTGTGAAATCCATCCAAGTTGAAGCTACAGAGAAAGAGTTGAATGAATGGAGAGAGAGTAAGGGTAAACTGGATTCGAATGGTTGTTGGACTGATTTGTCTGAGCATCAAAGATGGTTGTTTCCCGATGCATATGTGCTTCAAGTTGTTACAATGGCTCATGGGATGGCACATATCAGCGTGAAAGGGATTTGGAAGTTGTTGGCCCCGGTTTGGCAGAATGTAGGAATTCCCAAATGTGCAGAGAGAATCTGGTTAAGAACTGTATGGTGTGTTTGATGTACAATCCTGGTAAGGGAACTCCAACCCCGGCTGGTCATTTTGCTCCTCCTACGTATCCGTTCGAGGCTTTGCAGCTAGATTTCATCTCCATGGAGAGGTGCAACAACCTGAAATATGTGTTGGTGGTTGTTTGCTCCTTTTCTAGATGGGTGGAAGCCAACCCTTTGAAGGACAATACTGCCTTGTCCACAGCAAAAGTCTTTATCAAAGAGTTCTTCCCTAGGTATGGTTTGCCGAGAATTATCTGGAGTGACAATGGGAGTGAATTTGTGGGTCAACTGATGAAGAGAGTTTGTGAGGGATTAGGAATAAGGCAGAAATTCCACGCTGCATATCACCCCCAATCAGCTGGTTTAGTCGAGTGCTATAATGGCACTTTAAAATTAAAATTGGCCAAAATTCAAGCGAGCTCTGGTTTACAATGGCCAGATGCTTTGCCCCTAGCTCTTCTGTCCACAAGAATGATTGTGCATTCGCGAATGGGTTTGAGTCCGTATGAGGTCGTGTTTGGCCGCCCGGCGAATATTTGGGGCGTGCCAAGACCGACGAAGTTTAGTGAAATTCAACACCCTGTGTTACTTGATTACTTGTACGAACTGACGGCTAAACCGCGTGTCTTACACCAACAGGTTCACAATAGTCTACCACAGGCTTCTGAAGATCCAGGTCACGCCATTGAACCCGGTGCCTGGATATTCGTAAGGAACTTTCAGCGGAGCAAGAACGAGCAGCCCCGCTGGACAGGACCACACCTGGTTTTACACGTTCCGCAGTTCGAGTGCAAGGCAAGAAAAACTGGATCCACGGCGTACACTGCAAATGGGCTCCGTTGCCCTTACCCTTACCGTACGACCGGTGGGTCCAGAAGGGACTTCCAGACTCTGAGACTGAAACTGTGCCTCGTTTTCTGCCATTCAGCGATGCCCGTTTGATTGGAACAAACACTGAGAAAGAAAGTGACGATCTTCTGCAAAAAGCTGTGCCTCCTTTGAATCGATTGAACACTACCGAGCCTGAACTCCTGTTTCGGGAGCAGACATTGCTTGGCAAAGACCGTTATAATGTGCGACAGAGAGTTGGGACAAATAAAAAATAAATGAAGTTTTTATGATTTTTCTGTTTACAGGTTAACTCTCCTCCGAGGAATTACTTAGATTTTTGTTTTTGGAACCGCCATCCGGGTTCAGCTGTAGGGTCGCGGTTGACAAGACTTTGGAGTGCAAGCCTGAGACAATAGGTCGCTGGTTCTGGTTGGCCTAAGAGAGTTGCCCTGGGCTGACAGAGGCATTCCTTAGCATAGAACACCCTACCACCGCGAGCAGCATATTTAGTGAGGATGGAGTTCTTCGAGTTGGAGAGACCTGTAGAGACAATAAGCTTTAGGACCAAGATATACAAACTGATGACTCGAAAACGATTTTTAATTCTGTGTTTATTTATGTTGCTGAGTTTAATGATATTTTTAATTGGTTATGTGACATTCTCTTTTAAAGTGACGTTTATTCCCACTGTGCAACCTACACCTCCACCTACTATTTCTTCTCATTCTTTTCACCCTCTGCCCGAACATGAAATACTCAGAAGATTGGAATTTGCTAACAATTCCTTTATTCAACTTTTGCACCAACACCAGTTAGTTATTAACACGACAAATTGTTGGTTTTGTGGCCTAATGCCCCATACGACCGGCAAACGTATTCCGTACTTGGTTTTGCCTTTCAGCCTTAATGGTTCTATTTGGGCATATAGAACGATGTTCATTTATGCTCACAGTGTCTATCCCCTACGTTCACCGAAAGACAATCTGAAGAATAGTGCTTTGGCTAGAGGTATAGTCAACATGGTTAAAGGGACTAATGCGGTTGAGTCTATTCCGAAAGATGAGAAAGAACCATATAGTGGTTGGGACGTTACTGGGTATGGAGTTAGTCTGAGTGTTAACCAGCAAGCGAAAAGTTCTCCACCGTTTTGGATAGTGCCCCATCAGGGTTGCTATTGTCTGCAGGGTAATGGCAAGAATCCGAAAGCTCAGTTAGGGAAGAGTGTTTGCACTGAGACTTATGTATTTACGTCTCAGACTTCCCCAGCATTTCTAGCAGCTAAGGGTACCTATTTCATCCGCTATGACAAAGCGTATACCTAGTTGCCCCCTGACTTTTCGGGCACATGTTTTGTTTCTTTCCTGTTGCCTCTCACTTTTACAGCTGTGGCAGATTACCATAAGATGAGAGTTGCTAGAGGTGTCTTCAGTCAGGAAGATACTGCAGGACAAGAGTTGGGCGATTTCTTTACGGGTTTTCTGCCGTTCTGGGGACCGATGGCTAACAGCAGGAACATTCGCCAGTTGACGAGAGTGGTTGAGTCCACCATATTCAAAACTGTCGGTACCCTTAGTAACTTGACTGCTGAGCTCCAGTCGGATCGACTTATGACACTTCAGAATAGAGTTGCTCTTGACGTCATACTTGCAGACCGAGGTGGAGTGTGTAAACTGATTCAATCGAGCTGCTGCATTTTCATTCCAGACAATGCTCCTTCAGTCTTCCAGGCCATTTCCAAGCTACATAAGATCTCCGATTCTGTACATATAGACAAAGGAGATTGGTCGTTGATGGGATGGTTTTGGGGATTGATATCCACTTGGGGATGGAAGATTCTGATGGTCATTGGGATGGTCTTAGCTATCCTTTTCCTGTTCTGTCTCTGTGTACAGTGTGCTCCTGAGATTTGTGGCCTCTGTGCTACTTTGTGTGCAAGGAGACCTGTGCAGAGAGAGTTGCTAAGTACTAGGATGATGCTACAGCAACATATCGATGATCTGATGAATATCGACCTAGATTCAGACTGACATGGGTTTGGGTTTGTTGCCTATGTAAGGGCAAAGGGAGGTCTGTAGTTCCGTAGTTCGAGGGCAAGTGGTTCGGAGGTTCCGAACAGGTTCAATAAAGGTCGTCGGAAATAGACGAATTTGGTGTCAGCGGACCCCAAATCACGAGTGCGGTGTGTACGAGTGTTTTCGTCTTAATCGATCAATGAGAACACTATATTCGGGGATTTCGTTTGAACCCTCTGGTTCAATTTTGTGTACGGCAGCCATTTTGTGTGGTTGCCCTCACATAGGCCGATGACTGCGGCCGAGCGAGTCCTTGGGACACGTACACCTTAGCTGACTCCTGAATGACCTAGCCGAACTGACTCCCTTGCCCGAGGCTGACCTCGCTGAGCCAGTTCCTTGTTAAGCAGCTGGTCAGATAAAGATCAAAGAGCAGGACATTGCCGAAGTTTATAGTACACTGCACCCAACTTTCTATCTTGCTTCTCATCTGTTTCTGTTCCTTCCTTTATGACATAATCACTGATTTGGGTTGAGGTTTTATGATGGGTTTGTCCGGCCTGATCCAACAGGATATTGAAATGTGCTTGGTCATTTCTGGTGGGCTGGACAACGGAAAATGGGATTGTCGTCATGCGCTACTTTTGAAATGTCACACTGTGATTGGTTAGTTTGTATGTAACCGATGCTACTATGGAATGTGATTTTTGGCATAAAAGACCATGCTTCGCTCATTGAAATTGTGCAATCTCTAGAGAACCACCCGTGTTGTGCTTCGTAGACCTCTGTTCCTGGTTGAAGCCAATAAACTTTGGTCTTTGACGTCATCAAGAAGTGTCCCGTGTCTCTGTTTGCCGAGGCAGGGTAACTCGAAGACATCGGGCGTTTTCCCTGGCGCCGCTGGGTTCTAAAACCCGGTTCTTCACTACCGACAACTGCCCTAGTGTCACTAACTCTGTGCATTGAGAGCCTCTGAGACTTGCCTGTGGGCCACTGCTGACCGCTGCCTCGGGCCTACACTATGGTCCAGCAGGTCACAGAGTCTTAATTTAGCAATGGCTGAGTTCATATCAGTGTACCGGCGTCATCGCAGACTGCATCCCCTCTCTGCCCCGGTGCCCCTAAGTCTGTTCCCCGACATTCATGGACACTCTCTGGTCGAACTTTGGTGGCTTCTGAGTCTATGGACTAGGGGCTAGTTTTCATTCTCATGTAGCTGACACCGAATTTTTGGTGGAAACGAGGCTGTAGCATTCCACTCATCCATTTGTTGCTTCCGGACGGCTACTGCCCCCTGCATCGTGACCCTCCGCCACACTCCCCTTGGACATCATAGAGGATCCGCTCAGTCTGTATGGCCCTACCTCTGTGGACCGCAAGTCACCGTCCTGTGGTGGTATGCCTGTGCCGGCCGCTGTGCATCTGGGGCCACTAACTATGTGCGCTCAAGTCAGGGACACTGTCTGATTTAAATATTGGATGACCTCTGAGACGATGGCCTTGGGGTCTTCAACACCATGTGTCTGTGGCCCTGCGCTGCTCGCTGCCTTCAGCCTCCACTGTGGTCCACCAGGGCTCACACATCCAATCGAGTCCTGACCGGCCCGGAGGTGGCATCACTGCAGGAGGCACACGCCACTATCGCCAGGACTACCTCCGACCGCCATCTGCCAGAGTCGAAACAGTGGTACAGGCAAACTGACGGAGTTGCTCACAACGGTCGTGGATACCATCATCTGCTTGATACCCTGCTCAACACTCCAAGTGCCACTGACTCAGTGCACCGCGACCCATGGACCATTGCTGATTGTGTTTCATTCTGTGGAGAGGTTGCGCAGCAATGTCACCTCAGGCAGTGTGGGAGACCTGGGCGATGATGAGGAAGATGATGCAGGTGTAACACGCCCAACTGCAGCTGCATCAGGTATATCCCAAAGGGAGACAATACAGGACATTTTCTTCACATGAGCGTGCTCAGCTCTAGTGCCCCAACCTTAGTGCACTGAAACTCACAGACACTTATGTTTGCATATTATGTGACCTCTGTACCTGCTCCGGCTACCTCCATGTTGCTCAGCAGTTGACCCTGTTACACTAGTGTTTTCTAAATCTGTTGTAATGGTTTTCACTGTTCAAGTTGTTGCCAGCACCAACCACTCTGTGCGGGCTGGCTTATACTCACCCGCACACATCCAGCACAGGCGTCACTGTACATGTGACCCTGCCAATAAAGGGGCCGGGGGCACGTGCCCATAGGCAGTTCCACACACTATCTCCGTGTGTCCCTGTGGTCATGTTGTATGCATGAGGGTCCTGGGCAATACGACATTACATAGTGCTATGTACAGCGGACGCAGACATGCCACTGCAGGCAGCGGGTTGAAGCTTGGACATGTAGCTTTGTCGTCACCCACTCAAAACGTAAGAGGAGTGGACTGGGTCGTCGACGCAGAGCCAACAGGGGTGTGTGACTGATAATTGTCTGCCTCTAGGCCTGGTTCTGTACTAGAAATGTGCATATGCATGTGTCTGTGTGGCAGTGTGGGTCACCTTTGTGTGGTGTAAGTGGTCCCTGAAGGGAACTAGACAACCACGGATGTAAACTAGTTTGTCTTCCATGGGTTCGGACCCCACCCGCACCTGTTCGGCCACCTCCTTTTGGCATTCAGACACCTGGCATTGGAATGGCATGTGTGGCTCAGTGAAGTGTTGTGAGCCAGTCGTGCTTGTGGGTGCTTCCTGCTGTGTGGTCTGTTGCAGGGGCTGTGTTTTCCACTATGTTGCTTGGCTGCCCTGGTCCTGGTGGTGGGTTGAGTGGGATGTCCATGGGCTGTTGTAGGGCGTCGGTGTCGAAGGTGTGGTGGTCCTCTCCTGCACCACTGATGAGTGGTCTGCTCTGCTGGAGGTGTTGTGTGCCCCTCTGCAATGTGAAGGGGAGATGCATTTTGACGTTGTGTAGACATGTATGTTGGGGCATTGTTCTTGTTTATATGTAGTCTGTATGACAATCTACATTGTGACTGTTTTGGAGGTCTAGAATTTAGATGCGGGACAGTGGACATTTGGATTACATGACGGATGTGGGGTTGTACGAGTACATTTCCATTTCACAGTTTCCTTCTCTATCAGATGTAGTAGACCTGTTTCTGCGTGTGTACAGAGCCAGTTGTGACCTCTGTTCTGCAGTGTAGGGATTGCGCATTGTACCACATTGCCGTCAATGTGGATGTGCTGTTCTTGCTACCTGGATGTGCTGCAGTGTACCATGGGGATCAGGGACATGAACCAGGGTCATTGTGGGTGTGCAGTGTGCTGTACTTGTGCGTGTGTGCCATTGTGCCCATCTCACCCCATCCCCCAAGTTCCTGGTCATTACTCACACTGTTGATGTTGGGTCAGGTCCTCCTGAGCTGTGTCTGGACTCCCAGCTCCTTGCACCGTCTCCACACTGATGACTGTGGCCTCCGTTTCCTCCAGCTCCTCCTGTGGCGCAGGACTCCCACCTGCAGTCACTGTTGCTGCCTTACTGTTGGCAAAACACACAAGATGATGGACTGAATGTTGCACAATGGCAAAACATTCACCCCAGTCACAGATCTAGGTTTAATCCATTGTTATTTTGCTCACCAAGCCTCCCCAGTTCAGACATGGCCATATGCAAATCCGGCTTGACCCTGTGCCTCATGGTAACTGTCCAAACCGAACTGCCAAGCCATGTCTTCCCTGGACCGGAATCAAGCATCCTAGGACCAGTTCCTGGCTATCAGTCTTCATCAGCCAGGATAGCTTGACTCCAGTGGCTTAGTGAGCACGGGACCCACGTCTGAGCATACCCTTCCCACATAGGGTGAATAGCAAAACACACAAGATGATGGACGGAATGTTGCACAATGGCAAAACATTCTCCCCCAGTCACAGATTTGGGTTTAATCCATCGTTATTCTGCTCACCAAGCCACCCCAGTTCAGACATGGCCATATGGAAATCGGTCTTGACTCTGTGCCTCATGGGAACAGTCCAGACCGAACTGCCAAGCCCTGTCTTCCCTGGACCGGAATCAAGCATCCTAGGACCGGTTTCTGGCTATCAGCCTTCATCAGCCAGGATATCTTGACTCCAGTGGCATAGTGAGCACAGGACCCACTTCTGGGCATACCCTTCCCACATAGGGTGAACAGCAAAACCCACAAGTTGATAGACGGAATGTTGCACAATGGCAAAACATTCACCCCCAGTCACAAATCTGGGTTTTATCCATTGTTATTTTGCTCACCAAGCCACCCCAGTTCAGACATGGCAATATGCAAATCAGTCTTGACCCTGTGCCTCATGGGAACAGTCCAGACCGAACTCCAAAGGGGTGAATGTATGACATTGTTCGGCATTCTGTCCATCAACTGTTGTTTTTGCATTTGTCACCCGAGTGGGACGGGTATGCTCAGACGTGAGTCCTGTGCTCTCCATGCCACTGGAATCAAGCTATCCTGGCTGAAGAGGGCTGAAAGCCCGAAACCGGTCCTAGGATGCTTGTTTCAGTCCAGGGAGGACCTGGCTTGGCATTTCGGGCTGGGCTATTCCCATGGGGCACAGGGTCAAGACTGATTTGCATATGGCTGGGTTCAAACTGGAATGGCATGGCCATATGCAAAAACACAATGGATTTAGGCCCAGATCTCTGTACTGGGGTTAATGTATGACATTGTTCGGCATTCTGTCCATCAACTGTTGTTTTTGCATTTGTCACCCCGAGTGGGACGGGTATGCTCAGACGTGAGTCCCGTGCTCTCCATGCCACTGGAATCAAGCTATGCTGGCTGAAGAAGACTGAAAGCCCGAAACCGGTCCTAGGATGCTTGTTTCCAGTCCAGCGAGGACCTGGCTAGGCAGTTCAGGCTGGACTGTTCCCATGGGGCACAGGCTCAAGACTGATTTGCATATGGCTGGGTTCAAACTGGAATGGCATGGTAGGCAAAAAAACTATGGATTTAGGCCCAGATCTATGTACTGGGGTGAATGTATGACATTGTTCTGCATTCTGTCCATCAACTGTTGATTTTACCTTCCTGTTGGCAGCGGCTTTGTGCCTGGTTTTGATTTTCACATCATGCAAGCGCCTCTTGGCCTCTTCCATTGGCCTCCTCGACACTTCGTCTGCATTCACTGTAGTCTGATTGTGGGTCACTTGATGGTAATGTTCTGTCACCTCCGTGACGCTGATCTGGTTTTGCTACGGACTGCGCCCCGTCTTCCGCTCCCTCTTCTCCTTGGCCTTCCCCGACCCCGTTGTTTCTTGCTGGTGGTCTGTGGGGCTTGTGGAGTTCGCATTTGCCTCTGCACTCGGTCAGGGTGCATCCATGTTGCTACGCACTTTGGATTGTTTTTGGTGTGTTGTTTTTGTAGCTTTTATAGTGCATTCTCCTGCCAGGCGTGTGGGATTTGCAGTCCTGTTACTGGTTTTCGCTGCTTTAAGTATCACAATTGGCTTCATAGCAAGATTTTTTGCGTTCGTGTTTCGCCTTTTTGTGGCGTGTCGTTGATTTTAACACGATCAGTTGATGCGTTATCTGGAGACTATCACATGGTACCGCCGTGTTGTGAATACTTGGTTAACACGGCGTAATTTTCCCACGATAGACTGCGATGTTGAAGGTTGCGTTAAGTTACTTTTGCGATGGTTATCACATGTTCTTGAGAATATACCCCTGAGAAAAGGATGTGGTATAGGTCTTGCCTGTCCTAACATTGGTCTGTACCATCCACCCCTGGGCAACCTACATTTTGTCTGCATCGTTATGGGGGCTAAATGAAGGGTTCCGATCTTGCAGCCCTCAAGGGGTGGGATGCGGAAAAATCCACTAGACACCATAGATTGGCGTCCAAAAAGGGAAAAGAGTGCTGTACCCGCTAAATTGGCATAGGGCCCGCACCCCCTGCTATCAGATATTCTTTCCTCCACCAAGTCAGGCACAATGGGGAATTTACACCACTCTCTGCTAGTCAGTGGGTCAAATTTACACCTAAATAACCAAAACTTTCCTCTTATGTGTCATGAGGGATAGCTGCAGTATTCAGGCTCTGGGCTATGGAAAGAGGGGTGGCAAGAAGACAGTCTTGGGTCAAAAGGTTGGTAACAGCCTGGTGCCAGGATGGGCCAACCCCCACCTCATTCTATTTTTAAAATCAATACTTTCCATATTGCATCATGGGTATTCTACCCCGCAGGAGAAAGAACAGGATGGGGCTAACCTCAACCTGTTCACCAGGGACCATAAACACTGTCTTGGGCCAAAGGAGGTGGAGGCACCCCGAAGACCAGAACATGCCACATGGCCACCAAATTACTTATTTTTTTTATGTATTCTACCACTGATGTCTAGTGGGCTTTCTGGATCCCAAGAGGTAGATTCAGTCTACAGATCCAAAAATGGAGGCTAGCCATTGGAAGAGAGAGGCGTCCGTCATTGTGCGAGGCGATTCGTGGGCGTTCCGGCGATTTTTTTCTCATCCTGCCCCTTTTAGCACGTCATTGCGGCGGTGGGCGGTTGTTTTTTTTTTGTATTGGCATGTTTGTTTCATTTCCAACGTGTGCCTTGCAGGGGTGGGCTGCGCGATTTCACCCTCCAAGAGTTGCTAGCAGGTAAGCGGCATATTTTACTCCCGTTCCCGCCCCCCTCCCGCTGTCCTTGAGCCTGTTCCCGCCCCCCCTCCCGCTGTCCGTGTGCCCGTCCCCCCTCCCGCTGTCCGTGAGCCCGTCCCCCTCCCGCTGTCCGTGCGCCCGTCCCCCCTCCCGCTGTCCGTGAGCCCGTCCCCCCTCCTGCTGTCCGTGAGCCCGTCCCCCCTCCCGCTGTCCGTGAGCCCGTCCCCCCTTCCATGACTGCTTCCACCCATGAGGGGGAGGCAGAAGTTACCAATGTAGACTCTAAACTTTAATCCCCACTGTGTTGTAGGAATTCTATTAAGTCGATGTAGTTAGATTTAATGTGTTCTAGATCAGGGATTGATTGTAGTAGATGAATGATCGTGCCCCTGTTTAGAATATCACGCGGTCCCCTTGTTTTATACTCTGGTGTCAAAAAAACGCTTGTAAAACTCCTAACGATCGTGAGTCTTAGTTTGCGGACTACGCATGTTTGAGCTTGCAGGGGAAGACCGTTGTGGTGAGTTGGCCCTCTGGCGTCTTGGGGCCTGTGAGCCTATGTAATCAAGTTCGATAATCAGTACTCTGCAATCTAATACAAATGCCAGACACCAGCTACAGTTTGAACTTTTTATGTAAGGGGTTAATAGGGGAGAGAGAGAGAGAGACAAAAACACACAGACACAGACACACGTCAATCATACTAGACAGTGTGAGCTGTTTTTCTTTTTTCCCCTTAAAATGCATTCGAAACTGAGCTTAAGTTAAACTCCTCGATCTGGCATCACTGAAGTAGTATACCACGTGATATCTCGTATTACTGTTTCATGTTTTTAGCAATGGTGTGAAGTTGCCATAAGATGGCTCTTGGGCAGCGCTGAAGTTCTTGGACGCCTCTGCTCACAGCTGCACTCGGACCCCTGTGCACAGAGATTAAAGATGGGTGGGGGGCTGGGGAGGAAGACGCAGAAAGGACCCAGGCAGGGAGGAAGGCTCTGGACGGGAACCAGGCGCCTCCCTGGCAGCACACAGGAGACAGCAGCAGGAGTGAGCTTTTAATTAAAGAGTGACAAGCGGCTGAGCGAAGTCTGCGCAGCTGCCAAGTAACCCTGCCCGCAGCCCTCCAATGCGGCCTGAGGGGACGTGTGCCCTGGTCCTGTGCAGGCCTCAAGCTCTTCAAGATGCAGAGAGCTCAATGGGTTAATGCCCGTGCAGCAGAAACTTCTACATAGCATGCTAGACACAGGATCACTTCCCAGGTACACCTCTCTGCCTCTCATCCTTCTGAGGTCAGCAAACTGAGCCTTTCACATGGGGTGACCAGAACACCTGCTATTTACAGTGCTTAGAAGCGACAGGTGAGCGGTTTGGAGCACTATTTAGAAAGTTCTTATTTTGCAGGGGGAATCCCTCAAGTAAGTTAAAGTTAGACAAGAGCAACAGGTAACTATGAGGTCCAGTAACCGCCTTTCCTGCGGACACTGGAGCCTGGAAACCCCGGGACGCTAATGCGGGTGTAACTCAAACCGCACAACCGGCCTGCCACAAAACATTTGGAACAACAGTCTCGTAAACTGCGCTTGCGGGTGCACGCCACGGAGCACTTCTGGCAACTTACTTATTGAGCGCCTGTTCAGCTGAATGCCTCTAGGCGCTAGCCAGGTCGTAGTTAGCGGGACAACCATTTCTCCAGACAGCGACGTTTGCAGGCTGCATGTGTGCGGCCACTGTGACTCTTGACACATGGGTTGGCACTCTGCGCTCCTGCCCCACGTCAACCAGCATTTACAAGATGACGACTGGTGAAACTCCGGGCACACCTAAAGAGCGAGTAATGGGAAGGCTGGACTTAATTTTGACCATTGGTAACAACTAGGTCCGGGCGACATTTTAACAACAGCATTGTCATTTCAGGAATTGGTATGAAATTCCCAAAATTGCGCCAGATCACATAAATATTACGCTGCAGTTCGCAACACCATTATAGCAAGAGTGCGTAAAAACAATGAGAACAACCAGAGCGTCAGCAGCTATTTTGACAATTGTGTACTGCGCTCGAATTATTTTGGGCTAAAAATAAAGTGTTAAATGGCGGGTCCCTATTTTATGTAATTAAGTGTAACATTATATCATTTTCTTGAAAATCGGTGTAGTTACTCAAAATCAACAACTTAGTCATGGCCCTGCCCCATTTGCGAGAGATTAAGCTATTGGCATTGTAAATGACAATGCCATATATTTATTTATTTTCAAAACCAACACATAAATAAAATGTTTGGCATTTACAATGCCAATAGCTCAAACTTTTCAAAAGGCTAAACCATTGCATTGTAAAGGCTTGTTTCTAGTTCTGATGTCTAGTGGCATCTCTGCTACTGGAGGGAGGGGGAGTGCCGGGGGGGAAATACTGGTGTCTACTGGGTTTGACTGTCTTGGGCCTAGTGTTGGGGGTGGCAACCCAAGACACCTATTCCCCATGGGAAACGGCCTCTACAACGAAGCCGTTTCCACAAAATCATTAACAACGCATGCACTACAACGCATGCGTGGTTACAACGAAAGGGTTTACCACGCATACCTTTTACTACGAAATACGTAGTAAAGGCATGTGTGGTAAATGAAAAGAAAAACGAAGGGGGGTTTGGGGGGTCTCCCCCATAAAAAAAATAAAGGTCTGGGATAAAAAGGGGGGGTGGGGGGTCTCCCCCCCAAAAAAACAAAACTAACCTGAGGAGCCGAAGAAAAAGCCGAAACCGAAGCTGAAGCAATCAACGTCGTTAGGGAGGAAACGGAAAGTAACTTCCGCTTCCTCTTAACGATGTACGAACGACGTAACCAGAGAAGATGGAGGGAAGGCGAGGTAAAAGGAAAGGGGTATTTTAGAAAAATACATATATATATATTAAGGGTTAAGGGTAAATATAAGGAGTGAGGCTGGGGGAATGTAAGTGGAGAGTTTTAACCTTTATCAAGAGTATGCCCTCACCATGCATACATTTACAACAAAAAACGGTGTAAATGTATGCGTGGTAAAGGAATATTCGAGGTAAAGGTTAAGCGGGGAAAACGAATTCCGTTGTAACGCATGCGTGGTAAAGGCATGCGTTGCAACGGAATTCGTTGTAACGTCATACATTCATTCCCCATTCTATTTCTTTTTTCTAAAAAACCATTCCCTGGTGCCTAGTTGCTTTGCTGCTCTAGGAGAGCAGAAATGAGGGCAAATGCTGCAATCCGTCCCCTGTGGGGGCAGAAAGACTGCATTGGCTTCTTGGAGAAGGGTACCAATTGGTCATGCTGTGGGTGCTTTCCCTTTCAATATCCCTCGTGATCAAGATCTGTGATCCCAGCTCCGGGTTGGTTCCAGTGGCAGTCCCTGAGCAGAGATCCACTAGGAAGTGGTACCGGCTCTGGCTGCGAACTGTTTCTGATTCAGTGACGTCAGTGCACATCGCGCACTCTACACCGCAGAAAAAATTATCTCTGGCTACAAGGGAAGGTCTCTTACTTGTAGCCCAACATGTAGTCCAAGATCGCCTTACAACAGAGCTAGTGCGGAATATGTGAATGTCATGTTCTCCACAGTAAATGGGCTAAGAGGTTATACAACTATCACATAGGCAGTAATTCAGGTGAATGAGCATGCAGTAGTGTACTGAGCATGTGAGCCGTCATGCAAGCATACAGCGGCACCCTAGCAATGGTGATACATGCAGTCATCCCAAAAGCAACAGAGTCTGAGCCCATGGTGGTGGTGCAAAGCCACCAGGAAGTACAATATGGACTCATCCAAGGAGCATCAGAATCCTTGCTGCTTGCAACTGTACCAAGCCATCAGGAAACGTCACAGGGTGGCGTTACGCGTCCTTGTAAATATGAGGCAGCAAGATGCGCCGCCGGTGGATGTATGACGGTACAACGCATACCGTCACAACGCATCCCTTTACCACGCATCCCTTACAACGCAAGTCGTTACCACGACTTGCGTTGGGGGTGCGGATTTCGAATAGTATAATTTACTATTCTAACACCAGTCCCCGTGGACCCTAGGGAAGGTGTTGGGATAGTAAATTTACTATTTGTAATCCTTTAGCGCCCTCCAGCGCAAGTCGTGGTAACGACTTGCGTTGTAAGGGATGCGTGGTAAAGGTACCGCGTTGTCGTGTTTACCGCCGCCGGTGCCTCCCAAAAAGTGTTGCACCAGTGGCGTAAGGGACTTGTAAATAAGCACCTGAATTATTAGGTTGATGCAGTAGTTGACTGAGGTGACATCTAGTGCTGTGTGTAGGAAGGATGTGTTAGGTTGGGTGAAGAGCCATTGTGGGAGTAAGAGGCGAAAGCACACAAGTTAGCAGAGGCCTTTAGTAGATCTGAGCCGCAGAGCAAGGGCTGCAACTACAGAAAACAATAATGAGAGGAAAGTAGGAGTAAGAGAATGGACAGCATCAGCCAAAATACCAAAACAGGGGTTTAGCCCTTCTGTGGAAAGACCGCCCTGGGCCATGTTTGCTGCTGGGAAATATGGATGTTGCATTGAGAGAGGGTGGGAGAGCACTTTTGTTCAGCCAAGGGTGTGTCCTGAGGGGGATAGTTTGACAAACACTCCATACACCCTGGAGGCTGGGCTGAACTTCCTGTTTATGTTCCAGAATCTGGCATTTTTCTTTGATTTCTAGAGCGATACATACGCATGCTCACTTTATATTTGACATAAGGACGCATTGCGTGCTAAACAAAATATAGTTCAGAAGCGTGCGTGACGCATGACAGCTGTTCGAGTTCCGTTCATTTGTTCCCATGCTCCAGCGATGGAATTTTGAACCGAACAAATTCTCAGTCACGAGACTTCAGAAATAGACGAGGAAGGAGTTTATTCGCAGAAATAAAGGATCCATGAAAAGAAGATACAGTCAAACACTACCACGGCTACCATCCACAACCATGTGGAAGCTGGAGCACCGCAGACACAAGCCACTGGCTGCCTGTCCTCAGTATGTGTGTGAGCAGACATGGTTTGGGGTCAGACATCTTGCAAGAATTCTCCGAGATTACATCACCCGGTGCGTGGGCAGCCTCGGCTCCCAGCTGCAGGCCAGTGTAACATGAGTTATGAATTAACCCCTTACAAGTGCGAAGGGAATAGAGCTGGGATGATCCACATTAGCAAGAAAATCAGCAGTAGCAGTGAAATAAACTGCAATATCTCTTTAAAATATATCAGCACGAGGCTCCCTGTGAGTTTTCCCATAAAATCTATGTTCCCACGATTTCCGAAGTGAAAATGCAGATGCAGAAAGCGATGTTTGACCCCAGTCCTGCTCTACACTCTCAATTTTATTCCATCACCACTCTCCCCCTTGCTGAGAGTCCTCAGGGTTCACCCTCACGCATTACATTGTAGATGTAAAGAACATGATCATTCGTCTTCCTCACCCACTGGTTCTTTTACCTCATGCCTCGACGGCTTACCCGTAAAATATTTCACCAGAATCAGTCTTCCTTGTCCCTGTCCTTAAATGTATCACATGAGTACACTTCCCAGACAGGGACACAAAAGGCCATCAAATTCAGCAAGCACTTGCAAAGCTCATAGGTCTTGCCTTTGAGGATGCTATTCGCTTTGCCAATATGTTTTAGCCATGTTGAACACCAGTGTGTCTGCTGTTCAGCATGACTAAGAGTTGGTGGCATAGAGGAGCGTGGCAAGCAGTGGATTCGAGACGAGTGGACTGACGTAGAGTGGAGGAGAGTCGCAAAGTGGAGCATTGTAGAGTCTCGTAGAGTGGCGTTGAGTGGAGTGTTGCAGAATAGAGTGGCGTAGAGTGTCGTAGACTGTAGTGTCATGGAATGGAGTGTTGCAGAGTAGAGTGGCATAGAGTGGAGCGGCATAGAGTGGAGGGGCATAACGTGGAGTAGAGTGTTGTAGAGTGGAGTGGCAAAGCGTGGAGTGTTGTGGAGTGACGTAGAGAGGAGTGGTGTAGAGTGAAGTGTCATAGAATGAAGTAGAGAATGGTGGAGTGTCAGAGAGTGGAGTTTCGTAGACTGTAGTATCGTAGAGTGGTGTAATGTTTAGTAGAGTGTCAGATGGAGCAGCTTAAAGTGATGTTGAGTAGAGTATTGTGGAGAGGCGTAGGGTGGAGCGTAGTGGTGTAAAGTGGAGTTGAGTGTCATAGAGTTGGATGGCATAGAGTGGAGGGGTGCAGGGTGGTATAAAGTAGAGTGGAGTAGAGTGTGGTAGAGTGGAGTGGCATAGTGGCTCGGATACGTTACAAGCCACTGCTAAGAGGTGTGCGTACCTCTTTGTTGTCAACACCTAGATTTCCCATTCGATTTGAATTCAGTTTTATTTGTCTATTGTTTTTTTAAATGTCCCTACTCTTTTACAACCTATTCGCTTATCCTTTTTTTGAGGTTTGGTACTATTATTCATTAATCTGCAACAGTGCTTGAAGTTCTCATCATGCAGTATTCTTTCCTTCCCCTTTCCCAACTCGTTTTCCCCTCATTCTTTTTTTCTTGTAGACTTTTTAAATATTTTTTTTCTGTACCTCACTGTTATCATTGACTCAGGTTTACCTGTCTAAGTATTGACACTGTAATTGACTATATATGTATTTTTTATCATTTATCTCTAATACATTTATTTTTAAAACTAAAATAAAAAAATCAGCATAGTTGTGACTGAGCGGAGATCGTGTCGATGAAAAGTCCCTCTCCTGGTTCTCGTCTTCTCTGGCCGATCGGACGTTCCAAGTATTTTCCCCTCCTTTTTCTTCCCACGCGCACCCATTATGCTGCGAGGTCCCCCACGGGTCCACGTTGAGCCCTACATTATCTAACATCTACATCAGACCACTGGCTCTGATGGCTAAGGCCTGGGACATCTCTCTACTGTCACACGCAGATGACACCCAGTTGGTGATCACCCTTTATACAACCCCAGCCAGGACTCTGCAAAATTTTAAGATGATCTAACGGCCATCTCGGAATGGATGGCTGCCGACTATTTGCAGTTTAATTCGGTCAAATCCTTCTGGTAGGCAGGGACTCTCATTTGTGGGGTAACCAGTGGTGCCCTCCTGCTCTTGGAGTGCCCCCATGCCCAAACCTGTGGTTAAGAACTTGGGAAAACTGATGGACAAAGATCTTACCTTTAAGGGCCCATGCAAAATCAGTGGCAGGTAAATGTTTCTAACTGCTACGTGGCCTAAAGTCAATCCTAGGTCTCTTTGATTCTCAAACCCGGCAGTTGACCATCCAGTCTTCCATTGGATTGGACTATTGCAATGTGCTACTTCTGGGATCCAACAAATCTGCGGTCAAGCGGTTTCAACGCGTCCAGAACGCTGCTGCCTGCGCTCTTCCTAAACACTGCCATGTCTCTAACCTCCTCGGTCAGCGACACTGGTTACCTTTGGGACAGAGAATACACTTCGAAGCCCTGTGTATCATTCACAAGATCCTCTCAGGCATTGGCCCAGGAATCTTGAGTGACATATGCTCCCACTATGTAAATGTAGTAGTACTTGTATAGCGCACGAATCGACCCATGAGGGTATTTCGGCGCTTGTACGCATACCGCTGTGGAACCCTTCCTTGCTTTTCCCTGTAAAGTGCCCACTCCTGGGCACCCCAAGGTGAAGCCAGGCATCCTAGCGTTGTGGGGGCCGTTGTGGAGATTAAGCAAGCTATTGCCCAGAGTCGCAGAGTGGGACTCCATGATTGGAATAGGCACCGAGGCGAGAATGATCAGGTCCGAGGAAATTGAGCCCAAGACCCGCCGAGGCGGGAATTGAACCCTTGTCCCGGGCTAGACCTCTGCATCAGGGTCTGCCGCTCTAACCATTGAGCCACACTTCTCTATGTACCCACACATGCTCTGTGCTCTGCAGTTGTGCACCTGATCAGAGCTCCTCGGACACGGAGGGCCAGAGCCAGGCGTTGCTCTTTTAAGTCATTAGCTCCCGCTCAGTGGCACTCCTTACCCTTTTCTATCCGCAGCACCCTTGACCATTGGACCTTTGGAAGGATGGTGAAAACCTGGCTCTTCTCCAACTATTCATTTCTCTTTGACTCGTCACTCTATGTTCGACATTAGCGCTGGGATGTACCGTTGTTGGGGCAGCCATGCGCTCTATAAATACTATAACATAACATAACTATTCACTACTATCCTTATTACACTGGCAAGTGTTCATATTTCACTTGAAGCAGTTACTTACTTTACCTTTCAATGCTTGCCTTCCCCATAATCCTTTTCGCTCTTATCAATTAATTGCTTAAATATTTTAAGCATATCTTCCATCTGTCACATGACTGTTGAACCTTCTTAGTTTGAGTACAATTTGGAATGTTCTCAAAAGTATTATAGATCAACCAAATACATAAATTATTAATAAATGAAGTTGTTTGCATTTCCCTTCTTCTGGGAGAAGTTTGGTGTGAATTGTCAATTAAAAACAAATACATGCCAAGTAATTCGGTGTCTGAAATACTGCAGAAATATTTTCTTCAACCATTCGAAAACCCATGTTATTTTTCTATTTTATGATTAAGTATTTCCAACGTCTTACTTTCTTTTAGTGCTGATGCGCTTTAAAATGTTCTCAGAAGGTGAGCAGCCCTTACAACACGGGCATTACCACGCGCTGCCATTACTACGCTGCTTTTACAACGCAAGTCGTTACAACGACTTGCACTGGAGGGCGCTGGTGGATAGGGAATAGTTTAATTTTCTATTCCAACACCTTCCCTACTCTAACGTGGGCTGGAGTTGGAATAGAAAATTAAACTATTCCACTATCCAGCGCTTACAGTGCAAGTCGCTGTAACGACTTGCGTTGTAAAAACAACGTTGCAATGGCACGCGTGGTAATAGCCCGCGTTGTAGTGACATACAACCTTCTCAGAAGCATGGTAATTGAACCCAATGCATTAAACTATTAAAAAATAATAAAGCTAGTTTCCGATCGCCTTCTTCTGGGAGAGGCAGGGTTTATATCATGGACATATACATATAGGACCAACCTAGCACTGCACATTACAGTGAGCGGTCACTCTGTATTAGGGGAGAAGATGTGGTGACGGCAGAGCTGCCAACTTTAGAACCACTTTTGTGTCATGTCATCGGGTCAACATCCTGTGATTGTGGCCAAATATTTTTTTTTGCAGTTTTATACAGCGCAAACTTGACCAGAGAGTATTGGAGCGCTTTACATGAGCATGAGTAATATTACACATTCATTTTTTGTAGGCACAGGGAGATTAAGTGATTTGCCCAGAATCACAGGATATTGAGCCAAAGCCCAGACTCAAACGTGGTTACCCAGCATCGCCAAAGTCACCAGCCCTGGCCCTTCCGCCACATCCTCTCTTCTTAAATTTCTGGGGGTTAATTTACATGCACCTTGCACCATCATTGTGTCACATTTAACATGGGAAAAAGTGACGTACCAGCGACAATAAGCCCCTCGTGCATAAAAAGCATAGGGTCTCATCTACAGGAAAATGACTCCGAGCTGCATGGCATTTTACTGCGCCGAGCTGCATCATTTTCAAAGCACAGGGATGCGCCGTATTAACAACAATACAACGCATCCCTGTGCTTTCCCCTTCTCTGGCTTACAATTGGCTGCCATGCTCCATCCCAGGCACTCATGCATCATTTTGCAGGGGTGCTTGCTCTGTGGGGATGATGGGTTGTGTGCAGGAAGGAATACCTTCCTGCACAAAAACAATCATTAATGCCCTTTTCCTCTTTCTATGTGTGCTGCAGAACGCAGCATGCACAGAAAGAGGATAAACAAGGAGAAAGAAAAGTATTTCTCCTTGTTGCACCATTCCTTAGCCTCCCCTGGGGAAGGGAAGGATTCTGACCCTTTGCAAGTTTTACAAAATGTTGTAAAGCTTGGAAAGTGTCAGAATCCATGGGTGTCGTGTGGGAACACCCACAGAACGCTCCTTTTGCGCAGATTTATGCGTGAACGTGGCCAATATTTACAAGGCCATGAAAAGTCACGCAGGGCGACTTTACGTGGCCTTGTAATTATGGGCAAGCTCATTGCACCGCAGGGGTGTCAAAAAAGTGATGTGCTTTTGGGGCATTCCACTGGTTCCCAGGGAGAGTGGAATTTCACACGATGACAAGAAGGTACACGAAGGTAGTAGGCACTGTGGGCTACGGGGTGACATTACTGGACATGCCTGAGGCCGGAAGAGCTGGGGAGAGGGGAGGCTGTCAATGCTCTCTTTGTCCTGATCCCCGTCTGGACTTGCCCAAGAGAGGAATGGCGACCAGGGCAAACAGATCTGCAAGCAGCCGAGGTCACAGCAGCTGAAATATGTTGACTTATGTGTTCAGAGAAGGCAGATAGACATACAATATAAAAGATATGATAGAAGTCCAATATAATATAAGAATAATTTGCAAACTCCATAGCACGCTTATCGCTTTGTTTTGTTGGAAGGCGTAGGATTGAGAAAGTGCTGCTATGCAAAGAACACAATACAAATTAAATGAAAAAAGTGGAGTGGAACTAAAGCATTGCTGTGGTCTGCTGGTGAGAAAGGCTATGAATCCAGGATGAATTGCCTAGAGTTTTTTTATGTTTTGTTTTTCATCTTTAGAAATGTAATTCCGTGTACCTCTGATCCACATAAATGGAAGTTTTCTCCTGATGAAGTCTCTTAATGGGCGGGAGGATTGAAACATCGAGATTGCGATAAAAATCTTACAATATTTTTCTTTTATGAAGCGGGTCCTTAACAAATCTGACTAGACCTATCTAACTGCGGACCTCGGATAGTACCTATATCTAACCTTTGAGCAAGAGGGGTTTTATAGGTGTTAAATACACCTTAATGATAATCCCTTATATATTTTTTTTGTATTTATGGTCCTTTCCGAATTACTCTCTAGCTGTTACTTTCTATTCTATGTACACTTTGTGAATGACTAACCTCTACATTTCGGCTTTAACTTGGAGCATGATTAATTTGTGATATGGATTAATTATGGAGTGTAAAAATGAATTTGTATTATAAATAGTCATGCTGCTCACCTTATTGTGAGCTATAGTTTCTACACTACGCATAAGACTAAAGACTAAGACAAAGTAACTCTATCTGAAGTACTGGACCCCGAAGCCCAGCTTAATAGTATCAATTTAACACCCTGAGAATGATGAAAGGCTGAGTCAGCCCTGTTAGAGTTTTGATCTGTTCAATTGTACATAGGTTCCAACGGGCAGCAATCAGAGCAATGAACTTTCTCAGTGGCAAGAAAAATTCAGCTTGTGCTGTGTGCTGTCTAAGTGGTCATTATCAAACGCATAACTCAATGAGAGAAGTAGGCAATCGAGAGGGTTGGGCCAACCCCCACCAAGGGTTTTTCTACCATGTGAGGTAATACTGGGAGGTGATCCCTGCCTGGAAGACACTGATGCAACGGGGTGAAGTTTATCCACAGTGCGGTATTATTATACATCATGAGTTCTGCAGGTTGAAAAGAGATATAGCATAGTCATTGCGAATCTCCTTTTCACCGCTTTTCAAGATTTAAAATATGGAACCTGGCAAAGATTTTGGGCCTTATTTATGAGCTCCTGCGTCACTTTTACGCCGCCGGTGCGTAACTTTTTGTGACACAGACGCGGCGTAATAAGTGCGCCCTGTTGCGCCCTATTTACAAAGTCCCACAAGGTATTAATGTATAGACAGTTAAATATGTATGCCAAAGGCATTACTTGCAAGGAAAAAGGAGACTCAATTCGTTTTTTTAATGTGCTTGTAGCATCATGTATTTTAAGTTTAAACAAGATATACGGTTATAGCAGCACTGCATAGAAATAAATCGAAAAACAACCCGAATTGTACTTGGTGCTCAGTTTAACTGTCTATACATTAATACCTTGTGGGATATTGTTTGTTTATTGTATCCTTCTATCATGATCTCAACCTGGTATATGGGTCATACTCCTGTTGTCTTTCACACTATTTACAAAGTGACGCATCTAGGCAGATGTGTCACTTTTAAAGCCTTGTGCCACATTATACCGACGCCAGGTATAATGTATGCAGGGTGGGTGTTCCCACGCAAAAAATATGAGTTTCTGTCTTCCTGTAACCACTACATGGAAACAACGCGGCAGGAGTCCAACAATAAAGGCAGCGTCAAATACCGGGCCGAATAGTCCGGGAGTACAATATGACAGAGTTCGAGGGAGCGGCTACTAAATAAAGCAGTCCGCGAAAGCCCGCGGGGCATTCATGATAAGATCATTTGACTTATGACCCAGGATTCCCGACATCTGAAAAGTCCCGGACGTACAGACACTTTGTGCTTTTGGCCAGTGCACATTCCTCCCAGGCCTACGACTCCACCTGGTGGATAGGGCCACTGACACGAACGTACTCGCTGCAATCCTTAACGCTTTTTCTTTTGGCATTCCTCATTTATCTTTATTACAAGGCTCATATATCAGCCTAACCATCTTGCTTGTTTTCACGCTTTGATTAACAGTTTTTCCTGGTTATCAACGTCCGTTTGGCCCCATGGACTCTGGACATGAATGTACCCTCACGCCCTGAAGAAGGTGATACCCCGGAAAGGGGGTTGAACACCGAAATGTGCGTCGGGGTGTTTGAATTTTGTTGTTCCCTACATATGTATTTCACTGTTTGATTTATGTAAAGATGAACAAGTGTAGATCTAATGAACTTTTTCAATCTATATAAAGAAAAGTTTCTCCGTATTTTTTGATGCCCACCGTTGTTAGTCTTGAACCGCATTTCAGCAACTTCACTGCTCTATGGAAAAAAATTCCTTTAATGTTGCATATGTCTAGGGATCTTGAATCATAACCAGGTGTAATCTGTGATAAATGTTAGGTGTGCTTTCACGGTTTGAATGGTTTTATTTGAGTATGGAATGTATGAATGATTTGTGTGAAAGGTAGTCCATGGGAATCACCACTATTTTGGCCATAGCAATTGTATATATTTTATTGCGTAAAGACATGATCTATGCACTTATTTGTCTTATTTGAATATTAGTAAAACATAAATAAAATGTTGGTTAAATAATTCGATTTATGTTATTGTTTGAGCGCATGGCGTAGCCAAAGTGGCATATGTATTAATCTATTAAACAACTTAATTGCGTTCTTTGAAAGAGACAGGTGGAGGAAAAGGACTAGTCTGGTGATGGTGTTCTGGGTGATTGGGAGTCTGTGGAGGAGGTGAGTGGAGGTGCCGACATAAAGTGCAGTGCTGTAGTCAAGTCGGCTAGTAATGAGGGCTTGAGTGATGGTGCGTCTGGAGTCCAGGGAGAGCCACTTGAATATCTGTGCAGCGTGCAAAGGACGTGGAAGAAGGAGGAGGTGACACATTTATCTGGGGCTTTATGGTGAGATTGCTGTTGAGGATGATGCCTAGGTTTCTGGTGTGGTCGTGGGGGTGAGAGTGGGTCCAAGTTTCAAAGGCCACCAAGAGTCATCCCATGGGGAAGGTTTGTTGCTGAAGGTCAAAACCTCAGTTTTGTCAGTGTTCAATTTCAGACAATTTTCCTTCATCCAGGTGGCGACGCTTGCCATGCAGTTGAGGAAGTTGGTTCTGGTGATGTTAGAGTCTTCGGATAGGGAAAGGATGAGTTGGGTTTCAACTGCGTAGGAAATGATGTTGAGTCCCTGGTTACTAACGATGTTGGCTAGTGGTGTCATATATATGTTGAGGAGGGTTGGGCTGAGGAATGAGCCTTGAGAGACAGCTGGTTGTTGGCCAGGGTGTTGTTACAATAAGTTTCTGTGACTTTCTTCCAGCTGTGGCACAGGGCACTGGGCATTCTTGGTGAGGGTGACTCTGGTGAGGAGACATTGAAGTGGACACTCTTTTTGTCAGACCAGGTGAGTTGTGTGGGACGGCTGAACTTTATCTTGTTGCTGAAGGTGAAAATAGAGTTGAGCGAGTGTCCTGCGGTGTGAGTAGGGACCTGGATGAATTGCATGAGGCTGATGCCTTCCAGGCCTTTGAGAAGATTGGTCGAGTTCTGTTTGGTGGGGTTGTTGTGATGGAAGTTGAGGTCACCGAGGAGTAGGAATTCCGAGGTTTCGATGGCGAGGGGGTTATGAAATTGGCGAGGAAGTTGCTGAAGCTGGTTCTTCGTCCTGGTGGGCAGTAGATGAGGGTTCCTTTGATGGTGGTTCTTTCGTTTGGTCACAGCTGGAAGAACAGGTGTTCCATGGTCAGGGTATCGTTGTCCATCGTGGTGGTGCAGCAGATGGATTCTATGTGGATGATTGCTAGCCCCCTTCCAGGCATGTTGGCGCTGTCTCTATGGGAGATCTTGTATCTTCCAGGATGGAGATGGCGATGTCAAAAGTCAACAAAGTTGCCAATACTGATTGTTCTTTTTAACAACAACTAACCATTGGTGCACGGATTTGAATCAAAGGCACCCGAGTGGATTCTTATCCAAAATGCTTTTATTTTATTTGCAGAAGAGCAAACACATCTTTATTCTCATTTAAATGTGCATCTCACTTTCAAAAACACACGGAAAAGATATTACAAACAATAATTGGTAAACAAACCTATTGACAATATATTTAAATGACAAATCACTTTGGCGACATTTAGACAAATACTGAGATTAAATATTGCTCTTTTATATTTCTTCTCTCTTTGTTTTAGTGTTTAGTCCTGAAGAGAACCTCCAATTTGGATTAATGAGAAGTTCGAAACGCTTCGACCGGTCTTTTTCCAAACAAGTGTGGTTATATATTTATATTCTGGTTTCTGCTTATATCAAATTAGTAAAATTCAGTTGAACTATTCTGTGCAGAAACATGGCACTTTTAAACATTCCCACTGTTTGATGATTCAACATTGACTCTTTGTAAATCACTGTCCATTGTATGAACGTTGAGTTATTTTATGTTATTTGTTACATGTTGTCTCAGTCTTTGTCTAAATGTCGCCAAAGTGATTTGTCATTTAAATGTATTGTCAATAGGTTTGTTTTACCAAATATTGTTTGTAATGTTGTAATGGATTTCGAAAACATCATAGCACAGAATCTGCTCTCACCTTTGTAGTCGATAACATCCGACGCAAAGTTGATGCTGGACAAACTACTGTTCTAGTGCTATTGGATCTCACGGCCGCATTCGACACCTTGTCTCCTGCCATTTTAACATCTCGGCTTAGGGAGGCAGGTGTCACCGGGTCGGCCCTGAGTTTCCTCAACTCCTTTCTCCTTGATAGGGAACAGAGAGTGATGCTTGGAAACCACCTCTCCCCAGCTAAGTCTCTGCAATGTGGGGTGCCACAGGGGTCGGCATTAAGTCCGACCCTGTTTAACATCTACGTGGCCCCCCTTGCCAGGCTTGTAAGATCGCAGGGGATGGAGGTGGTATCATACGCCGATGACACCCAGATTATGGTGTCATTTACCCATTCCTCTGTCATAACATCTGCATCTAGCTTCAGGTCTTGTATGCAACATGTTGCAGACTGGATGGTCATCAACTCCCTGAAGCTAAATGGCGACAAGACTGAGGTGCTGGTTTTTGGGAAGGACCAAGATGTCTGGTCGAGTGAGTGGTGGCCTCCCTCTCTTGGTGCTTGCCCCACCCCCTCTCAATCTGCCAGAAATCTGGGTGTGGTGTTTGATACGTCACTATCGATGTCCCTTCAGGTGAATCGGACGGTTGCAACCTGTTGGGGAGTAATCAGAACACTCAATAGAATTCGCAGCTATCTGTCCCTTCAAGCACGTAAACAGATTGCAGTCGCCCTTGTTGGTTCCAGGTTAGATTACTGCAACTCTCTCTACATGGAGTCCAACAAGGGCCCTATACATCGGCTGCAAATCGTGCAGAATGCTGCTGCACGTTTCGTCCTAGATCTTCCTAGGGCATCTTCTGCTACTACTGCGAGGAGAGACCTCCATTGGCTGCCTATTCAGCACAGAATTTACTTTAAAATTCTGTGCCTGACCTATAGGGCCCTCGAGGATGGACCTAAAGGCGCCATCAGCTCCCTGCTTACTCGCTACCATCCTACAAGGTGTCTCCGATCCTCGGGACTTTTCCAGTTAGTTGTCCCTCGTTTCAAGCTCACCAGATGGGGAGCCAGGGCCTTCTCTGTCGCTGCCCCCCAGCTCTGGAACAGCGTGCCCATGTAGATCAAAACTCTACCTTCCCTGGATCTGTTCAAAAAGGCCTTAAAAACATGGTGCTTCTCAAGAGCCTACATGGGTTGAACTGCAGGCTTTTTTTATGAGCTGGTTAGGTCTCGCCTGTCGATGCGCATGCGCATCGAGCAAGGCGAGAGTATTGCGAGTTATCCACTCTTTATCTGCACTGCAAGGAATCGTGGTGATTCCTTGCAGTGCCCGTGACTTTTAAGGTCAATGCGCATGCGCATTAAGCTTATGCGCATGCGCATTGACCTTAAAAGTCACGGGCGCGTGCATGTCCGTCTTCCCGCCGTCTCGCATTTCCCCTGTCGCACTTCTCCTCCCCCTCCCCTCTCTTCCCTCCAGCTTGTTTTTTGTTTATTTGACCCGCTCCGCCCCCTCCCCTTCCCGCCGTGTCGCACTTCTCCTCCCCCCTCCCCTCTCTTCCCTCCAGCTTGTTTTTTGTTTATTTGACCCGCTCCGCCCCCTCCCCTTCCCGCCGTGTCGCATTTCTCCTCCCCCCTCCCCTCTCTTCCCTCCGGCTTTTTTTTTGTTTATTTTACCCGCCGTGTCGCCGTGTCTCCGATCCTTTCGCTCTCCTCCCCCCTCCCCTCTCTTCCCTCCGGCTTCTTTTTTGTTTATTTTACCCAAAATAATTCAAGACTGCAGAAGCAAATAGTTATAGTTGCAGTGCTTAAAAAGTGCCAATGGCTCTACTTGTCAACTGAAATCTCCACCAGTGTGCTACACAGCCTACAAGCACAAAAGTACTTACCTCGAGTAGTTAACAGTCTTAAGATACCAAAATTGTTGCTTTCTCTCAAACACTGTAGTTTCAGAAATGTTAATACCTTGAAGAGCATTTGGGTAAAGTTTCTCCCCTTTATAAAAATCCAACATGCTTTGCATTCAATAATCCTTTCAGCCGCCCAGCAACATGAGAACAACAATGTTCCCCGGACCCCAAGGAAACACGTGTAAATCCACCATTCTAACTCCCTTCTATAGAATAAAATACCAGAATAACCATAAGGAAGGTTGTGGCTGGATACAAGAGGTTTTTTTTTTTTCAGGGATATGTACGTCAATTAGAATATAGGTCTCAGTGCAAGTGGCGCAAGGCTCAACAGCTCTGCTACATTACAAGGAAATGAATCCTAGATATTTGTGTGACTGAAGAATCGTCGGTAAAATGCCCTCTTGCACCAGAAAATGACAACAGACTGAACCTGAAGAACGATACAGTGCCCACAATAGAAGAGCCTCGTCGATGCCCTGCTGAATAGCCGCAGCGCCCGCCACCAGAGGGTTAACCTCACCTCCCTGCTCCCCACACTCGGATCTCCCCGTGGCCCAGCACAGACTCAGACGGCTTCTGTGGCCGCGCAAACCCGCACCGGCCCCCAAAGAGCTTGGAAAGCGCCGCGCCAGCTGTGAGCAGAGCTGAAAACACAGCTGCAGGCATGATTTGAAGCCGATCACCCGCTTTCGCGGGTGCACCTCTGCCTGTTCATGCAGATGCTGCACTCACCCACTGAGGCTCCGGGAAGCGAGCTAGGCTACTTTCCTCTTCGCCGACTTTACATTTAGGAATCCGGTGCAGGGGTGTGTCGCGTACACGGCATGCTTTCTATCTCTCCAGCAGTAAATCTCGCTCAGACAGGTTCTTCCAAAACCCTGCATCCGAGCAGGGTTTTCAGGTGAGACGTTGGTTTCTCAGCAAGTCCTTTCAAGGCTTTTCGACCGTTTAAGCACAGACAGATCATTTTATTTTTGTGCCTCACAGATTCTATCTAACATTCCCAACTCAATGGTACTCATTTCATCGACCTCAGATGGATGAAAGGCCCCGCCAGAATTTGAACCTGTGTCTATGAGATCGAACACAAACCCCTGCAGTGGATGCATCGGTCCACTGAGCCACCAGAACAGGCACAAAGCACTTAGTAATCTCTTGCTATTAAAATCAATTTCATATGAGCAACATTACAAATGAACTGAAGCTAACAATGTGTGTATTTTTATGTTTTTCCTGCAGTGATAATCAGAGTGTAAAATATTAAATACGTTGCTGTAGATATTTCCTTCCTGCTGACCACTGTTTGTTTTAGAAAAGAAAAAACATAAGACTGGAAAGCCCTCACTCACTCACCCTCAACCCCTCACCCTCAACCCCTCACTCACGTTCACTCTCACTCATCCTCACTCAACCACCCTCAACCTCACTCACCCTCAACCCCTCGCCCTCACTCACCCTCAGCCCCTCACCCTCACTCACTCACCCTCAACCCCTCACCCTCACTCACTCACCCTCAACCCCTCACCCTCACTCACCCACCCTCAACCCCTCACCCTCACTCACTCACCCTCAACCCCTCACCCTCACTCACTCACCCTCACTCACCCTCAACCCCTCCCCCTCGACCCCTCCCCCTCAACCCCTCACCCTCACTCACCTTCACTCACCCTCAACCCCTCACCCTCAAACCCTCACTCACCCTCAACCCCTCACCCCCTCACTCACCCTCACTCTCACTCATCCTCACTCACCCTCAACCCCTCACTCACCCTCACCCTCACTCACCCTCAACCCCTCACCCTCACTCACCCTCAACCCCTCACCCTCACTCACCCTCAACGCCTCACCCTCAATCACCCTCAACCCCTCACCCTCACCCTCACTCACCCTCACTCACACTCACCCTCACCCACCCTCAACCCCTCATCCTCACTCACCCTCAACCCCTCATCCTCACTCATCCTCAACCCCTCATCCTCACTCACCCTCAACCCCTCACCCTCACTCACCCTCAACCCCTCACCCTCACTCACCCCCACTCACCCTCAACCCCTCACCCTCAACCCCTCACCCTCACTCACCCTCACTCACTCACCCTCACTCACCCTCAACCCCTCCCCCTCGACCCCTCCCCCTCAACCCCTCACCCTCACCCTCACTCACCCTCAACCCCTCACCCTCAAACCCTCACTCACCCTCAACCCCTCACCCCCTCACTCACCCTCACTCTCACTCATCCTCACTCACCCTCAACCCCTCACTCACCCTCACCCTCACTCACCCTCAACCCCTCACCCTCACTCACCCTCACCCTCAACCCCTCACCCTCACTCACCCTCAACGCCTCACCCTCAATCACCCTCAACCCCTCACCCTCACCCACCTTCACTCACCCTCACCCTCACTCACCCTCACTCACACTCACCCTCACCCACCCTCAACCCCTCATCCTCACTCACCCTCAACCCCTCATCCTCACTCACCCTCAACCCCTCATCCTCACTCACCCTCAACCCCTCACCCTCACTCACCCTCAACCCCTCACCCTCACTCACCCCCACTCACCCTCAACCCCTCACCCTCACTCACCCTCACCCTCACTCACCCTCAACCCCTCACCCACCCTCAACCCCTCACCCTCAATCCCTCACCCTCACTCACCCACACTCACCCTCACTCACCCACCCTCACTCACCTTCACCCTCACTCACCCTCAACCCCTCACCCTCACTCACCCCCACTCACCCTCAACCCCTCACCCTCAACCCCTCACCCTCCCTCACCCTCATTCACCCTCAACCCCTCACCCTCACTCACCCTCAACCCCTCACCCTCACTCACCCTCAACACCTCACCCTCAATCCCTCACCCTCACCCACACTCACCCACACTCACCCACCCTCACTCACACTCACCCTCACTCACACTCACACTCACCCACCCTCACTCACCCTCACTCACCCTCACTCACCCTCACTCACCCTCACCCTCACTCACCCTCACTCACCCTCAACCCCTCACCCTCACTCACCCTCAACCCCTCACCCACCCTCAACCCCTCACCCTCACCCTCACTCACCCTCAACTCCTCACCCTCAACCCCTCACTCACCCTCACTCACCTTCACCCTCAGCCTCACCCTCACTCACCCTCAACCCCTCACCCTCACTCACCCTCAACCTCATGCTAAAGATTTACAAATAAACCCATAAACAATTCTAAAAGCACTAACTCTAATGCTGCGAGACCTATTGCATTTCTAATGCTTGTTGAACTAGGCGCCTTGACGCCCATTGGGCTAAGTTTGCGCACAACAAGATTCCTTTATTAGGTCTCGCCTGTCGATGCGCATGCGCATCGAGCAAGCGAGACTATTGCGAGTTATCCACTCTTTATCTAACTGCAAGGAATCGTGGCGATTCCTTGCAGTGCCCGTGACTTTTAAGGTCAATGCGCATGCGCATTAAGCTTATGCGCATGCGCATTGACCTTAAAAGTCACGGGCGCGTGCACGTCCGTGTTTGTTTACCCTTGCCTACTCTCTCTCTCCCCTCTCCGCCCCCGTTCCGCCCCCTCCCCTTCCCGCCGTGTCGCATTTCTCCTCCCCCCTCCCCTCTCTTCCCTCCGGCTTTTTTTTTGTTTATTTTACCCGCCGTGTCTCCGATCCTTTCGCTCTCCTCCCCCCTCCCCTCTCTTCCCTCCGGCTTCTTTTGAAGTGTTCCTGACAGTTACTCGCAAGTGGGTTGGAAGTACAATAAATACATGAACTTGCCCTTTCATGTGTGGAGGCTTCTTTATAGAATTGGTGACGATCCCCAACACACTGGACTCATCAGCGTGCAACCCTGTGCAATATCGCTCCACATCCTCCTGCTGGAAATCTTTTGGATTCTCTGTTTTCTAAAAACAACAGGCAAGTACTGGCTATTTTAGCACTATGCGTTAACTAATTTCAATGAAAAATTGTATACCATGGCGGTAAGTACCTTTTGCGATGCTTGCAGCATTTGTCATTATCTAAGATGTATGTGACGGTTCAACTGTATTAACGGCTTCAACCTCAACTGTCACTGCAACACTTCATCATTACGCTTTGGTTATGCGTTGCCTCCATCTTGAGATGACAATCCGAATGCATACAGCGCAACGTTCGGTATACTGAAGCACTACGCAACATGCGTGCTACCATTCTCATTCTTGCTGTGCATTGATTGTGCTGCTCAGAGTTGTCCGTCTCTGTTTACCCGCTCCGCCCCCTCCCCTTCCCGCCGTGTCGCATTTCTCCTCCCCCCTCCCCTCTCTTCCCTCCAGCTTGTTGTTTGTATAATTTAACCCGCTCCGCCCCCTCCCCTTCCCTCCGTGTCGCATTTCTCCTCCCCCCTCCCCTCTCTTCCGTCCGTCCGTCTTGTTTATAATGCCACCGTGGGTTCCCTTTCTGTACCGGGTGTTGATGGATGTTTTCAGATTTTCTGCCCGACCTCCAGTGCGGTTAAATTCCCATCTTTCCCTCCCCATGTGCTCCGATCCCCTCCCCCACCTCTTCTGCCCGTGATTGCCGCTCCGTCTCGCTCGGTAGTGGCAGGGAGATTTACTCTCTGTTAGGTTCCCGCGGGGAAAATGAAGGCGCACAACATAAGCACAGATAAGGAGGAGGCAACCTGCTCTGTGCCAACAAGAACGGACCAGCCCGAAAGAGGAATGTAGACTGACTGTTGCTTGCAGCACTGCAGATAAGGGTTCAAATAAATTGATAAATCGTGTTGCTGTTTTATTGTAAAACCGAATTACAGGAGAGGAAAACCGCGACAGTATCTTTAAATCTGTAGCAGTGTACTGCTCGTCTCCATCAGGGTGCAGGTCTTTGTAAAAATGGTTTAATCCTCTTCGTACCGACTGTTTCTGTTGCTAGTAGAGACTCCTTGCTAATAAAATATATCACCTTGTAGTGGATTTAATTGAACTCTACATTCGATGTTCTGTTTCCGGTAAAGCACCACGACAAACTATCTGCAAAAGTGTGGTGGGGAACTTGGGTTTAAAGCAATAACATGTTTGAGAACAAACTTTCGTGAAATAATATTTGTGGAACCTTCAAAAGATCGCGCCTTAAAAGATGGAAAATGTTTTGGAACCCAAGTATAACCAACAAGTTCGTGTTTACGTCCGTCCTTTCTGTGCTGCTTCCAGTTCCCATGTTATTATTAGGTCTGGCCTTTGAGACGCTTTAAGCGGTTTCACCTTATTGTTTTTCCACGAAATCCATACATGAGTTGCATACAAGGAGAGTGTTTGTCAGCACGCTTTATCTATTGGCCCGTTAAATTGTCATTCACGTTTTGCTTCCATCCACCACCGCACGGCATATCGCAAAAAGCCATGGGTCAGCCTACTTTACCCATTGGCTCCCTTCGTTTTGAGTGACTGCACAAGACCTGTGCACATTGTTCTTAGCCACCAAAATAATACTTTCTCTGCAATGGCCATGCAGGGGTGAAGTTAACTTTTCATTTAATGTATTCTTTTATGCTTACTTTATTGGGGATTTATTTCCTTACTGCTTTTTTAAGTGTTGACATTTTAACATTGTAGCTAACTAGGATTTGAGTGCATGGTTAATTCCTTTTTGTCTTTTTCACAAGTAATACAATGTATGGCACAATTAAAGGAGACCACTAGTAAAATGGCCACAATAGTGAATGTGTTTTTTCATTTTTATTTTTATGAAAGCCTATGGTGGACACGTATAGGTAGCATTTTTTTGTGGTACATATGATGTTGACCACCTCACTCACCCTCAACCCCTCACTCACCCTCAACCCCTCACCCCCTCACTCACCCTCACTCACCCTCACTCATCCTCACTCACTCACCCTCAACCTCACTCACCCTCAACCCCTCACCCTCAACCCCTCACCCTCAACCCCTCACCCTCACTCACCCTCAACCCCTCACCCACTCACCCTCAACCCCTCACCCTCACTCACCCACCCTCAACCCCTCACCCTCACTCACTCACCTTCAACCCCTCCCCCTCGACCCCTCCCCCTCGACCCCTCCCCCTCAACCCCTTCCCCTCAACCCCTCACCCTCACCCTCACTCACCCTCAACCCCTCACCCTCAAACCCTCACTCACCCTCAACCCCTCACTCACTCACCCTCAACCCCTCAACCCCTCACCCTCACTCAACCACCCTCAACCTCACTCACCCTCAACCTCACTCACCCTCACTCACCCTCACCCACCCTCACCCTCACTCACCCTCACCCTCACTCACCCTCACCCTCACTCACCCTCACTCACCCTCAACCCCTCACCCTCACTCACCCTCACTCACTCACCCTCAACCCCTCACCCTCACTCAACCTCACTCACTCACCCTCAACCCCTCACCCTCACTCACCCTCAACCCCTCACCCTCACTCACCCTCAACCCCTCACTCACCCTCAATCCCTCACCCTCACTCACCCTCAATCACTCACCCTCAATCCCTCACCCACCCTCACCCACCCTCACTCACCCTCACTCACCCTCACTCACCCTCACTCACCCTCACTCACCCTCACTCACCCTCACCCTCACCCACCCTCACCCTCACCCACCCTCACCCACCCTCACCCACCCTCACTCACCCTCACTCACCCTCAAACACCCTCACCCTCAACCCCTCAGCCTCACCCTCACTCACCCTCAACCCCTCACCCTCACTCACCCTCAACCTCATGCTAAAGATTTACAAAAAAACCCATAAACAATTCTAAATGCACTAACTCTAATGCTGCGAGACCTATTGCATTTCTAATGCTTGTTATTATTATTATTATTATTATGTTTAATTAATGTCCTTTGCATGTGTTTTTGAAAGATAGATGCACATTTAAATGAGAAAAAAGATGTGTTTGCTCTTATGCAAATAAAATAAAAGCATTTTGGATAAGAATCCACTCGTGTCTTTGATTCAAATCTGCGCACCCATGGTCAGTTGTTGTTAAAAAGAACAATCAGTATTGGTAACTTTGTTGTTCTCTGTTTAGATTGGCTCAGCCTTACTGATTGGAGCCTAACCCTTCTTTGTTACATAATGATGTCAAGAGTCGAGGCGGGGCTGGGCCATGTTTCTGTGAGGAAAAAAATAAATTGAAGAAAACTAAGGGAGAAAAAGGTTGAATAATAATGGATAAAATCGTGAAATAATTGAAGAGTTTTATATGAATTTAATTAATTGGACTCGTTTGAGACAGTGGTGGCTGTGCAGCATGATGGGGATCGAAATGTGGTGCCCTTGTGCACTGTGAGGAAAAGGACATTGGACATGAGGGTACTGATGAGTTCTCATTCACTTCAGCACAGTCTCATTTATTGTCTCCAAGTTTCACAACTTTCAGCAGTCACCACTAGTAGGAAATTCTCAGCCTTTGGTAGTGACTTGAAGCAGTTTATCACTCAACGGGTGGGATTCTCACACCAAAGAGCGCGGTCACTCAGCTAGAGCGTCCATCTCACACCTTGTAGCTCAGGGCCTGCCTGCGACTAGTCTCGCTGCTCAGGGGGCCGTCTCACGCGCTGTGTGCGAGCCCCACCGCTCGGAGCAGTCTCACCATCCAGTCACACAGCAAGTCAAAGGGTGCTCCACTTAAGCTCGAGCATCATTGGGTCTCTTTAGTTTGCACAGAGTTGGGGTGTGAGGGGCGTCTTTACAAGTAACACCACTGCTCACGCTTGTGAGCCGGAAGTCGAATTTGAGATTTTTATTTATTTACTTATTTATGCGATTTTATATAGCGCGGACTTTACCCGAAGGTGTCAGAGCGCTTCACAATCTCTGGGAACGGGATGTATAATACTCGAAAATGAGTGTCCGGTGCTTCGGTTTGCTCGAACTTCTATTTAAATCCATTTTCAGATGGTTTTAGTACGTCACGGGTTCATGCATGGGCGGCCGCTGATTACAGGATGCTTTTAAAAGGCAGGACTTCTGAGGTGAGGGGGAGGGGTTACAGCTGCAGGCAGCATCCCTGCCTCACCCACCAGCCATGCAACGTGGCACAGGGGGGAGGGGGCGAGGGGGCTTCGAGACCTCCCAGACCCCGCCCTGGAATCTGAGCAGAGGACACAAGTCGCCCCTGGATGCAGTTTCATCATCCTCCTCAGCCCCCGGGGGTTTGAGTGGAAACTTCCCAGGCTGCGTTCACATGTGTGATTATTACATGATGACACACACTGCAACTGGCACACAGTGCTGCACACCACGGAGAACACGCACTGCACGGGGTGCCACCTCCAAATCGAACTTGGCGACCCTGAATTCCTTCAATTGATGATGCGTTTAATTTTCATATGTTTTCAACCTGCAGTCCAAACATTAAGGAGCTAGGCTTTTGCCTGCGCTCTGAACTGATTTTTAATTCCATTTGTATAGCGCTTACTAGCCGTGACGAGGCGCAGTTTCTCTATTATTCGGTGGCACGTTTAAATAAATGTGTTTCAAAACGTTCATGTTATTTATTTTTATTTATTTATGCGATTGTATAAAGCGCGGACTTTACCCGAAGGTGTTAGAACGCTTCACAATAGGAACAGTAAGAACAGTAATGATACATGAGGAGAAAAATTACAAGTGAACAAATTTCAAAAGCAAACGTTAAGTTACATGAATCAAAAGTGACAATAGTGAGCAACTAAAATACATGAGGAAGCAATCGGTACATTACAGGACGAAAAAGTGATATGTGTGCAGGTTACAAAAGCGTACAAAGTACAAGTAGAGGTATAATACTGCAATAAATGGCAGACACTCCAGCACAAGAACAAACGTTTCGTAGGCAATGGTGGCACTTGTGCAAGTATCTAAAGCAAACAAAAAGTGAGAGGTAGCATATAGTGTGTTACAAGAGAAAAGTGACGTGTGCAAGTTACAAAAGGGCACCATACACAGGTACAAGGATAATACTGCAATACATGGTAAACACTCAAACTGCTAGAGCACACTGGGAAGGCACTTCCATAGTCATGGACAATAGAATTTTCAATAATGGGAGGTCTTCCTTCAGATGATAGAGAGGACGTGAATTAGATTTGGAGGTGTCTTTGGAGGAGGAGAACTTTGTGTTAATTCAGACCTTGGAGTGGACAGTACCACTCCAACATGTCACAGGGGCGCTTCCGGTGCATCTAGCAGGGGTCACCTCCATCGGGTGGGGAGAGGGTACAAAAAACACGATAGTGCAGCAGATTAGCATAGCCACGGCTTTTACCAGCCAGTGAAGGACTCGAGGTGCACCCCTACAGGTACCACTGCGAGTGCACCGCCGGCCTTCATAAAACCGACACCGCTTTTTCCTGATTCTGCACTTTTGAACACATAGTTCAGGGGCCCAGTCTGACCTGAAGCACATATGTTCATTGATGCACTCCACACACATAGATATTGGGGTTACATCAATGCCTGCCTCGTCCGGTTGCACCCTCTCAATAACAACACACCAGCCCGGCTCGGGCCAAGTAGTGCTGCCAGGGGGCATTGTAGGGGGCACTTAGCCTACGTGGTATTCGCTCCTGCGACATGCAATCCTTGCATGTTTTAATCCAGCAGACACTATTTCAAATTGTCTTTTTATTCTTGCAAAGGGTGGAGCTCAGGCCCACACAGGACCAAGCCACATACACACGTGCCGCATATATGGGTCCCGGAGTAGCGTGCTACCCGCCGAAAAAGCGCTTCGGCGCCTCGTCGGGGTAGTAAGCGCTATATAAATGCAATTACAATACAATACAATACAATACAATGAACCACCCCCCCCTGCTGCCAGTCCACCTGCACCGGCCCGGGATGGGCTGTAGTCTATGCCGGGGCCATCAAGGCCAAGATGTGCCGTACCGCGCTCCAACCACACTGCAAGGCCTTACTGATGGCAGAACACATGACACACAGACTTTATTTACACAACAGCAGTTGGAAAAGGGCACCTGAGGCCGCGTCATCATCTTTTGCTGTGGACGGTCCATGGGCCGACCCCAGCACCAACCATGATGGGCCCGATTCAGAAAGGTAAAGTTAGACCAAAAGTCCAACTTAGACCAAAAGTCCGATACCCTCTGGTCAGGCCAGCGCTATATAAAACTTCTGAATAAATAAACCTTACTCGTAGTAACTTACCTTTGTGAATACCAAAAAGTAGTAAAGTTAGATTTTTGGTCTAAGTCAGACATTTGGTCTAACTTTACATTATTGAAACAGGCCCGATATTTATAAATAAAAAGACTGAGGGGCATATGTACCAGCCCCTATCGCCACGGGAACTTCACTTTTTCCTACGTTCCTGTGGCGATACGGGCTTTGCCTTATTTACAAGGCAGCCGTAAGCCACTTAATGTGGCTTAACGCTGCCTTGTAATAAGGCCCTCTTTGACGCTATGCTTAGCAAGAAAGGGGTGGGCAGTGAGTGTTGCGGTGGGCGTTCCACCACAACACCCATTGATGTTGATGCTGCCGCCTATTTACAAGGGAGGCGTAAATAGGAGGCAGCGTCAAAACTAAGACCAAAAAAATCCTGGCCTTAACTTGCAGAAACGAGGAGAAATGCTTTATTTCTCCTCGTTTTTGCTTTTTCCATGTGTGCTGCATAAGGCAGCACACTGGAAAAAAGCAAAACACCTTGGAATGTTTATGGGTAGGAAGGTGTCCCTTCCTGCACATAAACAATCTTTAAAAAAAAGACATTTTGTAAATTCCAGTGCTACATTAAGCAGCACGCATAGAAGTTACAAAACGGCATTTAAAGATTGTTTATGTGCAGGAAGGGGCACCTTCCTACACATAAACAATCCTCCCCTGCACGCAGACACCCTTGCACCATGGGTGCTTGCGTTGGCGCTAGACAACTAAGTGTAGCACCAGTGCAGGGGAAACGCAAGTGTGCACTATAGTCTTGTAAATATGGTGCAGCCGTGCGTTTCTGAAGTGGTGGAGAGACGCGTTAAGCCATGATGGCTAACGCCTCACTCCGCCACTTCTTTTTACATAGGCCCCCGAGTGTCTCTGTACTATTTGATACTTATGTTAGACTTCTAGAAGGCCATTCAGCACTTGAACTCCAAGGTGCGCAGGGACAGGGCAGTGCCTAGCCGATCTTCACGAGGCACCTGATCTGTGGATTCTTAAAGTTTGAAGACACTCCCCTCACTCCACAGGGCCGACGCGCCCGTGATCTTCGTCACTGGGTGATGGAATACCGAACTGGTCCTGGGGGCTAGTTACAGGCAGCCGGTGAAGCCCCCTAGAAAGAGTCCTATTTGTCACTGCTACAGCTGTGTTTGCTGCCGGGAGTCTGCAATCAACATCTGGAAAAGTTGACACCCCCAAAAATCAACAGCAGCCCCTCTTCACACGTACCTTTGTGGTTATTGCCCCCAAAAGTGTGACCCCTCCTGGATGGTGCCCTTTGTATTGCAGCAGTGTGAACTGCGCTAACACACCAGGTACATATTGAACTCCATGGAGCACATTCTAAATACAACTTTTCAAAGAACGCAAATTCGACAACAAATGACGGAAGTCTTTTTTCCAACATTATACTACATGCACAATGAGCGTTTAAAGATGTAGTAAGCATTAACAAATAAACCGTTCTAATATCACTCTTAGTCATGCACACCACACTTTTAAATTTGGAACCACTCAAAGGGCGATGTGCTGTCTGTTTTCTGCAAATGTTTTCAATATCAAACAATTGTTAAAAAAGATATATATAAAATATCTCGAGTTGAACCACTTGGTATCACAATATATAAAATTTAATTACACAAAAATAATTCTCGATACATATTAAAAATCATATTCCTATCTAGGTATGCACAACACATAAAAAGAAAATAAAAATTAATAAAACATTATGAGGAAGGAAAACAAAAACAAGGCCATGGGTTTCGGCCCTTGCAGTGTTAATCTGTCCAGCGCTAGAGACACAGCAAAAGACAAAAGACCAAAGCTCAGTAATTCTAATCTGTGTCCTGCTTCAGATTTAACCTCAATTTGGGTGTGGACGCGTTTCGGTGGGATTTTATTATTTTCTTCCACCTTCTTCAGGACAAATTACAATAGAGATCCTTCCTCTCTTACTGCTTTCATTGTAATCTTGCAAAGAACATAATACAATCAGTATCCTATCAAGCAAGATAAGATACTTATGATGTTTTATTAATTTTGATTGTGCCGAATATCAAGGCTGCGAAGTCTTGATTCCCCCTCATGCCTCTTTCATCCACCATCAGACACTCCTTGCCTCTTTATCTCACTCCTGCACGTTCTTTTTAATCCTTGCTTTCTTATTCTGTCACTATTTTTTTCTGTTTCTACTCTTTCCTCTTTTTATGTTTTTCTCTTTCTTGCTCTGGGTCAAAGTCAGTTGAAGACAAATAAGTGCCATCCCCAAAAATACATACCGGTGGGTCCCACTGCCAACCACCGACTCAAATTGAGTGCTGCCTAGGGACCAAATAAAAAGAGATGAGCAGATACAAGAAGGGTAAGTAACTCTCGAAGAGGGAGACTGCAGAGAAGTGTGATGTATAAATGAACATTGCAGTGACTAAGGGCCCGATTACGAGTTTGACGGCGTGGAAGCCGGCCGCCATGCCACCGCCCCACCCCCACACCGCCAAACCCATCCGCCATCCTCTCCCCAGATTACGAGTTAATTCATGGTCTGGCAGGTGGTGTGGTGGTCCTTCGGTGGTGCAGTTTAAAGCCCCATAAGTGAGCCTTAGAACTGCACCGAGTGGGACCGCCAATGCACGTTCCTGCATGGCATGGACTGAGCAGTCGCTGCTGTGCAGGAACAGGGGTGCATGCACACAGGGCGGCGCAACATGTGCCCCCCTGCACGTACTCCCATGCACAGGGGCAACAGGGGGCCCTGGAGGGCCCCATTTGTTTCCCCACCACCAGCCCTTTTATGGTGGTCTCACCTGCATGAAAAGGCTGGTGGTGGGTAAACTCATAATATGCATGGTAGTTCCGCAGCGGCACTGCCATGCATATTGCTATCCCAGACCGCTTTGTCACTGCTAGGAATCGTGGTTCCCTAGCAGTTGCGGCTGACCCAAAGTGCCAACCTGTAATCAGGTTCTAAGTCACTCAGTAAGACGCTCTCCCTTCCACAGACCTTTGTAATGTTTAATTCACAATCTCATATTTTAGATTGTTTTGGGAATCTCATACTTTCAGATTTTAAACGTTCACAATTATTCTCTACAAAACTAATGTTGTTACTCATTTACCTGATAGAGAAGAAAAAAAATCTGTGCTAACAATCATTGGCAAAGCTAGTAAATCACGGTTGTTTCAGGTGTATGCTTCTGTTGTGTGGATGTGTTTGGATGCACTAACGGAAAGCACACAAAGGAAGCAAAGTACTGGCGGCATGCTGCACCAAGCACAGGATTCTACTTCACATAATTTAAGCCACACCCTCAACTACTCAGGGCAGGTCTCTAGTGAAGGATTCCTTGTTATGCTTCTTGGCCACACCCCTTTTAGTTACCCCAACCCTCCCCACACACACCGTATTTTATTCCACTTACAGCACTAAAGGGCATATTACCAAGCAATAGCGATAATTATCGCTATTGCTTGGTTAGAGACAAAAATTTACAGCTGAGCTGCGACGATTTTTATCGCAGATAAACCTTGGTATTACCAAGGTTTATCGCAAATGCGATAAAATCGGCCGCAATGCAGGAATATCGCTGAAAAGTCAGCGATATTCATGCATTTACCGAGCTAATGCTCTTAGCCATGTTATCCAGCTCCCATTGGATAACATGGCTAAGAACTGCTCAGGGCAGGTGTTAGCTTTTGGAGATATTCGCGCTTAGCGCAAATATCTCCAAAAGTTACTAATAGGAGATAACAATGTTAGGGACTGTTTCCAGTCGCTAACATCTTGGCACGCCCACTTTGCATGTCATTAGTGATAAATATCACTACATGCAAAGTGGGGCCCAAGATGGTCGCTATCTCCTACTAGCTGTCGCTAACTGGTGTTAGCGACAGCTAGGTAATAGGGAGATCATTTTATCTCCGCTTTCTTGGCTTTTAAAGCCAAAAAAGCGGAGATAAACCCCCCTGATAATATGCCCCTAAGAGATTTTGGATTCAGACCGTGAAGATGCCCCTCATGGGACACAGAATTCACATTGCTCTGCAACTGCACATATGAACTATCCCGTAGATTACCAGGCAGGCATCCGTCTTCAAGCAAAAGAGCTATATCTCAGATTTCACAAACCTGACAGCGTAAGGCCAGAAAGGACAGAGCTATCCCACAATGATACCAATCCTGCCCTCTTTTTATGCTATGTTGTCTTATACATATCTGCATTGGGCACAATCTGCCATTGGTATGATCTCAGAGCATCACTCGAGTTAGGTTCATTCTTGTCTTAGTTTTTAGGATTCAATCGCAGACCTGATTCTGGTGTTGCTTGTGAGTTGTGCTAAGTAGCAGGCAGTGTGAGGTTATTTTATGTTTTATTGTTGATAGATGCATTATAGGTTCATTAGGTGTGGCTGAAGATTTGGCCTACATGCTTAATGCAAATGAGGATATTTGTCTTCCGTGTTAGTTCGCGGTTTAATACATAGGTGTGAATGAGCTACAAGGATTCAGTGGTACTGCAGAGTCCTGACATATATCTGCTATCTTATAAGGATGGTGGAAGGAATTAGTAGAAACAAAGGCCGAACAAATGTTACCTCCCAGATGTACCGAAGCATCAGCGGAGGACGCTCCTTCTCACACCTGGTGGCCAAAGCTTGGAACGACCTTCCCCTTCATCTCAAGACCCCTCCATCCTTCCAGCAATTCAGAGAAGGACAATCGAATTAACAGATCACCACGAAGTTAGCAGCAACTACAGCGCCTTGAGATCCCCACGGGTGATCTGCCACGCTTTACAAATCTTTGATTGATTGATTTATTGAATGTTAGGATTAAGGCAGATCAAGTTCTGGAAATTTTCCTTGGAGAACCAGTTTGTAGAATGAACACGAACATGTGTGAAATCCAACAGAAATGTACATGCCTCCCACTGACTTCCATTTTGAAGTTTCTGTCAAGGTCATGGAGATGGTGGTTCTTTCTGGGCCATTTCAGGAAGATTGAGTTGGTTTCGCTCTATTTCATGAGGTTTGGTATATGTATGAGGTTCTCAGAGGTTTCAGTCAATCGGGAAGACTCCCTCAGGTCCAAAAAGTATTGGGCTGCCTGGGAGAGACATTATCAGCACTTTAGATGGAGCTGATGAACCCATTGAAGTCAGTGGAGGAGCCAGCCTCACTATTCTGGCAGTCAGGCTAGCTGATGATGTGCACACTAGCTGAAATATTGCACAGTTCATCCTATCGAGATGAACTGGGTACCATTAAAGTTGGTACAGTAACATTTGTTATATACAGTGCTTAGAAATATACACAAAATATTGTTATAATTCAGAGGGACAGCGGCACTCGAGTGGAGCATGGCAAAGATGCAGCAGCACTGATATTTGGGAGGGGATGCGACAACCCGGTACTGTGACTCAATCCAACCCACCTTGATGGTGATGAGTGCTGCGACCGTCTACACACATGCATGTAAATATTTGTTTTCAAAAGCTAACAGAACACATTTTGCTAACGCTGTTAAATTCCCTTTGCACATCCCATCCAATTCAAACAAAAGCAAAGCTTCCTCCCCAGAGAAAAACAATCTTTAAGTGCCCTCTTCACTCGAAAAGTACCAGTGGACCCCCTTTGCACCAGCAGCAGCCAATAAATACCCCATAAGCTTCAGGCCACCCAGAGAGAGGAGTAAAGAAACTCACCCCCCATATGCACACTGTCTACAGATCAAACATCTCTGCTCAGCCTCATGAACACTCATTCCGGAGCACAACAAGTTGGAGACACTGGAAACATGATCACTGCATGGACAAACATTATGACGGAAACTTAGGCTGTCTCTTCAACTCTGTAGGTTATTGACATCATAGTACAGAGAGGCTACAGAATGAACACTATCAACTGTGTAGCAAGACCGGAAGCGCCTCACCATCACCCCTTGGTCCTCCTACCCTTGTGTTCTTTAAGAATCTCTGCACTTAAATCCATGGAGCTGCTAAGCAGCCCCTTCCTCCCTCTACCTCCCAGATGGTCACCATTCACCTGATATATGGATCCCAGAATAGAACAACAATTTCACTTAAGAAATATTAAACCCCATTTTCAGGGGTAGTAAGCACTATATAAATGCAATTACAATACAATACAATGCAATTACCACAACAGCCATTGATTATGAGCATCGGGGCGATTCTACCACATTGGGAATGAAAGAAGCCTTTCTCGGTCTCCTCAGCACCACAAACCACACACAGCAAATCACATCAGTGAACCAAACAACATCTAACACAACAGCCTTGATCTTTGCCTCACAGCCCAACACAAGACCAATTGCCATTACCTGATACCACAGGATTTGGCAATCTCACCATACCGATTTCCCTTTCTCGCTCTGTGCCAATCCTCAACTGAAAACCAAAACCCACTCAGCAAAATTCCCATTCCTATAAAGACTTCTTTCACTTTCTCTGCAATGCATTATCAGCCTGGGTTACACAACCTCTCCCACATACAATATTAAAACACTTCTAAACTCACTGAATGCGGCTCTCTAACACCACTGTGGAAATACATGGCCAATACATGATCAGTGTCTACATATATGACAAAGAGGAACCAGCAAAGTTGCACAGATCTGCCTGCTGTGAAACACTACAGCTACAGATCATAAAGCTCACAGCTGTCAGTCAGAGCATTGCAACTTCAACCAAGGGAGAGGCCTTCTTCTGTGGCTGGAGATCTGATGCTCCGGCTGATGGGAGTGGATTGACCATGGCCAGCACTGGCATCCACAAAGCGGACTGTTGACGTGCTGTACATGTGCTGAGGGTGCATCGCTCCTTAGAGAGGTTTTCAGGGGTGGATAGAGAGACAATCCAGCCATGAAAGCAACGTCCAGCATCTGGGGGCTCATAGTGACCTAGCCCAGAGCTCCCAAAAAGAACAAAGCATGCTCTTACCAAGTGAGAGATGTGAGGCAGCTCAACGTGCTTTCCCCGACTACATTAAGTTAATCATCCCGATTTTTTAACATTGTGATTGGCACCTGTCTTCCTGACATTAAAAACATTGTTGTCGAACAGGTTCTCATCACAATCTTTGACTCGAAAGATTCTCCCTTTTAAGAAGCGGGAAAGCTGATAACACCGGGGGGGATGGGGGGGGGCAGATTTACAATAACTGGCGCATCTCTACATATTAGCAGAGCTGCGCCAGTTATTTTGCGCCAAGGAAAAATAGACTTGCACCACCGTGGCACAAGGTTGGAAAGATGCGTGACGCATCTTCTGACTTAAAGGCAGCGCATTGCTGGAGTTGTGTCGCAATCACAACGCAACTCTAGCAATGGTTAGGAATGCCTAGTCCTAACGTGCTGCGTCACTCCTTATGCCTGCTTCAAGCAGGCGTAAGGTTTTGACGCAGTGGCGTGGTAAAAGTGACTCAGTGAAATCTTGTAGCATAGTGGTGCATTGTTTATGATGCCGCTGCTTCACAGAAGTGACGCAATGGTGTAAAGACGTCGCAAGGGGCTTGTAAATCTGCCCCCAAGTGTCCTCCTTAGTGATGCATCCTTATACTCTGCTTGCAGATATCAGTCTCCCTGTGAAGATAATTATTTGCAAGATTCAAGGTTTTTATCACACTAGTTCGCTAAACCACATCATTATGATAAGTTGTAAAATATATATATTTACAATGCAGTTTTTTTTCGACATTCTTTGTGCTAGCCTGAAGAATTTGTACAAGTTCTAGCTTCCCAAAAGTTACATTGAAAATCTCGTGTACCCTTAATTAACTTATAATTACTTGTTAGCAGTATCTAATGTGGTCTTTTGTTTGTGTGTAAATTGGTGTGTAAAATGTACCTATATCAGTGCTTCCCAAACTTTTAAGAACCACAACCCACTTTTGCGACACACCTAGCAGGTGGCGTAGCAAGAAGGGGTTAGCAAGTCACCTCTGTCGACTACTGCCATCCCCCGTCCCCAGAAAACAAGTTGTCCGTCGGCCGCCAAACCCCTCCCCACCCCCTCTCCCCCCCGGAACAATTTGGATTCCACCCCCACACCTGGAACAAGTCATCTGTCGGCCACCCCCCACCCCACCCTTACCTGCACCAGACGTCAAACTTAGGGTCTGCCCCAGGTGGCAGTTGGTCTAGTTACGCCACTGCACCTAGCTTTAATTGATATGAAGTGGGCGATTTTTTAATGTTACCAAAACATCGTGAGGCAACACACTCATTCACAGACAGCACGTTTTCTATTGAAATGGCCACTAAATTTGCACAGACATACAGTTTTACTGATAAAACGATATTGCACACACATAATAATGTGTGAAAATCAGGTTTCAGTGAATATTTCGCATTTGTGCATCACCAAGAAAAAGTGTCTTGATATGTTTTAATTACATTATTTGTTTCCATCACATTTCAGAATTACAAATCATTTGCTATATTTTTGCTATTGGAACTGCTGAATGTGTAAAGCTGATTTACAGGTATTTACATTTTATTGTGTGTTACATAAATTACATCCCACGGCCTTTCCTTTCAGACACACTGTACCCCAGCAAGATTGTCACATAATTCACTTTACTTTTCTTTCTATGACAGGAAAGTGGGAGGAGTTTGTAAACACCAAACCCTGTGTTAAAAACCCAAGCAGCACTTTCTCAGAAGACATAGCCTGACATTTGACCTCTGTCACTGAAGCTCAGCAAATGTGACAAGATAAATACAGAATTCAAAGGCATCTTTATTTATTGCTTGAACTTTCACAACCCAACAAAACATAGCTTGGGACCCACCACTAGGTCCTGGACCACAGTTTAGGAAACACTGGCCTATATGGTGTTGTACACTGGGTGGCACCCTAGTTGAAGTTTGCCAAGTAGCTGGAATCCTACATGAGTAAGGTGTACTTTTCCAGGACCAGCATCTGTAGCTAAGACAAAGCAATCTGAACTCCAAGAAGGGTTGGTGTTTGTAAATTGTTCCTATTAGTTTATGCATTCAAATTGTTTTGAGGTGACCTGATAGGAATATTCAGTGTCTGGTCTGTTTTGATTTATATGCTGTTACATTACATCACCCAACATTCCTTTGCTGAGGAAGCGAACCACAAAAGCTATCTCACTCCTTTCCCAAATCTTCAATTGATCCATTGCCATCTTCTTGATGGTGTCGGACGGTCCAACGCCACTCTCACCTTTGTCTCATTAATGAATGGCGGACCCCGGCATAGTGTGTGAACCCCCTGAGTGAGCCTGTGGAGGTCATGGGGACAGTCACCCTCAGTGGATGCTAAAGGTCCATTTTATGTTAAGTGTCATCAGCATCTCCTGCACCCCTGGTTCCAGCACCACGGCCCGGGCATCCTGTGTCGAGAGGTGCCCAGAGGGCAGAAGCATGGCAACAACCCCTGACAGGACAGAGGCTGCCTGGCTGATACACGTATTCATGGATATTATGGTATGCTTGGCATCACCGAGTCTACAAGAAGGAGTGTGTATCTTTTTGGGAAACTGATTTCAGTAGAGATCAACGCGACGTCCATGATATGAACTAGGCAAGAATGTATTTATTTATTTTTTATTTTATTTATTTAATGCGATTTTATATAGCGCGAACTTTACCGGAAGGTGTCAGAGCGTTTTACATAAGAACCAGTTGCAAAACATAACCCCTCAATGTATGGCCTCAACAGCTACTATTTCATGTAATCTGGCCCTCGAAATGGGTAAAGTGTTCGCCGTTTAACTTAAAGGAGTTATGTGGACCAACTGAGAGGTAAGGGCTGGGCCACAGGCAAGATCCTTGTCTCCTCTGGAGTAGGAATATACTTCAGTTCTCATAAAAAATACCTGCTGTTGATCCCTTAAAGAAGAGAGAGGATGCCAGGTGTGTTGAGAACCTGCCTCATTTAAGGCCAGTACTACCGGCTCAGCCTCTCAATGTGCTGCCGGAGGACATTTACTTGCAAAGCATCTGCAGAACCCAAGACATGTTGTCGCTGCCCAGCCTGACCAAAGAGCCTGGCAACAAAACTGCATCTCTCCATCACCTCTCTGCATCTTCCCATGACAGGACCCAATCTACTACCGCAACTCCTGCCATATCTGTGAGAGGAAAGAGTTGAGTAGCGGTGGGCACATTTTGAATAGCGGGGGCATAACTAGCATAATTCTCTCTCACTCTCTAATTACTCAGAATTACCCCAAAATTGGTCAGAATTACATGAGAAACCTAATCCAGCTTTTAGCGCTATTCTCTTAGTGTAAAATGCAGCCTAGCGTCCAAAATGGGCCTGAGTATGCATTTTGGGGTAGCAAAATAGCTCTAAATACTTAAGGATTCAACAGGGTCAGACTGGCCGAACCAGGCATCGGGCGTTTGCCCAGGAGGCTGGAAGGGTGTGGGCCGATTTTGTTACTGGTGGTTGATTTTTCAGTGTTGCTGCAATATCGCCCCCGGTAACAAAAGTAGCAGTGATGGGGGGAGGGGGGCCGTTTTGTTAAGCAGCAGTGGTGATCCAGCGCTCCTATAGAAAATCTGTCTCACAAACACCATCGATCACCTCAATACTCACCATAATATTCTAAACACATAAATCCAGGCCCATAACACCAATGAGACAAATTAGAGCGACTGAATCAGGTGGTTTGATTTAAAGAACTATTCACAAAATATTTACATTTATATAAATGTACTGCAGTTTTAAATCAAAGCCACATAAGGTGGATGAATCAACTAATGATAACTAGACCATGAATAAAGAAGACCAGCTTGTCTGTTCAAATCTAATTTTATTATCTTTATTCTCATAAAAGAAAAGCATTTAGTATGTTTAAAAGGTTTTTATTTCATAAGCTAATAAGAAAGTAGCATTTTATTAAAGGAACAAAATAAGAACTGTCAATTAGAAGTATGTCCAGAAACATGAATCATTAATAAAGTTCATTTCCATTTCCTTCAATCTATTTCCCTGTCTAACTCAAACTTGACCTTAAAGGGAAGAATATAAGTCAGCAGTTCTTACGTGCGCTAAAAGTAGTCCAACAGCATAACACCGTCTCTGGATTCGGAAAGCAAGAGTAAGTGCCCTGCCCACTATGACAGGTTTTATACCTTTTTCACTAGCTAAAACTATCTACATTTTATATTATTTGCGCAGTTTCAGGCCTCTGATTGGCTGTCCAGTGTCACTCCACTCTTAAACACGTCGCAGTACAGGCCTTTACACAAGCCTATTGTCCTACTGCTTCCTTAATCTTCCGTTTCCTCGAGAAGTTACATTTCTCGAATGACAGTTTCCTCTCCTTGGCAGACTACTCGAAACAGTGTCCTTGTACTCCTTCCGTGAGCTTGCTCAGCACAGTCAAAGTAATATCTTTCATAATGCAGTAAGAGTCTTCACTGCCGCTGTACATGTGCCAAGTTTTCTCCGGACAAAACTTTTCGTCTGCAGCTTACTGTCGGCCATCTTTTTTCTGTGCCAATTTTAGGCCTTACTCGAAACTATTATTAAACAAACACAAGACATCAATTAATTAGAGAATTGAGATCCATTCTGTTACCCTCCCCTTTTGCTAATTATCTTGGTTAATTGTGTTACCTAGCTTAGCACAAAAAGGCAACTTTATATTTACTTTTTCATAACGATTCTGGAACACTTTGCATTTATCACAAAAGACAAAACATATGCAACATAGAAAATAAGCACATGCTATTATTATAAAAATGCCGCATTAATACTGACAAAACAATAGACAAAGTTCGTTTTATTATTTTCTCTGCAACAAATGCAACATAAAGCACATTAGTCCCACGTGTAATCCCAAAGTGAATGCATCTTTAATCTAATGTTGGTTAATGATCACTCAACAAACTTATTAATAATATTATATTATTAGGATAGGTTAACTTCACAAGTCTGAACAAAATTTTGTTCATCATCTTGCTCCATCAGTGGTTTACGCTTGACCCCCCCCCCCCCGAATCCCAGGCATGGGGCCGCTTGACATAATTGTAAGGGCTGCTGTAGGTTCCCAGTCCGGTCCTGGGATACAATCAACAGTAGCCAGCAGCGTGCGTCTGTCTGTCCATCTGTCTGTCTGTCTCTCTTTCTTTCTTTCTTAGTTCGCTTTTCCTGTGCTCCTGGGGTAGGGTTTTTGCCCCAAATTACTCTTAATTACTCAAACTGGTGTAATCGAGGAATTTTAGTCATTTTGCATCACAAAAGTAATGTGCAATTACTTAGATTACACCAATTACTTCAGCGTAATTAAAATTTGGCCCCGCCTAATTTTTAACTGCGCATGCATAATCATGGAAATTGGGCGATTCCAGCATATGGGTGGTAGGCAGAGTTCCTGGTTTTCCTACAACTAAACAATGCAGAGTTAAAATATACTGCAGGGGCTATCCCTGGCAGCTACCACTATTCCTACCAGTATTACTTGGGAGAGCACAGACTGTGTATAATTTGTGACATACTTTTATGACCTTGTAGTTGTGATCTAAATAAAGCAGAAATGGCAATATTTTCACAATAGTTACTGGTGCAGATCAAATGTGGAATCTTATTTCTGTGCTGTACGGCTCATATTCCAAGTTCCCTGTGTATTAATTAGTGCGGAGATATTGGGAACTGGAGTCACAAATTCTAGCAGCTATCCTTGAACTGAAATAGAGAGAACCGCTCAGCCCAACCTCAAGGACATCAGTAAACTCTCTCTCTCTCTCCCAGAGGAGCAACTAGAGCCAAATTTGAGGGGTGGCCTAATAAAAATGTCAGGGGGGAGCTAATTCTTCCAGCAATAGACAGAGTGGAGATGTAGGTGCTCTAAGAAGGGGTGAAAACACAACAAAGCCTCGTTAACAAGCAAATGACCTTTTAACACCTCCGCCGCGGCCGGAATTCTGCGCCTGTGCGGCACATTCCGATCGCGGGCGTGGTCATGACGGCCCCCAGCCGTCATCAGCACACGCCCACCGTGATGCATGACGGCCGGGGGCAGTCATCAGCATGGAAGGGGTTAAAGACCTGTGAAGTGCACAGGTGCCGCTGCAGTAAGACGGACACCAGACCAGCCAGCCCACAGCAGCTCAAAAACTGTCTGTGTGTGTGTGCCGGGGAAGCTGTCTCAGCCTGCGCTGGCAAACACGACGGTGGGAGGCGACGGGACGGGGGGGGGTTTAAAGCCCATTGAGCCCAATCTCCCTCTTCCTCTCCCTCCCTCCATCCCCTGAACCGCTCTCTCTCTCTCTTCAGGGACAACTTACAAATCTTGGTGCGCCGAGCACCACCCTGCCCACCTTGACCACAACACGACATTGTGCGCATAAGCGGCAGAATGAGACTGGAGCACTGATCTTCAAAACATGTCTGTAGGATAAACATGAACAGTCAGTGTGTCTTCCAGTTATCACATCAAAGTCACACCAGAACTGACTGCCTGTGGCATGGGGAAGGGGTTCAGCCGGTTAAAGTATCCCACCTTTTAGGTCAATGGCCCTCACCCTCTTAATAGGTGGCATGCTTCATCCTCACGCCCTTCTTGGTACTGATTGTAAAGATCTAAGTGAAAGCTACTACCAGCTGAGATATGGGAGTCATTTTATGAGATTGTGAGCTATGCCACTCTCATAATAGTGTAGGCAGTGGCGGCTGCTCTGCTAAGGTGGAGAAGCGTTGCTCCACTGCTCATGGGTTTACAGGTAGATGAGCAACTCAATATACCCTTGCGGGCTTGAGCAGAGAAGTAAATAGTGAGTTGGGCCAGCAAGGGATTCTATTTCTATTGTAAATGGTCAGCTACTGCGGGACTTAACTTAATTGATTACTCGCACTATTAAGAACTTGTTGCTGAGAAAAATGAATTATTAGTGTAAATAAATAATGTTACCACACTAACATTATATGAAATGATACAAAAACCAGGTGTTTTAGAGTCAAAAAAAGTTTGTTATTTTACTTCAAAATAAAGAATTGATCATTAGATAAAATAGGGTACAGAATAATGCAAAGTAAGATATACTGGGAGTATATCACATGTTCCACTGGTATATCATAAAAGGTCTAAACTGCTAACCAAATTGACAACATTGACTTCAACTTAAAAATTAGATGAAAATCAATTGTAGAAGATGAATCAGGAGCAGAATTAGACACGGTTGTCGACGTTTCGGTCTTTGTATTGTAATTTCATAAGACCATCTTCAGGACAAAGAATAAAAGCATTTCAATGTAGACCCTCTGAAAAACATGTAACAGAATAACATTGTATTATAACCTGGTAATATAATTAAGCGATTCTTTAAACATTTCAGTTCTTTGAGGATCCATATCGCATTGATCATGATAGCAATCCTTATTTCTACATTATCGGAAATTATATAACAATTGTCAAAAAGTCGGTGTGGCGACTAGAAGTAATTTTAAAAAGAAACTATTATATCACAGTTATTTGCAATCAATTATAGGTCAATAAATCACACTTACGTATTACAATCAATATATACACTTCCTAGCCAGGTCAGTGACGTATTTTCAGGATCAATCAATTGAAGATGATGAACTCTGCAACTTCCAAAGAATGGGAGCGCTATGGGACAGAGAATACCTAGTTAAGTCTAAAGTGCTTTATGTTTTGGCTCTAACATAAAGACCTAACTGAGAAAATAGGTTACCTTTGAGATTGTTCTCAGCAAGACGCTTTGAACTCGTTTGATTGTCGTGATTGAGCTCAGCAAGATGCTTGGTGCTTGTTCAATTGTAGTAGTTATATTCTCGCGTTCTGGAAAGCAAGGAGGTGACCATTTAGTCAACTTACTAATGCATTGATTAATCTAGTACTTTACTTGAGTGTAACGGTCTTCGCTTTAATCGAGGGCTTAGTAGTTAGCTTGGAGCCTATGTTATAGGATATACACTCTCTCTAGGTACATTGGAAGCAGTAAACTAATACAATTAATTATACAGTTTTGATATTACATTTTATCGATAATTGGAGGACATGAATGCTCTTTAAATCGGTGGGCATAGTGCTGGAGCAGACATTGGATCATGTTGCATCCTTCTCGCAACGTTTAAGTACAAAGTTTATAACGAATGGTCCTGTTAACAAACAATGTAACTGTTGTCATGCTCGTGCTTTTTTAATAAAAATTATAGGCATGACAAAACATCGATGATGGTATCGACAGGGTTTGGCATATTTAACTACGATGGAGTTAGAATTAGTCAGCTTATTATCAAGAGTATACCCTTCGATTAAAGTAAAGGGATTGTCATATATCCAAGGAGACAGCGCCTAGCACTTACTTGAGTCGTCGAGATTTGGAAGATTACTTTGTCCGGGTCAAAAAGCGGCAGCGTCTACAAAACAGCTGATACCTGCCTAGTTAACCTGGCCCTTATTTATGTCAATAGCGGGACCAAACTGCGGAATAGTTATTCTCTCGAGATTACGCCACAGGACTGGGAAGTAACTGTTGTATATTATTTGCATTTGTGGCGGCCATCTTATAAAGGACTAAAACGAATATTAGTTAGATGTAATGAAACTGGCTAGTGATTAATTCATAATCAGTGCAACGATATATGAGGCATCAAGGTTTTATTTTGAGGTATTTTAGACATATAGTACAGTTGACTATCTGTCGCTGTTCATAGGGGGACCAAACCGCGGGATAGTTATTCTCGCGAGATTACGCCACAGGACTAGGAAGTACCTGTTGTGTATTATTTGCATTTGTGGCGGCCATCTTATAAAAGACTAAAACGGATATTAGTTAGATGTAATGAAACTGGCTAGTGAATATTTCATAATCAGTGCAACGCTACATGAGGCATCAAGGTTTTGTTTTGAGGTATTTTGGACATATAGTATGGTTGATTATCTGTCGCTGTTCAATTGCGCGCACAATCTTGGTCTATTGAAATTGTTACTCAATATTAACTTTTCAACATGAATGAGGCACAGAAATATCGACACATCCTAAATACATATATCTTTTATAAGAACCAGACATTAGAAGTGGTCAAATATTGTGTTAAAAAGTTAGAAAATTTTGACATTTTTGAATATTTTCTTTTTTTGGGGGGAAAATTTAGAAAATTTTGAAACTGGAAAAATAAACATTTTCTTAGTTGGAGATGCAAAAAGAGACATTTAGGATGTGTCGATATTTCTGTGCCTCATTCATGTTGAAAAGTTAATGTTGAGTAACAATTTCAATAGACCAAGATTGTGCGCGCAATTGAACAGCGACAGATAGTCAACTGTACTATATGTCCAAAATACCTCAAAGCAAAACCTTGATGCCTCATATAGCGTTACACTGATTATGAAATAATCACTAGCCAGTTTCATTACATCTAACTAATATCCGTTTTAGTCCTTTATAAGATGGCCGCCACAAATGCAAATAATACACAACAGGTACTTCCTAGTCCTGTGGCGTAATCTCGCGAGAATAACTATCCCGCGGTTTGGTCCCGCTATGAACAGCGACAGATAGTCAACTGTACTATATGTCTAAAATACCTCAAAATAAAACCTTGATGCCTCATATATCGTTGCACTGATTATGAATTAATCACTAGCCAGTTTCATTACATCTAACTAATATTCGTTTTAGTCCTTTATAAGATGGCCGCCACAAATGCAAATAATATACAACAGTTACTTCCCAGTCCTGTGGCGTAATCTCGCGAGAATAACTATTCCGCGGTTTGGTCCCGCTATTGACATAAATAAGGGCCAGGTTAACTAGGCAGGTATCAGCTGTTTTGTAGACGCTGCCGCTTTTTGACCCAGACGAAGTAATCTTCCAAATCTCGACGACTCAAGTAAGTGCTAGGCGCTGTCTCCTTGGATATATGACAATCCCTTTACTTTAATCGAAGGGTAAACTCTTGATAATAAGCTGACTAATTCTAACTCCATCGTAGTTAAATAAGCCAAACCCTGTCAATACCATCATCGATGTTTTGTCATGCCTATAATTTTTATTAAAAAAACACGGGCATGACAACAGTTACATTTTTGTTAACAGGACCATTCGTTCGCAACTTTGTACTTAAACGTTGCGAGAAGGATGTGTTGGACAGGCCACGTGAAGGGCCGCTCCCCCTCTGCCCGACCAGGCCCGAGCCCGGTCCCTCAAGTGTCACACACCACCACTTCACGCTTTCCGTCCCCTCCGGGACCCTTGCCTCTGAACATATCGACCTCGTGGGCCCGATCCACTACTGGCCCGCGCGCCCAGCCTGGGCGCCATCTTGGACACTCCGCCACGAGGCCGCGTGGCCCCCGATCGACCCCAACCCTGGGCCTGGCCAGGCCTCCGACATCCCGGCACCACCATCCACCCAGGAGGTGAGCGGACTACTTGGCAGGTCAATGGGAGAAAGAGGTGTCGATGGCTCTCCCCCGCCAGGTGCCGCTCGCCCACAACCTCCCCGGGCGCTGGCTCCACCCCCCTGCTGGGTGTCTGGACTCCTTCATCCCGGACCCCCCGACCTCCAAGTGCGAGGGTCCGGACATCAAAGGGCACCAGCCCTATAACTGGGGCAGCTCCAGAGCAGGAAGGCAGTTGTATCCTGGAGTCGAGAGACGCAGAGAAGAACTCATCCTTGACGGACTACTGGCGCTGCCGTAGCTCTGCCTTGCGAACTATCGTCCTGCCTGCTGGCGCTGCCGCAACCTTCGTAAACCTTCATCGTCGTCGGGACCTGCTGGCGTGGCCGCGGACCGTTTGTAACTACCATCTTCATCGGGACCTGCTGGCTCCGCCGCGGACCGTCGCTTCCTTCATCCATCTCGGGACCTGCTGGCTCCGCCTCGGCCCGATCATCTAGAACGCCGAGCTCGAGGATTGAGAGCTATTTTCATCTATTGGTAACAAGACTGTCCCGCTACCCTTTTCCCAATCCAGAGACCAGAATCGAGGGGACCCCTGAGTCCAGACCTCCTTGTATCATTTTACCGTACTTAAAGAATTGCTTATAAAGTATCGTTGAACCTTATCCTGGTGTGGTGTCCGTCTGTGGGGGGGAAGTTACTTGTCTGTACGATCGCTGGAGACGGCTCTCCCCGGAGACCTCTCCCCTTATCCTCGGCCGACCCTCCCGGTCCGTCTAACATTGGTGGCCAGCGGCGCGATCCGAATCACCGCATAATCGTACAGAAAGTAGCTCACCCCACGACGAAATCACGATGACAACCAAAGAAAGCGGATCCACCGAGAAATTTCAGATGGAGAAATTGGACGAGTACAGCCATCGTGAATTAAAACAATTTTGCATCGAACTAGGTATCGCTACCACCGGTCTAACTACCAAAGACGATTTCAAGCATGCCCTAGAGTCCTGGGCAGAAACCGGGGCCGTCGGAACCACCGACCAAAACATCGCAGCAGTAGAAAAAAACACCACGGCCCCCGAGGAGCGAAGAACGGGTCTCTCGCAAGACGAGATCCAGGAAAGAGAAAGAACACGACTACATGAACTAGAAATGGCCCGGCTCAAAATGGATGTTGAACTTAAGTTGGCCGAACAAAAACTGAGCTTAGAGCACCTGCGTCTCCGAGAAGAAAGAGAGGAAAAACAGAGACAAAGGGAGCTCGAGGAAAAGAGACTGGCATATGAACACGAGCGCAAATTAGCTGAGATAGACTTACGCAAGCAGAACAAAGAATTAGGGGTGCCCGAGCAACCCCGCACCCCAGGGGCAACAGAGAAAAAGGTACACATCCCCAAGGATGTCGTTCGAGAATACTTCCGAGAGGACGACATCCAGCAATGGTTCAAGGCCTACGAAATCGCTATGACCGCCCACCGGATCGATCGAAGCGACTGGGGAGCCGGTCTATGGGGGAGATTCCTCAATGAGGGCCGCGATGCCCTGCTACAGCTCCCGGACCATCAGATGACCTCCTATGACCACATGAAAGCTGCCCTCCTCACCCGCTATGGGCTCACACCCGAGATGTACCGTCAGAGGTTCCGAGACTGCACCCGCATCCCGGGTACAACTTGGGTGGACTACGTGAACTATTTTAGCCGAGCCTTCGAGGGCTGGATCAAAGGAAGCAATGTCACAACTTACGAACAACTCTTCAATCTCATGGTGTGGGAGCATCTATCAAACAATTGCTTCATTGAGCTCCGGCAGCACCTCCTCGACAGCAAATTGACTGATCCACGGCAGCTCGCAGCCGAGGCTGACCGGTGGGAAATCACCAGAGTGGGCCGAAATGGATCCTATGAACAGAACCGGAACAACAACGGTCAGCACCGTCCCCGAGGAGGAGGAGGGGGCCAAGGACGAGGAAGAGACAACGCTCGGTCGCCCCCGCTACCAGCACCACCCCCCCGGCCAACCGGGGCAGCACCCCGGCGCGACCGGGATACAGAGCCAATGTCACGTGTCACCGATGCCAACGAGTCGGCCACTATGCAAACGACCCAAATTGCCCACAGTACCAGAGCCCAAGACCCCGCCAAGTGGCCGCTGCTGCCCTGGGGGAAGAACAGATCTCAGAGGAGCAGGAAGAATATGAGCAAGAGCATCAAGAATGGGAGCCAGCCGCCATGGCTCTAGCATGCTTAGGGGGGAAAGACATGGTCCCGCGGGTCCCCCTACCCGCTAACACCCGGAAGTACAGCCAATGGGTGAGCATCAATGGACGCCAGGCCGAAGCCCTCCGTGACACCGGGGCCAGTGTAACAGCCGTCCGCTGTCACCTGGTGACCCCAGAACAGTTCCTACCAAACATTCTCTGCCCTGTCCGTTCAGCCGATAACTCGGAAAGTCTGTGTCGGATGGCCTGCGTCCCTTTCGAATGGGGAGGGGTCTCCGGCATGTTGAAAGTGACGGTACGAGATGATGCCCCCGTAGACTGCCTCCTGGGAAATGACCTTGAAAGCTCTCCGTGGGCAGCCGTAGAACGAAGAGAACACCTGGGGATGTTAGGCATCCCGGACTGGGCGTGCGTCACCACCCGGTCCATGGCCGCCCGTGCCAATCCCCGACCAGAGGAACCCGAATGGCCGGCGCCTCCTCCCCCGGTCGCCCCAGTCGAAGACACCGACCGTGCCGTCCCCCCAGAACCAGCTCAACCTCCGGACCTCGCTGGCCTCGACCAGTGGCATCAAGAGGGGGGGCCCACACAGGAGCAGTTTCGCCAAGAGCAGAAGACCTGTCCCTCCCTCGAGGGACTCCGCCAACAAGCCCTCGCCCAGAGCGCAGGGGATACCTCCGGAACACATTGGATCTACTGGGACAATGATCTGCTATACAGTGAACAAAGGATCGCGGAGTTGGGGGCCAGCCGAGTGCTAGTGGTGCCCCTCCGTTTTAGAGACTTCTTGCTAAACCTGGCCCACGATGTCCCCCTGGCTGGACACCTGGGTCAGGATAAAACCTACAGCCGCCTAGTGACCCACTTCTTCTGGCCCAAAATGAGGAATGATGTACTCCAGCATTGCCGATCTTGCCCCACGTGCCAAGCCAGTGGAAAGAGCGGCCGCAAACTAAAAGCTCCCCTGCAACCATTTCCCGTGGTCACCACCCCGTTCGAGAGGGTCGGGATAGACATTGTGGGGCCCCTGGACCCCCGTACAAAACAAGGACATCGGTTCATCCTGGTACTGGTGGACCACGCCACCCGCTACCCCGAGGCTGTTCCCCTGCGAACTGTGACAGCCCCGGTAGTCGGCCGGGCCCTGATGGGGATCTTCTCCCGTGTGGGCTTCCCCCGAGAAGTCGTCAGCGACAGAGGCACGAACTTTATTTCCAAATATATGAAGTCCCTCTGGCAACAGTGTGGGGTCACCTACCGATTCACGACCCCCTATCACCCTCAAGGAAACGGACTCGTTGAGCGGTTCAACCGCACGCTCAAAGGGATGATTGGGGGGTTGGAAGAGCCCCTCCGTCGCCAGTGGGATGTGCTGCTGCCGTGCCTCCTCTTCGCATATCGAGAGGTCCCCCAGAAGTCCCTCGGCTTCAGCCCGTTTGAATTATTGTATGGACATCCCGTACGGGGGCCTCTCAGTCTAGTCAAGGAAGGCTGGGAAATGCCCCCTCTAAAGAACCCTCCAGATGTCTTCAAATACCTCCTAACCCTCCGCAACCAGACCCGACGGTTCAGAGAGCTGGCAAAAGCAAACTTGGAGGCCAGTCAAGAGGACATGAAAAAGTGGTATGACCAAAATGCCTCCTCCATCGAATTTGAACGTGGACAACAGGTATGGGTGATGTCCCCCACCGAACCCTGCGCCCTGCAAGACAAGTGGACGGGGCCCTTCAAAGTAGTCGAGCGCAAGGGTCCTGTCACCTATCTCATCGGCATGGAATCTTCACGGAACCCCCTCCGAGTCCTCCACGCTAATAGACTGAAACCCCACTTTGTGCGTTCAGAACTCAGCCTCCTGATGGCCACAGACAATGGAGCCGAAGAAGACTCCGAACCCCTCCCTGACCTCCTACGGACTCGGGAGAAAGATGGCTCCGTGGATGGGGTCCGACTCTCGGAGGCCCTCACCCTGGAACAACGCCAAGAATGTCGAGACCTTCTGTTGCAGTTCGCCGGCCTGTTTTCCCTCACCCCAGGTGTCACTTCCTGGTGTGTGCACGACGTGGACACGGGGGACAGCCCCCCTATCCGCCACCGGGCCTACCGCGTACCAGATCGGGTACGGGCCTGCATCCAGGAAGAAGTAACCAAAATGCTCACGCTCGGGGTCATTGAGCCCTCAGACAGCCCCTGGGCCAGCCCAGTAGTACTGGTCCCCAAAGCAGCCACTCCCGGCACCACACCGGAACTCCGGTTCTGCGTCGACTACCGGGGCTTGATTGCGGTCACCAGAACGGACGCACACCCCATCCCCCGGGCAGACAAGCCAATTGACCGCATGGGAGCTGCCCGCTACCTCAGTATTTTCGACCTGACGGCGGGCTACTGGCAGATCGGCCTCACACCCCGGGCCCAAGAACAATCTGCATTTTCCACTCCTGATGGCCATTATCATTTCAAGGTCATGCCCTTCGGCATGAAGAATGCTCCAGCAACATTTCAGCGGCTCGTCAACCAGGTCTTGGCCGGGCTCGAAGGATTCAGCGCCGCCTACCTAGACGACATCGCTGTGTACAGCCACCATTGGTCTGACCACCTCCACCACCTCCGAGCGGTGCTACAGGCCCTTCAGCGAGCTGGCCTCACGATCAAGGCCAGCAAATGCCAAATTGGTCAAGGGTCCGTAACCTACCTCGGACACCAGGTGGGAAGCGGCCTGGTGGCCCCTCTGCAGCTCAAGATTGCCGCCATCCAGTCCTGGCAGCCCCCCATCACCCAGACCGAGGTACGCGCCTTTCTGGGACTCACGGGCTATTACAGACGGTTCGTGAAAGACTATGGTACCATAGTGGGGCCCCTCACAGAACTCACGTCCAAGAATCAACCCAAGAAGGTCAACTGGACCCCAGATTGTCAAACAGCCTTCGAACAACTGAAGGCCGCCATGTGCTCCGCCCCTGTGCTCCAGGCCCCCGACTACAGCCGGGAATTCGTCGTCCAGACGGATGCCTCCGACCACGGCATTGGGGCGGTCCTGTCTCAATTGAACACCGAAGGCCTTGATCAGCCAGTGGCCTTCATCAGCAGGCGACTCCTACCTCGAGAACAACGCTGGAGCACCATCGAGAGGGAGGCCTTCGCCGTGGTATGGGCCCTCAAAAATCTCACGCCCTACCTCTTTGGCACACACTTCCGGGTGCAGACCGACCATCGACCCCTGCAGTGGCTGATGCAGATGCGGGGGGAGAACCCAAAACTACTACGTTGGTCCATCTCCCTACAAGGGATGGACTTCACTGTTGAACACCGGCCTGGGCCAGATCACGCCAACGCGGATAGCCTGTCCCGCTTTTTCCGCCTCGACGAGGAGAGTCCCCAAGAGGATGGGTGACTCTCCCCGCCTTCAGCTGGGGGGGACGCATGTTGGACAGGCCACGTGAAGGGCCGCTCCCCCTCTGCCCGACCAGGCCCGAGCCCGGTCCCTCAAGTGTCACACACCACCACTTCACGCTTTCCGTCCCCTCCGGGACCCTTGCCTCTGAACATATCGACCTCGTGGGCCCGATCCACTACTGGCCCGCGCGCCCAGCCTGGGCGCCATCTTGGACACTCCGCCACGAGGCCGCGTGGCCCCCGATCGACCCCAACCCTGGGCCTGGCCAGGCCTCCGACATCCCGGCACCACCATCCACCCAGGAGGTGAGCGGACTACTTGGCAGGTCAATGGGAGAAAGAGGTGTCGATGGCTCTCCCCCGCCAGGTGCCGCTCGCCCACAACCTCCCCGGGCGCTGGCTCCACCCCCCTGCTGGGTGTCTGGACTCCTTCATCCCGGACCCCCCGACCTCCAAGTGCGAGGGTCCGGACATCAAAGGGCACCAGCCCTATAACTGGGGCAGCTCCAGAGCAGGAAGGCAGTTGTATCCTGGAGTCGAGAGACGCAGAGAAGAACTCATCCTTGACGGACTACTGGCGCTGCCGTAGCTCTGCCTTGCGAACTATCGTCCTGCCTGCTGGCGCTGCCGCAACTTTCGTAAACCTTCATCGTCGTCGGGACCTGCTGGCGTGGCCGCGGACCGTTTGTAACTACCATCTTCATCGGGACCTGCTGGCTCCGCCGCGGACCGTCGCTTCCTTCATCCATCTCGGGACCTGCTGGCTCCGCCGCGGCCCGATCATCTAGAACGCCGAGCTCGAGGATTGAGAGCTATTTTCATCTATTGGTAACAAGACTGTCCCGCTACCCTTTTCCCAATCCAGAGACCAGAATCGAGGGGACCCCTGAGTCCAGACCTCCTTGTATCATTTTACCGTACTTAAAGAATTGCTTATAAAGTATCGTTGAACCTTATCCTGGTGTGGTGTCCGTCTGTGGGGGGGAAGTTACTTGTCTGTACGATCGCTGGAGACGGCTCTCCCCGGAGACCTCTCCCCTTATCCTCGGCCGACCCTCCCGGTCCGTCTAACAGGATGCAACATGATCCAATGTCTGCTCCAGCACTATGCCCAACGATTTAAAGAGCATTCATGTCCTCTAATTATCGATAAAATGTAATATCAAAACGTTATAATTAATTGTATTAGTTTACTGCTTCCAATGTACCTAGAGAGAGTGTATATCCTATAACATAGGCTCCAAGCTAACTACTAAGTCCTCGATTAAAACGAAGACTGTTACACTCAAGTAAAGTACTAGATTAATCAATGCATTAGTAAGTTGACTAAATGGTCACCCCCTTGCGTTCCAGAATGCGAGAATATAACTACTACAATTGAACGAGCACCAAGCATCTTGCTGAGCTCAATCACGACAATCAAACGAGTTCAAAGCGTCTTGCTGAGAACAATCTCAAAGGTAACCTATTTTCTCAGTTAGGTCTTTATGTTAGAGCCCAAACATAAAGCACTTTAGACTTAACTAGGTATTCTCTGTCCCATAGCGCTCCCATTCTTTGGAAGTTGCAGAGTTCATCATCTTCAATTGATTGATCCTGAAAATACGTCACTGCCTTGGCTAGGTAGTGTATATATTGATTGTAATACGTGAGTGTGATTTATTGACCAATAATTGATTGCAAATAACTGTGATATAATAGTTTCTTTTTAAAATGACTTCTAGTCGCCACACCGACTTTTTGACAATTGTTATATAATTTCCGATAATGTAGAAATAAGGATTGCTATCATGATCAATGCGATATGGATCCTCAAAGAACTGAAATGTTTAAAGAATCGCTTAATTATATTACCAGGTTATAATACAATGTTATTCTGTTACATTTTTTCAGAGGGTCTACATTGAAATGCTTTTATTCTTTGTCCTGAAGATGGTCTTATGAAATTACAATACAAAGACCGAAATGTCGACAACCGTGTCTAATTCTGCTCCTGATTCATCTTCTACAATTGATTTTCATCTAATTTTTAAGTTGAAGTCAATGTTGTCAATTTTGTTAGCAGTTTAGACCTTTTATGATATACCAGTGGAACATGTGATATACTCCCAGTATATCTTACTTTGCATTATTCTGTACCCTATTTTATCTAATGATCAATTCTTTATTTTGAAGTAAAATAACAAACTTTTTTTGACTCTAAAACACCTGGTTTTTGTATAATTTCATATAATGTTAGTGTGGTAACATTATTTATTTACACTATTAATTCATTTTTCTCAGCAACAAGTTCTTAATAGTACGAGTAATCAATTAAGTTAAGTCCCCCACTGCTCATGGAGCAGCATAAAAGAACAAGCATTTACAATGCAATGGTCTTGGCATTATTAAAGGTAGAGCTATTGGCATTGCTCATGACATTTTATTTTTTTTAAAATCTTAAATAAATGGCGTTGTCATTTACATTGCCAATAGCTTAATCGTTAAATAAATGGCATTGTCATTTACAATGCCAATAGGTTAATCGCTCGCAAATGCATGACCTATTGCATTTACACCCACATAGAGCCACACACACAAAGCCACCCACACACACAGAGCCCCCCCACACACACACAGAGCTCCACACACACACAGAGCCCCACACACACAGAGCCCCACACCCAGAGCCACACACACACACAGCCAGAGCCACACACACACCCAGAGCCACACACACACACCCAGAGCCACACACACCCTGAGCCACACACACACCCAGCACCACACACACACACCCACACACACCCAGAGCCACACACACACACCCAGAGCCACACACACACACAGACACACACACCCAGAGCCACACACATACACACCCAGAGCCACACACACACACACCCAGAGCCATACACACACACACCCAGAGCCACAGACACACACACACCCAGAGCCACACACACACACACCCAGAGCCACACAGACACGCCCAGAGCCACACACACACACACCCAGAGCCACACACACACATCCAGAGCCACACACACACACCCAGAGCCACACATACACGCCCAGAGCCACACACACACACATCCAGAGCCACACACAAACACCCAGAGCCACACATACACCCAGAGCTACACACACACACCCAAAGCCACACACACACCCAGAGCCACACACACCCAAAGCCACTCACTTACACCCAGAGCCACACACCCAGAGCCACACACACACACACCCAGAGCCACACACACACACACCCAGAGCCACATACACACCCAGGAGAGCAAGCAAAGCCAGGGGGCAGGGGAGCAAGCACAGCCAGGGGGCAGGGGAGAAAGCACAGCCAGGGGGCAAGGAGCAAGGGAGCAAGCACAGCCAGGGGACAGGGGAGCAAGCACAGCCAGGAGGCAGGGGAGCAAGCTCAGCCAGGGGGCTGGGGAGCAAGCACAGCCAGGGGGCAGGGGAGCAAGCACAGCCAGGGGGCAGGGGAGCAAGTACAGCCAGGGGGCAGGGGAGCAAGCACAGCCAGGGGGCAGGGGAGCAAGCACAGCCAGGGGATCAAGCACAGCCAGGGAAGCAAGCACAGCCAGGGGAGCAAGTACAGCAAGGGGAGCAAGCACAGCCAGGGGAGCAAGCACAGTCAGGGGAGCAAGCACAGCCAAGGGAGCAAGCACAGCCAGGGGGCAAGGGAGAAAGCACAGCCAGGGGGCAAGGGAGCAAGCACAGCCAGGGGGCAGGGGAGCAAGCACAGACAGGGGGCAGGGGAGCAAGCACAGCCAAGGGGCAGGGGAACAAGCACAGCCAGAGGGCAGGGGAGCAAGCACAGCCAGGGGGCAGGGGAGCAAGCACAGCCAGGGGAGCAAGCACAGTCAGGGGAGCAAGCACAGCCAAGGGAGCAAGCACAGCCAGGGGGCAAGGGAGAAAGCACAGCCAGGGGGCAGGGGAGAAAGCACAGCCAGGGGGCAGGGGCAAGCACAGCCAGGGGGCAGGGGAGCAAGCACAGCCAGGGGGCAGGGGAGCAAGCACAGCTAGGGGGCAGGGGAGCAAGCACAGCTAGAGGGCAGGGGAGCAAGCACAGCCAGGGTAGCAAGCACAGCCAGGGGGCAGGGAAGCAAGCACAGCCAGGGGGCAGGGAAGCAAGCACAGCCAGGGGTCATGGAAGCAAGCACAGCCAGGGGGCATGGAAGCAAGCACAGCCAGGGTGCAAGGGAGCAAGCACAGCCAGGGGGCAGGGGAGCAAGCACAGCCAGGGGGCAGGGGAGCAAGAACAGGCAGGGGGCAGGGGAAAAAGCCCAGCCAGGGGGCAGGAGAGCAAGCACAGCAAGGGGGCAGGGGAGCAAGCACAACCATGGGGCAGGGGGAGCAAGCACAACCATGGGGCAGGGGGAGCAAGCACAGCCAGGGGGCAGGAGGAGCAAGCACAGCCAGGGGGCAGGGGGAGCAAGCACAGCCAGGGGGCGGGGGGAGCAAGCACGGCCAGGTGCAGGGGAACAAGCACAGCCAGGGGGCAGGGGAGCAAGCACTGCCAGTGGAGCAAGCACAGCCAGGTGAGCAAGCACAGCCAGGGGAGCAAGCACAGCCAGGGTGCAGGGAAGCAAGCACAGCCAGGGTGCAGGGAAGCAAGAGCAGCCAGGGGGCAGGGAAGTAAGCGCAGCCGGGGGGCAGGGAAGCAAGCACAGCCAGGGGGCAGGGAAGCAAGTACAGCCAGGGGGCAGGGAAGCAAGCACAGCCCGGGGCAGGGAAGCAGGCACAGCCAGGGGGCAGGGAAGCAAACACAGCCAGGGTGCAGGGAAGCAAGCACAGCCAGGGTGCAGGGAAGCAAGCACAGCCAGGGGGCAGGGGAACTAGGGTGCAGGGGAGCAAGCACAACCAGGGGGCAGGGGAGCAAGCACAGCCAGGGGAGCTAGCACAGCCAGGGGGCAGGGGAGAAAGCACAGCCAGGGGGCAGGGGAGAAAGCACAGCCAGGGGGCAGGGGAGAAAGCACAGCCAGGGGGCAGGGGAGCAAGCACAGCCAGGGGGCAGGGGAGCAAGCACAGCCAGGGGGCAGGGGAGCAAGCACAGCCAGGGGGCAGGGGAGCAAGCACAGCTAGGGGGCGGGGGAGCAAGCACAGCTAGGGGGCAGGGGAGCAAGCACAGCCAGGGTAGCAAGCACAGCCAGGGGGCAGGGAAGCAAGCACAGCCAGGGGTCATGGAAGCAAGCACAGCCAGGGGGCATGGAAGCAAGCACAGCCAGGAGGCATGGAAGCAAGCACAGCCAGGGTGCAAGGGAGCAAGCACAGCCAGGGGGCAGGGGAGCAAGCATAGCCAGGGGGCAGGGGAGCAAGTACAGGCAGGGGAGAAAGCACAGCCAGGGGGTAGGAGAGCAAGCACAGCCAGGGGGCAGGGGAGCAAGCACAGCCATGGGGCAGGGGGAGCAAGCACAGCCAGGGGGCAGGGGGAGCAAGCACAGCCAGGGGGCAGGGGGAGCAAGCACAGCCAGGGGGCAGGGGGAGCAAGCACAGCCAGGGGGCAGGGGGAGCAAGCACACCCAGGGGGCAGGGGGAGCAAGCAAAGCCAGGGGGCAGGGGAACAAGCACAGCCAGGGGGCAGGGGAGCAAGCACAGCCAGTGGAGCAAGCACAGCCAGGCGAGCAAGCACAGCCAGGGGAGCAAGCACAGCCAGGGGGCAGGGGAGCAAGCACAGCCAGGGGGCAGGGGAGCAGCAAGCACAGCGAGGGAAAACAAATCTGTGTGGAAAAAACATCTAAACACTGCCATGAAAGTGAAATTGTGAAAAATGCCCAAATAATGTGTAATAAACAATAAAGACATGACAAAAATAAATCAATGATGAGTTAAACACAGATTTGTAGCAAGAACGACTGATTTACTGGCAAAAACAACTTTTTGCTCCCTGACTCACTCAAATGAGAGGTGCACTTTTCTAGCACGTTCCTCAGCCATTAAAACAACATACTTGCTTAATAATTACTTACTTTGCCTTATGTTTTAATGAGAGGCCTGGAGTAGGGAGAGTACGGTAAGAGCGGGTCACAGCAATGTGTTTCTCTGCATTGTTTTCATTCATGCAGGGGACCCAGATCTAAAGAGGAGGAGGAGGGATGGGCAGCAGATCACACAGCTCAGACCCCAGCAGCAAACAAACAGGCAAACACACACAAACACAAACAGGATTACCACCCGGAGCACATCCCTGCATGAAGGAGACAGAGAGAGGGGCGACTCCCTGCTAGTGCATTGGACTGCAGAGGCAGACAGGGGCGCCGGACCCTGGACCACTGCAGGTTCGCTCAGCTGACTGTCAGCCGTGAGGGGAAGTCGGCTCATTGGCAGTTCTCCATCCCCTTCTGCGCGGGCCCCCACTTTGCAGAAATCTACCCTGGTCCTTTCAAGTGAGAGACTGCTGGGAGATGGGCGGCCCAACTAGCATCCAATCATAGACACAGCTATCAGTGAGCAGGAGGTGTGAAGATGGGCAGGTGGGGCAAGAGCAAGCTAAAGTGCAGAAAAACGAGGTGGAGCAAATGAAGGGAAAGAAGTAGAATTTTGGAAAAAGAGTTAAGGGTGCTCTTCCCATAATTGGGCTGGTTATAGCGCCTGAGAGGTTGTGTGCCTTGGAACGGGACCGAAGGGCAAAGGGGTGGTTGTTCACTGGGGCTAAAGCAGGTGTGCCAGGCGGCAATGGACCAGGAGTCGGACACGTGGGAAGGAGTTGGGCCATAAAGGCAGGTTAGTGTTGTCGACAGAGGCGGGGTTTGATGGGAGGGAAGAGAGAAAGGTGAACGGGGAGGGAGTGGTGAACAGATGGGAAAGGAGATGGAAATGGAAGACAAACGAATGGCGAGGGATGTGGGTCACATGAGGGAGCCAATGTGAGGCGAGATACACGTACAGATACACGCCTTTCAAACCCTGCTCGCACGGTTCACATCTTTTTTTTTAACTCTTCATATCAAATAGTGACATTTTTGTCACGTTTTTCTAAGTTACAGTCTCCGATCTGCCGTGTAAACAAAAGTTTAAGACGGTAGTCTTGGCTCTTTAAATTCACTTGTGAGAGATGTTGGGGTGAGCGAGAGGTAGCCAAGGGGAGTACGGGACAGGATAGATTTAACGGGGGATTGATTACCCGCACTTCAAGCAGGGGTGCATTTTCCCCGGTATTGCCACGTGTGGCGGCACGGGTTGCCTGGGCCGTTGCATACTGTTACGGGGCTCGCCAGAGCCCGAGTTTGTCTCTTCCAGCGGCCGCACCTCCATGCCTGACTCCGTGAGAGTTGATCCCTGGCGTGGGAAGGCTCGGCATCCCGAGGAAGTGATCAAACAGAGGCGGGATTTGATGGGAGGGAAGAGAGAAAGGTGAACGGGGAGGGAGTGGTTGTAAAGATTGTAAGCAGCGCAAGAATCGCATGCGCCACTAACCTGAATCCTATGCCCAGCAGGAACGACGGGATGACTGTCCTCACAACCTCACACCGCACTTCACCCAACCACGGGACAACCACCGCAATTGGTGCGAACACAGTCGGAGGTCGTAAGGGGGAATCTGGGGATGAATGAAGGGGTCTTCTAAGCTTCTCAAGACGAGATTCGGATTCAGCAGCTTTACTGGGAAGACCTCCCTGAAGGTGGGCGAAAAGATGTACAAAGGATATTGTATTTTTGCATTGACGTGAATATCCCCACCTCCCCAGGGCTCCGGAACTTACCACTGGTGTATGTGTTCTTTCCGTGTAGAAAATCAGGGGTCACTAGAAATACAGGAAGTCTATACACCAGCTGGTGAAAGTTAATGCACTTTCTTCTCAAGCTCCTGTAACAAGTTCCGAAGATGTAACTCTCTCCGGTAATCTTTTTTGAACATGTACTGAGTACCAGAATCCCAAAATACTTCTTTTGGGATTGACGTGGATCATGAGTCGATAATCCCCATAATACAGGAAACCAAAAGCAAAACAAATTAGGAGTGTGTGCGAACCGCACTCTACCTTAAACCAGGTGATAAACTCTGAGACTGCAAACAAGAGATGCAGAAGAGAGCGAGCCCGCTCTCCGCAATCTTTTCTCCACAAGCGCGGCTTTGTTGTACTCACAGAGACGCGCTGGAAGGTGATGTGTTGGCCACGCAGGCACTTCGTCGTCGCGGCGGGTGTTTGCTCAACTGGCCACGCAGGCACTTCGTCGCCGCGGCGGTTGTTTGCTCTACTGGCCACGCAGGCACTTCGTCGTCGCGGCGATCAAAACACAGGCTAGTCAAAATACTCCATGACAGGAACTCCGAAGCAGGAAACAACATGGAAACAAACCAGGAACGGGATTGACAAGCCCCGTTGTGTTCAAAAGGAGGAGCTTAAGTAATATCCTCCCATTGTGCAGCCTCCTGGCGCCGCTTGGCCTTCTGGGACTGGTAGTCTTTCTGCCCGCACCTCACAATGTAGTGTTTGCGGCATCTTGCCGCTCTGCCAAGGGCGTTCACTACAGAACCCCCTCTCAAGGACTGCCGACCCGGCGGTCGTCCCGGCTTTCCAGGAAATTCGTCGTGGAATAGCGTAACCAAATCAGGACAATGTAATTGGTCCGCCGGTTCCCAAGAGCGATCTTCGGGACCGTAGCCCTTCCACTCGACCAGATACTGGACCCTACCCCGTACCATACGGGAATCCAGTATGGACTCCACTTCGTACTCCTCCTGTCCATCCACTTCCACAGGTCCAGGACGTTCAGGCAACCTAACACTCGGAAGGCAAGGCCGTAGAAGTGATACGTGAAAAACCGGATGTATGGACCAGGATACAGGTAGAGAGAGTTTCATCGCCACGGTGTTGATCACTTCACAGATACTATATGGCCCAACGTATTTAGGTTTCAGTTTGTTGGCGCCACGCAGATGCAAGTTATGGGTGGAAAGCCAGACTTTATCCCCCACCTTGTACACTGGTTCCGGAGATCTCTTCGTATCTGCATACATTTTCTGGGATTTCTGAGCCTTCTGCAAATTGAACCGAGCCTCTAACAGTACGGCTCGGAGATGCGCATGGTGTTCCTGGATGGAGGGGACCAAGGAAACACCAGGCCATTCGAAAGGGAGCATATTCGGGTGGAACCCGTTCAAACAGAAAAAAGGAGAACATCCCAGAGTGGAATGCACCGCATTGTTGTACGCAAACTCTGCAAGCCATAATAAGGTGGTCCAGCTGGTCGTGTTCTGTAAGGTGAAACAGCGTAGGTATTGTTCCAGGGTTTGGTTTAACCGTTCTGTTTTACCATCCGTTTGCGGATGGTAGCTGGATGATAGGCGAGCGTCTATCTGGAGGATGGTACAGAGCGCCTTCCAGAAATGGGAGGTGAATTGCGTACCCCTGTCTGTTATCACCACATTCGGAAGCCCATGCAGACGCACAACGTTTTGTAGAAACACCTTCGCTAATTCGCCGGAGGTAGGTAGGCTAGGTAGGGAGATGAAGTGACCCATCTTGGTGAGATGATCTACCACTACCAAAACGACTGTTTGCTTCTCACATGGCGGCATTTCTACAATAAAATCCATGGACACCGTATGCCAGGGTTTGGGCGGAATGGGTAGAGGGCGTAACAATCCTGTCGGTTTAGCATGAGATGATTTACTCTGCGCACAAATCGCACAGTCTTTTATGTAGTTCTTCACATCCGTCCGGACGCTGGGCCACCAGAAGGACCGTTCCACTGTAGAGAGTGTCTTGTATACCCCCAGGTGTCCTCCTAGTACTGAGTCATGGGCCCACTTCATCACCTTGTTTTGCAATTCAAGGAGGGGAACATATAGTGCATGGTGATGATACGCTAAATGGTCTTTTTCACAGCGATGATCCGGCTCTTCCAGGATCCATGCGGGTACATCTAGGTCAGTGAGGGCGATTCTAACGTCCTCGAGAAAGTCATCTGAGGTAATTAAGGCAATGGAGGCCTCGCTGTTCTCGACACCCTGTAGGATTGAGGGTGATTCGACAGTTCTCCCTGTGTCATCTTCCCCCAGCCGGGAGAGAGCATCCGCCTTACCATTCCTAGTTCCTGGTCTGTATCTGATGACAAAGTCGAAATCGGAAAAGAAAAGGGTCCATCGCAGTTGACGAGGGGTCAGTGCTTTCGCGGTTTTCAGAAACAGGAGATTACGGTGGTCAGTAATGATCTCCACAGTGTGCACAGCTCCAAGAAGGTAATGCCTCCACTCCTCGCATGCTCTTTTAATAGCCAATAGCTCCTTGTCCGTGATGGAATAGTTGACTTCACACGGGGTGAGTTTCTTTGAATAGAACGCCACAGGATGAAGCTGTCCTGTAGAAGGGTGTCGTTGTGACAAAATGCCGCCAAGAGCATATTGGGAGGCGTCCGTTTCGAGGATGAAAGGCAACTGAGGGTTTGGGTGCCGAAGGATGGGAGCTTGTGTAAACTTCAACTTGAGGGTTTGAAAGGCCTTTTCTGCTTCTTCTCCCCATTTGAAAGAAACGTTCTTCCGCAAGAGAGATGTGATGGGGTGAATTATTTTGGAGAAGTCCTGGACAAAGCGCCTATAATAATTGGCGAACCCAAGAAAACTTTGAACAGATTTGGTAGTCTGCGGCGTTTTCCAGGAGAGTATGGCCTCGACTTTTCTCATGTCCATCCTGAATCCTTGGGCATCGATCACGTAACCCAGAAAAGCCACTTGTTTGACGTGAAAAAGACATTTTTCTAGCTTGGCATACAATGAGTTACGCTGTAGTCTCTCCAACACCTCCTTGACGTGCGTAATGTGTTCTGAGAGGGAGGCAGAGTACACCAGAATATCGTCAATATAGACGATACAGAAAGACTCCAAACACCCCCGCAACACCTCATCCATAAAAAACTGGAAGGCGGCGGGGGCGTTGCACAGTCCAAACGGCATCACCCGATACTCAAAGAGCCCGAATTTTGTTCGGAAGGCCGTCTTCCACTCGTCCCCAGTCTTAACTCGTACGAGATGGTATGCCCCTCGAAGGTCCAGTTTGGTGAAATACCTCGCCCCTTTAAGTTGATCCATAAGCACAGGTATCAAGGGCAATGGGTACCGGTTTTTTACCGTCACCCGGTTGATGGCTCGGTAGTCAATGCATGGACGCAATTCCTCACAGTCCTTCTTGGGGATGAAAAACATAGGCGACGAGACAGGGGATGTGGAGTGTCTAATGAACCCGGTGGCCAAATTGTCGTCAATGTAAGTCCGGAGATACTGTGTCTCTTTTTCGGTTAGGGCATACACTCTGCTGCAGGGTAGATCCGCACCTGGAACAAGGTCCACACGACAATCGTAGGTCCTATGGGGAGGCAGATGAGTGGCTTTTTGCTTATCGAACAAGGAGGCGTATGCGTGGTATTCCGCCGGTAAAATCGTGGCACAGCAGAACCTGTCAACTGAGCAGGCTCCCGCCAGGCAAGAGGCTGGTGTGGGTTCTGGAACACTGCAGAGAAGGTCTCTGTTCTGGCAATGTTCTTGGCAATATTGGGATGTCATTCTAACTGTACGGGTTGACCAGCAAACAGAAGGGTCATGTAAAGTTAGCCAGGGCATGCCTAAGATAAGCCGGAATTGTGGGGCGTCTATGAGGTCGAATTGTATATATTCGTAGTGATGGTTTCCATATTCCATCAGCAAGGCCAGGGTATGTTGAGTCACGGGTCCCGATGACAAGTCAGTGCCATCCACAGCCTTGACCATCTCGGGCGTTGTTTTTCGGTCACAGGGAATACCCATTCTTATCGCATAAGTTTGATCGATATAGTTCCCTGTGGCTCCTGAATCCAACAGAGCGTCCACCAAAAAAGGTTTCTGTTTTGGTACCTGCAGGGTTACATTTATATTCATGTGTGCAACCGCAGGGTGAAGGGTGTTCGCGACGTACGAGGAGACCGGGGGAGACTGGAGTCCTGAATCAGTGGTCTCTGTCTGATCCAAGACCATTAGTTTTCCGACGGCTCTTCCGTCTTTAGGGAGGCCTGTGTTCTGGGAAATACATTTCGTCCGGAAGGAGAAGCCCGAGCTCTGCAATCGTTAACGAAATGCCCACTTTTTCCACAGTACATACATAGTTTGAGCCTTCTTCTCCGATCCCTTTCTTCTCTGGTGAGGGGGCCTCGTATTCCACCTATTTGCATAGGCTCTGGCCCCTCCTGTGGCTTGGCTTTTTCTTCACTCGTTTGTCGAGCTCTAGCCATGGGATAGGAGAACCGAGAGTCCCCTCTGCTCCGATCACCTCTCCTCTCCATCAATCGATGGTCCAGTTGGACTGTTAGGTCAATAAGTTCTTCGCATGTGGAGGGCAACTGCACCACCTGTGCTAAGACGTCCTTCAATTCCCCCCGGAGACCCTGATAGAATAGGGAGATTCTTTTCTGAGCCGGCCAGTCTGTCTCAACTATGAGGCGGTTGAACGTCGTAATATAGGACAATAGGTCCTGCGAACCCTGGCGTAAGGTCATTAACTCATGGTCCAATGATATCATGTGCGACTTTCTGTCGAATAATTTACGCATTTCGAGACAGAAATTGTCGAAATTATGTAACACAGGATCATTCCGTTCCACTAAAGGAATGGTCCATCCGGATGCGTTTCCCCCCATATATGACATAACGAAGGCGGTCTTTGAAGAATCCTCCTGAAAGATTTGAGGTTTGCAAAGGAAATGAAGGCGACACTGGTTTAGAAAGGTCTCAAATTTTCTGGGATCTCCGTAAAACCTTTCGGGAGGTGCCAGAGGTATGCCATGGGTCTGCAGAATATGTACCGTCGGGGTGGCGTCCGTAGACGTAGAAGGGGCTGCAAAAGTTCCCCCTGGTTGGAACGATGGAGGAGAGGGCAAGGTAGCAGGCCGTATTAGCGGTCTGCTACTAGGCTCTTTTTGGGCGAGATCAGACATTTCTTTACGTAAGTCTGACATTTCTTTGTACAAAGCTTGGTTTTCTGCTCGTGATGTTTGAACCTCGCTTTGCAATTCCGAGAAACTTTCCAACAAAGAGGTGAGTACAGTGTTGGTATCCATCGTCCGGGCTGGTTAGCGTTCTTGGGCTTGTCAATCTGTAAAGATTGTAAGCAGCGCAAGAATCGCATGCGCCACTAACCTGAATCTTATGCCCAGCAGGAACGACGGGATGACTGTCCTCACAACCTCACACCGCACTTCACCCAACCACGGGACAACCACCGCAATTGGTGCGAACACAGTCGGAGGTCGTAAGGGGGAATCTGGGGATGAATGAAGGGGTCTTCTAAGCTTCTCAAGACGAGATTCGGATTCAGCAGCTTTACTGGGAAGACCTCCCTGAAGGTGGGCGAAAAGATGTACAAAGGATATTGTATTTTTGCCTTGACGTGAATATCCCCACCTCCCCAGGGCTCCGGAACTTACCACTGGTGTATGTGTTCTTTCCGTGTAGAAAATCAGGGGTCACTAGAAATACAGGAAGTCTATACACCAGCTGGTGAAAGTTAATGCACTTTCTTCTCAAGCTCCTGTAACAAGTTCCGAAGATGTAACTCTCTCCGGTAATCTTTTTTGAACATGTACTGAGTACCAGAATCCCAAAATACTTCTTTTGGGATTGACGTGGATCATGAGTCGATAATCCCCATAATACAGGAAACCAAAAGCAAAACAAATTAGGAGTGTGTGCGAACCGCACTCTACCTTAAACCAGGTGATAAACTCTGAGACTGCAAACAAGAGATGCAGAAGAGAGCGAGCCCGCTCTCCGCAATCTTTTCTCCACAAGCGCGGCTTTGTTGTACTCACAGAGACGCGCTGGAAGGTGATGTGTTGGCCACGCAGGCACTTCGTCGTCGCGGCGGGTGTTTGCTCAACTGGCCACGCAGGCACTTCGTCGTCGCGGCGGTTGTTTGCTCTACTGGCCACGCAGGCACTTCGTCGTCGCGGCGATCAAAACACAGGCTAGTCAAAATACTCCATGACAGGAACTCCGAAGCAGGAAACAACATGGAAACAAACCAGGAACGGGATTGACAAGCCCCGTTGTGTTCAAAAGGAGGAGCTTAAGTAATATCCTCCCATTGTGCAGCCTCCTGGCGCCGCTTGGCCTTCTGGGACTGGTAGTCTTTCTGCCCGCACCTCACAATGTAGTGTTTGCGGCATCTTGCCGCTCTGCCAAGGGCGTTCACTACAGTGGTGAACAGATGGGAAAGGAGATAGAAATGGAAGACAAACAAATGGCGAGGGATGTGGGTCACATGAGGGAGCCAATGTGAGGCGAGATACACGTACAGATACACGCCTTTCAAACCCTGCTCGCACGGTTCACATCTTTTTTTTTTTAACTCTTTATTGGCAGGAATAGGCACAGGTTCGTCACGGACAAAGGAGAGCTGCGTGCGGAGGGAAGGGGGGCAAGAGCGGGAGGAAGGATAGCTGCGGCCAGAGGGAAGGAGGGGGCGAGAGATCTGGATGCACAAACAGGGTGGCACAGGAAAAACGGCACAGACAAGACGATCCTCACCGGCAGACGCAGAGACTCTGGAGCGGCAGCAGGATCCACTCGTGCCAGCGTTCACCGAGAAAAAAATGGCGGCCGCAAAGCTCCGCAAATTTCGGATTCGGGCGTATTTTGGCGTTCAAAAAGGGGCGTGGCTTAAAAGTGGAAAGAACAGAACTAGAACGCCCCCAAATCCGAAAGAGACGGAGCTTGTTTCGAGTGACGCCTCTCTCCTCCAATGGCTGCCCTCCATTTAGGAAGCCAGCCAATGGAGGAAAGCTGGAGGAGAGAGGCGGGTTAAACCACCATACTCAAAAACATAAGATCTCCGACCGGAGACTGCGCAAGCGCAGCCTTTCGGTCCCTCGACCTAAAAAAGAAAATGATAATAACTGAAGTTATTATCATTTTATTTTAAGCCATCAGGTTAGGGCGGGCTTGCCTCCCATGACGTCGGAGAGGAGAAGTGGTTGCTGCACTCTAAAGTGCGCATGACACTTTGGCCGGCCGCCTTGGCCTGGCCAAACTGTCATGCACACTTTGCAAGTTCTCCACCCAGGCTGCATTATAACAAACCCTTTGCATAGGACACTCCTGAGCAAGGCCCTGCTCATGCTAGCACACATTAGTGCGAGGAAGTAAACCCTGTGCATGGGACACTCCTGAACAAGGCTCTGCTCATGCCGGCACACCTAAGCATGCGAAAGTAAACCCTGCGTATTTGACACTCCTGATCAAGGCCCTGCTCAGGCTTAGATACATTAGCATGGGTAAGTAAACTGTGCGCATTTGACACTCCTGAGCAAGGCCCTGCTCATGCTGGCACACATTAGTGTGAGAAAGTAAACCCTGTGCATGGGACACTCCTGAACAAGGCTCTGCTCATGCCGGCACACATAAGCATGCGAAAGCAAACCCTGTGTATTTGACACTCCTGAGCAAGGCCCTGCTAAGGCTTGCATACATTAGCGTGGGTAAGTAAACTGTGCGCATTTGACACTACTGAGCAAGGCCCTGCTCATGCTGGCACACATTAGCGCGTAAGTAAACCATGCACATGGGATACTCCTGAGCAATGCCCCGCTCATTCTGACACACATTAGCGTGCGTAAGCAAACCCTGCACATGGGATACTCCTGAGCAATGCCCCACTCATGCTGGCACACATTAGCGCGTAAGCAAACCCTGCACATGGGATACTCTTGAGCAATGCCCCGCTCATGCTGGCACACATTAGCGCGTAAGCAAACCCTGCACATGGGATACTCCTGAGCAATGCCCGAATCATGCTGGCACACATTAGCGCGTAAGCAAACCCTGCACATGGGATACTCTTGAGCAATGCCCCGCTCATGCTGGCACACATTAGCGTGTGTAAGTAAACCCTGCGCATGGGACACTCCTGAACAAGGCTCTGCTCATGCCGGCACACATAAGCAAGGCACAGCTCATGCTGGCACACATTAGCGTGCATAAGCAAACCCTGCACATGGGACACTCCTGAGCAAGGCCCCGCTCATGATGGCATACAATAGCATGTATAAACAAACCCTGCACATGAGGCACTCCTGAGCAAGACCCTGCTCATGCACACATTAGCGTGCGTAAGCAAACCCTGCGCATGGGACACTCCTGAGCAAGGCTCTGCTCATGCTGGCACACAGTAGCGTGCGTAAGCAAACCCTGCGCATGGGACACTCCTGAGCAAGGCTCTGCTCATGCTGGCACACATTAGCGTGCGTAAGCAAACCGTGCACATGGGATACTCCTGAGCAATGCCCCGCTCATGCTGACACACATTAGCGTGCGTAAGCAAACCCTGCACATGGGACACTCCTGAGCAATGCCCCGCTCATGATGGCATACATTAGCGTGCGTAAGCAAACCCTGCACATGGGATACTCCTGAGCAATGCCCCACTCATGCTGGCACACATTAGCGTGCGTAAGCAAACCCTGCACATGGGATACTCCTGAGCAATGCCCCACTCATGCTGGCACACATTAGCGTGCGTAAGCAAACCGTGCACATGGGACACTCCTGAGCAATGCCCCGCTCATGATGGCATACATTAGCGTGCGTAAGCAAACCCTGCACATGGGATACTCCTGAGCAATGCCCCACTCATGCTGGCACACATTAGCGCGTAAGCAAACCCTGCACATGGGATACTCCTGAGCAATGCCCCACTCATGCTGGCACACATTAGCGTGCGTAAGCAAACCGTGCACATGGGATACTCCTGAGCAATGCCCCGCTCATGCTGACACACATTAGCGTGCGTAAGCAAACCCTGCACATGGGATACTCCTGAGCAATGCCCCACTCATGCTGGCACACATTAGCGTGCGTAAGCAAACCCTGCACATGGGATACTCCTGAGCAATGCCCCACTCATGCTGGCACACAGTAGCGCGTAAGCAAACCCTGCACATGGGACACTCCTGAGCAAGGCTCTGCTCATGCTAGCACATGTTAGCGCACATAAGCGGCCCCTTCATGGGAATCTCCTGAGCCATGCCTCGCTCATGCTGGCATACATTAGCTCGCATATGCAAACCCTGCGCATTTGACACTACTTTTATTTATTTATTTATTTATTTATGCGATTTTATATAGCGCGGACTTTACCCGATGGTGTCAGAGCGCTTCACAATAGGAACAGCAATGATACATGAGGAGAAAAATTACAAGTGAACAAATTACAAAAGCAAACGTTAAGTTACATAAATCAGAAGTGACAATAGTGAGCAACCGAAATACATGAGGTAGCAATCGGTACATTACAGGAGGAAAAAGTGATATGTGTGCAGGTTACAAAAGCGTACAAAGTACAAGTAGAGGTATAATACTGCAATTAATGGCAGACACTCCAGCACAAGAACAAACGTTACGTAGGCAATGGTGGCACTTGTGCAAGTATCTAAAGCAAGCAAAAGTGAGAGATAGCATACAGTGTGTTACAAGAGAAAAGTGACGTGTGCAAGTTACAAAAGGGCACCATACACAGGTACAAGGATAATACTGCAATAAATGGTAAACACTCAAACTGCCAGGAAGGCCCTGCTCAAACTGGCACACATTAACGCGTAAGCAAACCCTGCACATTTGACACTCCTGGCAAGGCCCTGCTCAGGCTGGCACACATTAGTGCACGTGAAGCAGAACCTTCCACGTATAGGATTTAGTACCATCCATACATTTTACACGGTTGAGACTTGTGCTATTGCAACCTAAGTACTTCTAGTGAGCGACTGAGCATCACGCGAATAAAAATCTTATTTCTTTATAAAAAATATATAGCACTTCACAGCATATTTATTGCGCATTTTACCTGTGGAAGTTATACTTTACGTTCAACACACAGTGACCTTGATGGGTAAACCTTGACTGGCTGACCTCGCTGACCCCTGAACATCAAATCCTAATAAAACGGAGGTACTGTTCATTCTGTGAGCTCGGAGCAGAGCCTGGTGCCTGTGGTGCCAGGTGGAACAGGCAATAATTGTTACAAATATTGGCAACTTACTTACCCCAAAGCCTCCTAAGCCCTGACAACTGGTCTGACATATACAAGCATACATTTTTTTAATGATTTAATGAAAGAATGTTGTCGCCTTTATTGTGTCTCTATATTGGTTTTAAAGATGAAATGTTAAATTGTATTTTAAAGGGAAGATTTCGAATTTGTAATTCTTTCTGAATAATAGTCACTTTCTAAGTACTGATGCTCAATTTTGCCTCCACCTAATCCTGTGTTATCCAGGGCAAATACCTATCTTACTGTGACTCTTGTCACGTTTAAAGCGCTTAGAAACCCTGGCTGGCTCTTAAAGGCTATAAAACGTAGACGCTGGTAATTTCATGAGTGTTGCTTGGCTTTGCAAATTGATCTTCCTTCTTTGTTGCCCCTCTGCAAAGAGGCCGCAGCTCCTCGAGGCTGTGGGTGTGTGGCACAAGCACTAGGACCCTGAAGCGAGGCATCAGGGGCTGACGGGGGGAGGGGGGCAGTGGGAGGGATGGAGCTGCAAGTTTGCACAGAGTTCAAAGAGCCTCATTTGAATAGACTTTTTTAAGGTCTTTCCCAGACTTCCAGAACTTTCTTTTGGAGGGTATAAAGGCGCTGGAGAGGAGGCGAGGGAAGGAGACAGAGAGCAGCCACGTCACCGCCATCAGAAGCCCCTGCAGCGGCAGAACAACAAACTCTTCAGGTAAGAACAGCCAGACACCATGTTTTTCTTTAATTAAATGTGCATGCATCTTGTAAAAATGCGAAGGCTCCGTTTTACCGCGCGGGTGCAAGTCAGCTGAGACAGTCACCAAGCGTTAGGGATTTGTGCCTCATGTTTTAATGAGTTCATTAAAAGTCTGTTTGCAGCCCTGCTGGTCCAAGGGAGAGCGCTTCCACGCGCAGCCTGCGTGCCCAGGCTTGGCCAGGACACTGCCGGCTCTCGACTGCTCCTGGCGCCCACAGGCAGCTTCCTGTGTGCTGGTTGCAGCCAGGAGTGCCCGGTGGGTTTTGCGGGTGTGCACATGCATGCTGCCCCGTGGTACTGCAGACGGTGCCAGGGATGAGCAGAAAAGGCTCGGTGCCCTGTGCTCTGAGGTCAGCTGGGACGCGCTAACCTCCTGCTGCTGGCGTTACCTCTGAGTGTATCACCAGCTGCGAGGCTCGTCCGATGCCAGGAGTGCAGGGATGTGTTTTCCACCCTGCTCGTCTGCAGCCTGGATGGATGCCACTCAGCCCCGCCCGACACTCGGCGTTCCTTTCCTGTTTGGAGTCTGGGGTGTTCGTGGTAGTTTTTGGGGCGTTTGTGTTGTGTTTGCGCTGAGGCATCAGTGAAGCCACGAGTCGTTTCTAGGAGTGTTCAGAGCCCGCCCAGACTTTATTTTCTATGTACTCCCTACAGCAGTAGGCAGGGCGGGCACACTGCCTGGAACTAATGGGACAGGGGCCTCGTGGCCAACCGTCTGAGTGGCATGGGGATCTATCCATTCTCGCTTGTAGTACCCAAGAAGAAGAACAGAGCCCTCCAAAAGGGGGGGGGCATTCATGTGTTTGTAGTTTACAGAAAGACTTAGAGTGCCAACAGAAAAGTCTCCCAATTGTTAGCCTAGTGTGACCCGCCCCCCATTCCTACACCCCCTTTTATTCACCTTGATGATTTGGGTAAAGTAAAAGATGTCATTGTGAGCCTGGCAGTCGAAAAGTCTCTCGTGACGGAGGAGGGACTTGGTGTGCCCCCCCGCACAGCTGTGAGAAACGAAGGAGGTCGCGCGGGGGCGCAATAAAGGGCATTTAAATCAGCGAAACGAAAGTGGCAGCCCTCATTACCCTGCCCTGCAGCAAGGGTCCTGGAATGTCCTCTTGTTCGACTTCTGATTGCGCCTCGAGACCTACTGATATGTATTCACTGGATTTGACCTTTAAATGCGCCACCCAGTAAATGTAATAAACCCGTTTCCCCTCTCGAGTTCTGCTTCAGCAGCAATGAAGATCCGAAAATGTCCCCTTGTTTGATGTACAGGTGTGCACTGCCAGCTTGTCTTGACTTTACTGACCACTAAATAGTGCTTTTAAAGGGGCCGTCCATAAATAGAAGGAATGACTGCTTCGTTAGCTCTGCCTCATTAGCAGCCAGGATCCCCAAATGTCCCGTGTGTCTGATGCACAGGTGTGTGCTGACGTTTTATCTAACATTATTAACTAGATAGTATCTTTAAATTAGCTTTCTGTCACTCGGTATTTGTAAAGCGCACTGATCACCGCGGTGGTATCCAGGCGCTGAACCGAAATACATCACGGCCAGGATCCATGGATGTGCTATTTCCGGTGCTGGCTGGTGGGGTCTTAAACCCTCTTGTGACGTCATTCTTTCTTCTAAAGGGGGGCTGAGCTCAGAGTCAGTAGCTTAAGAAAGTATTTTCTCGACAGTACAGTCGAGGCCAGGGGCCTTAATACATGGGTGACTAATGGGTCACCAATCGAAACACGTCATTAACACTACAATGAAATACTGCAGGTGGGAACTCCGGGGGTTGGGGGCGTGCACTCTCCCTGTGCACCCCGAAGGATATTTGGCGTTTCCCTTGAAATGTAAATATATGTTCCCCATGAGTGGGTTTTGAGGCTCAGTTTAAAGCTGGGGCATTATTCGCCTCGTGGGTAATAGACATATCCAAACTGTTGTTGATGGGGGGGGGGGGGGTTCTAGCCCTCAATATCTAGTTTGTTTCAAGTATATGCATTATCCCCCCACGTACCCAAAGCCCACAAAGAAATAGTTGTGACTCGGTGCAACATTCTCCAATGCATGCTGATTTGGCCCTGCCGGGCTGGAAACAAAGGGCTCCACCCTGCACATAGTCCCTCTTCTAGATCAGTCCCTGCCACCTCAGCAGACGGTAACCAGAGCCCCTCCAGCCAGCCGCCACACCCGTGGTGGGAGGAGCCAGAGGGGTCAGTGGTCGCGGGAGGGAGCCAGTGGCGGGTGAAATCTGAACCCTGGCAGGCTCGGCTTCTCATCCTGCTTGTGCAGAGCGCCGCCCACCCCGCGGCTACGTGTCAGTGCAGGGGAGAGGACCGCCTGGCCCCGTGGGTGCTTCTGCAAAGATCCCATCCTGTTGCTAAGAGACCGTGTAATTACCGGTAGCATCTCACCAGGATCGCATCAACGGAGAGGCGGTACTGGACAGGGTTAGTGGCTAAGATAGTTCCTTTAAAACTGACCGGAGCGGAGTTCTGATCCTAGCTGCCCTTTCTTCTTGACAGAAATGTGTGATCCTGGACAGATAACTACGATCTGCCAACGGCGGATCGCTCATACAGACTGAAAGTATTGTAAACATAAAAATAGACCGAACTGTACTTGTCCCGCTCGTAAGCGCCTAGAGGCCACTCACCTTGTTGTGTTGCTCTGTACAGGTGCTCACCCTCGCATACAATGTTGACACATTGCTTCCTACTGCGTTTGTCTCAAATAATGTCTTATTCTACAAGAGCTCGTGTTAACGAGTAACCCAGCTTGCAAATTTAGGAAAACAGTGGTGTAATCTGTATCATATGTATGAGGTTGCAGTCCGAGATCAATTATGCTTGTGATTTTATTTTGCAAATGTCTGTTTTTAAAGGGACCATCTGGTGAATGATGTCACAATCTCAGAACCCAAGCTGACATTATCAAACAAGGCAACATTCCAGTATGTCTGTGCTAGAGATTGATATTACCAGTGTTCAGTGATTGTTAGCCACGCAGGACTGGGGAAAGAGAACTGTGTTTTTTCTGTGCACTGGGTGGGCTATTTAAAGAGTTTTCATGGTGTAATAAAACGGGTGGACATACGGTTTAATATATTGTTTTTGAAGCCTTTAAAGGAGTTTGTGCAGAACTTAATTTGTGTCCAGAAGCATTTAGTGGGGGGAACAACAGTTCAAAATTGTGTCCTGCAAAAAAATCAAACTCTGGCCTTTGTTGTGGTTCTAGGCCTTGGCACACCCACACTAAGCTGAACAAAACGTTTAAATCTGTACTAATAACATACTTCCTTCGGGTCCTACTTGATCTGTCTGTTTTCTTTCAGAATGAAAAGGGCAAACGTTGAGAACAGTATGAAAAAGTTTGAAGGTATCTAGACGTCCTAACAAATCTGCTGTTTATGAAGTGTTTTTATGTCTAATCATTTTGTGCAAGAACCCAAGAAGTGGGTTCTACATGTTATCTGTCCTGCTTATGGGTGTAATTTCAAAGTGGGTAGCTATATGTACACAATGGCTGTCCCTCAGCATAGATTTCAGTCTTGTAACAAAGTCCCCCAATCCCTCCACAGTTAGGTAACTAAATCCCGCAGTCCCTCTACTGACTGGTAACAAAGTCTTCCAGTCCCTCCATTCCTATGGATTGTATTAGATAATGTGATTGCTGTGCACTCCATCGAAGCCCATAGATGGGTAAGAGGCCTCGGAATGGATGGGATTGGCTATTTGCAGTATTTTCCGGTGTTTCTGCATGTAGTTAATACGACATGCTGCCCTCAACTGCCCACTGAGGGATGTATTGGTCTTTTTTTTTTGTTGCAGATATAGCGCGCGAACTTGACCCAAATCGGGTATCAGAGCGCTTTACATGAGCACCAGTTACGTTACACACATTCATTTTTGTTAGGCACGGGGAGATTACGTGATTTGCCCAGAATCCCAGGATGTTTGGCGTCGTTATTACCGAGACTCGAACCCAGTTCCCCAGGTCCGAGCGCTCTAGCGGTATATTACATATTACAGCTACTTAACCTTTTGTCATGGGCATATCACATGCACCGGCTCCCAGGCTGGCGTTGGAAGCGTTAAATCTACACAGGGGGGCGGGAGAAGAGATTTTTCCGGCCTGTGAGCCAGACACGTCCCCTCCCTGCGTCTGCATTCCGGCAGAAGAGGCAGGCGCAGCCGGAGCCGGTGCAACACGGGGAACTTTCCCGACTCAAGTAGGTTTTTAGTGCATTAAGACAGGCGTTGATATGGGCAGGGGTGGGGGCAATGGTGGGGGCCCCAGCCACCTTTCCGGGCCAGCCAAGGGCCACACACTTCTCCGCATAAGGGGGTGGGCCCGATGAGTTTGCATGTCCGCGGCCTGTGCGTGTCTCCGGACCCCGGTATAGTTGTCACGGCGCAAGCGCCCCCAAGTAATATCCCCCCGTACCCCCCGCCACGCAGTTCTTTTGCTACTGTGTTGTTTCAGGCTATGATGATGTAAAAGCGAAACTACGCGTCAGATTGGAATGCGGTGACGTATTCAATGTTACATGCGGCCATTTGCATCCATGGTCTAGGGTGGAGTATGTGCAGGTTTTTGCACCTTTTGTAACTTTCCAGATTTTGTTTTACTTTAAAATGGCCGCAGCATAGCGCTTTGAAGGTCCCCTGCACTTTCTCTTAGCCAGGAGCACGAGGGCAGGCGGGTCAGAGGGCACCACATTAGCTGGGGGAGGGGTCAGGAGGGGAGATATACCTTCCAATTTGTTGAATGCAGATTTAAGAGTGAACCCTACCCCATGCCATCACAAGAACCCCGCCTGCAGCCCTTGCTTTCTGTCTCAGCCAAAAAGGACAACTCTTGCTGGAACCTGCAGTCTGCGTTTCTTTCACAAGCCAGGGCTTCCAGGTTACAGTACACAACTTTCATTTCTGTGGGAGGCCACAGAACTCGGCTGCCGAATTTTCTTCAAGATCCCTCCAGTGTCTCACCTGACATGCACATTGTAGGACCATGTTGTGTCATCAAGACAGCCCATGGCCTCCTAACATGTCGCATAGTTATTACAGGGAAAGGGATTCCAGGTGTGGGTTGTAAGGGCACCGAGCACGGCGCATTCCTTCCCTGCAAACAAAGCGTTCTCTGTCAGCAGGTCTTAAGCAGATGCAGTCATTCCTGGCCCCAGGCAGCGATTTTTCCCTCATCAGAAGGGTTTGGCCTTTGCTCGCTTTGTTCCACGGGCTACTTATCTGTGTGGAAATCCAGTGCTTGTTTTATACGCACACGCTTCACGCATCGCCAGATCCCTACAGTCGGGTGGAATTGGAAATTTTTTTTACTGTTCACAGTTCTGTGCCACATTATTTTTGCTTTCCAGCACTGTATGCACTTTGATCAGCCATGGTCGCTGGTAATTACCCGAATCTGCATTCCTGTTCATGCTGAAAGGACCAGCCATATGCAAATCAGTATTGTTCCTGCTCCAATAGGAAACGTTCACCCAAACTGCCAGACCCGGTCCATTCCGAGGGGGAATAAAACCATCCCAGATTGGCTTTGACCTTGTTGGGCGCCATGAGTGAGGGGCAGCGTGAGTTCCATGGGACAGTGAGTTACTGATCCAAGTCTGGTAACATCTACTGCACTGAGGGCGATCCTTAGGAAAAACGAACAATGAGCGAGTTAACTTCAGCCTCTGAGAGTTACAAAGGGCTACATTACATTATTTGCTCTCTTAATATGTTTTACTTAAAGAGAAAGACGGATTCTTCTAGCAAGATGCCTTCATTTGACTGTCTTGCAGCTTGAACCTAGCAAATAAAAACAACATAATACAATAAATAAAAAGTAGTTCATGACTCTTAGCCTTAAATAAACCCAGACTTTACTACTAAGATCATGCGGGCACCTGTCTCCTCACAGATATAAAATGTTGAATCTACAGAAGGTACTTTTATGCTCCATCTAGAAGTGGTTGATTATGGCCTAGTCGTATGTCTTTCCTATACTGCAAGGCAGCTGGACGTCTGTCTCTAGAGCTGGGCTCTCCAAAGTCGGTCCTGTAGGGCTGGATCCATGCCAGATTTTTTAGCATATTCCCATTTAGATAAAAGTAGTTATTTTAAAATGTGGCCTGGATCCAGCCCTCCAGGACCGACTTTGGAGAAAACTGCTGTAGAGCAGGGGTCTCCAAACCGGTCCTGGAGGGCCGGATCCAAACCAGATTTTTAAAATTACTACATGTATCTCAATGGGGATATCCAAACAATCTGGCATGGATCCGGCCCTCCAGGACCGGTTTGGAGACCCCTGCTCTAGAGGATAGTACCATGGATAGCCGGCAGGTGGGCAATCCCCCTTGAGGCTGAAGCTCTGGGAGGCCAGTATTGATGCTTGGAAGCCGGCTTTGGCCTCCAGGAGTGGTCGCACTTAACGTGAACCCCAGCAGCAACTTGAAAGAAGCTCTGGTTCTAGCACGCATTAGCACGTCTGCACTTGGGGGCTGAATTTATATTTTTTGCCAGGGCTGTTTCAAGTTTCAAGTCCATCCCTGGATGACACGTCCCATTAGTAAGGAAGGGGACGAGAAAGTGGCCCTGGGTAGCAAAGAAACCTTTATTTGGCCTGATCATGCTTTGGGCCGCTAAATTTTAAAACTACATAGTGCTACTAAAGGCGGTAATTCCTTTATGGAAAAGGCAACTGTTGAGGGCTGTGAGTGTAATCCTGTGGTAGGGAGGGAGCATTTTGTCACCTAGCCCTGCACGTTTTACACATCCCTGTTACTGAACACGTTCTAAGCTTCACACCTGCTCTGCACGTTCCAAACTAATTGCCATATATCATATTTTGTATCCCTTTATTATACTTGCATGTGGACTGATGGAAGTAAATGGGCTGCCATTTGGGCCCCAGACAATCTTTTGATTGGTAGTCCTTAGGCAATCCTTGCTCGAGCTAAGCTAGCGTGAGGACACAGCTGGTGGGGCCTAGAGTGGTGGGAGACAGGATTTTTCCACCTTACTGATGTGGTTAGTGTTAGCCACAGAGAACTTTTCACAACAAAGCCATGCCTAATCTCTTGGCTTTTCTCTGTAGGTTAATCTCTTTCCTTGGGGTCATTTTTTTTCACTTGCTATCTGAGCTAGTGCCAAGACGCCTTCTGGGTAATCAAGCGCCCTTCAAGAATACTTAATATAACATTTCTGAAGTGACAGTGTCATCTCAGAAGGTGAGAGCAGATAAGAGTAAAGAACACACAGAACGCAATAAAGATCACTTAATTTTGCAAAGAAACTTGCAGCCCAGATGACCAAGAGCACATCATTTGATGTGCAGAGGCTGCTATAACACCCCCAAACCCAAAAGTATTTGAGGGCTATTCATAGTGTTCACGAGTTTGGTGTACAGACTCGCGTCAGTAGCAGGGTCTTCCATTTGCAGACACTTTTCTGAGCACCTTTATAATCCTAGTTGATATATGGTCATCCATAAACTTAAACCATGCAGCTGATATATTCTTATCCTGAAGGCACTCTGTCTTCTTCAAACCGCATATTAGTGAAGTTGACCATAGTCATTTTCAGAAGAAATTATAAATGTAATCTTATCACTGTCAAGCATAGTAATCAAGTTTCAGGACTGCTAGATATTTAGACCTGTGTAGCTCCTAATTTGTGATTGGAAAACTATGCATTTGTTTTTCTTTTTTTGCAGGATTAGAGGGCCGCCAACTCGCTTTGAAACCATGTGGCTGACCAAATTTGTACTTTTGACCATTCTGGTCGCGGTCAACGCAGGAGTAAGTAAGAAGCCGGCAGCTAAACCTGCGGCAGCTAAACCTGCAGAAGCTAAGCCTGTAGAAGCTAAGCCTGAAGATAAACCAGCGGCTGATGGGACAGGGGAGATCAAGAAACTAAGTGAGAAAGCCACCGCCCTGGCAGATAAAAGTGCAACTCTAGCGTTCAACCTGTACCATACGATGGCCAAAGACAAGACCATGGAGAACATCCTTATGTCTCCTGTGGTGGTGGCCTCCTCTCTTGGCCTAGTTTCACTTGCGGGTAAGTCCAGCACTGCCACGCAAGCCAAAGCAATCCTGAGCGCAGACAAGCTGAATGACGACTACATCCACGCGGGGCTGTCTGAGCTTCTGAATGAGGTGAGCAACTCCACCGCCCGCAACGTGACTTGGAAGATCGGCAACCGTCTCTACGGTCCGACCTCCATCAACTTTGCTGAAGACTTTGTGAAGGACAGCAAGAAGCACTACAACTACGAGCATTCCAAGATCAACTTCAGAGACAAGAGGAGTGCCTTGAAGTCGATCAACGAATGGGCATCGCAGACCACCGATGGCAAGCTTCCAGAAGTGACTAACAACGTTGAGAAGACCGACGGGGCATTGATTGTCAACGCCATGTTTTTCAAGCGTAAGTATCAATAGGATAACATTTAATTAAGAAACGAGGGGAAAATGGTAGTAGGTAGATATTGCACATGAAAGACATTTAATGTATATGTAGACTAGACCTGACCTGCTGTTACACATCTGATTGTCATTGATACAATTCTCATATTATGTGTTGTAGCTCATTGGGATGAAAGATTCCATCACACCATGGTCGATGATCGTGTCTTCATGGTGACCCGTTCCTTCACAGTGGGCATTCCAATGATGCACCGTACAGGTATGTTTAGGAGTTTAAATCTGAAAACCTTTGTCCTTGTGCACCATTGACTCCCCCTCCGCCTTACTGCAAACTTCCTTAACGGCCATTACCATATATGCAATGATCTCCTTGAATGCTCAGACATCAGAAAATGAAACATGTCATTAGTTTGGCCCTAGCAGAATTTGTCATTCTGTACTATACTTCGTTCACATTTCATACCATAAAACACACCCAAACTCTGAAAGCTCTACAAGACCATGAATGGTAGCAAATAGTATACAATGCACACTCTCTGTATCTATCTCGGAAGCACTGTCCTGGGTTATTTGCAATTATCCGACTGCGTTATGCAAAAGTGTCTTGCTCCTGCACTGCTGAGTTATAGTGAAATTCAGTCATGATGCCAGGCACACCATGTAACTAGACTGTAGCAATATCAAGTAAAACCCATGTAGAGTTCCAGTACGAAGAACAGATGAACGTCAATGATTAAAACAAGTGGGGTACCAGAATCACTAAGAAAGCTTCTAGGGGCGTGGGGAGGACTGCCGAGGAACTATATATAATTCTGTTCTTGAGATGTTGGAGATCCAGGACTCTAATACAACAACCACGCCACTGGCTTGGGTTGGGTGACAAACCATTAGGACCCAAACCCCTGTGGCAAAGCTCCCTCAGGGACCCCCCCATAACCAGCCAGGAGGATGAAACATCTAATACCCTCACTCTTCTGAAGCAACACCTTAGGGAAACCCTTCACCCTTTAAACAGTATCACCCACCCTCTATTAGACTAGGGGAATGGTCAAATGTCCCCACTGTTGAACAAATTTACATCAGACTAAAGCTGGGACCACAAAAGGCACAATAGGCCAGGTAGCAGTTAGTGCAATATCAAAAAACTAAGGCCCAGATTGATGGGTTTTTGGTGAAGGGTAGCACAGCAAGTCTTCTTGCTGCGCTGCCCTGCACCTAAAGGAATGGGCAGGAATGTGCAGTTTCTATGCACTACAGCACATTCCTGTCCTTTCCCACTGTGCTGGATACGATTTGGCTGCCTAGTGCCAATGCAGGCACCCTTTCACCGTGGTGCAAGGATGTCTGCATTGAAGGCAGGATTGTTTTTGTGTAGGAAGGGGCACCTCCCTGCACACAAACAATCCTGGGAGGGTTTAACCTCTGCTGCAGAATATAGCACATATAAAAAGAGGAAAAAATTAGGACAAATAAAGATATTTCTCCTCATTGCACCTCACCTCAGGAGGCATAAGGTTTTGGCGCAACCCAGGTTTACAAGTTCGTGTAAATTTGGGGTGCATCAAAATCATGGGTGTTGCGTGGGAACACCAATCCGCAACGCCCATGAATGCCTCCCTACCAAAGAGTAAGGCAACGCATCAATTTGCATTTCCTTGCCGTACCCCATATCTATGAGGCCATTCGAAGCCACGCAAAGTAGCTGCATGGCCTCATAGATATGGTTGAAAGGTTTGTTCCACTAAAAGTGATGCAACGGGGGCGTAAGCCTCTCATAAGAATGCCTCTAAGTAAGCATGTACGTTTGTGCAGCTCACAGATTACCATCCTTCCTATGCAGAAAGAATGAACATATTTCTGATTGCTTTTTGTCCTAAGGTCTGTATAATTACTACGAAGACTCTGCCAACAGTCTTCAGATCGTGGAGATGCCTCTCGCCCACAAGCTATCCAGCATGATTTTCATCATGCCACACCACGTCGAGCCACTTGAACGCGTTGAGAAACTCCTAACTAGAGAGCAGCTGAAGACCTGGCAGGGCCAATTACAGAAAAGAGCAGTGGCGGTCTCCCTTCCCAAAGTCAGCGTGGAAGTCAGCCACGACCTTCAGGTAAGTCCTACCTCAAAAACAGGCACAGCTCTTAAAATGTTGATCTGAGAGCGGCTATGGGCTCTGCCAGGTACCTTGGGGACAGTTGCTAACTTAGTGGTATGAAGTCATTTTAGTGGCCAGACGAAGGCAGAAGACAAGAAATTGGAAAAAAAGAAACAGTGGCAGTATGCATTTTTGTGAAATGTAGTTGATGGGTTGCTTGTCGTTGCATGGAGCTGGCTGCATGGCTACAAGGGAGACACGAGGAACAGCCACAAACCATGGGCAAAGCCAATAGGCCTTCCCTTGGGATGTCAGCAGTGTTTTTTACATTTCTCATTTTGCAATTATATTCCCTAGATATTTATTTTATTTATTTTATTATGAGAGTTTTATAGTGCACGAACAAGATCCTTGCGGATATCAGAACGCTTTACAATAGGTGAGGATCTTAAGACAACAATTAAATGTAGGTTAAACACGTATACATGATAACTTGAAAAAGTAAAGCAGTAAGGTACAACAAAGAACAATCCCGTTGAGTCAGGTAGAGGGTAGATATAATGTCTAGGTTGTCTAGAGGGTCCCTTGTCATGGAAGGATTAGTAACGCGGGTAAGGTTGTTCTCGAAATTTCTTTAGACTATGCTCAGGTGAATTTTGCCATGAGAATCGATTTTACTTCCTTTTTGAAAGATGCAGTAGAAGAGTTCAGTCTGGTTTCCGGGGGTAAGGCAATCCATATCCTTAAATTTAAAAAGCAATCAAAGTATACACACACACGAACATAAATAATAATTTATCGGAAAACATAAGGCTGGTGAACAGTTAAAGCTGTCTCTAAGCCATAACTAAAATAGCCGCCTAACTTCGGGAGAGTAAGCAATATGTGAGTAAGGAAAGGCAGAAAAAACATAAACTGAACTTCAGAGTTGGGAAATGTGAAACTGTCACAAGCATGTTGGGGAGCAGGTGACACTTGTGGTTTAATTGAAACCTGTATGTTTTAGCACCCACAACGCTTGTCTCTCTTATTTCAGAAACATCTGGCTGACCTGGGCCTGACAGAAGCCAGCGACAAAGCCAAAGCTGATTTATCCAAGATCTCTGGTAAGAAGGATCTGTACCTGGCCAACGTCTTCCATGCCACAGCCTTCGAGTTTGACACTCCCGGCAACCCTTTTGATTCTGATATCTATGGGCGCGAAGAACTGAGGAATCCTAAACTCTTCTACGCTGACCATCCATTTGTTTTCCTCATCAAAGACAACAAAACGGACTCTATTCTTTTCATTGGCCGGCTAGTGAGGCCCAAGGGCGACAAAATGCGTGATGAGTTATAGTGATTTTTATTTTATCATTGTGAGAAATTTGTTGGTTTTTTTTCATTGAAAAAGTCAGGGTGCTATTTAGGTCACAAGCCAGCATAATGAAATTCACCTCGTTAGCGCAGGCCGCGGAAAGCCACAAAGACGGCATCTTCGCCACTAACGCAGTTAGTATGAGGCATTTCACGTTTCACTGAAAGGAGACAGACATGAGACTTGGTATGGCTCTAAGTGTCAGAAACACCACCAAAATGTCCAACAGGGTGTACGAGACCTTCATACCACCTGTTATGGGGGCACAGATCTGCACAAGAGTGCATCAATGTATGACTTCAAGTCATGTTATCTCATAAGACCAAAGGAAACAAATCCTACTTGGGACGTGTGTGTGTGTGAGTATTGGCATATGCAGGAAACAGCCTTTTGGACATTTTGGATGGGTGGGAAGACCCAGGTTTCTTTGGGAGGAGACTCCATTTACTTACTTGTTGACTGACTTGTACATGTGTATATAAGATTAGTGAATGTAACATCACCTCGTATTTAAGCCTGAGAAGTTCTTCATATTTTAAGTTAATTACTTTGAGAAATGTCAAATTCAACCCCTCACTAAAGTACGGTATTAAAGATTTAACTTTTTGGTGACCTCTTTTTTACTTCCCAGAAAAGGTAGGGGTGAAAATGACGAATAATGTAGCTAATTGCAATAAAAATCAATGATCAAACTGGAGGACAAGTCAGTCAAGGAGTGTAATGAAGTTGGTGGCGCTTGTAAAGAAACCTTTTTAATACCGATAATAGTATGAAAGGCGGCTTACTTCAAGCCTTGTGCGTGCGTTTGATCTGTTATAAGAAACACACATTGTACGAAAAACTATGCAATGTTCAAGGTAAATGCAATAATTAATCCACCATATAAAGATATGGAGAAAATGGAATGTTGAGGGGTTGGAGGGGTTAAAGGGTTTCTGAAGTTTTATACTTTACATTAACCCTGAATTGTTTTTGTTTCCCTGTGTGTTTTAAGAACTGTGAGTATTTTTTCTAAACAACTTGTCGTGGGATTTTTGCAATAAAATGAACAAAAACCAAATCTGAATTATTTTGTGTCCTGAGGTACTGGTGTGGATTCTTTAGCATATTTACAAGAGAAAGATGTAATTTAGGCTGAGCTAGACACCTTTCACTAATGTTTGTGCTTGTTCACATTCACTCAGAAAATACTATCCCAGCATTGCTTTGATTTCAAAAGGTGTATACCTTGAATAAAGGGCTGTGGGGGCAAGTCACAACTGTCTCATGAACAATGTAACATCCCATATAAACCACTGTGTAGATCTAGTGGCTCAAAGTGATTGCAATCCTTATCTTTATATTTGCAGAGGGCAACACGTGTGTCCTTAAGAATAAGTTCAGTGCAGTTGTTGAATTCCAGAGGGTGTGTTTATGAGTTCGTTGGTGCCTGGAGAGGATCTTTTTAGCAACTCTCTGTGAAAGGAAGTCAGTAGTCCCGTCTGGCAATGGCTATTGCAAGCTGTGGTGGGATTCATTTATTGTTATTGGGAAACTATACAGCGGACAGTCGGTCTGTAGCATGGTAATGCAGCAGTTTTGGTTATCTGGTAAAGTCTGAGAGCCGGGAGAAAACTAGATTTAGAAGTCATAAATCCCCTTTCCAATTCTTTCCATCCAAAAATGTTAAATCTAACATCCCATCCATCTCTAACAAGGAGCTAAAATCAAAAGGTACAATTTAGCCTCTGATAGCTTTAATCAACAAACTTATAGAAAAGCCTAAATACAGTTGATTAAACTTCCTGAAGCCAGCAATGATCACATATACATTTGTCATGCACTAGTGGGTGGCACAAGCCAGCATTTCACAAAAGTACATGCCAAAATATTGATATGAATCCACTATTTCCAATCTCTTACCCCAATCCACCAAGTACAATGAATCTTACAATGGCCGCAAGGTAACACCTTGGTTTTTACAAGTGTTTATCATAAGAACATTGTCCTCACACACTCAAGAAAAGTACATGCCAGGCAGAGATGCCCCCTGTCACTCCTAATTTTTACTCTGCCTTGAAACCCTTGGTGGTATGGACCCGGCGAGACCCATGTGTTCGAGGCTTATGCTGGGATGAGCAGTTGGAAGATAAAATCTCTCTATATGTGAATGATGTGCTGCTGTACATAATCAACCCGGAAAGCACACTATACAGACGGATGCAGATTATTGGCATCTTCGGCTTCTATTCTTGTTATACCATTAATTGGCACAAGCCCTTGATTTACCCACTCTGGGGACATATTCCTCGGCTTCTGCATGACTGCGAACATTGTTGCCACCATTGGCTTCCATTACATCACACCAGGCCTCTTCTTCCACCGTAACATAGCCCATTTCCTAGAGAGGCTGAAAAGAGACGTGCAACATTGGAGGTCCCTGCCTCTGTTCACCCTGGGCAGGGCTGCATTATTTAAAATGATGTCCCTACCCCGCTTCTTATATGCCCTTAACCCCTCCCATGCTCGTGACGGAACCGTTCCGTCACGAGCCTCGGGTGGGCTGTGCTGGTGACGGAACGGTTCCGTCACGGCCCGCTTGCCGTGCCTACGCGGCGTGAATTCCGCGCCTGCGCTGACGTTCTGAAGAGCGGACCTTGATTTTATAAGTGTTTGTCATAAGATCATTGTCCAACCACAGAGCTATAATTTGCATTTGTGAGGTGTTCAGAGTAATATCCAGAATACGTTAAACATCTTCCTACATTATCCACTTTCTATGGCAATCCATTATTTTTGGGGGAAAAGTTTGATAGACAAACAGTGACTGGTAGGTGTGCGAGAAACAAATAAAAGTATTTGGGCCACTATACAACACTGCTTAAGGCCATTCTAGGTTTCAGCTTTAGGACTAAGACAACCAGACATTGCAATCTCCGCCCAAATCCTAATTTGAGTAAGCAAATATTTAATCAAAAGAAGGAGGCCGTGGGGTATAAGTTTGTTTGCATGTTTTAGCCTACTTTATGAAGATAAACAGAATTAAACGTAGTCTTAAAATCCACAAGCAGGCGATTAAAGCCCCCATTTGTCTAACATATTTCCTAGGCCAGTTCCGGTAACACAAAACGAACTCATTGTGGTGCAGCTATCTTGAAAATTTCCCATATATATTGGATTAAGATAAGATGCACCTGCTGATTCCACCAAACAAAAAAGTTAGTTTTGCAAATGTTATAGAGATTGCATTTAGAAAAGGTTGAGTTCAGAAACGTCATCCTTTTTTTAATAAAAAAAAGTATGCTTTACTATCTCACATTACCATGATGCCGGCACTACACCATTTATGACCAAAGATTACAATTAAGATGCAAAATGAACAGCCCACCAATCTGGGTTATAACCCAGTGGAGCTCCTGGTACACCAGCTCTAGACATAGTTGACGACGCCATGTTTTTCTTCCATTACATACATTTTCCATACCCAGCAAAAGAACTTCATGCCCATAAGTCTCTTCCCTTTTACTAGTCCAATACCCTTCATACAGTTCTACTATGAAGCGAACCCATCGCTCATTGGGTAACACACATTCAGTGTCATCAATTGGTAACCCTACCTCATCACTTACAACCTTCCAGAACGTTCTCACAACTTGTGTATTTAACTTTCAATTTCTTAACCTGCATTAAATGAGGCTCCTTCCCAGATAACTTAAACAAGTCATTGGCCATTTCAACTAATCAACAACCTGAATCATGCCAAGCTGTATGGAGCTTCTATGAAAGTTTAAGCCAATGGGAAACAAAGCAATATCGTAACATCAGTAAATGCCAAACTAAGTGTTTCAACTTCTTCAATCTTAGTAATAACTTACTGGGTGTATTGGGTTCTCAGCCTCTGTCATATAGCAAACTTATCACTTAATAAACTCCTTTACAGTGCCTTAAGAACTCGTTTGGGGGGTAGGAGGTTGTGGGGGGGTCACAGTGCAGACAGAGGCTACTGGCCGCAACCGTGGTTGTTAAGGGCAGTTCCTTCTGATGCTCTGAGATCTGTCCTCAGAGGACAAATATTAGACACAATAATGCAGTGGTCAGTCCACTGCTTATTTTATTAAAAACTAAGAACTTAAATATCACAGCAAAGTGTGAACTACTACACAGTTCTACAGTTATAGGGCTGAGATGACACCTATGAATCCTAGTGAAAGGTGACACTCACTACGGTGCCCCTTCCCTCTTCTTGGAAGCTCTCTGAGTGTCTACGGTGACTTATACAAAAGCGCAGTCATAGACACGAATTAGGACCTGGTGTAGTTCACTAGTAAATACCCTGCAGGAAAAGTCAGAGATAAATTCAAACAGTTCTTGCAAAAAGCGATCACACTGGCAACATTTGGCGTTCTCGCAACAAATTTACCTCTGTGCAATCAAGCAAATCTACCTTTGGGAACTAATTCTGGTGGATCCTCTAGCTGCAGATTCCTCACCTGTAAACTACTACACATGCCGGACTGGATCCAGAATATCTAACCGCAGTGGTCTACTTGCCATTAAGTGGTGCCGTGCTGCGCCACGTTGGTCTCGTTTCACTCTAGAAGTCGTGGACCAGCGTCTCATTTGAAAGTGAGCCATAAGTGTCAAAGTCAGTTTCTTGCATGACTCTTTACACGTATCAGGCACGAAGCACAAAACAATTGGAGATACCAGTGTGTATATCTCTAATTTTGGACATTTTAAGATGGTAAAAAGAGGCCACTCAACAGTATGTGAAGGAGGAGGGTGGGAAGGAATCTATACTTAAGAGTATCCACCAGAAACAGTGTTACTGAAGCTAAGTAACCTGTTCTTTTGATGGATACTTCTAACCGCATATTAGATACCAAAGCAATACCTCCCCAAGGTGAGGGGTCTGTGTGGAGTTCTTAAATCAAAATGTTCTGTAGATCCGAATGGGCAAAACGCCCTTTCTATCAGACCTGAAAGTCAAGGCAGTAGTGCTTCATGAACGTGTGCACTGATGCCAAACGACATGGTCAGCAGATGAGAAGAGCAGGCATGTAGCATGCCAACACAGTAGTAGAAGCCATGGTCCTGTAGAATGAATGCTCAGTCCTTCTGGAGGCTGCATTTGAGATCTTAATGCAGAGGACTATTCACCTTGACAAAGTCCATTTCTGCACTGCCTTACCTTTTTTTGCCGCCGAAAAAAGCTGATCATCCACCCAATGGTTATTGGTGCAATTGATGTAAAAGCTTAAGGCTCTTTTGGAGTCTGGTCAGTGGAGTCTTACCTCCTACTTTGCAAGGTGAAGGGGAGCAGAGAATGTGGCAGGGTGATGGATTTCCCTATGTGAAAAGGGGTCACAACTTTTGGCAAAAAGACCACCCTGGTCCTCAGCACCAGTTTGTCCTGGAAAAAAGTGGTGTAGGACAGCTGCACTAAGAGATCCTGGAGCTCACCCACATGACAAGATGAAGTGATCGCAATGAGGAATACAGTTTTGAGAGTTACAAAAAGCGATGAGCATCTGTGCCCTGGTTAGAAGACGCAGCCCATGAGAAACATCAGGGACAAAGTAAGATCCCACTGTGGCATCACAAAGGGTTTAGGAGGGAACATGTGTGTCAAACATTAACCTTAAATAAATTACACCAGGTGACCTAAACAAGTATGGTTGGTCCAGCAAACACAAAAAGGACAGTTAAATAACCTCTAGTAGTGCCTACTGCAAGGCTTTGCTGTGCCAATGGCAAAATAAAAAAAATAAAACATCCGACAGTTTGACTTATAAAAGGTTATATTATGCAGATTTGTAGAGCACACTATCACTGGGGTGGGTATCCGGGCACAGAGCAGGTGTGAACCTCGCCGAACCTAAGGACTAGTCGGACTACTTGAAAATCTGGGTCCTCCGCTTCGTGCAGAATTACACAAGTGAAGAGGACCTCTTATATGTAGTGGCAGGTGGTTCCGCACTTTAAGAGCGATGTCGGAGAAGACTTGACCACAGGATCTGGTTTTCTGTATGCATGGGATGTGTGCAAGGCAAAGTGTGAATGTGGAGTTTGAATTGTGCTCATTTGTGTATTGGGAGCCAGTGAAGCTCCTTCAGATGTGATGTGAGTGCGGTGTGTGAGGGTGAAAGTGATTCTGGCCACCAAGTTCTGAATGGTTTGCAATCTTCTGGTGTCTGATCCCGGCATAGAGGGTTTTTCTGTAGTGCAGCAAAAGTCAACAGGCCACAAATGTGTCCCAGTGACCAGCATAAATGGATTTCGTAGATGGGTACTGGCCACAAAGATGACCTCGGGTGATAGATCCAATGCCATCAACAGCTGCCGCTCAATTTCCATGTAAGGAGGTGAAAAGTGAGCAGGTCCAGGTGCAGAACCCTGCCTGTTGCTCCTACAGAAGATCTTCTCGAAGCGGTAGCCTGATTAAAGAACAGAAGTTTGCGCCCATTGAAGAACAGAAGTCCGTGCCCAGACGATCCAGGTACCACACTCTTCTGGCCCAATCCAGAGCAATTACAATGTATTTGGCCAAGTTGTTCCTGGTCTTTTTCAGAACTCAGGACAGGAGAGGCAGGGGTGGAAAGGCATACAGGATTCCCCATCTCCAATCTAGCTGGAATGTGTCTCCTAGAGAGAGGACTCCAAAGTGCAGATGTTTTTACACTATAAGCTCATTTTGAAAGTGAAAACATCCAGCCAGGGTTCTAAACACTGTGGGAAGATGCCCTGTGCCACCTCAGGGTACAACTGCAATTGGTGATCCACTAGGCATTGCCAGCTGAGCTGTCCAGCCTCAGATTTAAAGATCCTGCCAGGAGGTTTACGATCAGGTAAATTCCCTGACACTCCAACCAACTCCAGAGGCACAGTACCTCATGGGATAGTACCCAGGACCTCATTCTGTCCTGCGTGTTGCATGGTGGTGGTATTTTCTGTAAAAACCTGCACTAGCCTTCCCTTAAAGGACGGCAGGAAGGCCTTCAATGCCAAGTGAATGGCCCGCAGCTTCAACAGATTTATGTGGAGCTGTCAGATACCAGAGCCTTCTGGATCTCCACCTTCAGTAGATGGCCTCCCCAATTTAGCAGTGATGCATCCGTCACCACCATCAGCTCTTGGTGGTGAGAGCGGTCTGCCACTGGTCAGGAATGGAGTCTGACTGGGATCCATCCCAGTGATAGCCTGGCTGGAGGCCCCTGTGGATCCTTGGAGCTGAAGGTGCATCAGAGGGAACAGGAAGTTTTTCAGAAATACATAGCTTGGCCTTTCTAAATGCCTTGACTTGCTGTGGCATTGCTGATGGCCTGGGGAACTTGGGACGCATCGGGAACAGCTGTGGGATCGGCTCCATAATTGGGGATCAGGAGTGATATTGAGTAGCACGTTGATACTCTCACAACTTCTCTTTACCTAGAGAGTGGGAGGATGGGGTCAAGTCTTGATTCATGTTTTTTTGTTTCTGTTTTGATATGGACTTCACATTACCAAACAACCGCAGACGCGAAGAGGACCGGTCACTGGATCGGCCTCGAGAGTGGAAATGGGTCCTCACCCTCGATTTAGAGTGGGGATGAGGCTTGCATGGCTCTTTTCGACGTACAACCACACTTCATGGTGCTGGATCGCCTTCGGGTGCATGAGGACATATTCCTCCTCAACTTGGAGTCAAGCATGAGCCAAAACACAAGAGCCACACCTCTTATGGGTTCATGTAGTGTTTGCATGTTTCTTTAAATGGAATTCTTACTATGTATTGTAGAATGTTTTATTATGAAGTTGTCTTTCTGATGTGTGTACTGAAACTGCAGTTGGAATTCATTCTTTGGATGAACCCACTTCCAGCTACATCTATATTTCTCTGCTTAGGAATGAATCCTATTCAACACAATTCTTGGATTCCTTTTTATTTCAATCCAATGATACTACAATTTTTGGCGACAAGGATGGATTTCAAACAAAAAGAACCAAATTTTTTTTTAACTAAAATCTAATGACTGCCTTTCCATAAATCTACTTTTCATCGCGCTTCACCTGGAAATTTCTCCTCTGCCTGTGAGTACTTTCTTTCACGTTTTCTTTACCCCGTGTGCCCACTTTTCTCCATTACCAAGAGTAGTGTGTAATTAATTTTAAGCGTTATTGAGCATTTCGGGAAAAACTTGAAAGCGTTATTTTTACCACTCAACTTGGCAAAGGCATGAGAAATTATCCCTTTGCATAGCGATGTTTCGGACTTTCTAGTTTAAACAGTAAGCTTTCCATACGCTGTTTATCTTTGACATACTGTTTATCTTTGAATGCCGTAACGGATTCCTGACAACAGCGTCCTGGAACGTGGTCTCGAGGAAGCTCTCCATCGAACTTCTTCTTGGAATCCTCTGTGGACGACGCCAGCATCATCACGCTTCACGCATCACGTCTCTCAGCGCGATAGCGTCATCACGTTTTGACGGCCATTTTGGATGTGTTTGTTTCGGGTTTCCTTGGCAACCACTCGCGTTGCATAAATTTCGGAAAGACTTCGCAACAGGCAGTTTTTGGACACAATTTTAGAGGTATTTCTGTTTTTATTAAGTTTCTTGAAGTTTAAAGCAGCTGGAAGTCCAAAGTACTACTGGAGGACACATTCACTAAGCGGTTATTTCTCGAAGTGGTTATATTCAGTCCTATTTCACTAACCCATTTTCTTTTGTACTTTTTATTTAAAGACTTCTACGATGACAACAGAATCTGAAGCATCACAAAGTACCACACTTGTAAATGCTTCTAAGATGCATTTAACTTCTAATCTACAAATTAACTCTCCAAAGGAATTTTTATCTGTTCCTGGTGAACCTGTAGTTGCTTGGTTAGATTGGAAATCATATTTCTTAAATTATATAGCAAATTTAGAGGATGTCAATGGGGCGTTCTCTCCTGATAGAAAGAAAAGAATGCTTTTGTATTCCCTAGGGCCTGAAGGTTTGCGTATTTTTGAGGAAATGCACAATCATCATAGAGCAGAAGGAGATGTTGATGTTTTTAAGACTGCTTTATTAGATTTGGATGATCATTTTTCTCCTTCAGTTTGCATTGCTGTAACCAGACACGCTTTCTTCCACAGGAAACAAGGCAAAAACGAATCTGTGGAAGAGTTTGTTTCAGCCTTAAAGAAACTAGCCAGGAAGTGCAAATTTGCCCAATTGCACGATGATTTAATCCGTGGCCAAGTTGTTATGTACACTAAAAACAAAACTTTACAGGATAAGTTGTGGGTTGAAGGGGACAAATGTCTCAAAGATATTATCACTCTGGTTAAGAAAGCAGAATTGTCTGACCGTTGTGCCAAGGCTACTTTATCTCATGATAGCAAGGGTCCAGAAGAAATTGTGGGGAAAGAAGTTGAAAAAAAATTGGGTTTTAAAAATGTGAAAAATGAAAAATATGTTAAAGGGAAAAATGATTTTCGTGATAAAGATCGGAGAAAATTTGATGGTAGTGAACAAAAAAAATTCAGTAATGTCATTTGCTATAGATGTGGCAGTTACTCCCATTCTGCTACTTTTGAGAAGTGTCCTACTAAACAAGCTAAATGTTTGGAGTGTGGTCTAATAGGGCATTTCTCAAGAGTGTGTAACAGAAGAGGCAAGAAGGGAGTACAAAAGAAAGTCACATATGTTCAGTGTGAGGAGGTTACTTCTGATTCTGAATCTGAGAATAGCGATGTCCAGGTAAATATGATTCAAAAGAAAAAAATTGTTCTGGACATCAAAGGGGATTTGTCTTCTAAACCTTTGTGTCTCATTTCTTTGGGTGGCATCACAATTCAAGTAGCTGCTGATTCAGGTTCCCCATTTACAATCATTCCTCAGAAAATGTGGATAAGCCATTTTGTAGACAAAATAGGTGAATGGTTGGAATCGAATGATATATCTGCTGGGAGTTACACTGGAAATGATATCAGTTTTTTAGGATTCAGAACACTAATTTTTCGATTTAAAGAAAGGCAGGCCACTGGGAAATTATATGTTGCCAGTGATGGTCCACCAGTTCTTGGGTGGAAGGATCAAAAGATGTTAGATATCATTCTCAACCCGAATAGCAAAGAGCAAGTCTTGGTCTCCTGTGAGAGTGTGGACACTAAGAAATGGGTCTTAGAAGAATTTCCTGAGGTGTTTGAGAGTCGTATGGGGAAATTAAAAGGTTTCACCCATAGGATTCTTTTGAAGGAAGGCGCAATTCCCAAGATTCATAAAGCTAGAAACATTCCATTTATCATCAGGGATGAGGTTAAACAAGAATTAGACAAAATGTTGGCTAATAATGTCATTGAGTCTATTGAGGCTGCTGAATGGGTTTCGCCTTTGGTCGTAGCCCGCAAGTCCAATGGCCGAGCCCGTTTGTGTGTAGATTTGAGGCATCTCAATAATAACATCATTGTGGACCAATTTCCCTTACCTAGAATTGATGAAATGCTTTCTTTAACACGAGATGCAAAGTGGTTTTCCACTTTGGATCTTTCTTCCGCCTACCACCAGGTTGTGTTAGATAAGCAAAGCAGACATTTGACATCTTTTTGCACTCCTTTTGGGTGTTACAGATTCATTCGAAAGCCATTTGGATTGGCATCAGCCGCTGCAGTATTTCAGAGGCTAATGACAAACCTATTCAATCACATACCTGAAGTGGTAGTATTTCAAGATGATATTCTCATCATGGGGAAAAGTAAATCTCATCATGACACTTTATTGAGGGAGGTTCTATCTATCCTCAGAACAAATGGTTTAATTGCTGAGGGCAACAAGTGTAAATTTTCAGAAAAAACGTCACATATCTAGGGCATGAAATTGATGGTTCAGGTATTAAACCAAAAAGTTCATTGGTTGAAGCTATTCTGAAGGCTCCGTCTCCCAAATCACAGGATGAATTGAGGTCCTTTTTAGGTTTAGCTGAGTTTTATGCTAAATTTGTGAACAATTTTTCGCAAAAGACATACAATATGCGTACTTTGATGAAAAACAAGGTTCCTTTTTGTTGGACTAATGACTGTCAGAAGTCTTTTGACACCATAAAGGAATCGATTGCACGAGCCCCTGCATTACAGGGATTTGATCCAAAAGCAGAATCCATTATTACCACTGAAGCGAGTGGCACAGGTTTGGGTGGTGTTTTGTCACAGGTGAATAAGGTTGGCAAAGAAGTGGTGATCGCTTTTGTTTCTCGTGCATTTTCCCCTGCGGAAGTGAAGTACTCCGTCATAGAGAGAGAAACACTGGCTTGTGTGTGGGCTATGGAGTATTTTAGGAAGTTTGTTTGGGGAAAGAAGTTCCTTTTGAGGTCAGATCACAAACCTTTGACAAAGTTGTTAACTACTGAAGGTCTTTCTAGAGCTTCAGCCAGAATTGCGAGAATGTCCATGAGAATCCAGGATTTTGTTTATGAAGTGCAGTATGTTCCTGGAGCTAAGAATGTCATAGCATATTTTCTTAGTAGGCATTCTTTGCCTCTTAAGGAGATAGCTCCAGACCCTTGGAATGATTGGTGTGTTGCTGCTGTCTTTGACAATAGTCCCACTCTTTTGAAAAGCACTTGGCAAGAAGAACACAAAAAAGATGATTTGTTGCAATCTGTTTCTGATAAACTTATTCAGGGATGGGGCAAATTGGACAAACTGTGTGAGAAGGTGGCCTGATATGCAGTGCTCACTATTCTAGTGAACACTATGTATCAGTCCAGCAACCCTTATTGATGATTGGTTGTAAGTCAACCTTATAGACCAGCTATCCTAGTAGCGTGGATACGAGCAGTCTAAGGCTAAAGACTCGAGAGGGCGTGTTAAGCCAGCTGTTATACCACACATATACCCCTTGAATACCAAGTGAAAGGACACCACACAAGTGTTAATAAAATAAACAAGATATTTATTAAGAATCACAAGAGCCCTGTACTCTTTATGAGGACAGGGTACTAAGCACAAAACAAAACTCTTACGAAAATACTTAAGTTAGCACAGTCTATACAAATGCCCGAGGGGCACGGAAAACCATATACTCTGAAAGTGGAATGCGAAATTACTAGCAGGTAAGTACAGTACTAATAGGCTTAGGAATCGCTAGGACTTCACTATAGAATCTTCAGATTACTTCTAGGAGGCCTAAGGGACTCGGGTGCAGAGTGTGCACTCTCACGCGTGATGCGGGACAAAGTCTATGGTAGCTAGTAATGACAAAGTTAGTGTTCTCGGGCGAACCCGACCTGGTAGGAGGAAAACGAAAGTGGATCCTGACCCTTGGATAGTGAGGCTATGCTGGGGCACCGAAATGCCGAAGTTACCTAGCCCAGGGGCTGCAGCTGCATATGTCTCAAAAGACGTCGGGAATCCTCGTTGACGGACCAGGAGCCTGGAAGAAAGAAGTTGCTGGCAGGCGACCAGTGAAGAAAGTTCGATGGATCCAAGCCTGTATCGAAGGAAGATGACACCTGAAAGCAGAGGGGACCAAGTTCGAGACTACTAGCCAGTAGTCAGTGGGCACCAGGAGGGCACCGGATGGTAGCCACCTCGACTAGGTGAGTGGGTGACGCTGTGTTCGCAGATCTCACGGACCAGGAGGCGTTGTCGGCGACCAGGATGGAGGAGCGAGCTGTCCCACGATGGATGAAGCTGTCGGCGTCGCTGGACCCAGGATTGGGCAACAAAGCCTTGGCAAATTCAAGCCCACGCGGTGGACTCAAAATGGCGTCTGGAGTGGACCAGGAGGGTCCGGGGTGCCTCTCTTGAAGAAGGAAGCAAGGGCCAGTCTGGAGCAACCAGACCAGCAGCAGTGATGTCGTCGGGCGTCGTGAAGAAGGCCACAAGCCAGCCGGCTAGTAGCCACACAGCGCGGTGAGCACGCAAAAGCAGAAGGGCCCCACGCAGATCGTGGAGATGCTGGAGGGCTGATCTTCGGTGCTGGAGCTGCTCAGGGTTGGGGCTTCTCGGACCCCAAAGCACTCACCAGTGGAGCACACGGTGGGCTTGTTGCAAAGAAGTCGTGCAGTCTTGGCGATCGTCGGTCCCTCGAGGTCTCGTCGCACTCACGGTTCTCAGCTTTGCTGTAGAGGTGAGTAGAGGTCAGAGGTGCCAGGGAAGCCGGGTCTCGTCGAGCTGGGTCGTCGGATTCGTGAAGAAGGACTTGCAGCAGACCGCAGTGTTCTTAGGATGGTGCCTGCGGATGCAGGGTGACTACTCCTTAGCCACAAGGGAGAATCTTGAAGAAGAAATCTTGATGTCCTTTCGTAGAAAGTCGTGTCTTGATTCCAAAGATGATCTACCCATGATTCCAAAGATGATTCCAAAGATGATCCAAAGATGATGATTCCAAAGATGATCTACCCATGATGAGCCCTCTTTGGATCCCTCGAACCTCAGTAACTACCGGCCAATCTCTCTCCTTCCCTGGCTTGGTAAAATCCTAGAGAGACACATCAACAGCCAGTTGATCAAATATCTCGAAAACCACCAGCTTCTTGATCCTACTCAAACGGGCTTCAGACCAAGACATGGCACCGAAACCGCGCTCCTCATGGTCACCGAGGAATCCAGAAACATCCTGGACCAGGGAGGATCAGTGGCAGAGATCCTCCTTGACTTAAGCGCGGCTTTCGACACGGTCAGCCATGACACTCTGCTGGACCGCATGGCAAACATCGGCATAAAGGACAAAGCCTTGTCTTGGTTTGAATCCTTTTTACAGGACAGATCCTTTCGGGTATTTGATGGAACTTCCTCCTCTACCAGCAGACCATCAAAATGTGGAGTCCCGCAGGGCTCCTCACTGAGCCCGGCGCTCTTCAACATATATATGAGGCCACTGGCTGAAGTTGTTCGTCAGTATGGAATTAAGATCATTTCATATGCTGACGACACTCAGCTAGTGGTCTCACTGGCACAGGAAGTTAGCCAGACCTCAAAAGGAGGGCTGAGGAAATGCCTAGAGGAAGTCAAGGACTGGATGTCCTCCTCCTCATTAAAAATGAATGGAGACAAGACAGAGCTTATGCTCCTGGGCCCTGCCAACCCTAACTCCCTCATCACTCTATGGCCACCCTGCCTGGGCACCCCTCCGGCCCCAAAGGATAGCATCAAGAGCCTTGGGGTGTGGCTAGACAGATCTCTGTCCTTCGGCACCCAATCCACCAAACTGGCAGCCACCTGCTTCGGCCTCCTCAGAGTGCTAAGGAAGGTACTCCATCTTCTACCGATGGAGGCAAAACAAGTAGCCATTCAGGGCCTTATCCAGTCACGACTGGATTATAACAACGCCCTCTACCTCGCCGCCCCTGAGTACACGATACGGAGATTACAGACGGTGCAGAACTGTGCCGCGCGCACTTTGCTTCAGATCCCTCGACGTCAATCAGTCAAAAATGGACTGAAAAAACTGCATTGGCTACCCATTCCCCAAAGAATACAATTCAAAGCCTTATGCATTGCGCACCAGGCGTTCTGGAAAACGGGTCCTCTCATCACTCGCAACCTAGCGTCACACTACCTCCCCACTAGGAATTTGCGATCCAACCAGACCTTCACGGCCACAATTCCCAAAATAAAAAAGTCCAGAACTGGCGGTAGGACTTTCACCTACAACGCTTCCAAGCTATGGAACACCCTACCCCTCCACCTAAGGAAAAATTCCAATCTCACCTCATTCAGGAAACAGCTAAAAACGTTCCTCTTCACTGCTGCCCAATAACACCGGGCCACCTCCTCTTGTTCTGTTGGTTTCTTAGCGCTTGGACGCCCCCGGGCAGCAATCGCGCTCTATAAATCGACATACAAATACAAATACAAAATACAAATCTAATTTTAACAGGGGGCCCGCTCCCATCTTTATACTAAAAAAGGGGGCTGACCCGGTGACTAGGTCCTGCCTATGGGTGGGACTAGGAGGGGGGTGGTTACACCCCTCTCCCATGCCGGACTTCCCCAGGCCAGGGGCTGGTGTGCCCCTGGTACTGGTTCTGACTGGCCTATGCGTAGTGAGCACCGGGGTGCCACTCAGCAGTCACCTTCCTGTAAAGCCCTGCCTACCCAGGCTACACAAAACCATGTCTGGGACGGTGCTAGCACCGCCCCTGACAGGAAACCCTTTGTCCAGGCTCCGCTCGCTGGAAGGACTCCCAGCTGCAGGGTGTCAGACTCGTGTCTGTGGTGGCAGCATCCATTTTGTGGAGCTGAGGCTTCGTTTAACTTTAACCGGGGTTCACAGTTACATACATGTCGTGTCCCTCTAGAAGGGTGGAATGCTAACCCCGTCGCCAGAATTGGCGAGGGGTTAGTATTCCAATTCGTATGACACCTTACTCGACATGGTTTGATAAAGCAATACCAAAGATAGCATTTAACCGCGAGGATTATAATGCACTTAAGAGTATATGGTATGCGATATCATGGAACAGCTATTAGGACTTGATTCCGCAAGCTGCAGACAGGCTCAGCTCATGCCAGAGCACCATCTCACACGATTCCAAGCACTCTGCTTTCAGGATTGTTAAGGCCTGCCATAGGAGTGACTGATAGGAATCTGTGTGTCCATCTTAGGGTTAGATATAGGTATACTATATCTACAGCAAAGGGTGATTACACGACTTTGCCCCAGCTGTCATGCAGCCAGTTGTGTCAAATTTAGGAGGCCAGCCAGGGGTGGCATAATACATGCTCCAGCCCCTGGTAGGCCCTGGGTACACCTATGCCCTGAGTTACAGGGTCTGATAAGGTGGCCCAGTACCAATTGGTAAATGCACCTAGGGTACATGTTGCAATTTAGAGAGAGAACAGCCAGGCTGTGGGTCTGATTGGCAGGCCCACAGCCAGAGAAAGTCGTAAACCAGTGAAACAAAAGCAAAAAATCTGGGTGATCATAGGATTGCAGACCCTACTCTCCTACATGACCCCCCCCCCCCCCAAACTTTGGGACAATAAGCTAACCTTGACCAGGTGAGTCTTCTTGTTCTAAGTGGAAATATCTGGAGAGCCCATCGGCATTGCCATGATCAGTACCAGGTGTATGTTCCACTGTAAAGTCCATCCCCTGTAGGGAAATGGACCACCTAAGCAGTTTGGGGTTTTCACCCTTCATCTGATTTAGCCACAAGAGGGGCTTATGGTCGGTCTGAATCTTGAAGTGAGTGCCAAACAAGTATGGCCTCAGCTTCTTCAGGGCCCAAACCACAGCAAAGGCCTCCCTCTCAATAGCTGACCAATTCTTCTCTCTGGGGGTCAGCCTTCTACTTATAAAAGCAATGGGCTGGTCTTGACCATCAAAATCCAGTTGAGATAGAACAGCTCCCACACCCAACTCAGAAGCATCTGTTTGGACAATGAATGGTTTGGAGTAGTCTGGACTCTTAAGGATAGGTGCTGTGCACATGGCCTGCTTTAGGTCATCGAATGCTTTTTGACAGCCTGCTGTCCACTGAACCTTTTTCGGCATTTTCTTACTTGTCAGTTCATTTAATGGAGTCACAATTGATCCATAGTTCCTGACAAACTTTCTGTAGTAACCAGTCAGGCCCAAGAAAGCTCGAACCTGAGTCTGGGTGGTTGGAGGAGCCCAGTCCCTGATTGACTGTATTTTGCTCTCCAGTGGCTGAACCTGGCCTCCACCTACAAGGTGGCCCAGGTATACAACCTGTGTCTGCCCTATCTGGCACTTGGTGGCCTTGATAGTGAGGCCTGCTGCTTGCAGAGCCTCTAACACAGGGGTCTCCAACCTTTTCTGCGGTGTGAGCTACTTCTGATCAGTGAAAATCATTGCGAGCTACTAAAGGCCAAGCAGCTTGTACATTATTCCCAAAGTCCCTCCACACCCAGCTTCATTGACGAGGGATAAACAGACACCTATTTAGTGTCTGCAATGCACAATATGTAACCAGAGCCTGTTATTAGTCCTCACTTTCCTCTTCAACAAACTGTGTACTCCTGACCTCTGCCATAACCAGCTAAGAAACTTCAATCATAAGAAATCATACTAAAATTAGAAATTTTATACTAAAAACCATAACCTGTACACCTGTTTCTCACACCTTTTCATCCACCTCACTACTACGTTCCATAACTCGGTTATAGAACCTCAGTGATCATCACACACAACATGGAACACTTCCCACATAGGCTCAAAAAATAAAGACAACACCTTTTCGACCACAGACCCTACCTGGATTGGCTTGCAGGGTAGTAAGCATTATAAAAAAATGCTGCAATACAATTATTTTATTACATCATACCCCCTTTTTCTACATCATGACATGACCAGACGTTGAAATGCTGGAGTTCAGGGTGTGCACTATACAAATTCTCCCATAACAGTTTAAATTTGTTCCATATAATAATAACCTAGTCCATATGTATTGTGCACATAACTTGCCACTTAGTTCATTATTGAATATAAATCATCAGGGATGGTGGTAGTCAATGATTGGTTCATGTTCAAAAGTTATTACTACTAAAAATGCCTCCCAATGTAGGTACTGTAAAATGCTGTTCATATGAAAGAAATAAACGTTGTCATTTTCAAAACATTCCATCATATTTTATGTGCCTTTTGTGCCACTATTTGCATTATTTTCAACTCTTTGCTCACGCAAGTAAGGGGCCTCAGACCTTAGCTTCCTTGGCCCATGCTCTGCTCTCCGAGTTAATTTATTGGCCTCGCTTACAACAGATTCTGAAACATATGGCCACTGCAAGGGTGAGGAGCTGTTTTAAATGGGTTGCATTAGCAGTGAATTGTGAAGCCTTGCACTTCATTTTAAATAACTCGCATGATATCCTGAGACTAAATGCGTTTTACACGTATTTTGTGTTTGAAAAAAGCACCTCTTTGAAGTTCTTCCTGGGCACAAACCGGAGCCAGTAACTTTTGCATTACATTTCTTCGATTATTTCATTGAAATGTAATGAAAAGACATGTAAATTATCTTGTCGTTTCCGTTTTGTGGCCAGGAACAAAGTGCAAGGAACACTATTTATTTCAAAATAAAAGATGCCTGTTAAACGCTGCTTTAATTTAATGATTACATTAAATCACAGTTTCAGATTGATGTATTACTTGTTCGAGTCATGTTTCAGATGCCTCGAATAACGGCATGGCCAGGCATCTACTTAAAAAAATATAAAGTTTCACTTGACCACAAACCTGATAGCTGTCTCGTTCTGCTTCAGGTGGCTGGCACTGCTCGCCTGTATTGCTGCATGGAGACCCGATTATGCTTTCAAGGCTGCCGCTCCGGCGACAAAATGCACAGGATAATGGCAGGAAGGCAGGCAGCAAAAGGCCCGCATAGGGGTTCTCCGTGGGCAGCCAACACTGCCCATGTGCTGGCTGACGTCAACAGCTACATCCCGCCCTCGATGGGCTCAAATTGCAGTTGGTTCCAACCGCGGCAGAGAAGGAACTGAAAAAAGGCCTAAAAATCAACAAAATGACATCAATAGGCTACTAAAGTTGAAGTCAGGCCGCGAGCTACCGGCAGGGCATCTGCGAGCTACCAGTAGCTCGCGATCGACAGGTTGGAGACGCCTGCTCTAACACTTTCCTCAGGTGGACCAGGTGATCCTCCCAGGTGGAGCTAAAGACAGCAATATCATCTAGATATGCTGCACAGAAGTCATCCAGCCCAGTGAGAACATGATTCACCAACCTTTGGAAGGTGGCAGGTGCATTTTTCAGACCAAAGGGCATTACCACAAATTGATAATGCCCACCAGGGGTTGAAAATGCTGTCTTGGGCTTGGCATCCTCAGCTAACCTGATTTGCCAATACCCAGCTGTCAGGTCAAATGTGCTTAAGTAGTTGGCAGAAGCCAATCTATCTATAAGCTCATCTGCCCTTGGTATTGGGTGGGCATCAGTCTTAGTGACTGCATTGAGACCCCTGTAGTCTACGCAGAACCTCATCTCTCTCTTACCATCCTGGGTGTGAGGTTTTGGCACTAGAACTACTGGACTAGCCCAAGGGCTATCTGAGGGTTCAATGACTCCCAACTCCAACATTTTCTGCACTTCAGTTTTTATGCAGTCTCTAACATGATCAGGCTGCCTGTAGATTTTACTCTTAACTGGCAGGCTGTCACCAGTGTCAACCTCATGGGTACACCAATTGGTCTGACTGGGTGTCAGAGAAAACATATGTCTGAAAGACTGAAGAACCTGTTTACAGTCTTTCTGTTGATGCTCAGAGAGGCTGCCACAAAAGACAACACCATCTACTGACCCATCATCAGGATTCTGAGTGAGCAGGTCTGGGAGAGGGTCACTCTCTTCCTCCTGTCCCTCATCTATGGCCATGAGCAAGCTCATGTCCTTCCTGTCGACATATGCTTTGAGTCTGTTGACATGGAGCACCCTGTGGGGGCTCCTGGGAGTTCCAAGGTCCACCAGGTAGGTGACCTCTCCCTTTTGCTCAAGAATTGTGTGGGGCCCAGACCATTTGTCTTTGAGTGCTGCTGGGGCCACTGGCTCCAACACCCACACCTTCTGTCCAGGCTGGTAAACAGTCAGGACAGCCTTTTGGTCATGCCAAGCTTTTTGGAGTTCTTGACTGGCCTTAAGGTTTTCAGATGCCTTCTCCATATACTCAGCCATCCTGGAGCGGAGACCAAGTACATAGTCCACTATGCTGGTTGCAGGCTTTTTGAGAGGTCTCTCCCATCCTTCCTTCACCAAACATAGGGGGCCTCTCACAGGATGCCCATACAAAAGTTAAAAAGGGCTGTAGCCAACCCCCTTTTGTGGGACCTCTCTGTAAGCAAACAGAAGGCAGGGAATCAGGACATCCCATCTACGCCTGAGCTTTTCAGGTAGTCCATGAATCATCCCTTTTAGGGTCCTGTTGAACCTTTCAACAAGCCCATTGCATTGTGGATGATAGGGTGTAGTGAATTTGTAGTTGACACCACACTCCTTCCACATAGCAGTTAAGTAGCTTGACATGAAGTTTGCACCTCTGTCAGAGACAACCTCCTTAGGGAAGCCCACTCTGGAGAACACTCCAACTAGGGCCCTTGCCACTACAGGTGCTGTAGTGGTCCTAAGTGGAATAGCTTCAGGATACCTGGTGGCATGATCCACTACCACCAGTATAAACTTGTGCCCTGATGCTGTCTGGGGTTCCATTGGACCAACAATGTCGATCCCCACTCTTTCAAAGGGCACCCCCACCACAGGCATTGGTATAAGGGGGGCCTTTGTTGTGCCACCTGACTTACCACTGGCTTGGCAAGTGACACAGGAGCGACAAAACTCCTTGGTATCCTCATTCATGTGAGGCCAGTGAAAGTGTGAGACAAGCCTGTCCCAAGTCTTTGTCTGGCCTAAGTGACCTGCTAAGGGAATCTCATGGGCCAAGGTAAGGAGGAAACCTCTCTGAGACAAGGGTACAACCAGCCTCCTGGTCATGCCAGGCTTGGGGTCTCTTGTTTCAGTGTACAGGAGTCCATCTTCCCAGTATACCTTGTGGGTACCTGTGGCGTTCCCAGCAGCCTCAGCAGCAGCCTGCTGTCTGAGGGGTTCAAGAGAAGGGCAGCCTAACTGGTCCTTCCCCAGGTCTTCTCTTGAGGGTCCCCCTGAACCCAAGAATTCAACTTGATCAAGTTCAAACTCTCTAGGCTCAGTTTCCCTCAATTCCTGTAGGTCAGCCTCCTCTGAGACTTGATCCTCAACCTGGGGCAAGGGGGAAGGCACAGCCTTAACCCTACTGCTCTTCCTCTTGGAAGGTGTCTGGTCCATTGTTCCAGGATCCAGCACCTGTTCAGTGGGGCATTTCCTGACCTGTGACCTGGTCACAGCAAACACATGTGCTGGCAAGCCTAACATTTCCATGTGAGTCCTCTGCTCCACTTCTGACCATTGTGATGACTCCAAATCATTGCCCAACAAACAATCCACTGGGAGGTCTGAACTAACTACAACCTTCTTTTGGCCAGTTACCCCTCCCCAGGAGAAAGCTACAATTGCCATACTGTGACTGGTAGTGACATTGCTTGCATTGGTCACCAGGAAATCTGTACCTGGCATGATCTGTCCAGGGTCCACAAAGTTAGGTGTCACCATTGTGACACTGGCACAAGTGTCCCTATAGGCCTGAGCCATTTTTCCATTAATGAAAGGTGTCTGTCTGTATTTGCCCAAAGTATTGGGACTTATATCAGGGGACATATCCACATCCCCTGTACAAACAAGGACAGCCTGAGTGAGTGTGCCAACTAAGTTGTCACCCCCCTCAGAACCCAGGGTTAACCCAACTAAACCCTTGGGAGGTGCACTACCACTGCTGACTGTACTAGGGGGCACAGGTGCCTTAGGGGCTGCAGTGGCAGGAGTCTGCCCTCCTCCTTTCTTGGTGCACTCACTAAACCAGTGAGTTTTACTTTTGCAGTATTGGCACCACCTTTTGGATTGGCCTTCTTGGGTTTTCTTCTTCTGGGGAGCCTGACCCCCACCCTCTTTGGGTTGTTGGGGACCTGTCGAAGACTTCTGGTCATTTTGTTCCCCCTTAGAATCTTTACCCTTCTGGTCTGCTTTCTTCTGACCACCTTGATTCTGGCCCTGGTTCTGTTTAACTCTTGTCCTGACCCATCTGTCTGCCTTCTTTCCCAATTCTTGGGGAGAGGTCAGATCTGAGTCAACAAGATGCTGATGCAACAACTGGTTCTGACAATTGTTTAAAATTTGTTCTCTCATGATCAAATTGTACAATCCTGTATAATCAGTAACCTTACTGCCCAGCAACCAGCCCTCCAAAGCCTTAGTGGCACAATCTACAAAGTCAGCCCAATCTTGAGACTGAGTTTTCTGGGTATCCCTGAACAGCAACCTGTACTGCTCAGTGGTTAGGCCAAACCCATCAATCAGTGTATTCTTCAAGATTTGGTAATTGTTAGCATCCTCCACTCTAGTAGTGAGGAGCTTGTCTCTTCCTTTACCTTCAAAGGAGAGCCACAAGATAGCTGCCCACTGACTCTGGGGAACACCTTGCACAGTGCAGGCCCTCTCCAAAGCAGTGATCCATTTGTGGATGTCATCCCCTTGTTTAAAGGGGGGCACTATCTTACCCAGGTGTTTTGTATCAAAACTCCTTTCCCTATTGCTAGGTACAATGCTGCCACCAGTGGGGACTACCCCACTTAACTGTTGCTCTCTAGCAAAGGCAAGCCTCTCTTTGGCCAGGGCAAGTTCTTCCCTTTCAATCCTCAGATTGGCTGCCCTTTCTTTAGCTTCATACACTCTCCTCTGAGGGGAAGTCATCCCTCTTTGAGAAGAGTTGTGAGAGCCATTGGTTTGAAGGGATCTGCCAGAGCCTCTTGATAGAGATCTGGCTCGTCCATTCCCAATGTTAAGCTGACCTGAGAGTGGTCCCAGGGGTCCCCTAGTATACATCTCATGTCTGCTTAAGTTGGACCTGGTTAGTCTACTGACTTCTACCTGCCCCTTATCTGCCTCATCCCCAGAAGGATCCTCATCCTCCTCCCCCTCTTCATTCTCAGCTGAGAGGTGGATTAGGTGAGGGTCTCCTCTGGTTCCCTCAAGGAGAGGCATACCTCCATCTGGATTAGAAGGGCTAAGAAGTTTCTCAGCCTTTCTGGCATCATAAGTCTCTAGGAGACCAATCAGAAAGGAAGTTGTGGGGTTAGACCCCTGCTTAATCTTCCTAGAGGTACACACTTGTCGTAACTCATGGAAGCTAAGCACAGTATATCTGGAAGGGAGGACCTGTGGAGGGTCCACTGACACAAGGGGAGACTCAGAGTTTCCTCCTTTGTCTGACATACTGTTTCTAGTGTGGTGTAAGTGATGCACCTACCTACACTATGTGTTTGCCTACTGATCCTTTGCTAAGAGTTGCAGCCAAGGTGTGCTAAGTCTTGAGGAGCTGCAACAGCTGGTTCAGTAGAACTCAGAGTATTCTAAGCTAAGTTATATGTACCTGAAGTACTTATGTGATCTTTCAACAAGATATTCTTAGGATACGTGTGGTAAAACAACAGCAAGCTCAAATCCCACCGCTGCCACCAATGTGAGAAGGTGGCCTGATATGCAGTGCTCACTATTCTAGTGAACACTATGTATCAGTCCAGCAACCCTTATTGATGATTGGTTGTAAGTCAACCTTATAGACCAGCTATCCTAGTAGCGTGGATACGAGCAGTCTAAGGCTAAAGACTCGAGAGGGCGTGTTAAGCCAGCTGTTATACCACACATATACCCCTTGAATACCAAGTGAAAGGACACCACACAAGTGTTATGAAAATAAACAAGATATTTATTAAGAATCACAACAGCCCTGTACTCTTTATGAGGACAGGGTACTAAGCACAAAACAAAACTCTTACGAAAATACTTAAGTTAGCACAGTATATACAAATGCCCGAGGGGCACGGAAAACCATATACTCTGAAAGTGGAATGCGAAATTACTAGCAGGTAAGTACAGTACTAATAGGCTTAGGAATCGCTAGGACTTCAATATAGAATCTTCAGATTACTTCTAGGAGGCCTAGGGGACTCGGGTGCAGAGTGTGCACTCTCACGCGTGATGCGGGACAAAGTCTATGGTAGCTAGTAATGACAAAGTTAGTGTTCTCGGGCGAACCCGACCTGGTAGGAGGAAAACGAAAGTGGATCCTGACCCTTGGATAGTGAGGCTATGCTGGGGCACCGAAATGCCGAAGTTACCTAGCCCAGGGGCTGCAGCTGCATATGTCTCAAAAGACGTCGGGAATCCTCGTTGACGGACCAGGAGCCTGGAAGAAAGAAGTTGCTGGCAGGCGACCAGTGAAGAAAGTTCGATGGATCCAAGCCTGGATCGAAGGAAGATGACACCTGAAAGCAGAGGGGACCAAGTTCGAGACTACTAGCCAGTAGTCAGTGGGCACCAGGAGGGCACCGGATGGTAGCCACCTCGACTAGGTGAGTGGGTGACGCTGTGTTCGCAGATCTCACGAACCAGGAGGCGTTGTCGGCGACCAGGATGGAGGAGCGAGCTGTCCCACGATGGATGAAGCTGTCGGCGTCGCTGGACCCAGGATTGGGCAACAAAGCCTTGGCAAATTCCAGCCCACGCGGTGGACTCAAAATGGCGTCTGGAGTGGACCAGGAGGGTCCGGGGTGCCTCTCTTGAAGAAGGAAGCAAGGGCCAGTCTGGAGCAACCAGACCAGCAGCAGTGATGTCGTCGGGCGTCGTGAAGAAGGCCACAAGCCAGCCGGCTAGTAGCCACACAGCGCGGTGAGCACGCAAAAGCAGAAGGGCCCCACGCAGATCGTGGAGATGCTGGAGGGCTGATCTTCGGTGCTGGAGCTGCTCAGGGTTGGGGCTTCTCGGACCCCAAAGCACTCACCAGTGGAGCACACGGTGGGCTTGTTGCAAAGAAGTCGTGCAGTCTTGGCGATCGTCGGTCCCTCGAGGTCTCGTCGCACTCACGGTTCTCAGCTTTGCTGTAGAGGTGAGTAGAGGTCAGAGGTGCCAGGGAAGCCGGGTCTCGTCGAGCTGGGTCGTCGGATTCGTGAAGAAGGACTTGCAGCAGACCGCAGTGTTCTTAGGATGGTGCCTGCGGATGCAGGGTGACTACTCCTTAGCCACAAGGGAGAATCTTGAAGAAGAAATCTTGATGTCCTTTCGTAGAAAGTCGTGTCTTGATTCCAAAGATGATCTAATTTTAACAGGGGGCCCGCTCCCATCTTTATACTAAAAAAGGGGGCTGACCCGGTGACTAGGTCCTGCCTATGGGTGGGACTAGGAGGGGGGTGGTTACACCCCTCTCCCATGCCGGACTTCCCCAGGCCAGGGGCTGGTGTGCCCCTGGTACTGGTTCTGACTGGCCTATGCGTAGTGAGCACCGGGGTGCCACTCAGCAGTCACCTTCCTGTAAAGCCCTGCCTACCCAGGCTACACAAAACCATGTCTGGGACGGTGCTAGCACCGCCCCTGACAGGAAACCCTTTGTCCAGGCTCCCCTCGCTGGAAGGACTCCCAGCTGCAGGGGGTCAGACTCGTGTCTGTGGTGGCAGCATCCATTTTGTGGAGCTGAGGCTTCGTTTAACTTTAACCGGGGTTCACAGTTACATACATGTCGTGTCCCTCTAGAAGGGTGGAATGCTAACCCCGTCGCCAGAATTGGCGAGGGGTTAGTATTCCAATTCGTATGACACCTTACTCGACATGGTTTGATAAAGCAATACCAAAGATAGCATTTAACCGCGAGGATTATAATGCACTTAAGAGTATATGGTATGCGATATCATGGAACAGCTATTAGGACTTGATTCCGCAAGCTGCAGACAGGCTCAGCTCATGCCAGAGCACCATCTCACACGATTCCAAGCACTCTGCCTTCAGGATTGTTAAGGCCTGCCATAGGAGTGACTGATAGGAATCTGTGTGTCCATCTTAGGGTTAGATATAGGTATACTATATCTACAGCAAATGATGTCCCCACCAGTATTCTTTGGTGGGGACATCATTACCCTGCACAATGGAATTAGTTTGAAAAACCAGTCAAGCTGATGAAAACGGGGAGCGACTCTGCTCCATCACTTCCGGGGAGGAACAAGACCAATGTGGAGCTGTATGTCACCATCGAGCAGTGTGTGAGAGCAGTGCTGTGAAAGCTTCCTGATGCAGACTGTTGCATTGGGAATGTTCTTTAGGTGACACGTCTGCGATTAGAAGTATCCCGTTTTGACCTTTACAGCAGTGCAGCTTATTTAGAGCTAACTGATGTGTTTATCACACATGCACCTTCAGTGTCAATTCTAGTGATGTAGGACGGGCTGGTATCCCCGCTCTGGACTGTGGTCACTGGGGATTGAGCAGCACGGCAGACCTGCTTGGCGGGAACCCATCTTCTGCAGTTGATCTTCTAGGCCAAGATCAGGCAGGTGCTCTTGTTTAATGGTTGCAGCATCTGGTCCAATTGCAGATGGGTTTTTGTCTTCAACATTTGCAGCCTTTGGGCTGGTTTCAGAAGATTATTGTCTTTGGCAGTAGCAGCCTACATGCCAAGAACAGGGTTTCCCCTTCAGAGACAATGACAGCTCCCTCACCAAGTACACCAACAATGGGGAGCAGCAGCATCAGTCCTGTGGGCATGCTGCAAGGGGGCCGAACTGCACAATGCTTTCGACCTTCATTTCTCAATGCGGTCCTCTATGGGAACTGCAGTGAGAGACTCCTTGCAACATGGTTTGGCTTTGGCATAGCTCCCGATGGCAGTCTCAGTGCCTTACATCAGGCTTCTGATTTGGGATTCTCCTCCTGGACAGTCTCTCCTCCTGCAGGGCCAGGCTATCTCCTTCCCTCTCTAAGAAGGCAGGCAGGCAGGACTCTAAGCACTACCAGAATCTCCAATTCTCAGCAGGATGTGCAGACTTCATGTCACCACTGGGAGAATGTCTGTAATGTAGTCACCAGTCCTGGTTACACAGCAACTTTAAAAGTACTCCAAGTTCCCTTCCTTGGTCAAGAAGAAGGCGGTACTGTAACAATGTGAAGTGGTTTGGGTTCCACTTCATTTTCCAGACAGGGTATTATGGTGCACTCTCAAATGTTTTGGAAGAGATATGGGGTGGTTAATTTTCAAATATCATTTTCTGGCTGTAGAGCAGATACGGCCTTTGTGCAAGGAGATTACTCCCCCGCCAGGTAATCAATGGATGGGATCCAAGCAGGAGTATTCAAAACAATTAAGTGTGAAATCACTCCACCTGGCTGTTATCACCCTCCTGAACCAGCAATCAGGGAAAGACAAAAGGGCAAGCCCTACCAGAAATTTCCAATCTGCACATTTAACTAGTTAACACTGCTCACCCACCCCTTATTTGACATGGTAATCATTAAAATAGGAAATCTACTGGGTTGTCATGAATAGGAATACAGTTATCCTCAGTAATATTAAATCTTCTCTCACTTGTCTGACTGGTGCCTGCATCACAGAGTCATTTCACAGCCTTGCCCTGTCTCCTGTGGTAAATGGTTTCTATATCTTTTCCCTCTCTACCACTTTGTCAGAATGTCCTGTGACATCATGGAATGTTTGAGTGCCTTACTGTGTTGAGATTGTCAGTTGGTCATCTCAGGCTGAGGAGCTGGTAGCTCTCTCCTGGTGGAGTTTCTCCTTGTATCTTCCTACCCTGTAACTTGCCACCTAACTACCTGCTAATAAAGAGGGATCTTCTACTACACCTGGACTACGCATCCTTGTTTATGTACCACAGTTTGGTGACGTTTCTTGGACTAACCTACGCTGATAAGAAGGAATACCCATGCTCAGCTATAAGGAAACCAGGGATTGTTCTAACATCCAGTTAAAGTATCTACAGCGTCCTTTCATCTTGGACAGCCTGCACCCTGGGCGTTTGTTTTGTGAAGGAGCATACTGCTGTCTTGCTGTCATCTGGAGATTGACTGTCTCCAGCCACGAAAGCCAAGGAGATTCAGCTCGCCTGATCACCCTTCTGCGTCTCCCTACTGCTCTTGCACCTTGACAGTTCGCCTTTCCTACTTGTTTGCAGTGGTTTCTACAACTTCTCTGTGACAGGTGCGTAGATGTGCATTCTCACCCTGTGGGCACGTCTTATCTTGTCAGCGTTTCCTGCGGAGTTGCACCGGCGCAAGCAGTTTTCTCCCTTTCACAACAACCACCCACCATCTGTTTTGTCAAGCACTGTTACGATCTGTTACGATCTTTTCCCAAAGTGCGAGGCTTTCCCTGCCTTCCTGCGATCGTTCTGGATTACTAGATGTTCTACTCAGTGTGAGCCCACAATAACTTTTGTGTAATCCGGATTGTTTCTTCGCGGTGAGTTTGTGACATTTTTGTTTTTTGGTGCGGATCCGCTATGCCGTTTGTTTTATGACAGTTAAAGCTCTGACATTTCAAACAAGTCTCGTGCCATGGCGCACTTACAATCTTACCCGTCTCGTGGCTCTGGCATCTTTTTCTTTGTGACGTCTGCCTCTCTTCTGCTGCGACTTCGGGCTGCACGTCCTTGCCGCGAACCATCCGGTGCAGACGTGACGGCGTGACGGCATTTTATTTGGACTCAGTGCGCAGGTCTTCTCATTGCGCATGAGTGCGTTTCTGCTGCTGTCACTTGACTGAAAACATGTTTGTTGCCTCTTGGTCCACAACAACTTGCCCTGCAGTGCCAGTTTCTTTTTAAAAGTTTCAGCGGCAAGTGGATGGTGGAAAATATGTTCAGCGGCAAGCGGAAGGTGAAGAATGCGTAACGGGACAAGGGGAAGGTGAAGAATGCGTATGGGGACAAGCGGAAGGTGTAGGTTGCGTTCCAACCGAGGATGGTTCGTATGTCATGACTTTTCGTTTTACGGCCAGATTCGGCATTTGTTTCACACGGACTGAGTGACTTTTCACCCCATTGGCAATTTTCAATGTACTGCTAGCTTTCGGCTCGCTTCAAGCCTCCACTACGTTGCTCTGCGCATTCGCTGCTTGACCTACCAGGAGGAGCTGTTTACGGCGAACCCGGGTGAGAGATCGCTCACCGGAGCTCTTGTTTTTTTATTTTTGTGTTGGAGTTTCATTTGTTTTGTATATTTATGTGTAATCTCATTTTCCTTTAACAGTGGTGGGTGTTAGTTTTGGTTTCCTAAGGCAACATGTTCACCCTATGGTGTACCCTTACTTAGGGGAGGTTGTGGTGCCAGTCTATGCCAAATTTTGGTTCCTAGGGTCATGTTATCTCATGGTGTACCCTATATATGTAATGGGGATGTTGCTGTCTTGGTCTTACAGGGGGTGTTTCCTGTGTTTGATCCTGCTTGGTCAGCTAGGTTGTTTGTGTTTAATCATTTCCCCATTCATGTACTCAGGGTTAGTACCCTACGGTGTACCGTTATTTAGGGGAGGTTGTGGGGAAGTTGTGTTGTCCGTCAATTTAAAAAATGGTTTGCTTAGGTCATGTTTTTACCCTTTGAGGATGTTATGTCTCACTTTTTCAGTGGTGTACCCTTTTATTTGGGGAGGTTGTCTGTATGTAACTACTATGTTCTGAAGTCCCATGGGTCTATGTTCTGAAGCTCCATGTGGTGGTTGTGGTGTGCGTTATCAGCGCCATCATTAGGTGAACTTGTCGTGGACAGTTATTACATTGTTCCTTGGTGTACCCTATTGTTAGGGGAGGTTGTCTGTGATAGTCAGGAGGTTGCATCACTCTATTTTTGTGTTGTTCCACCATTAGGTGAATTTGCGTTGAACAATTTTTACATTGTTCCGTTGTGTACCCTTTTGTTAGGGGAGGTTTTCAGTGATTGTCAAAGTTGCGTCACTCTATTTGGGTAGGCTGGGTGCGTGGTCAGCGCTACTTCTTGTTTCACAGTTGTCAGCGTGTGTCTACTGTGTTCTTTGTTCCAGGGGTTTTAGTTTCTTCTGGTGTACCCTTCCTTGGGGAGTTGTCTTTTTGTTTGCACCGTTGCTGAAACATTTTAGGGTGCATCCTCATGCTTATAGAGTCTGTGTTGGTTTTGTCTTAATTCTGCTGTACATTTTCATTGTGCTTACTTCCATCTGCACACATTTTGTCTCTTAGTTGTTACACCCTACTTGGTTTACCAGGATCACTACCTTGTTTTATTAAGGAGGGTGGATGGGCAGGTTATGTAATTTGCATTCTTGTGTTTTGTCCAACCATGACCATTTGTGCATCTTACGAATATCTTTCTACATGCCTCTTTTAATTTTCCTTTGTTTCTGCTTCCACGCTTGAGTTTCCTGCCTTTTCAAATTGTCTCTTTGACTTGCTCTTGTGTCTATAGTCTCCTCTGAAACCTTCTGCTCCGTCTTAACTTCTTTCTTGCTGTTGTTCGCTAACGGAAGAGGATGTGTGGTAAATGGTTTCTATATCTTTTCCCTCTATCCCACTTTATCAGAATGTCCTGTGACATCATGGAATGTTAGTGTGCCTCACTGTGTTGAGATTGTCAGTTGGTCATCTCAGGCTGAGGAGCTGGTAGCTCTCTCCTGGTGGGGTTTCTCCTTGTATCTTCCTATACAGTAACTTGCCACCTATCTACCTGCTAATAAAGAGGGATCTTCTTCTACACCTGGACTACGCATCATTGTTTATGTACCACATCCCCCAAGGTGGGGCCATAATAACACAGACAGTTCAAAGAGGAGTACAAATATCTTTGGGTCAACATCCTTCCTGGAAAGAGAATGCATGCGAAAACTTGCACATCGACTCCAGGAAAGCTATCTTAGTTGGATGTTGTTCTTGTACACTCAGGGTTTGTCGTGTACTCCTCTTGTGCCCTGGTCTGGTGGAGGCCCACTTTGCACTGCCCCTGATAACATTCTTCTATGTCAAGGGTACTTCAGAAAACATTAGCAGAACTCAGTGTTTCATATCTACCAGTTCTCGCGGTGAGTGTGTACTTCTGTATGTGATTACTGTATTTCTTATCTATAATGTATGCTCTTTGCGGTAACCTGGCTTCAGTGTTCTGTTCCTTCATTATAGTGGAGCAAATACCAGCCTTACGATGTTAGCAGTCTCAACTCCTTGACCTTTGAGGCTTTCTCAGCCCCCTTTCCCTGTGGATGGTGTGGTTTGAGATAGGCTACCAGGAAGATACAAAGAGAATTCCAGAATACTTGGCACCCAACTGGTCCACTACACTTCGCTCACAAAGGAAGGAAAAAGGTAATAGATTTTTACCTTTTCATAGTGGGGTGGTTCTATAAATCAAGTAGAGGAAGATACACTGTAATGACCACAGCTATTTCAGACAGTGCTGTCTCCCAGAGCGCAATGGAAGAGTAGCAATGTAAAGAAACAATTAAGGCAGTTTTCAAGGATTTGAGGGGTGCAGGTCCAGGGAGGAACATGGGAAAAATCCCAGATATGCTGGGTAAAGCTGAACAAGAGATTTTACATACTATGTTTGTATTCCAAGTACCATAAGCCCAGACTAATACTGGAACAGTGGTCCCTCGAAAAATTGGAATTAGGAAATCCTGCACAGTCGGACAGAGACCCCAGCTATTCAGCCCTACACAACTTAATACTGGCCATTGCGCCAACTGAGCACGCACACGCGGCTCCCCGGACTCAGCAAACCTCCCTAATTACTCCGGTTTCATAAGGCTCTATCCAACAGGCATATAATAAATGTCCTGATGATTATCTGCACAATAACCCAAAGGATCGAAACGTCGTAGACATGATAAAAACACCTTATAGTCTTGAAATTCTTCATTGGAAAAACTATAAAGGTGTTCTTCGCGATTTGTTCTATGACACTGTGAAATGTTCCTGTGTAACAAACCATGAGCTTTGCCTGAGTCTCCTGTTGTTGTTTTGTTTTGTACTCTATGGATTTAGTAGGACACAGGCCTTTGTCCCACTTTATGTATTACTTTGTAAGCTACTGTTTAAATTTGTATGTCAGTAAATATTAGAACTCTGTCCGGCTGGACATGTCCATTTAAGATAGCACTGACCGGGTCTATATTCATTTTTTGGTTTCCTAATTCCAATTTTTCTAGAGACCACTGTTGCTTATAATAATTGACTCCCAAAGTCCATGGTTGATTTTTTTGGGTCCCCTTGTTGCCTTAAAATACAGACTAATAGTGGAGGTACTATGGAGGGCCTAGATGATTCATCAAATAGACCTTTTGGTAATGGCCACCTTGTGTAGTTAGGTGTTAAAAGAGAGGGATGTATTTAGTAAAGAGAGCATGCAAAGTTCAATAAATGGTTCATAATGAAGTACTCAACACACTGAGTGTTGGAAATGGCTTTTTTTGCAGGGTTAATCCCAAACATTTTGCTTCTTCCTCCTATTTTTCCTGACCTGTTTTTGTTGGCTTTTGGACTCGGGGTACTTTACCACTGCTACTAAGTGCTAAAGTGTATATGTTCTCTGTGTAAATTGTGGACATATTTGGTTACCCATGATTGGAATATTTGATCTACTAGGTAAAACCCTAGTACAGTGCACTGAGTGTAACAGGGCCTGTAAATCAAATGCTACTAGAGGGCCTGCAGCACTGATAGTGCCACCCACATGAGTATCCCTGTAAAGGTATCTCACACCTGCCACTGCATTGTCTGCGTGCAGTTTTAAACTGCCATGTCCACCTGGCAAGTGCACCCACTAGCCAGGCCCTAACCGACCCTTTTCTTACATGTCCGGCACCCCTCAGGTAAGCCCAAGGTACCCCATGGGCAGGGTACAGTGTATGTGAAAGGTAGGACATGTACTGGTGTGTGTAACATATCCTGATAGTGAAATACTGCCAATTTCGTTTTTCACTATTGAAAGGCTATCTGTCCGATAGGATAACATGGGAGTTGCTCTGTAAGATCTTACAAGTATAACGTTCCATTGGGACAGACTAGAGAAGTGGAGTTTAGGCTCTCTGAACTCAGAATGAATAACACATCTTTGTAGGGAGATGGTTTTTAAATTGTGTGTTGGAAAATGCCACTTTTAGAAATTAATCCAAACATAGTAGGTGTGCCGTCACACACCAATCCCAAAGAGCACTGCAATATAAGCAAGAAACAAGAATCCAATGTAATCGATGTGATCAACTTTATTCCAATTCCTTCTATAGTTTCAGAATCTAAACAGAAGCAACATGGTTCCAATCTTTCAAAGTAGAAGAAATGCCCATTCAGGCTTTTTTCTAAAACATAGCAGAATGTTGGTGTGACAGGGGCTGGGGATGTGCATTCACTGTAGACAGCCAGCAGATGGGAGGAGGGGGGTAGGGGGGGTAGGGTATGGGGGGGTTGGGGTTGAGGGGTGTCCTGCCTTTCCTGGATGACTCAAAACTGAACTGAATAGACCAGGGCTGCATTTAGAGTAGTGGGAGGAGCTTTCCTTGCATCTGAGTAAGCCCTGCCTGTCTCCTGGGCACAATCCTGTCTAAACCTCCTGCCAAGAAGTTGAGCCAGAGAGGAGAGAACTGGTTTGGACTGAGCTGAGAGACTTTTTGCCACAAGAGATCAAAGGAGAATATGGTATAAATATTGGGGGCCAGATCCCAGAACTTAAGAATACTTCTGGGCTAAAGATGAACCTCTGGCTTTTTTGGTCTCCACTTAACTATTTATCCTCACCTGTACTGCATATCCAGGACAGCACCTTTGTTTTTGCAGATGCCATGAGTTTCTTCGGTTTACTTTTGTTATATTGTTAGTATTAGAATATTATATTTTTACCATAACAATGGATGATGTTGTCCACTCCTGTCCAATTCTTTAACTCAGCAATTTAGTGCATGTAAGACAAGGAGAGGACAAGGAAGGTAGACCTAGCAAAAGGTCTAGCAAAAGGAGCCCTGGTTGATGGGGGCAACAAGAACAGCCTTGATTTACCAGCAGACCAGGCCTGGGAAGGAGAGTCGGGGAGAGCAAGCCATGCAACAGAAGCATATCAGTGTTACAGAAAGAGCTTTCAGGGGTAAATGTGGAATAACTGTTACAAATTCTGTTTGGTGAAATTTGTGAGATAGCAGGAAAGGCTGCTCAATACCTAGCAGCATGTAACAGCACAAGGCACCTAAAAGTCCAGGAATAACAGAGGAAAGATTAACAGTTTGCTAAAAAGCTATCGGCGCTTACGGGGCTCTTGAGAAACTTTCCAGTACTATCAAGGAGTACCAGGCAAACCTGACCCTCCCTGAAACTGTTGTAGATTCATTCATCCTAAGCCAATTTTCAGAAGTTGATGATACAAAGGTGGAATTTTCAGCACAAAAGTTACAAGTGAAAAAGGCATTAAAATGAAGTCTTCATTGGCCTGACATTTACCTTAGCATCTAACTATATTAATACAACTTACTTCCTTTCCTGCACCTTCCAAGCAGATTTTCAATTATACGTTTGTAAATCAAAATCTTTTTGAAAGGAACAGAAGAACAAAAAATACACAATCTCACAATCACATACAGTACGGGAGACCTAGATTACTATTACAGGCTTCAACAACAGACCAATTACACTATTCTCACATATCACGGGTTCAAACAGCAGATAAACAAGTGCCATCCTAGAGGAGAGGTGTCATTCCATCCCCATGTCAGCTGACACATGAAAGGGTCTGTGATAGCTCAGTGATCTGAATCACAAGAGTCACACCCCAGCTGTGGCCCAGCTCACTCTGATTCACCCTGGAGACTGACCTCACCATCAACAAACATGTCACCAAGAGAACCAAGACAACTTGGTACCAGCTTTCCCTACTTTAGAAAGTGAAACAGTTCCTCAGAGAGAGCTGGCCACCTCTGGATCAACACATCCAGGACTGGAGACGAAGACGTACAAAAAAAAAAAAAACTCAAGATCTCCTCCATCATAGTACCCAGGATCTGGAAAAACAACTGCATATCCATCAGGACCAGACAACCATGCCCCAATTTAGAAAGGTACTGAAGACACATCTCTTTAGAGAAAACTATTTCATGACACAGCAACAGTGCATTTCTCCTTTCAAAACCCTCCACCTCTAATCACTTGTTGGCTGTACCTTTCCCATTGCCCCGGTATAGCGTCTACTGCCTTTTGGCTAGATGCGCATTATCCAAATACTGCACACATACTTAAGAGTAGATTACAGTGCCACTGATAAAGTACTGTCATGGGTTCAAGTTTGTGTGCATTACTTGACTTCAGCACAGCCCTGCAAGTGAAAAATCTTAATATCAGCACCTTGACCTATCTCCCATGCAATGCACCTCACGACTCATGTGTAAGCATCCTATGCAATCCAGTCATGTCACATACAGCTGTGGTAATGTACTTTCATCCCAACCAGCAGCAACCTTCAGCTTTCAATACAATTCTATCGCTGAGCAAAACACAGACAGATGCAGCACTTTGTAAACCCCTGCACCACATTGTACCTGTGACAGGTATAATATATGCAGGGTGGGTGTTCCGGCGCAGAAAAGGCTCATAGATGTGTTGCAGTGAAATCTATGAGATTTCATTGTGACACTTCTACAGCCTCATTGCCTTAAATCCTTATGCCTGCTTGAAGCAGGCGTAAGGGGTGATGCAAGCCTTTTCACATGGGTCTTGCTGGAATTTCCATGCCCACTAGCAATGCGCCATTTTTGTGTCGACAGATACGTCAGGATTGCTGACGTATCTGTCAATCCTTGTGATATGGAGCACCATAAAATAAATCCGGTGCATCCATGGTGTCGCAAGAAGGGCGCACTGAAAAGTGTTGCATCGTTGTTTTGCAACACTTTTCATAAATGAGGCCACGAGTGTTTAGAAACTGCCTCCAAAGCAAAGGTCCGACAGGCTTCACCACTTACTTCACTGATGGCAGAGTCTGTCAGACTCAGAACCAATACCAAGGAGGTGGTGGAGTGCATGTTCAATATCTCAGTACCCCGAGTGGGACTGAAATCACACTCAGAATACAGATACTAACCGGTAACAGATCAGCACAACATGCAGAAGTGGTACCAATGCTACTCACCTTAGGAAATGTCACCTAGAATTAACCATTGTGGGCTATGAATAATGTCATTGTTGATTTAGCCTTAGTGTTCTGTGTTATACTAGAATTGGTGGAAACAAAAGAAGTTTATGGGAAGAGGCGGTTCTATTGTGTAATCCTATAATTTGCTGACTGATGCTAAATGAATATGAAGTATGCATAAAAAAAATAAACATTACATTCCAGACGTGTGGAAAAATAAATTGTAGAAAGAAGCTGTACAAGTGGCAAAAGAGTTTTGAACATCTTCCTGGGTGCATTGCTGTATTAGGCAAAGAAAGGCCGCAAGTTATGACAGGACATGTTATTGATACCCAACCAAAGCCGTCTGTGAACTGTAAACAACACAGTATGTTTAAGGGGGCATGCTTTCGTTGTGGCAATTCCAGTTATTCACCTCACCAAAAAGAATGTCCAGCCATCAAACTGTTTTGCAAAAAATGGGGGAAGAAATGCTGCAGGAGTACAAAAATGTTGATATAGTGAAAGAGATTGTTACATAATTAGGTGAATTTGTTTGTCAAGTAAAGATTAATATTAATGGTGTGGAATGACAAATAAAAAGGAAAATTCACCTCCTCGCCGCGTCTCTCCCGGACTGAATGAAACAGGAAGCACCCAGGCTTCCCTGGGTCAATCACAACGCTGCAACGCAGCGATTGGTCTGAGCGTTGTGGTTTGGCGCTCAGCCAGGGAATAGGAGCCTGCGCCTCTTCTCAATCCAGGCTGTAATGCAACCTGGGTGGAGAACATGCAAAGTGCGAATGACTGTTTGGCCGGCCCCAGGTGGCCGGCAAACAGTCATAGGCACTTATAGTGTGCTACCACTCCTCCCCCTGCTCCTCGGTCACCAGAGCAGCCCCGCCCACAAAGCGGACGCAACAGGGAAAAATAAAATAATAATCTCGAGTTATCATTTTATTTTTCCTTTATTTCACTGCTGCAAAGCAGTAGGGCGACGCTCCGCCGCCTTAGCGGAAGAGCCGCCACTGCTGGTTTGTGGGTGTGTTTTTTATGTGGGGGGTGGGAAAGATGTGCCATATTCTGTATCTTTAATTTCAATGATGGAATAGCATTTCATCTCTATTTTGAGTATGTTTATACTGGAACAGATGAAGATTCCGAGGAAAATAGTTATTCTTATACTTACGGGAGGGCATTTTGGGTGGAGGCCTATGTTATGGAATAAACTAATTAAAATATATCTAGGTGGAACAGCCTGGATCTTTGAGAACACCACACTTACTCTTGTCCTGACGAAACCCGGGTGACCCTGAGAGGCATATAAGTAACAGGCTGGAACATGTACCCTAAAGATACAGATGTGGGGAAACTAATAAACTCCACTCCAGTTCTGGTTGTTAATCTACTCTACTTCAATCCTTGTTTTTATTCTTGTGAAAGGACCCTGCAAATAAACTTTAAGATATTAGGTATTCCTTTAGGCAATTTTATTTAAATAGTTTCATAGATCCCCTGCTAAGAACAATATTCAAAGAGCTCCCTCTACTGCAGAGGTTGAGCCCATCCAGATGTATTTCCCCTTCAGGGAACGACTCGATGATGAAGCATGCCACAGAGCTTTTGTGGGTGGGACTCCAAATGAAAGACCTAGTGTCTTTTCAGCGGGATATAGATTCTAGGGAAGGCTAGGGGTGTCGATGACTAAATATTATCAGCACCACACTAATCACCCTGCAGTTTGAAAAAAAGCAAGGAGTGGGGTCTCTACTGATTTGTTATGGGTTGGTTGGAAGTCAGTAATTCATATTTGGTGCAGAAGAATTGCCTCCTCGAGCACTAGGAATATAATTTATGCACTCCACAGTATATATGAGATTGTAAAAAACACATATACGGATGTGGTATCTCTTCTCCATGCTACCTGCTTTTCTCTGGCCACACTCATGGGGGCATATTTACAATAACTGGCACATCCCTGCAAATCAGCAGGGATGCGCCAGTTATTGTGCGCCACAGCTCCGCCATCATGGATGCGCCGCATTTACAATGCGGCGCACCATGGTGCAAAAACGGCACAGATGCGTGACGCATCTGTGCCGTAAAAGTGACGCATTGCTGGAGTTGCGTCGCAAGCGCGTCGCAGCTCCAGCAATGCTCTGGGGGCCCTATCTAGTTAATGCTGCGTCAATCCTTACGCCTGCTTCAGGCAGGCGCAGGGTTTTGACGCAGCATGGGCCTAAAAGTGACTGAGTGAAATCTTGTAGATTTCACTCAGCCACTTTCAGGAGGCGTTCCTGCGCCGGAACGCCCCCCCCCACCCCCCAGCACAGGAACGCCTACATGTGGCGCAGGGCATTACAGATGCGTCACGTTGTAAGTACCCCCGCACCATGCGCACCATGGAGCAGGATTTGCGCCGCCGCTGCGTCACAAAAGTGACGCAACGGCGGCGTAAATGAGGCGCAAGGGGCTTGTAAATCTGCCCCTAGGCCTCTGTCTGGGCTTATTCAAGGTGTTGATGTCATCTGATCTTTCTGGGGCACATAAATAACCTGGCGTCAAACTGAAGTAACTCTCAGCTGGAGCAGTACTTAAACGGATACCAATATCATGTCACAAGAAGGAACCACTGCTCAGAAAGTATGAAGTTCATGTTGAGATGGCAATGAAATCAATGCCAGTGGTTACATTTACAGATCAAAGTGAAAACTTCCAGTAGCAGGTATCTGAGCGCGCCCAGCTGGCTGTGAGTGTAGTATAGTGAGCAGGAGACAGCTTGGGGATGCAGAGAATTCGGCTGAGGGGGCCTGGTCATGTCAGTATTCTGATTGAACGACGTAACTTTTGAGCAACGTTCTAGTGGAGTGTAAAAGTCTCTTCCAAGACATCTGCTGTTCAAAATGGAAATTAAAATAAGCACTGGCAATGCCAATAGTTCTCAACTTTCAAAAGGCGAATGCTAACCCATTTGCTTTGCCAATGCTTTGTTGCATTGGGTCTCCAGCATCACAACATATGCATGTACATGGGTTGCAATGGAAGTGCACACATGCTTGCATATGGGAACCATGTAGCAATGGTAACAAAAACCTATTCCAGAATGGCTGCTGTGTGTGCACGCATTGAGACGCATACACATATATGTGTATTTAACGCACCACCTGTAATTTTGGCTATTTTTATTTTACTGCCCCAACATTGGTAACAGCCATGTTAGAAGGATAGGTTCAAAATAAATTAAGTGCGCACGAACGCCCAATAGCACCTTGCAACTGCCAAGTGCACAAAATACATAAAAAAATACATTTCTTTAAAAAAAATATATATATATGGAGCGAAATTGGCGTGGGAAATAGGAATGGGGTAGGGAGCATTAGACAGCAGGGATGAGGGAGACAGATGTAGGCAAGCTATCAGCTGGGCATTTTAAGTGTGAAAAAAGAGAGGCACTACATTTTGGATGTTCACATCCTTAATATGCCATCAGCTTATACCCAGGCTGATGGACAGCCCTGTAAGTGAATGCCAAAAGCTAGCTGAACCACAGAAGCCAATGACTGAAAGGGGCCGCCCAAAAGCGACCTTTTGCATATATATGTATGTGCCTGTTTGTTGTGGAGGGTGCAGCGTGTGCTTTGTGATTACAATGGCTTCCGTCACACACCAGTGAGACAGATCCAACAGCAGAGACATACTTTCAAAATTACAGTGTTTTATTTTCAGTTTTGTTATCATATTTTCTTTTTAAGGAAAATAACTGTGGTGAAGTCGGAGAGTGGTTGATGGCCGTTACTATTGATGTTTCAGCAGCCTCCCAATATGTATTTAGAAGTGCATGGTTCAAGCTTATAATGGACTTCAATACATTCTTTAATCCACAAAGGGCAATTAAATAACTTTCATTTTAAAGGAAAAGTTGAATCAAAAGTAATAATTAATCGTCACCACCCTCTTACATTTAAGTATGTTTTTTTTTATCACATATGTGTTTTCGCCTTATTTTTTCATAATTGCCAGCCAGGTACAGCAGAACAGGCGGTTTGGCCCAATTCCATCTCACTCTTCATTCAACCCATTAAGTTTCTGAAAGATTATTACACAGCCACAATATCATTTTCGACCAGAAGATGGCACTCTCTACTTTCTCATTATTATTTTCTACTTCCAAGGTGGAAGGTGCACAAAGTACAAGCAGTGAAGGATAACATAACAGATATATTCCACAACAACTAACTGTTTACAAAAACTAAAAAGACAAAATCTTGGTATAAATTCCTAGAGACGACCCAGCCCCTCCATAGGAACTTCACCAAAACAGAAGCTAAATGCGTGAGTGGGTGATTCAAACCTTTTTCCCTGTGCCAACCTTCTGAATCCAAATAACTGACTAATCTATCCAGCACTCAAATTACTTTCATATTTCACTATACTAATTCAACACTAATCGTTTATGGTTTCCGGAGTAGCGTGCTACTTGCCGAAAAAGTGCTTTGATGCCTCACCAGGGGCAGTAAGCTCTATATAAATGCAATTACAATATAATACAATTAGTGACAAAGAGAGCAATTCAGGGGCATATGTACAAGCCCCTATCGCCACCACAACGTAACTTATATCAACGTTGTGGTGGCTATAGGGGCTGCGCCTTATTGTAAATAAGGGCCCCCTTTCACTCTATGGTTAGCGTGAAAGGGGTGGGGAGTGGGTGTTGCGGTGGGCATTCAATCCGCAACACCCATTCATTTTTACGCTGCCCCCTATGTACAAGGGGGCATACATAGGAGGCAGCGGCAAAATTAAGACTAGGTAAAACCTGGTCTTAAGTTGTCGAAACAAGGAGAAATGCATTATTTCTCCTCGTTTTTGCTTTTTTCCATGTGTGCTGCCTTGTGCAACACACATGGAAAAAAGCAAAAATGCCATTGATTCTTCATGTGCAGGAGGGTGTCCCTTCATGTACATAAACAATCTTTTTTTTTTTAATGCCATTTTGTGACTTTCATGTGTGCCGCAAGAAGCAGTACACAACAGTGACAGAATGGCATTTTAGGATTGTTTATGTGCAGAAAGGGACACCTTCCTACACAAACAATCCGCCCCTGTACGCAGACACTCTTCCACTATGGTGCAAGGGTGCCTGCGTTGATGCTAAGTTGCTAAACCTAGCGCCATCGCAGGGGGAAACGCAAGGCTGCACCACCTTCTTGTAAATATGGTGCAGCCCTGCGTTTCAGAAGTGGCGGAGAGAGGCGTTAAGCCAGGAAGGCTAACGCCTCTCTCCGCCAATACCTTGTACATATCCCCTCAGTTTCTCAACAGTTCCTTGAAGTCCGAGCCGAAGCACTGGGGAGGGTAGCATTGGGGGTGGGGGGGTGGTGAGAGATGAGAAATGCATGTCTTCGATGCTTAATAAGGTGACCTACTCCGGCAGACCTAAATGCAGGAAGGGAGGAGTCAGTCAAAGGGCTACTGTCTGGGAGGGATGTGTGTACCTCAAGACGTGGAAGAGTACAAGGGTGGTGTGAGGGATGCAAAGGTGGCTCGCCTTAGCAGGTTTCATTGCTCGGAGGATGACACAGCAAGGGAGGGTCTCTGGGAGATATAGGGATACAGTGGCATGCGCTGCCTTAGAGACAAGGATGAGAGTTCAAGGAGTACCCTGTGTTTACCCAATAACCAGCACAGTAGGTGCGGTAGAGACAGGTGAGTGTACATCTGGAGAAGATGAAAAGTTAGGCAGAGAAGATGATGATTTTGTCCAGAGCAGAGTTGTTCAATGAGTTGCCAACTAGGAGGCAGTTGCAGTTTCCAAGGTCAACAAGCAACTTCCAGTGCTAGGCGACCCATTACATCATGTATGATGCATTAAAAAAAGAAACAAAAAACTTGCTTAACCCCTTCGATGCTCATGACGAGCTGAGCTCGTCATGAGTTACGCCTCTTGTACACTCATGACGAGCTGAGCTCGTCATGTAACGCGGATTTTTTAAAAACTCAGCGCACAGCGGGAAAACCGCTAGCGCGCATGCGGTAAAATGTAAAATACCTTTTAGTTCTTTTTTGTAAATCCACCCCGGAACTATGGATTTGTCGATCCTGGAGACTGGGGTAGACTCAATGATGAGAGGAACACAGATTAATTGAAAGTAATATGATTTTAGAGAGAAAAAAAAGAGTAAAAGTAAACATGACAACTCAGAGATCCTGCCACAGCGGTGAGTCTTTTCCCTGATGAATAAGCTGATGTTGGTGGGACATATTTATTATTATGTAAGAAAATTATTTTTATGGTGACTGGCTATCAATGAAGGTAAATGTGCAACATGGTGGCACGCTTTTTCATGTGTTACTGTTTTTTTCCACTTTTTTTGTCCTTTAACTCTAGTCATGGGGCTATATTTACAAGATAATGACGCAGCACTGCAAACCATCTTGCTGCGCTGAGCTGTGTCATTAGCAGCTGCAGTCGGTGCAGGTAACAGCGGTGGGGCCGGGTATGGGGGATTTCGAAAGACGATGCCGAGGGGAAATTAAATAAATAATAAATTTTCCCTAGGCCTCATCCCTCGAAATCCCCCCTTACCCGGCCCCACCGCCCCACCACTGTTACCTGCACGGACCGTGGCTGATCATTAGGAAAGTGCAAGGATGCGTTGTATTTACAACAATAGGATGCATCTCTGTGCTTTCCTCTGTGCTGGTGCGCAATAGGCTGTCTAGCACCAGCAGAGGCACCATGGTGCAAGGGTGTCTGCATTGCAGGGATGATTGCTTTTGTGCAGGAAGGGGCACCTTCCTGCACCAGAAAAATGATTGATGGCATTTTCCTCTTTCTATGTGTGCTGCAAAATGCAGCACAGGTAGAAAGGGGAAAAAACGAGGAAAAAATGTCTCCTCGTCGTACCGCTTTTACTCCTCCACTGCGGAGGTGTTAGAATCTAACGCATTACCAAGTTTACAAAACCTTGTAAATCTGAGAATGCGCCAGAATCCATGGGTGTTGCGTCGGAACACCCATGGAACGTCCCTTTCACAGAGTAATGTGTGAAAGGGGCCATATTTACAAGGCGATGATAAGCCACGCAGGGCGGCTTTGCGTAGCCTTGTAAATATGGGTCAGCACACTGTGCCACCAGAGCGTCAAAAAAAGTGATGCTCCAGTGGTGCAAGGGGCTTGTAAATATGCCACATACTCTTTAGTACAACCATACATGTTTCACCATTAGGTCTACTCCAGTCCTGAAGAAGGCCCCCATCACCTTTGTACCAAAACGCGACTGATTAAAAAAAGATGAAGACTAAATACCTCTCGGACTCAGCCAAATGCATACAGAAGCAGGTTAATCCATCCCCCATATTACTGGAGTATAGATTTAACAACTGCAATTAATAAATCCATAGCATCGTATGTAGGACAATGGATCACAATTTTGTGTGTGAACAATAACGCTGTTATGCATTGCTTTTTATTCAAAGCTGTTTGTTGACGGTCTTTAAGCAGTGCTTACTCAATCCATCTTACTGATAATTGTCCATCATAAGATATAAAGAAATGATAATTGCAAGCCTCTCCATAGTGTGTGCTACTCTTACACTGTTGAACGGGTGTGGGGATGTTTCATGTTCGTGCTCTTTCTAATGAGGTTTCCATAAGGTTCCATCACCATTGAATGTCAGTATTCTCTGTTATGGTTAAGGACTATTTTCGCAGAATAGCTTCACAATGCACCGATCAAGCCTTGTTGTATTATAGCCTTAAGTTCATATTTATGTGCAAAACTACAACCCATACACTCTGTATTGCTGCAACTCTCTTTACTCCCATGGACTTCCCATGGGCGTCAACTGGGACAGCCAAGCACCTATACCAAATGCTGCCTCCGGTTCACATGGCTGGTTGGACCTATTGCTCAGATCTGCTTCTTGGCCACTGCACACTCCTTCCACGAATGCAGTGGCATAGTTGTCATTCACAGACTTGTTTACAGCATCCTGTATTGTGATGATCCTCTCATCACTTTGCTGCACTTCAAAAAGTTCCCCTTCCATTTTGCGATTTGTTCTTTTTGCATTTGCCAACCCGACTGGGACGGGTATGCCCAGACGTGGGTCTCTTGCTCTACATGCTACTAGAGTCAAGCTAGCCTGGCTGCATGAGGTGTGATACCCTGAAACCAGTCCTAAGAGGCTTGTTTCCGGTCCAGGGAGGACCTGGTCCGGCAGTTCGGGCTGGACTGTTCCCATGGAGTGCAGGGTCAAGACTGATTTGCACATTGGCTGGGTCGAAACTGGAAGGGCATGATAAGCAAAAAAAAAAACGATGGATTGAAGCCCAGATCTCTGTACTGGGGATGAATGTTTGAAATTGTTCAGCATTCCGTCCATCAATTTTTCTTTTCCAATTTGTCATCCCAAGTGGGACGGGTGTGCCCAAACTTAGGGCCTGTGCTCTCATACCACTGGAGTCAAGCTAGCCTGGCTGATATGGGGTGGTACCCTGAAATCAGTCTAGGATGCTTGTTTCCAGTCCCGGGAGGACCTGGCCTGACATTTTGGGATGGACTGTTCCCATGGGAAGCAGGGTCAAGACTGATTTGCATAGCTGGGAATAAGCTTATGTGCATCCAGTTGCTTTCCTCGCTGCGAGATGTATTGATTTGCATATTCTCTTGGTCCACTTTGAGGCACTGAAGCAAGCCCCAAACCATTCTCAGTACAGGAAACAAAGACAAGTGTTTTGCAGAACCACAAGACATGTAGATACATTTCTTCACCTTTACAGATTGCAGCCCACAGTGGTTGAGCACTACAGTAGTACTTCCTCTGACTTTTCTTGGGAGTTTACTTTCGTTCCTGGTTCTGCCTTAAAGTACTCATATGAAATTAAATTAAAAGGAAATTTATAAAGCGCGAGACAATCACCCGAAGGTGTTAAGGCGCTAGCTCATCAGACAGGATTAACTGGACGGTTCAGGGCCACATCAGAGGTTAAACAGCCAAGTCTTCAAGGCCTTCCGGAAGGCCAACAGGTGCGTTTCCTGTTTCAGCCTCCTTGGAAGGGAGTTCCACAGTCTGGTCGTGCCGACCAGAAAACTTCTTCCACCCCAGGAGCATTTTTTAAACCTGGGAACTATCAAGTTATGGAAATGAGACGAGCAAAGATTGCGAGCAGGTATGTAAGGCTGTAAAGGATGTTTAAAAAAGCCAGGCCCTATATCAAGCGTGACCTTTAAAGCGAAACAAAGAGCCTTAAACTCGATCCGCCTCTTCACTGGCAGCCAGTGTAGCTCTTTGAGCACTGGTGAGATAGATTTGTGTCTTGGGATGTTCAACAGAAGACGTGCAGCAGCATTTTGCACAATCTGTAGCTTGGACAGGCACTTCTTCCGAAGGTTGATGAATAAACCATTATAGTAATCGTCTCAACAAGAGCCGAGACCACTAGCTTCCGCAGCTCCACCAGAATAAATGGAAGAATCCTTCTCGGTAGTTTTAGTGTGTAAAAAGAGAGGGATGTGACCTGATTAATGTGGCTTTTTTAAAAAAGCATAGAGTGAAACGTGACTCCCAAGTTTTTCACTTTATTCGTAGGAGTTGGTGGGGGGCATAATTCCAAAGGCCATACAGTAGGGCACCAGAAATTAGTATGGCCGCCAAAAAGTAGGACCTCGGTCTTACTAGAATTCAGTTTCAAACAATTGGCGGCCATCCAATCCCCAACCTGATGAAGACCGGGATGGAACTGTGCAACAGTGTCAGCAGGAGAGCCTGTCACTGAGAATACAATCTGGGTGTCGGCATAAGAAATAGCCGAGAAACCCAGGGACCTGATTAACGTAGCCAGTGGTGCAACATAAATGTTAAAAAGGGTTGGGCTTAATGAAGAACCCTGTGGCACTCCGCATGGCAGTGTGACATTCAGTGGCTCTCACATTTCAAGTTTACATTTATAAGGCGGATGGGCAAAATGCAAGAAAGGTGACCAAAATCTAACTGGAAGGGGATCAACTAGAGCCCAACCCCATACATTAATTTCCTATTTGTCACTGTTAAAATTACTGGTTAGCAATCAGTCTCCGGAAAACCAGGTAAGCAGAAGATCTTTGAGCAAAAGGCACCTTATAATAATACTACTACTACTTGGAAACAAAAACAATTTAACAATTGCAATTCGAAATGTGTCATATACATGACCACCTGCCCGTCAACTCTATCTAGAAAAAGGACAATCAAGACCCAGATATGCGAACATCGCAGTAATCTGAGATGTGACCGTGCTACTACAAAAATGTCTGTATAGTACATGGAGAATAAATACACAAACAAATCCCCACTGAAGCACAACTACAAAAAAAACAGTGTTGGGTTTTCCGTCTGCGGACGGACACTAACGGCTTGAACGACAATATACCCTGGTGTATTTACTTCTCTCTTGTCTACCCCAGGGGTTGACTACAAGCGTCCCTTCCCCCGTAGAGCTCATGGGGCCAGAATTGTGGTTATAACATGTATGTTACACTTTTTCCTCAATGCATTTTTATCCTGTTGCAGTCTAGTTCGATTGTAACACCTAAGTTCCAATTAATATCGGCAAATAATTAACTTTCCTCACATCAATCATATTATATTGCAGCAATATCATCATGGTTTTTCCTAGAACGTTCTTTCTTTTCCAGTATTAATGAGGACTGCGAACCAGATCGGTCCAGTTCCACATTCTCTTACTGGCACTGGGTTTTTGGACAACTGAGTGCTCTTTATGTTTGTTTTGTCCTGTCTGTCCAAATGTAGAGAAAATTGGGTATCACAAACACAGCCCTTTAAAAGTAACATAGTAGAAAAATATATCACGTTTTTCCACCTACGGTAATATGTTTTACGACTTATATGTGTCATTACTATACAGCAGAGGTCTTCAAACTTTTTTGCTCCGAGCCCCCCTTAAGGAAAATGTTTTGAGGTCGGCCCCCCTACAAAACTTTAAGGCATGATTGGTGGAGCGAGAGGGACATGGCTGTGTGCAAGGGACGGGCTTATGAGATGATTTCAGGAATACTTTTTCTATAGCTCATAAACCACACTAAGGGGGTCATTATGATTGCGGAATTCCCGCATCCTCCGGGCCGGCGGAAGCCACCGCCTGCCCGGAGGATGCGGGAAAACCACAGCGGAGCCTCCACAGACCCACCGCCAAATTAGGATGGCTGGTGGGTCTGATAATCTGTCCGTAGCTTAACACTAACATAACTGGCGGTGTCTATCAGACACCGCCAGGCATATTAGGATGTCTGCAATTCTATGCTTTTCCACAGCGGCTTTTCCGCCGTGAAAAAGCATACGGACCTTCACTTCGGGGGCCCGTTGCAGGCCCCCTGGGTGAAGGGGTGGTGGGGGGTGCACATGGGGGGTACCTATGGTACCCCCCTGCATTTGCATGCACAATGCAGCAGGCACCGCGCGCTGCCTGCCGCTTTGTGCACGCAAATGCTGTGCCTGCATTTTTTACATTGCGGCGGGTGCAGCTTGAAGCTGCACCCGCCGCAATGTTAAAGATTGAGGATGTGACCGCCACCCTGGCGGTCACATCCTAATCCGCACAGAGGGAACGCCGCAGCCCATGCGGACGTTCCCTCATACTCTGGGGTCGCGGACGGACTCAAGTCCGTCCGCGATCCTAATCGACCCCTAAGTATGATACTTATAAAACAGCAAATGCACCAAACAAAAACATGTGGTCCCAAAAATACTGCTCCCCATTATTGGGGTGTTGTAGCTCCTCACACTCTTGGAGCTAAATGTAACTACACCTGCTGTATTATTGATAACAGCAGTCCTGAGTAGCAGGCTATCTCCTCTACATCTTTCACCTCTTCCCCACCATGCCTGCCCATCACTCCGATTTTGGATAAGGTTCTCTGTCCCTTTCAGAAAAAACATAAAGCTCCCACACTATGTCCCCCTTTTTTCTGCAAAGGTGCCCTCTGTCCTAATGCTAAAAAGGGAAATAAGCTCCCATGACTCTTTTTTAAAGGTAGACAGTGATAACTGTGATGCAGTGGGCCCCTCAAACCCATGGACCCCAGTTCTTCTACATCTGCGTAATTATTGATAATCAGCAGTGGCCACTTACACACCTGGCAGCAGTACCTGCTTCACTAATAAATTGCCTTTTTTAAAGAAAAAAAAGGCCTCTTATATTACCGCATTTGCTACGTAATCCATCATCTGCTGCATAGTACTGCATATCCAATTCTTCAGTGCTGAAATCTAGTACTTACAAACATTCTATTCTGGAGGACAGATTTATGTCTTTTTGATAGTTCTGCTTTATTGTGCAGTACAGGAAGACAAATACATTCTTGTTGCACACTTGTGTTTTTAAGTGAACCTAGTTTTATATAGGTTGCGGTTTATTTTGCTGCACAATTCAAGTCTTTTGTGGTCTTCTGCCAAGTTTTTAAAATATGTTGAGCATGGATTCAGCAGCCATTTAATCTCCCAAACATACTTTGGGATTGGATCACCACGGACACCTTGTTGCTGTTGTCATAAGGCTGTTTGAGCTCAGGTACAAAAAAAACCATCTGCTTATTGCCGCTCAGATGTCCTCACAGCACTCAAACAAACATTAACTATTCCTTTGGCCGCTAAACAATTCCCACCCCCTTTAACAATTTCAGTGCTGTGAAGCAATTACCACACCCAAATCTCCCAGGTTGAGGAGGGCAGTACCTACCAATCCACCCAGTGCCCTGCAAGTCCCTTCCTGTGTGGTGTGCATTTAAACCTCATAGGAAATAACAATTGAATTTACCAACACTGTTGTTCTGTAATTACCACATTTCTTATAATCATGATTCAAGCAGAAAAAAACTGCTACCACAAGATTCGGTACTAAGGACATTTCTGTAATAAAGGCCTCCGGGCCGGCCTTAGTCCTGGTGGCACCCTGTGCGACAATGTTTGGTGACGCCCCCTTCCCCCCCAATGACCACCTCGCCACGGATACACTCACTACCACCATTTGACAAGGCCCCCCAAGTCTCCATTGCCACTGTCTTTTAGATTCATTTAGTTTTATAGCGCCACTCATACCAGTTTAAGGTGTCAGAATACATTACATCACACATACGTTGCACGGAGACAATCATACAAGTGTTAATCCGTGTATGGGAAATGTTACATAAGACAGCGGCCTACAAGTTGTAGGAGTCACATGTCATGCATACTGGTAGGCAGTATAGTTTAAGAGTCCTTGGTCTTGAAAAGCACAAATTCAGAATTTAAAATGTAACACCATTGTGAGTGGTTTTCTTTAAAAAGAAGACTTGATTTCTACCCAAATGAACCCTTTTTGCAATACTAGGATAAGGAAAAACTGGACAAAAAAAATATGTAGCTGTAATATATTCCTTGCAGTTTGCAGGCAGCTCTTTGATGACAGTTAATAGCACTCAACTATATATTAGTATTTTAACTTTTAAACGGCAAGTAACAAAAATATCTCTCTGAGAAAAACCATAACCCATTGACCTATTTATAGTGTATGTACTTTGTGATCTGAATCAGACATGTTCTGTGCAGCAGGCATATTAACTTTCTGTGCTATGAGGAGTCAAAAGAAACTTCCACTTCCAGACAAAGCTTCCTCTCTCCCCAGAAAGAACATTGTTCACTGGAGTTGTCCTGGCATTTTTATTGATACTTTGAAAATTGCTGGGGCAAGGAACGTGGCATCAGGTGCTTTGAAAATTATTGATGTTTATGCATCATATTAAATACAGCCAGTTGTTAACTCAGTGATATTTAATGGGTTTTGAAGCACTTATTTTGGTACTCTTGCTGTTAGAAGGAGGTTGGTTAAATACATTCTTGAGCAATCCTCACATAGATCAGGAATTGAAATGGGGCAAAAATAAAAATACTTAAATGTCTTTTGTTTTTAGCAACCTTTTTGACCCTGCCAGCACACTTCCTGACCTCCGCCCCCATGGCATGCTGAACACCGTTCTCACATGGGCTCGAAGTAAATGAAGACAGCCTGGAAATGCAGCAAATAAACATCACCGCACTTCCAGGCCATCTTCATTTACATGCAATTGCAGAGGCAATCGCGCCCCCCTGGGAGCCCATCCACGCTCCCCAGGGGGGCGCGCCCCACAGTTTGAAGACCTCTGCTATACAGTATAATCATTTGGTCCTGTCTTTCCAGATCTAAAGAAAATAAGATTACCAATTGGGTATCGTATTACATATTTATTCTGGTATCTACCATGGAGGCTAAAATAATTTGTCCAACACTAGGAGTGATTACAGGGATCATTCTTGTGGTCCTGAAGAAAAGCCTTGGGGTATAGGCTTGAAATATTTAGACCTTGAGAAACAGACATCAACGTCTGTGTCTCAAAAACATCCCTTTTAGGTCTCGCGTGGCGTACTGCGCATATGCGCAGTTGAGCTCACGAGATTTTATGTTTTTAGGAGTACTTCGCTAGCAAGGGTGAAGCCCCGCCCCTCTTCTCCATTGGCTGGCCTCCTAAACGATGGCCAGCCATTGGAGGAGAGGTCCTATTGACGTTCTCCTTTCTCTCTAAGCCCCGTCCTTTTCAGACGGGGCTTCTTGACTTACTGCTGGCGTAAAAGCTTTCTTATCTTCTTTATGGGGCCAACAGATGGCCCCCATAAAGAAGATAAGGAACCTTTTACCACAGCAGGAAGTCCTGTCCGGGTCGTGCCCGCGCTGTGTAAAACTGCAAGAAAAAACAGGTCATCTCCGGTATTTTGAGGTGGAAGGGGAATATGTGTTTCTCTCTATAAAGTGTATGCAAACCTGAGTGCCAGTTTTACATCAAGTGTTTTACTTCTTGGCAGAGTCCTCATGCCTCAAGGTGACAGAGTCCAAATCATTTAATATGCAGAGTTACAGATCCCCCTACCCTCAGCCCCCCGTCACAGTACAGTCACGGGCAGTATGTGAGGCGCTGTTTGTTAGTTAGAGACCCCCTCTCACCTCCAGGTCACAGGCAGTATGTGCAGACCGCAAGCATCCCCTAAACTCTGCCACCATCCGTTCCTAGTTAGGTGATTGTGTGTTTGCAGTAAGAACCATTTCCGGCTCCTGACGTGATAACACCAACAAGCACACCCGTAGCAGCTTATATTTTGTGGGTGCCCCGGCAGCGGGCATGTGGCAGATGGGGTGATTTCCCGCTCCTGGAGCCGCCAGCAGCGCTAATCTGTATTTAGTGCACACATCGCACAGCCCTGCACACATTTACATTTTGCAGTGATATTGCGAGTGCGGCCTGCGTGCGTGACGGGGCTCACCATGCACGATTTAATAACCTGAGTGCACAATTAATGGATAAATAAGAGCGGCGAAGGGCTGGAGTTATGAATGGCTTGATAACCCCCGCAGAGCCGGAGTAATGGGGAGTTAAGTTGTCGATGGAGCAAGGTTACGCGGGAGGATAATCAGGGAGGGGGCGCTACAGTGTGTGTGAACTTCATCGCACGTGACCCGGAGAGGCGGCGCGGGGTGTGCATTACAACCTAGCACCGAGAGGCATCCTTAAGATCCTTCCCTCTGTGCGCGCGCTGTTAGACGGCATCACAACATGTTGTGTTATGCATTTGTTAAGCTTTGTCAGGGCTTTAAGTGGGCCGGGTCTGTCCGGATATGAGCACCGGCAGGTTTTTTGGGGGGCCCTCATAACGGGTCTCTATCGGGATCTATTCCCGCGGCTGGCAAAGGTAGTCCTTTCTTCATTTTTTTTTTTTCATACCCGTTTCAAGGGCCCTAAAAAGAACTGCTGGTGCTCAGACTCTGCCCACTTAATGCCCTGGCGGTTGCTGCTGTGATGTTTTAACATTTTCTTTTAGGTAACGTGTCTGTGACATTTTGGGAGAAGAATTTACAGCTAAGGGGACTAGAACGCAATCTCTGAACCTATGCTACTGCAGTGAGAGCTCAGTTTCCTCAATGAGTAGTGGTCACGGCATGACGTCCACTGCACGAAGGTATGATGTCATGCCAAGGTGAGTTTTGTTGGAGGAAGGGAAATCCTTTAAGAGAGCCATTTTCTCTTTTCCCAGGGTAGGAGCAACGTCATCCTGGTGCCAGCGTGGGATGATGAAAAACTGAAGAGGCAGAGGACCCCAATACCCGCGCGCGCAATACCCATTGGACTCAAAGGGCTTCAGTCCTCCCCCCCCCCCCCCCCCCATTGGGTGTGGCAGCCCGGGATGAGACAGCTTCCCGGGCACACACACAGCCGCACCCCCGCACTTCACAGGTCTTTAAAAGACCATTTGTATGTTAATGAGGCCTTGCTGTTGTTTCACCCCTTCTAAGAGCCCCTGCAGCTCCACTCTGCCTATTGATTAAATTGGGGAGGTAGGGGAAATTAGTTTCACCATTTTTCACCAATAAATAATAAAGAGTTTGTAAAGCGCCTGGTTACACTAACTAGTGTATCCCCGCGCTGCGGCCAGAGGGAGCTACAAAGAAGTGTCGAAGAGGGACAGGCAGAAAGCCAAAGGGCTCTATGTCTGGAAGAGCCATGTCTTCAGTCTTTTCCTAAAGGTTTTATCTGATTGTTCCATCCGAAGGTCAAAGGGAAGTGCGTTCCACTGTTTGGCTGCCAGGTAGCAAAAAGAACAGCCTCCCATTCTCATTCTTTTTATTACTGGGACTTGCACCAGCCCTGAGAACGAAAAGCCCTGGTTGGAGTGTAGAAGGACAGTAGGTTGGGGAGGGCCTTTGGGTCTTTCCCATAGGATCTGTTGACAAATACATAGGGCCTTGAATAAAATTATTTTCCTTATCGGGAGCCAGTGAAGAGTAGGTCGAGCATTTTTAGATGAGGCTCTCCTAGGAAGCATCAGGACCAGGCGGGCGGCGGCATTTTGGATGTATTGTAATCTTTACACGCTCTTTTTACTGGCGCCTATGCATAGTGCATTCCCGTTGACTAAGCGAGAGGTGACAAGTGCATGTACTAGGGTTTTCCTGGCAGCTACCGGGAGCACATGTTATGTTATGTTATAAAGCTTTTCTATAGCGCGCGGCTACTCATAAGAGTGTCCCGGTGCTTTGGCAAAGAGGAAAAAAAATCAGTACATAACACAGAGCTCTACACAGGTGGCAAAGTTATTACTGGGTGTAAAGCCACGTCTTCAGCTCTTTTCGAAAGGTGAGCAAGTTGGACAATGATCGCACCGCAGTTGGAAGCTTGTTCCACCAGCAAGGGGCCAGATAACGAAAAGAGCGGCCTCCAGTACGGGCCAGTTTAATTGTAGGGACGATGGCTTTTGCTTGTTGTGCAGACCTCAAAGTTCTCCTTGGAACATAGAAAGCCATCCGTTTCCGGAGCTACTTAGGGCCGATGTGATGCAGGGCTTTAAAGGCCAGAGTCAGCACTTTAAAAGTGACTCTCTTGGCAATAGGGAGCCAATGCAATTTCTCCAGCAGCTCTGACGCACGAGCCCTATGCGGCAGTCCAAAGATAGCTCTAGCAGCAGAGTTCTGCACGACCTGTAGGCGAGCTAGGAGATATTTAGGGAGGCCTAGGTAGAGGGCATTTGCATAGTCCAGCCTCGATCCTATCAAGGCTTGAACTATGATTTTTTTATGTTGAAGAGATATTAGGGGAAGGAATTTCCGCATCATCTTCAACATGCCAAAGCATTTTCCTGTCAGTCCTATGACTTGAGGTCTAAAAGAAAGATCTGTATCACAAAGGATGCCCAGATTTTTGGCTTTTAATGAGGTTTCTCTAGGCGGTGCCATATCCTGTGGCCACCAGGACCTCCACTCAGGATTTAGTGGACTTCCAAAGAAAAGCAACTCTGACTTATCAGAGTTGCATTTCAGGCCATGTCTCTGAAACCACTCAAACACGGCTTCCAGACACTCTCCAATCTGCTTGCCATCAAAATCCTCTCCCTTGTTGCATGTGAAAAGTAGCTGGGTGTCATCAGCATAGGATATGATCTGGGCACGAAAAGATTCCGCTACCTCCGCCAGAGGAGCCATGTAGATGTTAAACAGGCAGGGGCTAAGAATGGACCCTTGCGGGACCCCTACCTCCAGCGGAGGCATTTCAGCAGAAAACGGAGGTGCCCAGACCACTTGTCGGCGATTGGTAAGAAATGACTTAAACCATTCCAACACCGTCCCCCGCAATCCGATCCCCCATAATCTTGACAGGAGACCGATATGAGGGACGGTGTCGAAAGCAGCCGACAAGTCCAACATGACCAAAATCGCCCTTCCTCCACCATCCGGAGTCTCTCGAATGGCATCCGTTATCTCTAGCAAGGCTGTCTCCGTGCTGTGATTCGCACGGAAACCTGATTGAGAATCGTGAAGCAGGTTGTTATTCTCTATAAAGCTGGTAATAGAGGAATGCACGTGTTTCTCAATCACCTTGGCCATGGCTGGGAGAAGGGAGATAGGTCTATAATTCGCATGCTCAAGGGGATCTGCTGTGGGTTTTTTTAGCAGCGGTAGGATAAGAGCGTGCTTCCAGGCCGCCGGTACCTCACCTGATGTAAGGGAGGCATTGAGCAGTGGATTAAGAAGAGTGTTGATTGCCGGGGCAACCCTTCCCAGGCTGATGGCAGGACAAGGGTCCAGCGGCGAGCCTGATTTGAGACGGGTTAGTAGTTCAAGGGAGGAGGCCAGAGACATGGCCGGGAAGTCTGAAAGCAGCGGTCCTGATTCCATTAAAAGTGGAGGAGGATAGCTCGGACAACAGGTGTAGTAATTAGTCCAAGGAAGCAGAGAGAAGTTGGAAGTAGTTTATTCTGAGAAGACAGCTTAACAACCACCTCCAGCATAACACCAGTAGTAACTGACCAGCTAGTACAGATAGAATGTTAAGCCAGGAATGTACAATAACAATTCTGAGAAGGAATGGTGCAGTAACATAGGATGACATAGGATACTACACACCTTCCCCCCTAAAAAAAAATAGCTCCCGAACCAGGACCTAATCGATGAAAGGAATCTTGGATGAGCTTGATTTTATTAGTGAAAAATTCACTAAGTTGGCAGATCCATGCTCCCGTATGAGAGTGATTTGGTGAGCTTGCAGCAGGGGAAATGAATTCCTGAACAATTCTAAAGATTTCCTTACTCCTGTTATCTGCTCCATCAATTCTATGTTCAAGATAACTTTTTTTTGCCTCCGAAATTTTCTTATGATAGAGACAAATTAGTCCCCTGTATTTACTTTTATCTTCTAAATCATAACGTCGCCTCCAGACTCGTTCCGCCCTCTTGCAGTCCTGGCGCAGCTTGCCAAGGAGGGGAGTGAACCAGGGGGCCGAGATTTGTTTGCTCTCCGGTTTGCCTATTTTGCCAGGAGCTAATTCCTCAAATCTAGTTACAAGCCATTTCTGGACAGTTTCTAAATCTGACTCCAGGTTCCTAGTTAGAAGGCAGGGATATTGATCAAGAGCGGCCGAGAGCATTTCTGCCGTCACTCGGTGAAAAGGCCGCGACAGCCTCTTAGTATCCTCCGCTCCTCTTACATTGGGCTTAACCATAATAAAGATCCGAAAATCAATTAAAAAGTGGTCAGACCAGAGAACGGGACGCGTGGAGAAGCTTCTAAAGATCCGGTGGAAAAGATCTGATCAATCGTGTGACCTTTAGTGTGCGTTGGGCTGCTGATGAAAGGAGAGAAGCCCAACGGACAAACTATATCAAGAAGCTTGATGGTGTCGGGGTCAGCCGCTTTATCCATGTGGAGATTAAAGTCTCCCAATAGGAGACAATGCTCAGATCTTAAACACATTACAGAGATTGCCGCCTGTAGGTCCTCAAAGAACGAGCCCAGAGGGCCAGGTGCTCTGTAAATAATGATCCCAGTACAAGTATGGCGAGTAGATAATGTAAGAGTGAAGCCCAAGGCTTCACTGCCCTTAATGTTATCCACCGGGAAAGAAGAACAGGACAGACTCTTGTTGGCAATTAATGCCACCCCACCGCCACGACTCACCTCTCTATCCTTCCTATGGATGGTATAATTAGGAGGGACTGCAGAGGCAATGTCAGGACCCGAGCAGTCATTAAGCCAAGTCTCCGTCAGGAATAAGCAGGAAGTTTTTGCATCAGATATCAAGTTCCAGATGTCAATAGAGTGCTTACCTAAAGATCTAGTATTAAGCAAATGACAGGAAAAATAAAGTGACGGGTGAGCAGGCAGAGCCACTTGCTGCCTCGGCATAACCCAACCGCACTCGGCACATCCCTTCCTAAGCAGACGCCCACCAGGAAAGACATGATGACATAACGAATACGGTCCCCGTAGTGCAAGAAGCTCTGTGGGAGAGTATGTGAGCATCATAGCTGCTAAAATAACTTGACCATCCGACAACCGACCTCCAGCCAGCAGAAGTCCCCCGCCTACTCGCCGCCTTCCGAGACGCGGACGAGCGCAGACGGGCGAGACTCTGGCGCGACTCAGGCGCAGGGAAGGCGCTTCCGCTGCGCGTTAGGAGCGAAGCTTTAAATAGGCATGTCCCACTGTCCCTGAGCGCTAGAACGCTCAAAGATGGCGCCCACTGTTGCAGCCCCACACAAGAATGGCGCTCAGTGCCCCCTGCCTCCCCGGGAACCAAACCCGCTAAATAGCGGTGGGGGATCCAATTTATGGTGCAAGTAAGTGTCCAGAGAACCCTCTACTAAAATCAGGGGAAATATAAACAATACTAAATAAAATATAAAACGGGACTTTTAAAAATAGCGTACAACGCTATGACACTCCAGCAACACACACAACCATCAGCAAAGCGCTGCTACGATACTTAACTCCTTGTTCCAAATGCCAGGAAGATCGAGTGCAGGCTCCGCCTTAAATAGGCATGTCCCACTGTCCCTGAGCGCTAGAACGCTCAAAGATGGCGCCCACTGTTGCAGCCCCTCACAAGAATGGCGCTCAGTGCCCCCTGCCTCCCCGGGAACCGAACCCGCTAAATAGCGGTGGGGGATCCAATTTATGGTGCAAGTAAGTGGCCAGAGAACCCTCTACTAAAATCAGGGGAAATTTAAACAATACTAAATAAAATATAAAACAGGACTTTTAAAAAATAGCGTACAACGCTATGACACTCCAGCAACACACACAACCATCAGCAAAGCGCTGCTACGATACTTAACTCCTTGTTCCAAATGCCATCTAAGATCTTCCGAAAGCCCTTCATTATGCCAATGAACTTACCCGCCACCGTCCTGGTGTGGAGATCGATGGAGAGAGTAGAGTCTAGCCACATCCCCAGGTTTTTAACCTCCTCCTTAGGGGTGGGGGTGGTGCCCAAAGTCTGGGGCCACCAACTAGGTGACCATATCGCTGGACCATTTCCCACAATAAGGACCTCGTTCTTGCCGCCATTCAGCTTTAAACAGTTGTTAGCCATCCAGACTGAAAGCTCTTGAAGGCATGCGGAAAAGTTAGCGGCAGCTTCTTTCTGAGATTGCGTCAGGGATACAACAAGCTGCCTGTCATCCGCATATGACACGACACTGATGCCGTATTTATCAATGATATTAAACAGAGGGTACCCGTGTCCTAACCTGATATTCTTGGAGTAATACTGCCCTTGGGATACTTGAAAGCTCCTATCTTGTAGGAACGAGCTTAGCCATTTCAGAGCCAGGTTGGTAAGTCCACTCTCCTTAAGGCGCTGAATGAGAATGGGATGGGCCAGGGCGTCGAAGGCAGCACTGAGATCCAACAGAATCAGTGCCACAGTCTGTCCCGCATCGACCTGACGGCGGATGGTTTCAGTGGAAAGAAGCAGCGCCGGCTCTGTGGAGTATGTGCCCGGAAACCCGATTGCGTGGGGTGGTGTAGGCAGGCCTGATTCATGTGATCAGTTAACTGAGCATTGACCACCTTCTCCGCGATCTTGGCGAAGAAAGGTAGGAGAGATTTTGGTCGGAGATTCTCCAACTGGCTGGCGCTAATCCTGGGTTCCTTCTTAATGGGGACAACCGCTGCCTCCTTCCACCTTTGGGGGACTACTCCCGCCTCAAAAGAGAGTTTGATGAGGTGTCTAATGTAAGGGCCCAGAATGTCCATACTCTCCCTCATATTTCTCGGTTTAATAGGATCTCTCGGGGAGCCTGACTTGATATTCAGAGCTATGGATTTTAGGTCATCCAGGGAGGGAAGGCTGAAACTGGAGAGACAAGAAGCTTCTTCCAGATTACATATTCCCTTCCAATCACCTTTCCCGTTGCGAGCCTCCTCCGGGAATGTTGAGTAGATCTTCTCTACTTCATCCGAGAAGTAATCTGCTATCAAGTTGCAAGATTCAACCGAAGCTTTAATACGGGCGGAGGTTCTATCCAGGGACGAAAGCTCTTTAAAAATCTCAAATAGCTCTCTAGAGGAATTGTCGGCAAGTTCAATCATCATATTGTAGTATGCCACTTGCGTCTTCCTTATTAGAGTGTGATACATCTTAAGACTGGTTTTATATGTGGCCCTCCTCTTTTCAGAGAAGTCTTCCCTCCACCTGCGTTCCAGACGTTTACAGGAGGATTTCACCGCCTTCAGCTCCTCATTGAACCACGGGCAGATCTGGAGTGCCTCCTAGGAGCATTGGTGGCCCATGGCTCCACCTTGTCAAGCGCCTCACAAATGCGTTGATCTAAAGCATTGCAGGCCGTTTCAACCTCACTCCCTCCAGGTTGCCCCCCCCCCCTGCTGTAGAGCAAGATTGAACTTGGTTTCCGAGAACTTGGACCACTTCCTCTGGGGTCTGCATGTGTCTGATTTTAGCACACCTTGGGCTTTAGGTATAAGAATCCTGAAGGGGATGATATAGTGATCCATCCATGGGACCGGGATAGGAGTGTTAACCCGGATCTCTCCCCAATTGGCAAAGATAGGGTCAAGTAGGTGCCCATGCTGATGAGTTGGGAGAGTGGATTGTAATTCTAACTGAAGTGCCTCCAGCTCCTTGCCAAGCTCTTGCGCCGGGGCATTATCCGCGTCGTCAAAGTGTAGGTTGAGGTCACCCAACACCAGCACCTTGGCATAACGTAGTGCTAGTTGCATGACGTGTTCCCTAAGACTGATGGAAAACTGTGAAGCCTGACCCAGGGGTTGGTATATCAAGAGGCCTTTAATGACATGGATGTTGTCCACTGTGATGGTGAAGAGCCCTGCCTCACTGGCCTCTACTGCCACCTTCTCTAGGGAGTATTCCACTGCCAGTTTATGAATCATAGCTATTCCACCCCCTCTGCTTCTAGGGCGATCCAGTCTTAGGATTCCATAATTAGGGGGGAGGGCTTCGAGGCAATCTGGAGCAGAGTCCTTGTTCAGCCATGTTTCAGTTAGTAGCATGATGTCTGGTTGGTTATCCATAAGAAAGTCATGGAGCTCGTGTTCATGCTTGCTTAGGGATCGACAGTAGACCAATATCAAGTGGAAGTCTTATTCCTTTCTGACTCTTCCCTGGTTAGTTGTCAACACATAGGGGCAGGGACTGCATCTTTGCTCCCTGCAACCTATCTGTATACTATGCGCACATAGGCTAGATAAGGAGGAGCGATTCATATGGAGTTCCTCAGAGGTGTAGGTGAGAGTGCTAAGAAGATGGACAGGGGTTCTGGCCCCGGCCGGTCGCAGACGGGCTTGCCTTTGGCGCGCGTCCTTCCTAGCATGTGCCCTAAGTAGCCCCTCCCACCTCCACACTAGACCGCTGACTGAGTCTGGAGCTGGGCTACACATTCCTCCCTGCCCTCCGTTCAATCGGCACAGGATACGCCGTGACAGACCGGGGCGGGAGGAGTTGAGAAAGCAAGTGAGTGTTTTCTATTTTAAAATCATTCTTGATCGGTAAGCGCAGTGGGTTATCCCCCCAGATTGATTAAAATCGTTTTTTAGTTTGAGCTTGTATAATGCGTAGATACCAGTTACAAACTTGCATCTTTATTTTTTCATGTGTGCGTTGTGATTGATAGCCAAGTGCCTCCTGGCAAAGGACTGTCTACGCTGAAAAGAATTGTTTGTTACTTTTAGTTCCGCGATGCTTATCTTTGACTCTGTGATGTGTATTATCCAAAGGGTACTTCTTACTTTCCTGCGTCAATGCCTTTGGGTCGAGTCTGCACCGTATAAAATTGCAAAAAATAAACTAATGAAGACAAAATAAAAAGCTGAAACATAATTCCTGGGTGAGATACTACTGTATAGCAGCTTTTCCATATTGATGGTGTTTGCATTTGTTAGATGCCGTTTGTGTGATTCACAAAAATATAATTTAAACCTAAAAACAAAACTGGTCACCAAAATGCCTGTTGACCCGTTTTGGTTCAATCAAATGACCAAATATGGAGATTATAGGGTCAACCAGAAAATATTGTAGAGGTTAAGTTCACAGTAGAGGATATTCATTCCTACAGAAAGTGAGGAAGACAAAACACAGAGAGAAGAGTCGGGGGGAGGAGCGGAGGGAGGGAGAGTGAAAGGAGTGTGTAGATGTGATACAGGCACACAAATAATGTTGTTTCTACTTGGTTGCCCTCGATAGCCCTGGCTTTCAACCTGAAAGGTCAAGCAGAAAAACTGCAGTTTTAGTTGGGAGAAAGTCACAGGGGGATTAAAGGGATCCCATGAGCAGCAGTGCTAGTTATCTTGATTTAGACCACACCCCTACTCAGATAGAACACACCCCTTTTTAGAGCACCCCCAGTTTGTTTTCTCCCACTTTAAAGCCCTGAGCTGTCATGCCATTTGGTCATATGGCATGTCTAGTTATGTTGTGCTGTGTCATGCCACGTTGTCTTATGCCACGCCCTGATATGTTTTGCTTAATGCCATTTGCGACATGACCTGAAAAGGATTCTGAATTGCCATGCAGTGCTGTGATGCACGCATTAGACAACATATAAAACACACGAAAGACACGGTTAGAATTATTAAAAATGAAACCCTTATAAAGGGGGGTACTCATTTTTTTTGTAGTTTATGCTGCGTGTGTGGCTCTGTGTGTGTGTGTGTGTGTGTGTGTGTGTGTGTGTGTGTGTGGCTATGTGTGTGTGTGTGGATCTGTGTGTGTGTGGGGCTCTCTGTGTGTGTCTCAGTTTGTATGGGCAATTATTTTTATTTTCTTAGCCGTAGTATGCAAATGTGAATCAGGTGCAAAATCGCAGTTTTTGCATTATCCGCTTTCTGCCTGCAGCGGACTAGAAAACGAATGAATTGTACGCTACATTTTTGCAGTGATCCATTGACTGCCACAAAATTACTGCCCAGGCATGCCAACTTGCAGATACATTTCACAATGGGGAGAGGGGGGGTTTTTTGGGGGAGGAGAAAGAGGATCTTATAGGAGAGGTGTCTATAAAGGGACAAAATCATAAGCCAATTGCGTTTACAAGGCATAAAGGCACAAGGTTGTGAAGAGAGGTCGGGGCTTTGGGCTGAGATCTGACCCCCAACAACCCTCCCCCCCAAAACAAAAGCTTCTGAAGCTACCACTAATTCCCTGGGGAGTATGTTTAAAAAAAAAAATATCCATGAAACGCAGCAGTGCCCACCCTCCAGATATGAGCTGGAAACCCACATCCCACACCTGCAGTATGAGAGACAGAATTGCGTGTAAGAAAGACAGATGTGTGAGAGACAGCATATGTGTGTTCTAGGGAGAGACAGCATTGCAAGACATTTTATTTATGTTTTGGTTTTTTAAACAAATAAAACCCGTCATTTGCAAAGTCAATAGGTCAAACTAGCGTAAATACGTGACCTAATGCATTGCAATGCAATAGGTCTCGTATTTGCAAGAGATTAAGCTATTGGCATTGTAAATGACAATGCCATTTATTCACCTGTTTGCAAAACCAACACATGAATAAAAATTGTCATTTACAATTCCAACAGCTCTAACTTTTGCAAAGGCGAGACCGTTGCATTGTAAATGCTTGTTAACCATACCAGCAGGTCTGAATTTCTTTTTCTGTTGTTCCTACCTAGTCAGGTAGTTTTAATCTTTAACCTAGACACTCCCACTCTAATACCATCAAATTTTTCATAGTATTCACTACAAGTACTCCCACATCTCCGTTGGTTAGCATGCCCCGTTCCACAGCAGGCGGGAAGAACCCGATAATGAGGACTCTTGGCGGGTGAGGGTTATTTTAAGAAAACCTTCTAGTTACCTTACATAGAGTGGAAAGATAACTTGATGGTTGATTGCAGCTAAGATAGGAGGCAGAGTCCTCCAGTTCCAGGCCTCTCTCCTTCTCCTTGACTCGCTGTAGTTTGGTCTAACCATCTCATTCCTTTTGGATGGTTTCTTCAAGATAATCTTCAACAAACCAGGCAAGTAAATAGTTATTTCACGCCTGGAATGAAATAAGAAAAAACTTGCTATCGGAGTTCCTTTAGCAATATAGTTTCTTCTCTCTCAGGTACTACAAATTACAAAAATGACGCTGCTAATGGCTGCGTTGGATTGCCTTAGAGCAATGGCGGTTCCTCTGTAATAGAGGAGCGTTGCTCCAATCACTGCAGAAGACAAAGAAAACTGTAATAAAATAATTGTATTATTGTTTTATTTTCCTCTGACAGCGGATGCTGAAGAGGGCGGGGCAGGCACCCTGAGTGATAGCCATCAGGGTGAGGAACAGTTGTTGGGCAGTGGAAGTGCACATGATGGCTTGGCCGGCCAAACCATCATGCTCACTTTGACTTCTCCAACCCAGCTGTATTGTGAAACACCAAAGGCTACAAGTCACTTAAAAGAGCAACTAACCAGGGAGCTCAGACCAACCTTGGAGCTTCTCTCATGCTGAAGAGTCTGGATTGGATTAGAGTGGCACATGGACTTCCTCATGCTTCTTCACTGAGGTGGGTAGCAGTGCTAGGTAAGTGGTTTTTGATTATCATTCTCCCGCCCGTACTGCCCCATCAGTGTATTTTAACAGCAGCCGCACCTGCATCAGAGGCTCCAACCCCACTCGAGCTGAAGGAGCCCAAGCGTGACCTCTTTGCTTCTTGGTTTTCTCCCTCTCTTGACTTGGAGAGGAGGGCTTGCAAGAAATTTGAGAGAGTGGTGCAAGAAGGAGTAGTTTCTTACCTGTAACTCCAGTTCTGTAGTAGGGGTATCTCTGTTATAGTCATAATCTAGTGAATAGTCCCGCTCATGTGCGGGGACCCCGGAGCAATCAAAAATAATCTCTTAAGCGGTCTTCTTTGCAGTCCTGCACAGACACTTTAGAGAGAATTAAAGACAGATAATGCACCCTATACATGCAAGGCTACACTGTCCAGTACTTCAACTAAAAAATGCAAAGGATATTCCACCAATATCACATTTAAACCTGTCTGCCATGTTACACCATGAACACTTCCCCCCTTCACCAAATCCTTGGAATGATAGAGAGGAAGGACAAGACAGACAAGCCCCCATAGGCTGCCATGATGTGGTTTAAAAAGGGATACAGTGCCTTTAAGAAAACTTTCCAGAACTCTCCTGGTATCCTAGAATGCACAGCAGCTCCCTCCACTGTCAGTTCTTTTTGGAGGTGTATACAGCTAGACCTGTAGCATTCATCATATTATCCTTATCTCCAGTGGGGAGGAGGGCGAGCGCTTATGACTATAACAGAGATACCCCTACTACAGAACTGGAGTTACGGGTAAGAAACTACTCCTTCTGCAGTAGGGGATCTCTGTGTATAGTCATAATCTAGTGAATAGAATGGCAAGCCCATCCAAACATAACCCGGCGGTGGAGAAAAATAAGGCAACACCACTACTGTGCAAACAGATTTCTCAACGAAGCCTGCCCAACCTGAGCATCTGCTCTGGCATCCGAGTCCAGACAGTAATGCTTAGAAAAGGTATGGACCGACTTCCAAGTGGCAGCCTTGCAGATCTCTGCAATAGAAACATTATGAAGCAAAGCTGTTGTAGCCGCTTTGCCCCTGGTGGAATGAGCCTTAGGCTTACCCCCTAAGGTCTTATTCGCTTTCTGATAACAGAGCTGGATACAAGACACAATCCGCCTAGAGATGGACTGTTTCGAAGTAGCCAGACCAGTCCTAACCAACCCATAGTTGACAAACAATTGGTCGGATCTGCGAATGTCTTTGGTTTTTATCCAGATAGAATTTCAACACCCTTCTGACATCCAAGGAATGAAGAGACCTTTCCGCTGGAGTGGAAGGATTCTGGAAGAAAGTCAGTAAAGTTATAGTCTGATTAACATGAAAATCAGAAATCACCTTGGGAAGGAACTTGGGGTGAGTTCGCATAACAACCTTAGCAGCATGAAACACAGTATAAGGTTCTTGGCAACACAATGCCTGAATCTCACCCACCCTGCGGGTCGATGTAATGGCCACGAGGAACGCCACCTTCCAAGACAGGTGCTGCAGTGAAGCCTTGTGAATAGGCTCGAAAGGTTCCTTCATCAGCCTGGACAGCACCACATTCAATTCCCATGCAGGTGAAGGCAGCCGAACAGGAGGGAACACCTTCAACCCTTCCAAAAAATCCTTAATCACAGGAATCTGGAAGAAGGATGTCTGCGAAGGTCCTTTGCTGTAAGCAGTCAATGCAGCCAGATGAACCTTAATGGAATGGAAATTAAGACCAGACTGAGCTAGATGCAGAAGATATGGAAGGATGACAGCCCCCTTGTAGGTCGTCTGATCATAGATCTTAGACATGCACCAGATGCAGAATCTCTTCCATTTGTAAGCATAAGAGGTCCTAGTAGACGGCCTCTTAGCCTACTTCAGTATGTCCACGCAATCCTCAGGAAGATTCAAATGGCCATATTGCCCTATCTCAGGAGCCATGCCGCTAAACTCAACGACGAGAAGTTGGGGTGCACCATCTGCCCCCCGAACTTCGTGAGAAGGTCCGGCCAACACGGCAGCCACCGATGAGGTAGGATCGACCGGTGAAGCAGGTCTGTGAACCACCACTGCCTGGGCCATTCCAGAGCAATGAGGATTATCCACGCCCGGGACTGGGCCAGCTTGATTAGCACCACCGGAATCAGGGGAATAGGTGGAAAAGCATCCAGAAAGCTGTTCGACCAGCTGATCCATTACGCGTTCCCCAGAGTCCCCGGCTGCTAATACCTCCAGTCGAAGACGCTGCATTTTCTGTTTTCGGCGGTGGCGAACAGATCCACGTCTGGAGTGCCCCACATAGCAAAGACGTCGCCGAGCACCTTGTCGTTTATGACCCACTCGTGGTTTTCCTGAACCAGTCTGCTGAGGGCATCTGCCTGAACATTCAGCACACCTGGCAGATGAGTTACCGTTATCGTCAGTCCTCTGGCTAGCAGCCAGTGCCAGATCGCCTGCGCTTCCTGTGAAAGTGTGTGCGATCTTGAGCCCCTCTGCTTGTTGAGGTAATACATCGTGGTCGTATTGTCCGTCTGTACATGCAAGGAGTTGGTCTGGAAGGACGGATGAAAGGCCTTCAGTGCCAAGTGAACCGCTCTGAGTTCCAGGAAATTGATGTGATATGTGGACTCTGCTGGAGACCACGTTCCCTGGATTTGTAGATGGGCTGAATGCGCTCCCCAGCCCTGGAGAGACGCATCCGTCACAATAGCCTGAGTCGGGATTGTGAGAAGTTGGCCTGGTATATGCTGCTCACTAGTTCTAGTGATCACCTTGTACCATGTCAAGCAACCCTTATGATTGGTTGTAAGTCAACCTTATAGACCAGCTATCCTAGAGGTAGCATGGACAAAGCAGTCTTAGGCTAAACTCTGTAAAGGCATGTGAAGCAAGCTGTTTTACCATAGACAATCCCCTTGAATACCAAATGAAAGGACACCACACAGATATATATCGAAAATATATATATATATTTATTTACTACAAATATCCCCTATACTCTTTATGAGCACAGAAGCAAATGTGTTAAAACAAAACACAGTTTAAATACACAAAAGTTGCACAATATGGATGAGGCCGGGGGGCCACTCAAACCATATACTAAAATAGTGGTATAAGAATCACTAATGGAAAAGGAAATAGGCCTAGGGCCAGGGGAATCGCTGCAGCTGTTCAGGACTAACAGTGAAGAAGTCGGGAAAGGCCCGCGGGACTCGGGTGCAGCGCTTAAAGCACACGCCTGCACCAATGCATAGTCAATGGTGCGTAAAATTTACAAAGTTACTGCAAAAGGAGTCTTCCGACTGCACTAGGACTACCAAACTTTAGAATTAGGCACTAGAGGTGTGTACCAGTGTAAGAACACAGGCGTTAGTAAGTTACCTCACCCACAGGAAGCAGGTGCATAGGTGCCAAAGTGTGTCGGGTTTCGTCACGCAGTTCGATGGTGCCTGGAGATGAAGATGCTGCAGGCGTCCAGGAGGGAAGTGTCCGGTGTGATCCAAGGGTGGATCGATGATGTGAAGACCTGAAAGCAGAGGGGACAATGTTCAGAAGTCACTAGCCAGTGACTGGCATGGAACCAGGAAGGAACCAGGCGATGTCGGGTGCAAACAGGCGATGAGGTGCACCTTGTCTCCGCAACCACGTGGACACAAAGACCGAGGACGTCCAAGAGTCGATCACGAGCTGTCCCACGAAGGCTCTAGCTGATGGCGGTGTCAGCAACTTGATTGGAGCAAACAGGCCTTGGCTAATGCAAGCCATGCAGGAAGTGAAGAAAGCTTAGTTCTCGGACCAGCAAGGTCAGAGGGGCTGCTCCTTTTTACAGGAGCGAGGGCCAGTCTGGAGCAACCAGACCAGTGGTGTAGATCGTAGATTTCGTCGCCAAGCTGGCCATCAGCCAACGGGCTAGCGACTGGGATGACGCGTCGAGTGGCAAAGTGCAAAAGGGCCCCACGTAGATCGTGGAGATGCTGGGGGGCTGATCTTCGGTGCAGATGCTGCTCGGTGGTGCCTCGGGTGCTGCGCAGTCAGCTTCTCGGGGGTCTTTCAAGATGGCCGGTCCCACGTGTCTCGGTGCCTCCACGGGTCTCTTCTTTTTGGAGACTGTGAATCGGGCTGTGAGAGGTCTGGGAATCCAGGTCTTGTCGGGCTCTGGGCTCGGGCTCCGGCGGGAGGCGGCGGCAAAGCAGATGTCGAGTTGCTGGTTGGTACCTGTATTCACAGGGTGGCCACTCCTAGGCCACAAGGGAGATTCTTTTCAGTCTTCTGTGCAGCAGAATGTCGAAGTCCAGTTTTCTTCTTAGTTTCAAGTCGAGTTCAGGATGATCTGGAGTCTTGGGACACAGCTCCTAGTCTTATTCCAAATCTAGGGGCCGGATTACCTGCTAGGTCCCTCCTCTGGGTGGGACCAGGAAGGGGGTCGTTACACCCCCTCTCCTTTGTCCAGCTTCGCACCAGGGCTGGGGCTGGCGTGCCCCAGCACCGGTTTGAGCCGGCTTATGCACAGGGACACCTTGTGTGCCCCAGGCATGTCTCATTCTATTCAGCCCTTTCCTACTAAATACACAAAATCCTGGCTGGGGTGGTGCTCGCACCTCCCAAGGCAGGAAACCCTTTGTCCAAGCCTCCCTCGCTGGAAGGACTCCCAGCAGCAGGAGGTCAGACTTGTGTCTGTGGTGGCAGCGTCCATTTTGTGATGCTGAGGCTCGAGTTAACTTTAACCGGGGTTCAGGTTATGTACATGTCGTGTCCCTCTAGAAGGGTGGAATGCTACCCCCGTCGCCAGAACTGGCGAGGGGGTAGTATCCCAATTCGTATGACACCTTACTCGACATGTTTTGATAAAGCCAAACCAAAGATAGCATTGTACCGCGAGGGTCATAATGCACTTAAGAGTATATAGTATGGCAGTATCATGGAACAGCTAAAGGACGTGGTTCCGAAAGCTGTAGACAGGCTCAGCTCATGCTAGAGCACCATCTCACATATTTCCAAGCACTCTGCCTCCAGGATTGATGAGGCCTTCCATAGAGTGGCTGATAGGAACATATGTGTCCATTTTAGGTTAGGTACAGGCATACTATACCTAAGTAAGGGGTGATTACACCGTCTTACCCCAGCTGAGTGATCAGCCACTTGTGTCAAATATGGAGGCCAGGGGTGGCACAATACGTGCTGCAGCCCCTGGTAGGCCTTGGAAACACCTATGCCCTGGGTACCTAGGGTACTCTGTTACAGGGGCCAATAAGGTGAACCAGTTCCAATTCGTAATGCACCTAGAGTGCATTGGTATTAATTTAGAGAGAGAACAGCAGGCTGTGGGTCTGATTAGCAGGCCCACCACCACATTAAGTCATAAACCAGTGAAGCAAAAAGCAAAAATTTGGGGTGACCATAGGATAGCAGACCCTACTCTCCTACAGGGATATCCTTGTGGAAAGGAACCCCCTTGAGTAGATTCTCTGCCGAGCACCACCATCTCAGGGACTGTTGGGCATGAAGAGACAACTGAATCCTGTCGTCCCAGAACCCTTTCCTCTGGTCCCATTGATCCTCCAAGCATTCCTGCAGCAGCCTCATATGTAGGCGCGCATGTGGAGTGAGGAAGATGCAAGAGGCCATCGACCCAAGTAGAGAAGACACCGTCCTCACTGTTGTAGATGGAGCAGCTAGGAGAGCCTGAGCTTTCCGAAGGAGCGATAAGCGTCTCTCCTCCGAAGAAGATACCCTTGCTGACAGCGTATTGATGGAGGCTCCCAAGTACTGCAGGCACTGGACTGGGATCGGAACAGACTTTGACATATTTATGTGCAACCCCAGTTGATTCAGCAGGACGGCCGTCCTGTTGAAGTGCAGTTGTGCTTCCTGGAAGGTGGAGGCCTTGATCAACCAGTCGTCCAGGTACGGGTAGACAAACACCTTGTTCTTTCGCAGGTGCGCTGTCACCACAGCCATGCACTTTGAAAAACGTCCTGGGTGCAGACTTCAGTCCAAACTGTAGTACGGTGTACTGATAGTGATTGGTGCCGACGAGGAAGCTCAGGAACTTCCGGTGTTTCTGTGCAATGGGCACATGGAAGAACGCATCTAGCAGATCTATCGCGCAAAGCCAGTCTCCCCTTTGCAACGGAGGGTAAATCTGGTGCAAAGACAGCATGCAAAACTTTTCCTCGCGAATCCACTTATTTGCTTGTTGCAAATCCAGAATGGGCCTGAACTCGATCTAGTCTTTCTTGTGCACCAGAAAGATGCGCGAGTAAAGACCCTTTCCCCTCTGAGACATAGGGACGTCTTTTTCGCCCTTTTCCTTAACAGGGTATCGGCCTCCGCCTGGAGCTCGCGTAGTTGGAACTGCGAGCAAACTGGTGGAATCGCTGGAGGCGGGCTGATGAAACGAAGACTGTATTCATTGCAAACAATAGTCAGCACCCACTTCTCCGGAGTAATTTTTCTCCACTCTGCTAAGTAATGTTGGATGCTTCCCCCTACCGGAGCTGGTAACGGACGAGGGGGTAGTAGCACCTAAGGGCTTAGATCCGGCCAGGCCCTTATTCGCTGCGGAGGACTGCTGTCCACCTCTGCCCCTCTGGCGCTTCTGGAACGGTCGGCGCTGGTATTGCTGCTGCTGCTGTTGCTGCTGCTGTGCAGCCTGCCGACCCTGTCCTCTGCCCTGTGCCACGTACCGCCTTTGGAACGGACAGTAGGTTTTCCTTTGCTCCTTCGGCTTCTCTAACCCAACAGCCGTCAGGGTCTCAGCCTCTGCCTTCATGCGGGCCATCTTCTCATCCGCATGTCTGCCGAACAGGGTCGCTCCAGAAAAGGGCAGATTGGCGACCCTTTGTTGAGCTTCGGGCTTCAGCGACGTTAGACGCAGCCAGGCGTGTCGGCACAGGTTCATACCGTGGCAGTACCCGTGGGCTGCCAACAGCGAGGAATCCGCTGTGGAGCTGATTATCTGGTTAGAGACAATCATCCCCTCCTTGATGATCTCCTGGAAGTCCTCTCTGCGTTCCCTGGGAAGATGTTCCGCGAACTGCTGCAGGGACTCCCACAATGCTCTATCGTATCACCCCAATAACGCAGAGGCACTGGCGGCCTTCATGGATGTGGAGGCCGTACCACATACTCTCCTGCCCGCTGAATCCATTAATCGACTCTCCTCGTCAGGAGGCACCGTTGATGATGGCGCAGTGGAATGTTGTTTCCTGGCTGCCGTCACTATCACTGAGTCTGGTACAGCATCCGAACGCAGAAAGGCAGGGTCCGACTCAAGGGCCTTGTACTTCTTTTGTAGCCTTGACGGTGCAGACTTCGTAGAGGCAGGCGTAAGGAAGAGGTCCATGGCTGGTTCTTCTAGCCCTGGCACCAAAGGTAGTAGAGAACGAGACAGCTGTTTTTTATGTAGGGTCTCGAATATCACTGAGGTTGAGGGCGTAGGAACAGTCAGCGTGATGCCCAGTTTTGCCGCTCCTCGCAACAAGACCTCCTAAAAGGAGGCAATGTCGTCTACCGGAGACACCCTCGTCCGAGGGGAATCCGAGACAGTCGGGGAATAGTCCCAGGCACTGGATGACTCAGTGTGGCGGGACCTGGACCGGTCTCTCCTGCGGCATCGTCTGGATCTAGTAGACGACCGACGATCATCTCTGGACCTGCTCCGTCCGGAGCTGGACCTCTGTCTCCTTGGTCTTGGCCGCTCCACTGGCCGTACAGGCGCGGGTTGTGGAGGCTGAGACGGCAGCCTAGGCCTTGGAGGGCCTGAGGGTGGCGTAGGTAGATGTAACGAGTAAGACCTCGGAGGAGGAGTTGGAGTCCTCGGAGGAGGTGAAGGTAAACTTGTGAGTACTCAGAGCCCAGAGACAGTTCCACCCTCTTTCTCTTAGGCTGCCGTACCCTTGAAGGGGACTTTGAGGCCGACCACTTCCTTGACTAGCGACAGCGCCGCCGCGACCATGAGCTCGCGGTCGAAGAAGAAGAAAGGCTGATAACGGAGCCTTGGGACTCTGTCCTGGCCTTAGAACGCCTTCGGGACCTGGATTCTCTTCTCGACTCAGATCTGTTCTTCGACATTGAATGCGTAGACGCCGACTTCTCAGACGTCGAAGATCTTTCGACGCCAAGGAACGCCTCCTCGATGACGAATGCTGAGTCGACGACGACCTGCAGTGTCGCCTCGACGGCAAGCGCCGGTGTCTGCTAGACCCCTCTCTATGTTGGTGGTACCTCGACGACGAAGTTGTCTCGACGTAGACCTGGACGTCGAACGACGACGACGCTTCGACCCAGAGCCCTGGGGAGACGGGGAACACACCGTGGTAATTCCTCTCGACGCAGAGGCCATTGACGTCGACGGAGAACGATGACGTTATCTGGCCTTTTCTTTACTGGGGAGCCCCCCCAGAGACCTCAGCACGGGCAGAGGAATGAGCCCCTTCATGCCCAGACCCACCTTGGTCACGCTGTCTTCGCTTCGCCAATCCTTGAAGCAGAGTCTTCTCCCTGTCCCTCAGGGTCCTGTTGGAGAACTGTTGGCAGATCTCGCAATCCTCTGGGACATGAAAAGGTGGCAGACAATGAATGCACACCCTGTGCTGGTCTGATTTGGCCTTCTTTCCAGCACACTCTGGACACCTATCAAATAGGGATGGCATATTTGATAGAAAGAGTGGCTAAACTTACTAGAAAAACACCAGCAAGAGCAGAAAGGGCCAAAGGATGTCGAGTGAAAGCACTCTGAACACTTTTAAAAGTGCAAAAAGATTAGAACACCCAAAAAGGGAGATCTCAATGCTCCAGGGTCCTGCTAGCAGGAGCCGGAAAAAAGAACTAAAAGTGGAGGGAGTTGCTGTGCATTCTGGGACACCAGGAGAGTTCTGGAAAGTTTTCTTAAAGGCACTGTATCCCTTTTTAAGCCACATAATGGCAGCCTATGGGGGCTTGTCTGTCCTGTACTTCCTCTCTATCATTCCAAGGATTTGGTGAAGGGGGTGGGGGGGAAGTGTTATCCATGGTGTAACATGGCAGACAGGTTTAAATGTGATATTGGTGGAATATCCTTTGCATTTCTAGTTGAAGTACTGGACCGTGTAGCCTTGCATGAATAGGCTGCATTATCTGTCTTTAATTCTCTCGAGTGTCTATGCAGTACTGCAAAGAAGACAGCTTAAGAGATTATTTTGGATTGCTCCAGGGTCCTCGCACATGAGCGGGACTATTCACTAGATTATGACTATACACAGGGATCCCCTACTACAGAACTACTTTCCTTCTAGCAAGGCCATTTATAAAGCATCCCTGGAGTCCTACCACACTGCTAGTAAATCAACTCCGGCATCTTATTTTGAATTTAAAATCAATGTGGTTTCTAATGGCCCCAGAGAACATTTTCAGATATGTCCCTTATGGCCTGTAATTTGCTGTTTTCTCCTTCTCCTGAACTTTGTAACTGTGTTACAGACTTCAAGGATAAGATCATTAATATTCAGAGGTATTTGCTTGAACCTTTTCTTTGCCTGGAGGAAAAAAGCATTGATTGATGTGCCTGCTTGTAAACACTGACCATCTGGAAATGAAAATCTGGCCCCCGACAGACTGCTCCCCTCCTAATCTGGTGGTTTAGGTGAACAACCGGGTTATAAGTTACATAAGGTTTTCAATGACTGTCTACAGCCACTGTGCCAGCTTCTTGTAAACAGACTAGTTATTCCTGGACCCCCAATCTGCTATCTAATTTCCAGCCATTTCTCTCCCTATCTAACTAAAATGCTTGACCAGCGCGTCCATACTCAGATCTTAGATTTTCTGGAGGAGCTCAGGGGTTTCCATCACATTCCTAAAGAAGCTCTCTTCATTCTCCGTCACCTGAAGAAAATCAAACCCTTTATCCCACCTGAAGTCTTCAAATGGGTCGTACAATCCCTGGTTCCCTCACAAATTGATTATGGGAACGGTATCCTCATAGGAACCCCCTAAATCCACCTAGCCCCACTCAGATCTGTGCTCCACCTAGCAGCCAGCCTCATCACTGGCTATAAACAATTTGACCACATGTCCCCAGCCCTGAAGGCTCTCAACTGGCTGCCCATTGATGATAGATCCTCATACAAGACAGCATGCCTCACACAAAGCCCTACACCAGAATGCCCTGCTGTACCTCACAAACCAACTTTAAAAAAAAGAAGGCAGCTCCGGAATGATGATCACAAACACTTTCCTCCTCATCCCCCACTTATTTTAAAAGAAAACCACTCTATCTCGCTCCATCTCTGGAAACGCGCCGATCGTCTGGAATGCCCTCCCAAAGGAACTGCGTTGCAACCCCTCCTACATTGCCATCAAAAAATACCCTAAGCTGCATCTCCTCTGCAAATACTAGGGGGCCCTAATCAGGCCTTCGACCTACTCCGACCCTACCCTCCTCTACTTCACTCCCTCCCCTTCACCTCTCCCCCATCCTACTCCCACCTATCTTCCCTCCTCCCTCTTAAAGCCCCTCCCCGGCAGCCCACCCCCCGCCTTCGCTCTTTCAAAATTTCTACATCACCCACAGCTCAGCCGCTTAATCACTCTCACTCCCCACCACCACCTAAATATATATATATATATATATATATATATATATATATATATATATCTGTATCTGCTCTTGCTATGTCTGTTTATTAGACCTCAAAGGAACGTTTATTGATTTATATTGTGTGCAGTTTGAGCAAATCCTGTAATCTTATCTTTCACACATGTAAAGCGCACAGATACCTCCGGTGATAGCCAGCACTATATAAAACTTCAAATTAACAGTCGATGTAGGTTACAGCCCTGGCATAGTACAGAAACAGGCTGTTTGTAGTGTAGGATCAAGCTGTCCCTCGTAAGGGGAAAATGACATTATCTAATTGATCTTTCAGCAGCATTTGATACAGTCTCCCGCTCCATCCTTTTGCAACCTCTTGGCAATCTGGTGGTTTAAGAACAGGTATTGGGCTGGGTTCAATCCTTTTTAAACTTCAGATCATGTAGTTGGGTACGTTTCGCTCCTTTTTCATCTTCCTTCAAACCACTTAAGCACAGGGTGCCATGGAGCTCTTCTCCGGTCTTTTGGCCATCCTAATTGAGGTATTTTGGGTGTATCATCTCCTGTGCTGAGGATAAGTAGCTGCTTCTCTCTCGAGAGTAGCTCACATTAGTTGTGACCAATGTTCCCTCTAATTTTTTTTTCTCTGTGTGCAGCAGTGTAAGGTCTATGTGCGCGTCAACCAAGGCTATGTGCGCCAGTAACCAGACCGCGCGGGTGGGTGCAGAACCAAATAGCATAGTGACTCGCTCCTGTCCCTCAGGCTGAGTGGTCGCTCCCCAGTGTCCCCACGTGACACTCGGTATCGTTGTGCTGCTTTAGCCCTTGATTTCCGCCTAATTCCATTTGCCTGCTGTGTGCCTGCTTGCCGAGTTGCTCTTTTTGTAATTTAATTAATTATATGTGCCGCTTTGACTGTACTCAGTATTGTTGTACCGCTTTTGCCCTTGATATCTGCCTAATTCCATTTGCCTGCTGTGTGCCTGCTTGCCGAGTTGCTCTTTTTGCAATTTAATTGATTATACGTGCCGCTTTCACTGTATGTGCGCGTTTTGACTAGCGCGACGCTGTGCTCCCCCCTCCGCCTCCATTTTGTTGTTGTTGTGATCCCTGGAGCCCGCCCTCCCACTGACCTGATCAGCGCTGCAGAACCTTAGAGCGCCGTGACTCGCTCCTGTCCCTCAGGCTGAGTGGTCGCTCCCCAGTGTCCCCTCGTGACACTCTGTATCGTTGTGCTGCTTTTGCCCTTGATTTCTGCCTAATTCCATTTGCCTGCTGTGTGCCTGCTTGCCGAGTTGTTCTTTTTGTAATTTAATTAATTATATGTGCCGCTTTCACTGTATGTGCGCGTTTTGACTAGCGCGACGCTGTGCTCCCCCCTCCGCCTCCATTTTGTTGTTGTGATCCCTGGAGCCCGCCCCGCCTCCCAGCTGAGCCGCCCTCGCCCCTCCCCCTCCACTATCCATATATGACAGTAGTTCCCGCGCGCAGCGTCCACGCGCAGCGACCGCGCCCAATCCGCGCCGAAGGTGCGCCAAAAGTAAGCCCGTCTACGCCTGTCCGCGCCTGGACTGCGCCCAGCGCCAGACCCCCTGGCCCCCGTCCCTCCCAGCCCCCCCGCATTACCTACGATGCCGCCACCCTCCTAGCCCTTAACCCCGGCCGCGCCCCCTCCTGCGTCCAAGCCGCCCCTGGTCACACCCATGGACCTTTCTCCTGCTACTCCTGCAAATTCATCGGCACCAACAACTTCTCCGCTATGACCACAACACAGATTCCCGACCCCAACCACCTACAGTGCATCCTTCTCAACACTCGTTCGGTCCACAAGCACGCCATAGACCTATGGAATCTACTAGACACCACCTCTCCAGACGTCGCCTTCCTAACGGAAACATGGATGAATGCTTCCTCCGCACCGGACATCACCATTGCCATCCCAGAAGACTATAAGATCACTCGCAAAGACCGTACCAGCCACACAGGAGGAGGAGGAATCGCTATCGTCCACAAGAAATCAATCCGCATCTCAACCAGCTCTGACGCCAACCTCGCCAACTCCGAACACCTTCACTTCCAGATCCACATTGACCCCAAGACCACACTCAGAGGCACCCTCCTCTACAGACCACCAGGACCCCGCGCAAAATTCAGTGAAGACATCACAGACTTCATCACTCCTCACGCGCTCACCTCCAAAGACTACATCCTTCTGGGAGACCTCAACTTTCACCTTGAAAAGATCAACGACCGCAACACCGCCACCCTCTTGGACAACCTCGGACTTCAACAACTGGTCACTTCCCCCACCCACATCGCAGGTCACACACTCGACCCCATCTTCACCTCCAGCAATCATGTCTCCTTCAGCCACACTACGGATCTCCTCTGGACTGACCACAGCTGCGTTCACTTCACCTACAACAAGCCAAAACCCACCAACCACCTCCAACCAACTCTGCAAAGAAACTGGAACAAAATCACCACGGACCAGATCGCCTCATCGCTCCTTCTTAACACCCCAGCCCACTCTTCTAACGTAAACGAAGCCGCCACCAACCTAACCCTATGGTTATCCAACACCGCCGACACCTTAGCACCACTGAAGAAACGTCAAAGCAAACCCGGCAGCAAAAAGGCCTCATGGTTCAACGATGATCTTAAGAAGTCCAAGAAACTCTGCCGCTCCCTTGAAAAGGCCTGGAAAAAAGACCCAACCACTAGCACCAAGGACGCCTTCAAAAACGCCACCCGCACTCACCACCAACTAATCCGAAAGGCCAAGAAAACAGCATTCAAGGATCGACTTGACAACAACGCCCACAATAGCAAGGAACTATTCAACATCGTCAAGGAATTTTCCAATCCCTCAGCCAACTCCAACGACATCACCCCCTCTCAAGCCCTCTGCGACTCCCTAGCCTCATTCTTCCACAACAAGATTGCACACATCCACAACAGCTTCGACAACCAACCCGGAAACCAACCCACCCTACCATCTGCTGAACATTCTCCCCCCCGTGAACATCCTTAACGACTGGAACCCAATCTCCATTGAGGACACAATCCGCCTGATGAACTCCATCCACTCAGGATCCCCCACAGACCCATGTCCTCACCACATCTTCAACAAAGCAGACTCCGTCATTGCACCGCACCTCCGAGACGTCATCAACTGCTCCTTCAACACCGCCACCTTCCCGGAAGACTGGAAACACGCTGAACTCACCGCCCTCCTGAAAAAACCCACAGAGGACCCCACCGAACTCAAGAATTACCGCCCCATCTCGCTCCTCCCATTCCCGGCCAAAGTCATCGAAAAAGCTGTCAACAACCAACTCGCCGCCTTCCTCGAAACCAACAAATCCCTCGACTCCTCACAATCTGGTTTCCGCGCAAAACACAGCACTGAGACCGCCCTCATCGCAGCAACAGACGACATTCGAACTCTATTGGACAATGGAGACACAGTCCCCCTCATCCTCCTCGACCTCTCTGCAGCTTTCGACACAGTCTGCCACAGCACCCTTTTACAACGCCTCAATAACATCGGAATCCAAGGAAAAGCACTTGATTGGATCACCTCGTTCCTCACCGGAAGGACCCAGAGAGTCCGCCTCCCACCATTCAAGTCCGAGGCCACTGAAGTCATTTGTGGCGTACCACAAGGATCCTCACTCAGCCCCACCCTCTTCAACGTATACATGAGCCCCCTCGCGGCCATCGCCCGCCAACACAACCTCAACATCATCTCTTACGCGGATGACACTCAACTAATCCTTTCCCTCACCAATGACCCCAGCACCGCCAAAACTAACCTACACGAAGGAATTAAAGAAGTTGCCGAATGGATGAAACAAAGCCGTCTGAAACTGAACTCAGACAAAACAGAAGTCCTCATCTTAGGTACATCCCCCTCCGCTTGGGACTCCTGGTGGCCGGAAGCCCTCGGAAAAGCACCCATCCCGACAGACCACGCACGGAACCTAGGCGTCATCCTTGACTCTTCACTCTCAATGAACAGACAAGTCAGCGCCGTATCCTCTTCCTGCTTCAACATTCTTCGCATGCTCAGAAAAACATTTCGCTGGATCCCCACCGAAACAAGGCAAACAGTCACCCATGCTCTGGTCACGAGCCATCTGGACTACGGAAACACCCTCTACGCAGGCACTACCGCTAAACTCCAGAAGAAACTCCAACGAATCCAAAACGCCTCAGCCAGGATCATATTAGACATCCCACGCAACGAACACATCTCTGGTCACCTTAAAGACCTCCACTGGCTACCCGTCAATAAGAGGATCTCTTTCCGACTGCTAACCCACGCACACAAATCACTCTACAACATCGGACCAGAATGCCTCAACTCACGACTATCCTTCTACACCCCCTCCCGCCAACTACGTTCTTCCAGCCAAGCCCTCGCCACTGTACCTCGCATCAACAAGACCACCATGGGAGGCAGATCCTTCTCATACCTGGCTGCTAAAACATGGAACTCACTCCCCACTTACCTCCGCCTTACCCAGAACCATCTAGCATTCAGAAAGCAACTTAAAACGTGGATATTTGACAAGTAATCCTCCTCCCCTTTCTAAGCGCCTTGAGACCCTCTGGGTATGTAGTGCGCTATATAAATTCTCTGACTTGACTTGACTTCCAAACTTTTGCTTAAAAAAGTGAAAGGACGGTGCATTTGCTCACATACAGATCCACGTGAACGGTGTTAAGGCAGGTTTGAAACCGTCCCACATAGCAATTTGAAACCTTGGCAGCTATGTTGCTGCATTTCTTTTCTTAATAGAGCTGGGCTACGGGGTAAATGTGTGCATTTATTCCAGTTTTCATGTTAATTTCAGCTCATGATGTGCGCTGCGATTAACATCAAAACTTTAAATGCTCTCTTTGAGCAGGAAAAAATAAAATTATAATAAAGTTGTAATTATAATTTTACTTTTCGCAGTTTCAGGGCTGGGTTAGGGTAGGGCCGCATCAGGCTTTCGAATAACGCATTTTAATGCTAGTGTCTGCATCACCTAATTAAAATCAATTAGTTTCGCATTCTAGCGCCCCTCTGACAATACCGCAATTGAGGCACACGGCCATTGAGGCAGCACCAGCACGATAAAATTGTCTAACATATGAGCATGCAAATGCGCCTTCAAAGTTAAAATGCTATGCGTCAGAGAGAATATTCATGAACAGCGCTGAGCAGGCAGGCCAGAATCTAACCAATCAATTAGCCGTGCCCCAACCAGCCTTCCTGTGAGTCTACTCTGGGGGTACCAGCCATCACATGGGTGATCCGTGGAAAGGGTCATGCCTGCTGTTTTCCCACAATTACACCACCCTTTTGGTGACCAGAAGCACACACATGCTTTGAAGATTGAACACACCGGGTGGTAGCTTTGCTATTCCTTCCTGCACCTCCCAGCAGAGAAGTCACACTACCCGAGCCTCTTGCGCAGGATGTTATAGTTTTACAGCCTGGTGGTCCCATTCCCTCCTAAGCCCCTGCATCAACCTGGACAGAGATTGTTGACAAACCAGTCAACTTCTCAGCCCCTGCCGTGCCCTCTGAACAGGTGTACTTTCGTGAACCAGAGGCACAGTATTGGTCTTGTCACTTGATCCTGGGACTTGATCGTCGTCAGAGTGGCACACAAGTGTTTAAATGCGACCAGCAGAGAAAGGAGGTGTTTTTAAAAACAAGCTTGTAATCCATATTTCAGACATTCTGTTTGTATGATCTGGGTTTAAAGCAATATTCGCTTATATACTTCAAAACACTTTATTTTGGATTGTGTATTTTTTAGGTTTGAATGCTGTGGACTGTCAAAAACAGTTTGCCTGTTGTATTGGACTAATTTACACAAAAAGTATCCAGGAGTCAAAAAACACTCTAATCACAGACAACCGTTGGCATGACAAAAAGAGGGATTGTGAACTAAATGTAGTTAGATTGAACTAAGACAACACGTGATACCATATAAACAAATGCACGTGCAACATATACCCAAGGTGAGAATTTTCCCATCAGTTGTCGATCTGTTCCACCACTTTTACATAATTTGGGTTCTCCTTACCCAGGAGTTAGTGCCCACGCAGTCACACAAGTTGAAAGAGGACTGTGAGAGTAAGAAGACTCTACCCTTTATCTAATGAGTGGTGTCAGTGTGATGTTACAACTGAAAAAAAGCAGTGCAAGTGAAATAATTAGTGAAGTGAATAAAATTAGGTGAGACTGAGTAGAAGTAGAAGCTTTAATGTTTTCTTGCAGCTCCCTAAACATAAAAACAATAGTGAGATAGCAGATTTGACAAAATATCCGCTCAGCGAGTGGTCAACATGTTTCTGCATACGAGGAAAAGTGCCTCCGCATTCATCAGGACCTAGGTTTTGCTACTGCTGTTAAGTATAGTGAAAGAATAATGATAAAAAGGAATCATATCACCTGCCCGTCAGGTACAGATCCTCCGCCACAATCTAAAAATAGTCATGTCAACGAGAAAAGAAAGTGAGAAGAAACAAACATATTTTGAAAAATACACTCAACAGTAGTGTTATTTCTGTGATCATGTCATTGCATTTAGTTAGCATGATATCACTCACCCAATTTCTGTGGGGATAGCGCCTCACCTCACCTGGCTGCAGCTCAGGTAATTGAGGAGCACCGCTCTGTTATGAAAAGACACACAATTGTAAAAGCATTCCACCGTTTCTCCCATAGGGAAACACAATCCACATTGATAGCTAAAATAGTGAGACACCTAGAATGGTATATAGTGTCGAATATACACGTCTGTTTTGCCTCAGTATTCCTAAATTCACTGTGTTTTTACCCAAGACAGTTGTTGTATTCGGTCTCAACACATACATATACTCCGTCATTGGGAAAATACTCTGGTAATCACAAAATGTTACACTGTCTGTGCCCCAAATCGACTAAATCCTAAGTTATTCCAATAGCAAGTAGGGGCCGCATCAATAGCACGCACATAAACAGATACTAACTTGCTTATCGGCAATTAGTGACTCCTTCGATATCAGACAAACAGCATCTAAAAATCTATATCGGCGTACAAACAGACATGCTGCTTTACGGCAAATAATGACTCCTACGAAAATTGCGATTCTCATATTTACATGACTAGAGAATCTGGATTTCATTAAAGACTCGGAGGCTGACATTATGCATACAACTTTTAATGCAGATCCCAGCAGCCGCATCACAATAGAAAGTTCCAAATAGAACAAAGGCAACAGCTAAAAGCCATGAGCCAACAACACACAGCCTCTTTTAAATGCGGCTCCCAAGCAGATAAGTCTTACCTTATACTCTCTTATTTTATACTCTATTAATTGTTTAGTGATTATTTAGAGTTTTATTTAATGATTACAAGTATTTTGGGGGTTTTTGTCTTGACTTTAGCATGAGTCTCCTTGTATGGTGTGGTGCTTTCCTTCCCCCTTAATCCCACACCCCTTCCACTACCGATTTCCAATATATGGAAATTTCCCTCATCAACCCCCCCCCCCCCCCCCCCCACACGATCGTTTGCTGTTTGACGTTTTCTTTGCTTTATGTAAATTGCGCTTCGCAAGTCTCTCTGGCGATACACATCGTTTTTTTCATAGAGATAAGTATTGTTCTTCCCTTACTTCTAAACTTATTCCCTTTCCGACGATACACGTCGCTATTTATCGAGTAAATACCTTGTTTTCTTCCTTAGTTATTGCCCGGCTTTTCCTCGCGCTCAGCAACGCGAGTCTGTGGTGCTTTCGAGGAATGACCCTTAGCAACAGCGACGCCGCGTCGTTTGTTTGCTAGGGCATTTCCTCTATTCCGCACGTGTCCACATGCTTTAGCGCGTCTCTATGGCAACCCCTCTCGCCTGACAGCGCTCGTCTTTACCGGCAAACGACAGTTTACTCGTGTCATAAAATCCTCAATATTTTAGTATTTAAAAACGTTATCTCAGCATTTCGAGCTGCTTTCTCACCATTTTGAGTTGTTTTCACCCCGTTTTTTTCTAATTAACTCCTACATCGTGGGTGTAATTTATTAACTCTAATGTCTAGCTCTGGCTCTGAAGAGGCCTCTGCCCCTTGTCAGGATGTCACCACTGAAATACTCAAAGTGAGATCGTCTCTCAAAGAGGCTCATCCTGCACTAATCAATTCTAAACGTTCTATTCAGCAAAATAATCCTATCTCTGGCAAAAGACTAAAAAAGAGTAATAATATTGACCTGAGCATGGGAGGTCTTGGCACCTCATCTACAGTTAGAGGTCCTAGTACCTCAAGGAATGAGGGAGGTCTTCGCACCTCAACTAGTTTGGGTGCCCTTGGCGGCACAAAGAATATCGGTGCCCGTAGCGACACACATTTTAAGAATGCTCACTACGACGATGATAATGCCTCAGATGATTCTAACTCTGAGTTTCTAGACGAATATATATTCGACCTTAATGACCAAGACCATGATTTTGGAGATGGCCTAGATAATACGGACCCTTCCAGTAAAGATGTTATATGTAACCCCTTGGGCGAGGAGATGCTTTCTCCTCAAAACTTAAGACATCCTCGAAGCTCTGAATGGTACCCTCAAGAACACGTTTCCAAATTTGTTAAAAAATGGATTAGATATCCCTTGGAGAGGGAAACTCGTAACATCTTGAGAGCAGAATGCTCCAGACCCTCGGTTGGGGATAAGACCTGCTACACCCCAAATCTTGATCCTGATTTGATCAAATTCCTTTTTAAATTGGGACGTGATCCAAGGAAGGGTTTCGAAAAATCCTTCAAAACTTGTCAAGATTGTCTCCTTGACGTCCTTGGCCCTCTCATAAGAATCCTCGACTCCGCAGAGGAGGCCCATCTAGAAGGAACCCATCTTGATACCGAGCTCATTAGAGGATGGAGCCAAAGAGCTATTATTCTTTTGGGAAATGCTAATACAAGCATTAATGCTGAGAGGCGTAGAGTGGTTCTCACTCGTATTAACCCTAAACTCGCCGATCTCGCCGATAAAGAGCCCTCTAATAACCAAAAAGGACTTCTCTTTGGCGAAGATTTAATTAAATCCCTCGGCAAGTATGTTTCTACATTCACTGCCTTAGACAGAGCGCAACAAAACATGCGCAAGGTTTTTAATACTGGAAATGGCCTTTTTGGAAGGGCCGGAAGACGCGGCCAACCTTCCGGCTGTTTCTCTCAGAGGCCCAATTTCAGATCTCGTGGAGGTGGCAGAGGCTACCCTCAATACCAACAATACCAACAGTATCAATATTCTAGTCCGCAATTCTACCCTCAAAGAGGCAGAGGACAACGTGGCAGAGGATTCAGAGCACGTGGGTCTAACACCCAAACCAACCCCTCAGGTGAGTGCTTCCCCTCTACCTTTCCCTTCTTTCCCTTCAAAGGTGGGCGGGAGACTGAAGTATTTCGTAAAAAATTGGGAATCCATCACTCAGGATCCCTGGGTTCTAAACACTGTAAGGGGTTTTACGATAGATTTCGATCAAGAACCTATTCAACTTTCTCTCCCAAAATGTATTCCAATGTCGCAGGTACAACAAGACATAATAGAAGAGGAAATCTCTTCAATGATTCAGAAAGGTGCAATCTTGGAGGTCCCTATGGATCTCATAGGTTTTGTGAGCAACCTTTTTTTGGTCGAAAAGAAAGACAAGGGTTGGAGGCCGGTTATAAACCTCCGCCAAGTAAACAGATTCATTTCCTACAGACATTTCAAGATGGAGGGTATCCACCTCCTAAGGGATCTGCTCCTAGAAGGGGACTGGTTAGCCAAACTCGACCTCAAGGACGCCTATTTTACTATCCCCATGGCCAAAGCCCATCAACGTTTTCTCCAATTTCTTTGGAAAGGGCGACTGTACCAATTTCAAGCTCTTCCATTTGGTCTCTCTTCCGCACCATGGTGCTTCACCAAAGTGATGAGAGCCGTTGTTTCCCACCTAAGATCAAGGGGTGTTCGTCTAATTATCTACCTAGACGATATTCTAATTATGGCACAAGAAAAGTCACACTTAATTCGAGACCTGGATTTTGCGATGAACCTCATAGAAAGTCTAGGTTTCATCATAAACAAGGAAAAGTCTCACTTGACTCCTTCAAAATCCTTGGAATTCCTGGGCTTCACGGTCGATACCACCCGTTGTCTCCTCCTCCTTTCTTCAAAGAAAATCGCGAAAATAAAGAAGCAAATAAAACATGCTCTGAGCAAACAGTCTCTCTCCCTCAGGGACTTAGCCAGGTTACTAGGTCTCCTTTCATCTTCAATTCAAGCAATTTTTCCAGGACCACTCAATTATCGGGCTCTTCAGAGAGTCGAAGCGAGAGCCCTGAGGTCAGGACTTTGGTACGGAGATCAGATTTATCTGGACTCAGACTCTCGTTCAGAATTGATTTGGTGGCTAAACAATCTGGAGGCTTGGAACGGCAAGGCCATTTTTGGATCTTCCCCGGAATTTGTTCTGGAATCAGACGCCAGCCTTCATGGTTGGGGTGCTTGCCTCTCGGATGTAAACACTGGAGGACTTTGGTCTCAGGACGAATCTCTCCACCACATAAACTATCTGGAGCTGACGGCCGGACTTTATGCTCTTATGAGCTTCAAAGATTCGCTTCAAGGAAGGTCTGTCCTTTTGAAAATGGACAACATGTCGGCAGTGGCTTATATCAATCGCCTAGGAGGTACGAGGTCGGCGGATCTCTCGGATCTAGCAAAAACTTTGGATGTTTTGCCTGGAGCACAAGATTGCTCTAAAAGTAGAATACCTTCCGGGCTCTGCCAACTCATCCGCGGATTGGAACTCCAGGTTCCTTGTGGATTTCAGCGATTGGAAGCTGAACCCTCACGTCTTCAGGACTTTAAATCACATTTGGGGCCCTCTAGAGGTGGATCTCTTTGCAAGCAGACTCACCTCCCAACTTCCAGATTATTTCAGCTGGATGCCCGACCCGGGTGCTCGAGCATTCAACTCCTTCCTCCAGCCTTGGAGGGATGTCCGGGGATATGCCTTTCCCCCCTTTGCGATGATTCAGAGAGTCCTCCAGAAGGTGAGACAAGAACAATGTCTCCTCACTTTGATAACTCCCTTCTGGCCCTCCCAAGCTTGGTTTCCAACTGCTCTGGAACTAACTTGCAGCATTCCTTTTTTAATCCCGTCTCTGGAAGATCTTCTCACAGATTCAGACGGTCGAATTCATCCCCTTATTCTCAATCAGACTTTGTCCCTTCTTGCTTGGAAGGTGTCAGGAGATCTAACGAGATCTCAGGACTTTCGGACACGGCTTCAGTTCTCCTCAGGGAGTCTTGGGCACCAGGCACACATTACAGATACAATAGAATCTGGAAACTTTGGGTTTGTTGGTGCTTAGAAAGGGACCTGGATCCCTTGGAGGCTCCTATTGTTGACGTAACCAATTTTCTAGTCGAACAATTTGAAAGGGGACTTAGTTATAGATCCATTAATTGCTTTAGGTCAGCAATCTCTGCTGGACATTCCCTCGTTAATGGCAAAACCATTGGAAAAAATGTTATCATTTGTAGGGTTATGAAGAGTATTCGTCTCAAAAGACCCCCTAGACCCAAGTATGACATACTTTGGGACGTTAATTTGATTCTTCGTCTCTTTAGTAATTGGCCTTCTAATTCTCTCCTCAACCGGAAGTATCTTTCTATTAAACTGGCTACTCTCTTATGCCTGGTTTCTTGCAGAAGATCCTCAGATATCCGTTCTTTGGATATTTCCTATCGTTCCTATAATGTTTTTGGTGTTAAATTTGATATTCATAGTCGTACTAAAAACATGTCTGACTCCATTTTTTACCCACGATTCGATCTACATCCTAAACTCTGTGTTGTTCAGTGCATGAAAGAATATGACCTCGGAATGTCTGAACTCCGTCCAGTTGGTGTTAATCAATTGCTTATTTCTTTTATTAAACCTCATAAAGGTATTAGTTCTCCTTTGATTCAGGGAGTTGAAAACAGAAGTGTTGAGTTTTCAATCGCTGTAATCCAAGATGAATCTTGAATTCCAATCTGCGCAAAGATTGGATTTCCCGGAAAGGTATTCTGCTCTCAGAGAGATTTTGTGTTCTAGGCAGAAAAAACAAAGCTTCTTTGCTAGATTGGAGAGGTCTTCTGACTTGGTCCCTCCTAGACGTTTATGTAAGCGACGGCAGACATGTTGTCCATTTTCAATATGACTGATCTTCCTTGAAGGAAGCGTTTGAAGCTCATTAGAGCATAAAGCCCTGTAGTTAATTCTAGATAATTGATGTGGTGCAGGGACTCTTGCTGCGACCAAATACCTCCAGTGTTTTGGTCCTGTAGTCGTAGGTTAGTTCCAGAGCTGTTGGGAACCATGCTTGGGATGGCCAAAACAGAGTTACTAGGACAATTGAGGGATGTTCTTGTCTCACTTTCTGAAGGAGTCTCTGGATCATTGCGAATGGAGGGAAGGCATAAGCGTTGATCCCTTCCCAAGATTGGAGAAAGGCATTCACTGCTAGAGCACCGGGATCGGGCATCCAGCTGAAATAGGATACCAATTGGGTAGTCAATCTGCTCGCAAATAGGTCTATTTGGAATGTACCCCAGAAATGATTCAGGGAGTTGAAAACAGAAGTGTTGAGTTTCCAATCGCTGTAATCCAAGATGAATCTTTAATTCCAATCTGTGCAAAGATTGGATTTCCCGGGAAGGTATTCTGCTCTCAGAGAGATTTTGTGTTCTAGGCAGAAAAACCAAAGCTTCTTTGCTAGATTGGAGAGGTCTTCTGACTTGGTCCCTCCTTGACGGTTTATATAAGCGACGGCAGACATGTTGTCCATTTTCAATATGACTGATCTTCCTTTAAGGAAGCGCTTTAAGCTCATTAGAGCATAATGTCCTGCAGTTAATTCTAGATAATTGATGTGGTGCAGGGACTCTTGCTGCGACCAAATACCTCCAGTGTTTTGGTCCTGTAGACAAGCACCCCAGCCATGAAGGCGGGCATCCGATTCTAGAATAAAATCTGGTGCTGAACCAAAGATCGCTCTCCCATTCCATGCATCTAGATTGTCTAACCACCATGTTAGTTCTAAGATTGCTTGAGAGTTTAAGGAAATTCGATCTCCGTACCAAAGACCTGATCTGAGAGCTCTTGCTTTTATTCTCTGAAGGGCTCGATAATTCAATGGTCCCGGAAAAATGGCCTGAATAGAAGAAGATAGAAGGCCTAAAGGTCTGGCTAGTTCTCTTAGGGTGAGATTTTTTTGTTTCAATACATGTCTTATCTCCTTTCTGATTTTGGCAATCTTCTTGGGAGGGAGAAGGAGAAGACATTATGTTGTGTCTACTGTGAAACCCAGGAATTCCATCTTCTTTGAGGGATTTAGAATGGATTTTTCCCTGTTTATGATAAAACCCAGACTTTCTAAGAGGTCTATAACTGTCTTGAGATCTTTGATGATTTGAGCATAATCTTGAGAAAGAATCAGGATGTCTTCTAAGTGGATGATGAGACGAATACCTTTTTCTCTTAGACATGAGGCAACTGCTCCCAGTACCTTGGTGAAACACCATGGGCAGAGGAGAGACCGAAGGAAGGAGTTGAATGCCCGAGCACCCGGGTCGGGCATCCAGCTGAAATAATCCGGAAGCTGGGAGGTGAGTCTGCTTGCAAACAGATCCACCTCTAGAGGGCCCCAGATCTGATTCAGGGTCCTGAAGACACAAGGATTCAGCTTCCAGTCGCTGAAATCCACAAGGAAGCGTGAATTCCAGTCCGCGGAGGAGTTGGCCGCACCTGGAAGGTATTCTGCTCTCAGAGCAATCTTGTGCTCTAGGCAAAACATCCAAAGCTTCTTGGCTAAGTCCGAGAGGTCTGCAGACTTCGTGCCTCCAAGACGATTGATATAGGCCACCGCTGAGATGTTGTCCATCTTCAAAAGGACAGACCTCCCCTGAAGAGAATTCCTGAAGCTCATGAGAGCATAAAGACCGGCGGTCAATTCCAGGAAATTTATGTGGTGGAGAGATTCCTCCTGAGACCAAAGACCTCCTGTGTTTTGATTCAAGAGGCAAGCACCCCAGCCATGCAGGCTGGCATCTGATTCCAGGACGAAATCCGGGGATGAGCCAAAGATGGCTTTCCCGTTCCATGCCTCCAGGTTGTTCAGCCACCAAAGCAACTCTGAACGAGAATCCGAATCCAGAGTAACAAGGTCCCCATACCAGAGACCTGATCTCAGAGCTCTCGCTTTGAGCCTCTGAAGAGCCCGATAGTTGAGTGGGCCTGGAAATATTGCTTGAATTGAAGATGAAAGAAGACCTAGAAGTCTGGCCAAGTCTCTGAGGGAGAGATTCTGACGGCCCAAAGCATGCTTTATTTGCTTCTTTATTTTTGAGATCTTCTTGGAAGGAAGAAGGAGGAGGCAACGAGAGGTGTCGACCGTGAAACCCAGAAACTCTAACGATGTTGGAGTCAGGGAGGACTTCTCCTTGTTTATAATGAAACCTAGGCTTTCTATGAGTTTCATAGAAAAGTCCAGGTCCCGTATCAACTGCGCCTTTTCTTGCGCCATAATGAGAATATCGTCCAGGTAGATAATGAGACGAACACCTCTTGATCTTAGGTGAGACACAACGGCTCTCATGACCTTGGTGAAGCACCATGGTGCGGAAGAGAGACCAAAGGGCAGAGCTTGAAACTGGTACAAGCGGTCTTTCCATAAAAACTGGAGGAAGCGCTGATGAGCCTTGGCCATGGGGATGGTAAAGTAGGCGTCTTTGAGGTCTAGCTTGACTAACCAGTCCCCTTCTAGAAGAAGGTCCCTCAGGAGGTGAATACCCTCCATCTTGAAATGTCTGTAAGAGATGAACCTGTTTACTTGGCGGAGGTTTATAACCGGCCTCCAACCCTTGTCCTTTTCGACTAAAAAGAGGTTGCTTACGAAACCCATGAGGTCCAAGGGAACCTCCAGAATAGCACCTTTTTGAATCATTGAGGAGATTTCCTCTTCGATGATGTCTTGTTGAGCCGGGCACATGGGAATACACATTGGGAGCGAAGTCTGGACAGGTTCGGACTCGAAATCTATTGCAAAACCTCTCACAGTGCTCAGAACCCAAGCATCTTGAGTGATGCATTCCCAATTTTTTAAGAAATATTTCAGTCTGCCCCCTACCTTTAAGGGGAAAGAAAGGGAAGGGAGAGGGGGAGCGCTCACCTGAGGGATTATTCTGGACGCTTGATCCACGAGATCTGAAGCCTCCGCGGACTGGAAAATGCATATGAAAAGGCAACAATAGTTTTAAGAGAACGGAACCATTAACGGACCCGCAATGCTGCTGCCGCGAGCAATACACAGCAACTTCCTGCTGGAAAGGAGCACACTGACTGTTTACGCGTTGTGTATCTAACAAACAAACACGCTATGGAACAGACTGCTACCGTACTCACCTATCCGTCGGTGTCTCCAGGCGTTCCTCTGCGCTAGACTGGGGAGGCACCGAGCGGATAGGGCGCGGTCCATTTGAACATCCGTATCCTCTTTGCGTGTGCGTAATCGCACACGGAATTCTGGGTCTAGTAGTGTGAATGTTCAAAAAATGAGAAAACAAATAAATTGCCATGTGTCAATAATGTTAGTGTGTGCAAGATGTAAATTGCACCAAGAGTGTTGTGAAGTATTGTAGGTTTTGTAATGCGAATGAAAGGCACTACGAAGTACAGATATATTCTTGTTCGATATAAACAAAAATACCAAAAGCAACAAGATACTTGGTCTTATGGTGCAAATGTATCGACATTTTTGAAATGTAGTTACATCTCCATAAGGCTAATTGCTAGCGGATTCACCAAGTTAAACAAGCACTGGCATTGCCAATAGGTTTTGCATTTAGAAAGTTGGAGCTATTGGTTTTGTAAATGACATTTTATATTTATATATTGTTATTGACAATGCCAATAACGATATAAAAATATAAAATGTCATTTACAAAACCAATAGCTCCAACTTTCCAAATGCGAAACCTATTGGCAACGGCAGTGCTTGTTTACCCATCTCACCCCCTAACTAACAGGCACACACAACCACTACTTACAAATTAACTTACTACTCCCCATTTCAAATCCAATCCCACCATTCTGTCACTACTGTAAACTCTACTAATGAATTCAGGGGCAATTAGCAGATTTATGGCGAAAGTAGCGAGTTATGCTTTAATTGGCGAGCATAACGCTATAGACTGAATGTGCCGGTTCTATTTGTGTAATAGGCAATCTATCCACGACAAGGTTTGATCGATGGAGTTGTGTGATGCCCTTGCCTTGTTTTATATTGGCTGTCAACTCTTAACTGGGACTGAAGTATCTGGGTAACAAAAATTGATATAATGACTTAATGTGCCTTATTCTCTTTGAGCTACATCAGTTTAGAGTACTTCTGAGAGAAAAATGTCTGCGCAATATCAGGGACTCATTTATCAACCTGTTATCATTAGTATACTGCCTGGCGCTGGCGAGGATCAGAAACGCGGGAAAGGGGGCACAGCGCTGCAATTTATTCCAGCTCTCATATTTCTTGGATGAAAGGAGACTTCTAATAAAAAGGAAAGCATGGAAAGATGCTGCGGCCGCCGATCTACGCCGCGAAAAATCAAGTGGAAGGAAAGTGTCTGCTTTTATGAACGGTACATGTTCAGAACGGCAATTAGAGGAGCAGGGCCCCCGTCTGTGCGGGCTGGTTTCTGCATAATGCTTCACAAAGACACAAGCACTGGCAGAGATGCGGAGACTCTGCACTGAGCCGCCGCATCTGCATGCATAATGAGGGTGGAGGGTTCAAGTCCCATGCCGGGCACGGCCAGTCACTGATGTTCAAGGAAGAAAAGCAGAATAAAGCTTGAAAGCTTGAAAACAGCTTGAAACAGTGTCGCCTGTCGTGAACTGAGGGCTGTAACTCACTGTGTAATGCACTATGTAAAGGCGACCACATGGCCGGAGGGAAGCCGGATGGGGGAGAGAGAGCCTGGTGGGGGGGCGGGAATGCGAGCGAGGGGGGGAGGAGAAGTGTGGCAGGCGGATTAGGGAGATGCGAGAAGGGAAGCCGGATGGGGGCGGGAGAGCCTGGTGGGGGGGGCGGGAATGCGAGCGAGGGGAGGAGAAGTGTGGCAGGCAGATTAGGGAGATGCAGGTGCTTGTGTGGTCACGTGACCCGCTTTTGTGGTCACGTGACTCACATGCACTGTGGAAAAACCACAGTGGTTTGACGAGTCGATCGAGCCCTTGAATTTTCACCTATTACATTCGCAAGCGAATGATAATAGGCGAAACCTAAAAACCCTCTGCTAGTAACAAATTACAGTGAACCCAACCCTTTGCAGCTCATCTTTGCATTATATGTCGCGCATTTGTACTGCGGATAAACTGAAATAACACAAATTGGAGCCATTTCTAGTGTTTTTGTGCAATCATGGCTAGTACATACATTAGCAGTAGAGACCGAGAGCCACTGTGTTTCGACTTTTGTTAATATAACAACAGTGTCAATCCAGTGCTAGAGTGTTTAATTTAATTGCCATTATAGTTTGAATGATAAATGATGATTTAAACTCTCCTAGCCAGATGTTATTAGTTGGAAGGTTTTACTTCAGTAATAACAGAATTCCATTATAGCGACATCCAGAGTATCGGCTCATTTAGGCTCTCCTTGTCGCTGTTAAGCTTATAGACCCATTTTTGTTCTATTTTAAACAAAAATGTGCTTACATCCGGGCAATGGTCTGGGATGGTTGGCTGAACAGAACCATTCTGTGCTCTTAAAACTAGTGTTGCCTTTTCATATGCATTTTTGCCTGATTTCGTATGAGTCATTAATTGCCGTAAAGCAGCAGGTCTGTTTGTATGCATGCGACCGACGCCGATATAGATTTTCAGATGCTGTTTGTCTGATATCGAAGGAGTCACTAATTGCCGATAAGCAAGTTAATATCTGTTTATGTGCGTGCTATTGATGCGGCCCCTACTCGCTATTGGAATAACTTAGGATTTAGTCGATTTGGGGCACAGACAGTGTAACATTTTGTGATTACGAGTATTTTCCCAATGACGGAGTATATGTATGTGTTGAGACCGAATACAACAACTGTCTTGGGTAAAAACACAGTGAATTTAGGAATACTGAGGCAAAACAGACATGTATATTCGACACTATATACCATTCTAGGTGTCTCACTATTTTAGCTATCAATGTGGATTGTGTTTCCCTATGGGAGAAACGGTGGAATGCTTTTACAATTGTGTGTCTTTTCATAACAGAGCGGTGCTCCTCAATTACCTGAGCTGCAGCCAGGTGAGGTGAGGCGCTATCCCCACAGAAATTGGGTGAGTGATATCATGCTAACTAAATGCAATGACATGATCACAGAAATAACACTGCTGTTGAGGGTATTTTTCAAAATATGTTTGTTTCTTCTCACTTTCTTTTCTCGTTGACATGACTATTTTTAGATTGTGGCAGAGGATCTGTACCCGGGCAGGTGATATGATTCCTTTTTATCATTATTCTTTCACTATATTTAACAGCAGTAGCAAAACCTAGGTCCTGATGAATGCGGAGGCACTTTTCCTCGTATGCAGAAACATGTTGACCACTCGCTGAGCGGATATTTTGTCAAATCTGCTATCTCACTATTGTTTTTATGTTTAGGGAGCTGCAAGAAAACATTAAAGCTTCTACTTCTACTCAGTCTCACCTAATTTTATTCACTTCACTAATTATTTCACTTGCACTGCTTTTTTTCAGTTGTAACATCACACTGACACCACTCATTAGATAAAGGGTAGAGTCTTCTTACTCTCACAGTCCTCTTTCAACTTGTGTGACTGCGTGGGCACTAACTCATGGGTAAGGAGAACCCAAATGATGTAAAAGTGGTGGAACAGATCGACAACTGATGGGAAAATTCTCACCTTGGGTATATGTTGCACGTGCATTTGTTTATATGGTATCACGTGTTGTCTTAGTTCAATCTAACTACATTTAGTTCACAATCCCTCTTTTTGTCATGCCAACGGTGGTCTGTGATTAGAGTGTGTTTTTTGACTCCTGGATACTTTTTGTGTGAATTAGGTTATTGTGAGGGGCATGTATCCAGTGTGGAGTCGTTAAACTAGCCCTTGGACCCTCTTCTAAGTAGTGTGCGTCATGGTGTTGTATTGGACTGCCATGGTTAGCCTGAAAGAGATAAAAAAATTAGGGGAAGATTGTAGTGCATTGTGAATTGTTGTACACAGCAGCGTAATAGTGAACTGCAATGAAATGTTGTTGTACACCGTGGTGAGCCACAGTGCTTTACCATGGTTAATGTTGCATCACTGTTCTTTCTAGTTGGTTATCTGGTGTGCTTGGCCACTCTGTTTCCAGAAGTCGGCAATGTGGATTTTCCACACCCAAAGATATTTAATGAATGAATGCACCCGACAAGAGTCCCTGCAGGGCTAGGTCACGGAAGGCATTATGTCAATAGCTGAGACTAGAGGTTCTTTTAATCATTTTTCAGATCTGTGACACATATGTGCCTGGGTGCTTGTACGTCTGAGTGTGTGTGATGTTATGTCTGCATACGATAGCTTTTGTGGATGTGAATGTTTGCTTGCATGTGGCTATATGTGCATGCGTTATCTGTGTCTGTGGGCTGTGTGTGCGCTTGTGTGATGAAGTTGACACCAGGCTTCAGGGACATCCGAGATCTACTGTGGCATCTCATTGAGACAGTTTAGGGGATATGAGAATGTGTATAATCATTGATGCTGGGCACACTCCTAGTGTGACATGGATCCACTGGTTTATTACAAATATAGCATCCTACTGGAAACAGGCACCTTAACCAGGGCGGTGCTTTTGTTATCCTCTAAAGAGGCTAATTGAACTGTAGGGAATGCTTACTATGCCTTTAGGAATTTTAGCCTTAGGTCCACAAGTGTTTGAGTGTTCCTTGCCCCAGACCAGAGTAATATTTGCTTTGCCCTTTCTCCTCATCCTCCTAGCCCGGTCTCTCCCCCCATGCAAAGCTCTATCATCCAGCATCTCAATGAAGGATGATCATCATCTGTACCTCCAACCTCTGCCTTTCACCCAAGTCACAAGAGATTTTCTTTTCTTCCAAGGGCTCCAGTAATCAGCTCTTCTTGTTAGTGTTCATCAGTACTGATGATCACTGATTTATGCAGGTACCCTAATCTGACAGAGTGCTGACGCCTTTATTGTTAGGGATCCTGTGATCACCTCTCCCTGCAGATGCTGCTCATGTTCAGTCAATCATATGTACCTCTCTGCATATGATCTCCTGTAAATGCATACTGCAGGCTACTGACCTGATCTTATGCATGACCGTCTACTGCAGAGATGCACCTTGTCCCCTGCAGCACATGCAGTGCATGGGGCCGCCTTCAGGTCCAGTCCTACACTATGAAGTGACCTGTGCCACTTGCATTTCCAGACTGGATTGTGGGCATCAGGCACAAAGGTACTGTGGGTCTCATCCTGACACATACCATACCAATTTGTACATGGTATCCTGCTGCACAACAAGCCCTGGTGAATCCCATACTTATTAGAATTGGTCGTGATAAGCTACAGAACCTCCTGCTGCACATGGCTCTGGTTCCCTGCTCTTATTGCGTGCGTTAGCTAGCTGCACCGAACCCTAGCGACCTTCTCTTTCTGCACATGGCAGCAGAGACCTGCACTTTATGTAGACAGCCACCTGCTGCATGTGCTTTCTGCACATGCACATGGCCCTCTGCTCTTCACATACAAGGCCATGGTAATGTCCTGATCTACCCTATAATGTACTGATGCATTGGCCTTCATTAATTGCCCTTTCCACACAGGTCCTTATGACCAGCTCTTCTTTGTCACCATCTTTTGTTGGACAGAATGCTACTGTCACCTTGACTCGATTTCCAACATGTTACCTGCACATGGCCTTGGTGATATGATCTTCAAGCATACCATCTGTCAAGCAGATTCCTGGTGAAATGCTTAGCAGCAAATGCCCATGAAGACTTGTGTATCTTTCCTGTGATGTCCTGCTGCCACACAAGGGTGCATGCTACTCTTGCACATGCTCTCCTGCAACAAAAGCCTCAGCAGACTAAGTAGTTGTGCACCTAATCTTCTGTACAGAGCCCTAGTAACTAGCATTTCCTGCACAGGTTCATGGACACTTGTCTTTCATACAAATCCATACTACACTTTGCCCTAGTCACCTTCTCATCTCACTCACAAGAACTCAGGGGCATATTATCAAGGGGGTTTATCTCCGCTTTTTTGGCTTTAAAAGCCAAGAAAGTGGAGATAAAATTATCTCCCTATTACCTAGCTGTCGCTAACACCAGTTAGCGACAGCTAGGAGATAGCGACCATCTTGGGCCCCACTTTGCATGTCAGTGAAATTTATCACTAATGACATGCAAAGCGGGCGTGCCAAGATGTTAGCGATAGCGACTGTTTCCAGTCGCTATCTCCTATTACCAACTTATGGAGATTCGCGCCAAGCGCGAATATCTCCAAAAGCTAACACCTGCCCTGAGCAGTTCTTAGCCATGTTATCCAATGGGAGGTGGATAACATGGGTAAGAGCATTAGCTCGGTAATGCATGAATATCGCTGACTTTTCAGCGATATTCATGCATTGCGGTCGTTTTATCGCATTTGCGATAAACCTTGGTAATACTAAGGTTTATCTGCGATAAAAATCGTCGCAGCTCAGCGGTAAGTTTGTCTCCAACCAAGCAATAGCCTCACTTTTTCATGCAGTGCCACTTTCTTCAATAAACATATACATGGCCATGGCGTATAGCCTGCATCTTAAGTAGCAAAGGCACAGCTTGACTTTAGGTCGAGCTGACCTAGCTTTCAATGCGAAAGCATTGAAAGCTGTCAGCGAAGACAACTAATGTTGCCCGTATTTGGGAATGTGGACACGAGAGGGTGCACGAGCGCAGAGCGCGGATTTCACCTCGTGGGCGCGCACGTCACCGTGCCCCTCTCGTGCCTCATTCCCTTGCGCAAACACTCCACACTCACGCATGCGCACATACACAGCCGCACATACACAGCCACACACACTGCATACACACTCAGACGCGCACACACACACACACACACATTCAAACAGACACACGCGCGTACACCCCCCTCCCACTCACCGGGCTCTTTCGGCGTGTTCCGTGTCTCCTCTGCAGCGCTGGTCGGGCACTCACCGGGCTGTTGCTGGGGATCGGGCTCCTCTCTGCGGCAGTCTCGGCGCAGCACCAGGGGACAGGACTTCACTTCCGGGGCTCCCTCCAGCACTTGGGAGCCCCGCAACACTCTTGCTGTTGGCAGCCCCGGGACTCTCCTCAACTCATGGGAGCCCCGGGCTGCGGAGAGGCCATCAGTCGACCGGCTTCACTTCTTCCTCGGCGGCGGGCGGGACTTCCTGCCGGATTGCAGGCCCCGCCCCCGTCTCGGCCAAAAGTGCCCGACTTCTGGTTTTCACGGAGCAGGGCTGCGGCGGTGATTTCTTTCGGGGGCAAGCACCCTCGAATTAATATATAATTATATATGCGAGGTGGGCACTCGCAAAGGACCTTAAAACGGTTCCCGTAAATAATAACTTAATTTTCACTATAAGTTGCATGCATTCTAAGAATTCTTCTAAACCTGCTCTCACATTGGTTGTCATTTGAGACTGCTCTCTAAATTGTATTTGGTTCTTTGGGGAAGAGTTTGGTACCACAGTCCGTTCACGCAGAACCCAAGAGAACAAGGAGTATAGACGGTAGTAAGCCCATCAACCTCTTCAGTTTCCCCTGAGGAGCACTCAAAGGACTAAAGGGGAAGTATCTAACCCCCCTTTAATTCTTGCATGCTTCCAGGGATGCTAGTGCATCCATTTCTGTACCCTTCCTACTAATCTCATCTCATTCACTAACTAAACTTTTCTCCTTAAGCGTACGTGGATACTGTATGAATTACCTGCATTCAGTTCTGTTGCCTGACAGATGTTTGGCTTTTAATCTACTCTTTGCTTTAGACTTTGCTCCTTCGTGTCTCTGGCATTCATTTGGGGACAAGGGTGGCTGCCACTAACTAAGGGGGGCGCGGTGAGCTGGACGAGTGTGGGGGTGGGAGAGTGAGCGCGGGGGTACAATGGGTTAATAAAAAAAACTTGCATTCAGACGCCCATACCCATAAGTGGACACCCATCAAAAAAATATCTGTTTTCTATAGTCTCCAGCTGTAGAACTCACTTCCGCAATTCAATGCGGCTTAGAGTAGCCCGGACTCTTTTTGTACCTAAAGCGTCACTTTCCTTTCTCATTATGTGCAGAACACTAGCATTTCAAACTATTTCTACAGAGCTGCAGGTTTCAGAACTGAGCTGTGCGAACGTCTGTTAGATATCCGTCCTGGTTTGCTTCGAAGTGCGGTGCAGTGGACAACAGGTGTACCTAAGTGCTCTCTTTGTTTCCTAATTCTACTGTTACTTTGCTCCTGCCGTGTTCACTATGCTCCCGCCCCCTCCCGTTGTCTGCCGTTCCTTTGCTCCCGCAGCTCTCCCGCTGTATTTTCTTTTGCAGTTTTCTACTTTGATCCTGCCCCCCTTCCGGTAGTGTTCACCATGCTCGAGCCCCCACCTGTTGTCTGCATTTCCTTTGCTCTATCAGTATCCCACACTGTGAATGAGCGCTATTTTTTTGTTAGGCGCCACACTCGTGAGTGCATTCCAAAGGCGGCGTGTGGAGCTCCTCATACTGTGGGCGCTGTTCACCAGAGCTGCCTCTTAGCGCTGTGGAGGGGCGCCCACGTGGATGTGTCGGTACTTCGAGAGAATGAGCCAGTGTCAGTCTGTGCCTGAGGATCTGCCCCACGCAGACACCCATCCTCATCTTCACCGGAGTTTCGCTCGGTGCAAGCGGAAACCCACCGCCCTCACCTTTTAACTTTCGTTGAAACTTTGTTTTACTGTACTCTTATTGCTATAAATGAGATAGTTACAATATGAGCACCTACTGCACGTTTAAAGAACCACAGTGATTAAATACTACAATGTTAGTATGACCGTTATACCAGTCACTGGAGGAGTATTTTAGAAGTCCTTTTGGCAGGAGTTCCCTTGCATGTCTCTGCACTTTCATTTAATTCTAAGTAGGACCTAAACAGGCGAACGGTAATTCTTCTTGGGATTTAGAAACTCGTGCACTGTACACCCTGCACCATGTTTTCGTTAGTTTTCCCTCGTGTCACGTTTTTTGTGCGCGCCTCACGCTGTCTTCTCCCTCCTCCGTCCTTAGTCTCCTCTGTTCTTCACTGTCCTCTCTCCTCTGTCCCTCACTGTCTCTCTTCTCCTTCATCTGTTCCTCACTGTCTCTCTTCTCCCTCCTCTGTCGCTCACTGTCCTTGATCTCCATCCGCTGTCACTCACTGTCCCTTTACCTCTTCTGTCGCTCACTGTTCCTCTCCTCAGTCCCTCACTGTCCTTCACCCTCCTCTGTCTCTCACTGACCTACTTCTCTCTCCTCTGACCCTCACTGTGTTTTCCCTCCTCTGTTACTCACTGTCCTTGTTCTCTGCCCCTCACTGTCCTTCTCCCTCCTGTCCCTCACTGCCAGTGTTCTGTCCCTCACTGCCCTTCTCCTCTGTCATTCTTCTCCCTCATCTGTCTCCCTCTGTTCTCTCCCTCTCTCGCTCCCTCTCCCTCCCTCCCTCGCTCCCTCTCCCTCTCGCTCCCTCTCTCGCTCCCCCCTCTCTCTCCCTCTCGCTCTCCCTCGCATTTGACCCTAAGCAAGCAGTAAACTACAGGCCCATCTCCCTCCTCCACGCTCTCTCTAAAATTCTGGAAAAATACTTTAAAATCGCCAACTCTCCAAGTATCTGGAAGAGAACAGTATTCTCCACCCTACTCAATCTGGCTTCCGCCCCTAATTTAGCACCAAGACAGCACGACTAAGTTGTAGAGCACGTCCGGAGCAACTTGAAAAGGGAGGTAAAGCCATGCTGATACTGCTCGGCTTTATAGCTGCCCTGGACACCGCGCCTCACCTCAAACTTCTGGAGCGCCTCCACGAGATAGGGTTCAGACACCAGGCCATCAGCTGGTTAGCATCATTCCTGGACAAACTCAGGAAGTCTGGCTGCTACGGTATACAGCTCAGGTCAGACCCTGCCGGTGGGTGTTCCGCAGGGTATGGCCCTCAATCCTACTTTGTTCAATGTATATCTGACACCCCTTCCTACATTCGGAGTCTCTTGGCTCTAAAGTAATCTCGTACGCAGATGACAGCTGCTCTTTTACATGCAAGAAAGGCATGGACTTACACAGTAAACTGATTTCTTGCTGTCTTACCAAGGTTTTTCAGTGGCTGGAGTTAAACCATTTGAGATGCAACCTGCATAAAAACAGATTGTGACCTTTGGAGTTGTCCCCCACAACTTTGTGTAAGCCTGTTGGCCAAACAACCTGCCCCACCCTGACCCTCCGCAAGACTGTCAAGAATCTAGTAGATAGCACCCTCTACTTCCTTCCGCAGTCAGTCTTGCTGGGTCCTGCTACAGCGTGCTTCGCATGCTGAAAAAGTGTCTCCCGCTTTTATAAGAGGCTGCTGGCAGAAAGGTAGTGCAGGCCACGATTGAGTCTAGATTAGACCATGGGAATGAACTGTACTCAGGCCACCCTGACTTTAACAGACTACAGGTGGTACAGAATTCCACAGCAAACATGCCTTGCAGATCTTTCTTTAGCAACTTTCGAGGAGGAAATGACCTGCCTGTCCACACATGAACTAAATCTCCTTTCAAAGCTTTAAATTAATTCCCGTTAACTTGCTTGAGAGACACTTGCACCCACTAATGTAATAAACACTTTCATGCAGCACCCTCACTTGTCACCTACTCTGCATTGTGCATGCACGTTTTCTATGTACTGAGTGGTACCTATTTGGGATGAGTAGGTTAAGTAAGAATACATATTACCCTGTATGCTCTGCAAGCACTTAACACCTTCAAACTCGGCTGTTCACAAACAAGCCTTTACAGTATTCTAGCTATTATACCCTACTGCCTCGCTTGAAAAGCCCTTTTATCCTAGGACTCGTGCCTCCCCACTGCCAGTCGCTTATCCTGTAATTTTAAAGCTTACTTTCATTATATACTTCTACTTGCATGACTATCACTTATGATTTGGTGGATCAGGTATGGGGCACAGCTCCGGGTTGGGGTTGGGGCAAGACTTTAACTTGGTTCATTTATTAGTGGTTTTATAAAACAACTTCACAACGCTGTACAAAGGAGGATGTGAAAACCGTCCTACTATAAATTCATGGTGACTACATTTTTCCAATAGGTTAAGACACTTAACATGGGGTTAGCTCCACATGCTAATTCCCTTAAAATGCCCACTCAGAGGATAGACTACCATCAAAAATTCAACACAACTAGAGTTTGGTCTTTCATATTTATTTTTTTACAGCTCTGTATCCAGACATTTCTCAGGCGCACCGTGACCTGCAAAAAAAGAAGAAAATCCAGTAAGAATGTGTTCATCCAGCACAGCTTTGCAAACTTGATGAAATAAGGCTGGAACATTGTTGTTTTCCAATGCATTTTATACAGCTTAACATTACGGTTAACCCTTCTCAGACAAATGCCTCGAGTTCATTCATGAGATAGAACATGTCTTTAATGCAACTAAGCCAGCAGTACAGAACGTAACACTGGACAAGTTAACTTAGAAAAGAACATGTTCTTTCTGACTCGTCATCGTATCATCACTGAAAGGATTCAAAATAAGTCGCAAGAAAAGAGATGGTGGTGAAAAGTAGTTCCAGTTATAAAGCAGTGTTAAGAAAACACAGATTGCAGGAGGATTAAGTACTCTTTATGCCACAAGCACATCTTAGTTTAATTTTATATCAACACAGCGTGAGCTTTTCAAGCAAACTCCTAACTGCGGTTGAAGATAGGGTATATATCACTTGAGAATCCATATGAACGTGGACTTTGGTATTTTAACATTTTAAAAGGAGGGTACTCGCAATTTCAATAGCTGGTACAATGGGGTAGCAGGTGCTTACACTTAAGTCCCATTTCAAGTCGGCTCGGCCCTGAGCCCTGCCCTCCCTAGCCACCCTGCCCTCCCTAGCCACCCTGCCCTCCCTAGCCACCCTGCCCTCCCTTGCACCTTGCACCCTGCACTCCCTTGCACCCTGCACTCCCTTGCACCCTGCACTCCCTTGCACCCTGCACTCCCTTGCACCCTGCACTCCCTTGCACCCTGCACTCCCTTGCACCCTGCACTCCCTTGCACCCTGCACTCCCTTGCACCCTGCACTCCCTTGCACCCTGCACTCCCTTGCACCCTGCACTCCCTAGCAGCCGGTCCTCCTCACTCCTCAGCCCGCCCACGGGTAACAGGTCCCATTTGCAAAATAAAATCATGGCCACGCTGTAACTGTATTGGTGCGTCCGCTCCGGTCAGGCAGCCATCCACGGAGAGGGGGCGGGCAAAATGGCAGGCACGGATGCGCTCTACTGCTGCAGAGTCAGACCTCATGTTGTAGACAGGGAGGTTGACCTGAGCTCAGAGCAGAAGCGCCTAGCCGCAGATCATGCAGAATGGGCTGGTGAGGGCGAGCACGGCAGTAAGTTAAATCACTCAGAGAACTCTCCCAGTTGTAATCCTGGCTCACGTCTATTGGCCTGACTGGGCAGAAGCATCAGAACAGACGGTTTGTGAGGGGAAAGCTCAGGAGTGGATGGGCACTCCGTATCGGAGGGAGGGGGGACAAAGGATTCCGCTGGTAATCGCCCTCGTCCTCACGGGCCACATCTTTATTTTTAACGGTCCATTTGTGCGTTTTACGAGCACAACAGTGATGTCTCCCATCCCAGAGGGATATCGGAAGCCTTAAGGTTTTTCGAATTGTGCTTGCTCAGGGCACCCGGGTTCTCTAGATACTGAGGTGTGAGCTATGTTGAACAGAAAACACGTAAGGGGACATAAACCGCAAGGGCAGAGGTCATGTGAATTCTGCACAATAGAGATGCAATGACACAAAACTTGGATCATGTTAATGTGCGTAAGAAATGGCCCATCATACAAAAAATATAAAGTTATCCTGGGAAGACAATTCGTGTTCGATAAATACCCACAATTTCACACCAGCTGAAACCATGACGCCATAAGAGACCTACAACTTGGTGACGTCACAATGGCTAACCCCTCAACGATGTCAGGAGTTGAAAGGCTGAGCTGTGTGACACTGTGTCCAAAGTCCACCAGACATACTCAAATTCTGCGCACTGCCTTATGAATCACCGTGTGACGCTGAGTATCACAACACACGGCTCAGCCCAAGCAACCACGAGACAAGATCTTTACACCCCTCACAATAAGTACACACGTGTTGGTGTGGCCAGCCAACATGCTTGTAAGTGGTGGCATAAACTCTTGTTAGGCACTTGGAAAGCTCTGGTTTCTAGCTTGATGGCGCTATACACACGTGCCATCACTAAAGTGCACAAAGGCCACACTTGTCCAACAATAACACTTGCTCTGTAGCCAATCCCACTGCTTCCCGGGCCAACGTGGTCGTGCAGAGTTAAGTCAGCCATGACTGGCCAGAGCCCATTCACCAGCAGGCATGAGGGGCGCACCGACGCTGTGCCACAACAAAGGCTGCCAGACAGGCGGGCCTGCGCCGCCATCAGCACAGAGACCCCTCCCAGCAGGGCTGGGTACCAGGCAGAGCACCGCAGCTTCCCCCCTTTGTTCCACCACGCTTCCAGGCACACCGAAAGTATAAGCCGATTATGAGGCAATGCAAGAACAAAAGGCCGGGGACTCACTTGTTCGTGTGAATGTAGGTCACGATAGGTACTCACCCAGCAGATTACAAGCCTTCATGGGGAGGGTGAGCTCTGTACACATCTTCCCCTCCACACGGACAGCGGGAGGGGGGGAGGGGCGGGAACGGACAGCGTGAGGGGGGGGTGGGAACACGAACAGCAGGAGGGGGGCAGGAACGGGAACACGGACAGCGGGAGGGGAGCGGGAACGGACAGCAGGACATCACGCAACCCACCCCTACAAACGACACGTTAAAAATGGCCAACACAAACATTAAAAAAAAATCCGCCCACCGCCGCATGATGTGCTAAAAGGGGCAGGATAAGAAAAACATCGCCGGAACGCCCACGAATCGCCTCGGACCATGACGGACAGATCTCACTTCCAATGGCTAGCCTCCATTTATGGAGCTAGCCAATGGAAGTGAGAGGCGTGACAAAGGCACCATACTCTTCTCCAAAGTTTTGCCTGCGCGAACGCTGCTGCGCAGCAGATGCCAGGCGAAACCTAAAAAACGAGTTACAAACCAAAAAGCCAATAGCAAGCAACAGGCGGAATGCATTCTTAGGTCAACCTTCTGAAGTCCTAAAGTGTTTTATTAGAAAAAATAAAAAACTCTGGTAGGCTGCGACCTAAAAACCTACAGAACAAAGACATGAGATCATCAAGTAAACAGTACTTGATGCTGTCATGTGGATTCTTGTAAACTGTAACCACTTTCATACAGATTTTATTGTAATAACGACCAGTAAGTATCCTGCAATCCCTTTCCTCGACGCTCGGAGTCAACGCCCTCCAAGAATGTTAAAATGAATGTCCCACCAGGCCGTACAACACCCATTCGCTAAGGGGACACTTATTTGAATATTCTCTCACATGCTACCACAAGAAGCAAAGGGGTCTTCCGTGGTGCCCTGCATTGACTGGGCGCTTGTCATCCGATAGCACATGACTGGCAGGGAGAGGACTCCAAGACTGAAGCTCTGGGATTCCATCAGATTATGGGACGTGTCCATGTGTGAAATGTTTACATATGGTATACTGGTAATAAGAGAAAGGGCGCTCAAATCACACCACTTAAAGCTTGACCATTCCCCTGTGAGGGATAAATGAGATTTGCATAAAAAGATTAGGAGCCAAGCTACTGTTAGGACTTCTTAATGGACTGTAATTGCGGGAAAGATTAATTTTAAAGAGCACAATTTGCAGGGGCAGTACTATGAAGATCAAAAATCAATTTGGAAAAATTAACCACCTACATATTTTAAGAAAGCAGACGTTGTCATGGGGACCAGTTTGCAACCGTTGTTAAATCTTTACACAACTAGAAAATAAATAGGGCCCGCATAACGAGAAACCAACCAAATGCCAATGCTTTTATCCTATCATTTTCAATTGGTGGCAATGCATATTGTATCCATATGCAACAATCTGCAGATGCCCCAAAAAATAATTATAGCTCAAACGGGTCCAATTACTTAAAACGTGCAGTCATGTGCTACCGTAAGGCCCTTCGAAAAGTTTAACTGAGTGTCTTTCAGTTGCTTATTTCGGTACTTGGTGATTAAAATAGCAAGGTGTATTTTTGGCCCAGGCTGCATTACCGTTTGCAAAAATTACAAAATAATAAAGTAAATACAGTCAAAACTTAGCCGCATAATTTGCCGGAAAACTTGGTCAACTCAAGACGCATAATTTAGTGCTCATATGCAGCATAATTTCAGTGACTAAGAACCATTTGGGAACACTCCATCTTTTGCAGATACGAGGACAAAAGACCAATATGCCCCAACGTAAGCCAAACCCCCAAAACCACCTACAGCAGGCAAATGTGCAATTGAATTGCTACACTAAGTATTATCATGGCCACAAACAAGGTTTAAGTCCGTGCTGCAACCCAGTCGCCAGAAGAGTATATAGTCCTTACAGCCCAAACAGCATGGGGTATTGGAGCCCTTGTTGTAACAGTTATGGCTTGGCCAGAATCTGAATCGTAATTTGGATTTATCCCACTTGACTATCAAAGCTAACATTTTGCATGGAGTCCTGAAACCAATGCACTCAGGCGCTGTTCTCTCCATGCTCCCTTATAAAAATGTACTTTAAGACTTTTTCCTAACACGAATCAAATAAAGAAGCTTTACCCACCAACGAAATATAATTTATAAGCCAGGCAATATGAGCACCAAAGATGGAAATATATCCAGAAACAAGTGCACCCGAGAAAGGATTTGATTAACTTCACAGCAGATTCAAGGAATGACATGGGTCACCAAAGTTAAACTGCAAAAACACAAAGAAAGCTGAAATGCAATTTGGGGCACTGCAACTAAAAGATTACATGTACCTAGCAGCACACTGACATTCTTCATTAGTGTCATAGAAGAATAAAACTCGTGTTAGGCACAACATACCCATTAGGCTGTAGGAACTGGCTGAGGCATGGCTGGTGGTTGCTGCGGCTGTACTGGTGGCTGTTCTGGTTTTCCTCCTTTCTGCTCAGACATGGGAGTTGTTGGTAGGATCTCGTCCTTGGGCTCCACAATGCTGACATGGTCAGGCAGTGGCTTCTTGGGCCCAATCTTGCCACTTGGGTCCCATGGCAGCATAATTTTCACTTTGATGCCAAGCACACCTGTAAACAACATTGACCGTGAAAAGCTGCATCTCTCATACACTTGTACTGGCGATTCTAAAATCCACAAGATGAAATAGGAGGATAGAAGTTTTTTTTAACTGGGATAGCTTTCAAGGTCATCCCTAAAGACTGTTACTAGCTGGTAATGACTCGGGACTTCAAGCTGCACTACAGGCGCGCACCAGGACTGGCAGTTCATTAACCCTCCTCAGACAAATGCCTCAGGGTCATTCATGAAAAAGGACACAGCCTCAAGACTGCCTAAAACAGAACCACAGAACGTGGCACTGAACAGGTAGAATCTTGAAGAATATGTCCATTCCGATTCGTCATCGTATCATCACGGAAGGGTTTAGAAACAATCTGGTGATCCATGGCGCTGCCTAAGCACAAGTCAAAATTGTGAGGGTTCAGTTGATGCTATGGCTCTACCAGAACACAATTAATTTCGGGGGAACATTACATTTTAAGAACAGAAAGTCTAATGAAACACTGGTAGCCCAAGCAATTTGATAATCCTCCAGCAAAAACGGCATGAACTTAAGTGGGCCTAAACGGTCAGGTGACTTAAAAGACCTAACATAGAAAAGCATTGAAATACACCACTGAAACCTGTTAGTGAGGTAGTATATTGAAGTAGACAAAACCAACTATTTAAATTCCAGATCAATAAATGCCTTTAAGCACTTACCTTGCCTGAGCAGCACGTGGCGGACTGCAGTATCAACATAATAGTTCACAGGATCTCCACTGTGGATCATCAAGCCATCCACAAACTTCATGGACTTGGCTCTCTGGCCTCGAAGTTTACCAGAGACCACCACCTCGCAGCCCTTGGAGCCACTCTCCATGATGAAACGCAGGACGCCATAGCAAGCTCTGGGAAGGAGAATTGACATTTATAAAGCATCATGTTAACAGAACAAAATACAAGTCCTAAATTATCAAGCTTTTAAGTATCTAAAAGTGTAGTGATACCACTTAGAGAAATCAAGAAAGGTAAAACGCAGGTAAATTTATTTAGTGAACAGTTTGTATACATTCTGGGCCACATCCAATTGGCTTACGATAAACTATTTCAGTAACCTCATCAGAAGCCACTCTTCTGCTCACCAGACACCTCGTTTTTTTTTTTTTTACATAGACCTTACATGATACAAAGTCAGAAAGAACCCCAAAGCGTAGTTTGTGAAAGCCTGGGCTAAAAATGCCAAGTGGGTGCGAATTTGTAAAGAGCACAACAATGAGATTATGGTCTGTACAAATGAGTTACTTTCCAAATAACCTGCAATGTTGGTGAAATCCCTTCTCAGACAAATGCCTCTTGATCATCAATTACAGGACAATAAAAGTCCAAGGCCGTAAAACCACAGCACAGAACGTGACGTGGTATTGGACACTTGGACAATGACATGTCCCATCAGCCTCGGCATCGTATCTTCACTGAAGGGTAAACAGATGACTGCAGCATTCAAGCACAAGTGATACATGCAGTTAATACAGCTTACCTACGCACCGCTAAGCCTCCCAGAAGTTTGTAACGCAGAGACTCCGCTTGGGCGATGGCACACAGACCTCTTGTAGCCACTTTCTCAGCATAGAGCTGTCGAAACAAAAAATTAGTTTGAAAAGATTAAACGGTATACAAAGCAAAAACCGATCTAAGAGTGGGAAATGGTTAGTTAGGATTGAAAATCTAAAGCAGCAGTCTAAAAAAGGATTTAGGAGGTCCTTGGCTGTCAGCATTAATTGCAACACTTATAAGTGCTAGAAAGTACATTGGCCAAAGAACAAAAAAACAACTTACAATAGGCCACGTTTAAAAAGGTGTAATCGATGCTACTCATTTCAGCAAATGTAGGTAAATTGTACTGCACATTTAGTGAACAAGAAATACTGAAAACCACTGGTTCTTAACCGGTGGCACTGGGACTCTGAGGATCCACGAAGCTTAGAAAATTAAATATTAACAGTTAAGGTTAAAGTGCCCTTTAAGGCAACTAAAAACAAATATCCCATTAATTGTAGTGATTTTTAGGACTAGAAGTTCTCGGGCATCAAGCTCATATTACACCATTTAAGAAGCAGAGCAGACTGTACTGGCATGCAGCCCGCATGTATTGGGTGCAAATTGAAAGCGTATCCCCATTCACCATGGGTTTTGGGGTTAAGTCCTCTTAAGTGCATGTGTTTTCTAGCTGCATCC